>NC_058504.1:23567497-24276148 GCF_020382885.2 Scatophagus argus | reverse complement strand
GATGATGATGTCAGACACTTCAAAGCCATCTGTGAAAATGTCTTTTGACTATTAAAGACTGTCCAAGTTATACATGACTATGAAGTCAGACACTTCAAAAGCGTCTGTGAAAATGTCGTTGGATGTCTAGACCGTCCACGTTATGAGCTACTTCATAGTCAGAAACTTCAGTTCCATCTGTGAAAAAGTCGCCGTCATAAAACGTCAAAGTTATCCGTGTCCATGATGTCAGAGACTTCAAAGCCATGTGCAAAAATGCATTTGACTGTTGTTTAACTTGAATCTTTTTGTGATGATGTTCAGAGACTTCAAAGCGATCTGTGAAAATGTCTTTGTTCTTTTACTTCAATTGTTCTTGTGATCATGATCTCAGACACTTCAAAGCCATCTGTGAAAATGTTGTTGACTGTTGTTTAAGTTCAGTGGGACTTGTGATGATGATCTCAAACACATCAAAGCCATCTGTGAAAATGTTGTTGACTGTTGTATAACAGTCAAATACATTTTCACACGTGGCTTTGAAGTCTCTGACTTCATCATCACCCATAACTTGAACGTTCTATAACAGTCAACGACATTTTAACAGATGGCTCTGAAGTCTCTTACTTAATAGTCACTCATAACTTGGACGTTCTTGACATCTGAAGCCATTTTCACAGATTGCTTTGAAGTCTCTGACATCACCATTACCAATGAGTTTGAATTCTTGACAGTCAAAGACATTTTCACAGATGGCTGTGAAGTCTCTTGCTTCATCATCACCCATAACTTGAACCTTCTATAACAGTCAACGACATTTTAACACATGAACAAGAAGAACTTGCTATTTTCTCAATTCTGCACATGTCTGATGAAGAAAGCAGTCTGTAAACTTGATTTGAACGACAGTCAGATTACAAAAACAGCGTTCTCTTGCTGAGATAAGGCCAAAATGAACAAGTAGTGTGTGTAGCTGCTAAACTTCACAATAAACACATCAAACCATTAAGAACTTGCTATTTTCTCAATCCTGCATATGTCTGATGAAGAAAGCAGTCTGTAAACTTGTTTAGAAGTGAACTGCAGTCAGATTTACAAAAACAGCGTTCTCTCGCTGAGATAAGGCCAAAATGAACAAGTAGTGTGGGTAGCTGCTAAACTTCACAATAAACACATCAAACCATTAAGAACTTGCTATTTTCTCAATTCTGCATATGTCTGATGAAGAAAGCAGTCTGTAAACTTGATTTGAACTCCAGTCAGATTTACAAAAAACAGCGTTCTCTCGCTGAGATAAGGCAAACTAGTGTGTGTAGCTGCTAAACTTCACAATAAACACATCAAACTTAAGAACTTGCTATTTTCTCAATCCTGCATATGTCTGATGAAGAAAGTACTTTGCAAAACGTGTTTCCTTTGAACTACAGTCAGATTTACAAAAACAGCGTTCTCGCTGAGATAAGGCAAAATGAACAAGTAGTGTGTGTAGCTGCTAAACTTCACAATAAACACATCAAACCATTAAGAACTTGCTATTTTCTCAATCCTGCATATGTCTGATGAAGAAAGTACTTTGCAAACTGTTTCCCTTTGAACTACAGTCAGATTTACAAAAACAGCGTTCTCTCGCTGAGATAAGGCCAAAATGACCAGTATGTGTGTAGCTGCTAAACTTCACAATAAACACATCAAACATTAAGAACTTGCTATTTTCTCAATTCTGCATATGTCTGAAAAAAGAAGTCTGTAAACTTGTTTCCATTTGAACTACAGTCAGATTTACAAAAACAGCGTTCTCTCGCTGAGATAAGGCCAAAATAAGTGTGTGTAGCTGCTAAACTTCACAATAAAACACATCAAACCGTTAAGAACTTGCTATTTTCTCAATCCTGCATATGTCTGATGAAGAAAGCAGTCTGTAAACTTGTTTAGAAGTGAACTGCAGTCAGATTTACAAGCAATCTGTGAAAATGTTGTTGACTGTACTTGAACTTCAATGGTACTTGTGATGATGATGTCAGACACTTCAAAGCCATCTGTGAAAATGTCTTTGACTATTAAAGACTGTCCAAGTTATACATGACTATGAAGTCAGACACTTCAAAAGCGTCTGTGAAAATGTCGTTGGATGTCTAGACCGTCCACGTTATGAGCTACTTCATAGTCAGAAACTTCAGTTCCATCTGTGAAAAAGTCGTCGTCATAAAACGTCAAAGTTATCCGTGTCCATGATGTCAGAGACTTCAAAGCCATGTGCGAAAATGCATTTGACTGTTGTTTAACTTGAATGTTTTTGTGATGATGATGTCAGAGACTTCAAAGCGATCTGTGAAAATGTCTTTGTTCTTTTACTTCAATTGTTCTTGTGATCATGATCTCAGACACTTCAAAGCCATCTGTGAAAATGTTGTTGACTGTTGTTTAAGTTCAGTGGGACTTGTGATGATGATCTCAAACACATCAAAGCCATCTGTGAAAATGTTGTTGACTGTTGTATAACAGTCAAATACATTTTCACACGTGGCTTTGAAGTCTCTGACTTCATCATCACCCATAACTTGAACGTTCTATAACAGTCAACGACATTTTAACAGATGGCTCTGAAGTCTCTTACTTAATAGTCACTCATAACTTGGACGTTCTTGACATCTGAAGCCATTTTCACAGATTGCTTTGAAGTCTCTGACATCACCATTACCAATGAGTTTGAATTTCTATGACAGTCAAAGACATTTTCACAGATGGCTTTGAAGTCTCTTGCTTCATCATCACCCATAACTTGAACCTTCTATAACAGTCAACGACATTTTAACACATGAACAAGAAGAACTTGCTATTTTCTCAATTCTGCACATGTCTGATGAAGAAAGCAGTCTGTAAACTTGATTTGAACTACAGTCAGATTTACAAAAACAGCGTTCTCTGAGATAAGGCCAAAATGAACAAGTAGTGTGTGTAGCTGCTAAACTTCACAATAAACACATCAAAGCATTAAGAACTTGCTATTTTCTCAATCCTGCATATGTCTGATGAAGAAAGTACTTTGCAAACATGTTTCCCTTTGAACTACAGTCAGATTTACAAAAACAGCGTTCTCTCGCTGAGATAAGGTCAAACTAGTGTGTATAGCTGCTAAACTTCACAATAAACACATCAAACCATTAAGAACTTGCTATTTTCTCAATCCTGCATATGTCTGATGAAGAAAGCAGTCTGTAAACTTGTTTAGAAGTTAAATGCAGTCAGATTTACAAAAACAGCGTTCTCTCGCTGAGATAAGACCAAAATGAACAAGTAGTGTGTGTAGCTGCTAAACTTCACAATAAACACATCAAACCATTAAGAACTTGCTATTTTCTCAATCCTGCATATGTCTGATGAAGAAAGCAGTCTGTAAACTTGTTTAGAAGTGAACTGCAGTCAGATTTACAAAAACAGCGATCTCTCGCTGAGATAAGGTCAAACTAGTGTGTGTAGCTGCTAAATTTCACAATAAACACATCAAACCATTAAGAACTTGCTATTTTCTCAATCCTGCATATGTCTGATGAAGAAAGCAGTCTGTAAACTTGTTTAGAAGTGAACTGCAGTCAGATTCACAAAAACAGCGTTCTCTCGCTGAGATAAGGTCAAACTAGTGTGTGTAGCTGCTAAACTTCACAATAAACACATCAAACCGTTAAGAACTTGCTATTTTCTCAATCCTGCATATGTCTGATGAAGAAAGTACTTTGCAAACTTGTTTCCGTTTGAAGTCAAGTCAAGTCAAGTCAAGTCAACTTTATTTGTATAGCCCATTTTTACAAGCAGTTTGTCTCAAAGGGCTTAACATAACATCAGCAACATCCTCTGCCCTTCGACCCTCACATCGACTAAGGAAAAACTCCCAGAAAAACCTTTAACAGGAAAAAATGGAAGAAACCTCAGGGTGAGCAACAGAGGAGGGATCCCTCACCCAGGACGGGCAGACGTGCAATGGATGTTGTACAGGCAGGAAAGCAATTTGCAACATGAGAAATGACATTACTAAAAAGATAAGCAAAACAAAATCTCAACTGTTTAGTTTCACTTTTTGCTACCACCTCAATATGATTTTAACATTTCACAGGTTATAAGAAAATTATAGTAATGAAAATTATAATGAACTGCTGTAACATTCATGTATTCTTTTTTTTTTTTTTATGTGATGTTGAGAATCACTATCCTATCAGTTCGATTTCGGCCCGTAGGGAGAACCACCCCGCCGATAGTCGGTACACAGAGGAATGACAGGCAGATGTCAACAATACACACTGGGTTGGTCATAGAGCCGGCTACAGTTCAACTTGAAGATCTGG
The DNA here is from genome assembly GCF_020382885.2 of Scatophagus argus. Classification (NCBI taxonomy): domain Eukaryota; kingdom Metazoa; phylum Chordata; class Actinopteri; family Scatophagidae; genus Scatophagus; species Scatophagus argus. The sequence continues at coordinate 24,271,832 of NC_058504.1, read as the reverse complement.
ATGGAGAGATACCTGCAGAAAGATACAGAGAGAGAGAGAGAGAGAGAGGGAGGGAGAGACACAAGACTACGAGGAGCACTGGACACACAGTTAGTGACATAAAATAATGAACTGCATGTTAATCTGACGAGGGGAGAGGATAGAAGAGGAGAAGGAGGAGGGGAAACTGCTTGGTGGATCATGTTTGTGTCCCCCGGCAGCATAGGCCTATAGCAGCTTAGCTATGATAGAGATTTAAAGATTAACAGTTAGTCAGACCTATTCTACCTGTGGCTATATATCATGAGGTGAGTGAAACTATGCCTACCAGCCCTACACACTTTATTTGGTGCTAACTATATGCTTTACTAAAAAGAAAGGTTTTAAGTTTAGTCTTAAAAGTGGAGGTGGTGTCTGCCTGTCGAACCCAGATTGGCAACTGGTTCCACAGCAGGGGTGCCTGATAGCTAAAGGCTCGTCCTCCCGTTCTACTTTTACAAATTCTGGGAACTGTAAGTAAACCTGCACTCTGTGATCTGAGTGATCTATTGGGAATATATGGGACTATTAGATCCTGCAGGTATGATGGGGCTAGTCCATTTAGGGCCTTATATGTAAGTAGGAGAATTTTAAAGTCTATTCTGAATTTTACCGGAAGCCAGTGAAGAGAAGCTAAGATGGGGGATATGATCCCTTTTACTGATTCCTGTTAAAACTCTAGCTGCTGCATTTTGGATCAGCTGCAGGTATTATAGATAATTTGGACATCCTGACAATAGTGAGTTGCAGTAGTCCAGCCTAGAAGTAACAAAAGCATGAACAAGTTTTTCAGCATCACTCTGAGAGAGGACGCTCCTAATCTTAGCGATATTACGGAGGTGAAAGAAGGCGGTCTTAGAGGTCTGTTTAATGTGATGAATAAATGACACGTCTTGATCAAAGATAACGCCGAGGTTCCTTGCAGTCGTACTGGAGGCCAAAGTAATGCCGTCCAGAGAGAGAATATTATCAGCTATTCTATTTCTAAGGTGTTTGGGGCCTAGAACAATGATCTCAGTTTTGTCTGAGTTTAATAATAAAAAATTGGAGGTCATCCAGTCCTTTATGTCCTTAAGACATGCCTGGAGTCTGGCTAACGGCTCTGTTTCTTCAGGCTTTAAGGATAAGTACAGCTGAGTGTCATCAGCATAACAATGAAAGTTTATGCCATGTTTCTGAATAATATTTCCTAGAGGGAGCATGTATAAGGTGAACAGGATCGGCCCAAGCACTGAACCTTGTGGAACACCGAGGCTAACCCTTATATATGAAGAGGAAACATTATTAACTTGAGCAAAGTGAAATCTATCTGTTAAATATGATTTGAACCAGCGTAGCGCAGTCCCTGTGATCCTAGTCTCATGTTCTAATCTGTGTAATAAAATGCTGTGATCTACAGTGTCGAAAGCAGCACTGAGATCTAGCAAAACAAGTATGGAGACAAGCCCCCGGTCTGATGCCATGAGGAGGTCATTTGCGACTTTAACCAGTGCTGTTTCTGTGCTGTGATGGGCTCTAAAACCAGACTGAAACATCTCAAAGAGACTGTACCTGTGTAGGTGATCAATCAACTGATTTGCAACCACTCTTTCGAGTATTTTAGATAAGAACGGGAGGTTGGATATCGGCCTATAGTTTGCTAAGATGTCTGGGTCAAGTGAAGGTTTTTTAAGTAAAGGTCTAATAACAGCGGTTTTAAACGCCTGTGGTACATAACCTGTTGTTAAGGATAAGTTTATCTGATCTAAGAGGGAAACGCCAATCAAGGAAAGACGTCCTTGAGGAGCTTAGTTGGGATGGGGTCTAAGAGACATGTAGTTGGGTTAGATTTGTTAATGCTGGAGGTCAGCTCGGGGAGGTCTATGGGCAGGAACCTGTCCAGGGATGGAGTAGGATTAAAAGAGATTACTAGAGATGGCACTATATTGGCTATTCTGGGAAGATCTTTATTGATTTTTTCTCTAATGTTATTGATTTTATTGGTGAAGAAACTCATGAAGTCTTCACTGCTAAGAGCTGCAGGAATACAAGTCAGATTTACAAAAACAGCGTTCTCTCGCTGAGATAAGGCCAAAATGAACAAGTAGTGTGTGTAGCTGCTAAACTTCACAATAAACACATCAAACCATTAAGAACTTGCTATTTTCTCAATTCTGCATATGTCTGAAAAAGAATGTAGCCTGTAAACTTGTTTCCCTTTGAACTACAGTCAGATTTACAAAAACAGCGTTCTCTCGCTGAGATAAGGTCAAACTAGTGTGTGTAGCTGCTAAACTTCACAATAAACACATCAAACCATTAAGAACTTGCTATTTTCTCAATCCTGCATATGTCTGATGAAGAAAGCAGTCTGTAAACTTGTTTAGAAGTTAAATGCAGTCAGATTTACAAAAACAGCCTTCTCTCGCTGAGATAAGACCAAAATGAACAAGTAGTGTGTGTAGCTGCTAAACTTCACAATAAACACATCAAACCATTAAGAACTTGCTATTTTCTCAATCCTGCATATGTCTGATGAAGAAAGTACTTTGCAAACATGTTTCCCTTTGAACTACAGTCAGATTTACAAAAACAGCGTTCTCTCGCTGAGATAAGGCCAAAATGAACAAGTAGTGTGTGTAGCTGCTAAACTTCACAATAAACACATCAAACCATTAAGAACTTGCTATTTTCTCAATCCTGCATATGTCTGATGAAGAAAGCAGTCTGTAAACTTGTTTAGAAGTGAACTGCAGTCAGATTTACAAGCAATCTGTGAAAATGTTGTTGACTGTACTTGAACTTCAATGGTACTTGTGATGATGATGTCAGACACTTCAAAGCCATCTGTGAAAATGTCTTTGACTATTAAAGACTGTCCAAGTTATACATGACTATGAAGTCAGACACTTCAAAAGCGTCTGTTAAAATGTCGTTGGATGTCTAGACCGTCCACGTTATGAGCTACTTCATAGTCAGAAACTTCAGTTCCATCTGTGAAAACGTCGTCGTCATAAAACGTCAAAGTTATCCGTGTCCATGATGTCAGAGACTTCAAAGCCATGTGCGAAAATGCATTTGACTGTTGTTTAACTTGAATGTTTTTGTGATGATGATGTCAGAGACTTCAAAGCGATCTGTGAAAATGTCTTTGTTCTTTTACTTCAATTGTTCTTGTGATCATGATCTCAGACACTTCAAAGCCATCTGTGAAAATGTTGTTGACTGTTGTTTAAGTTCAGTGGGACTTGTGATGATGATGATCTCAAACACATCAAAGCCATCTGTGAAAATGTTGTTAACTGTTGTATAACTGTCAAATACATTTTCACACGTGGCTTTGAAGTCTCTGACTTCATCATCACCCATAACTTGAACGTTCTATAACAGTCAACGACATTTTAACAGATGGCTCTGAAGTCTCTTACTTAATAGTCACTCATAACTTGGACGTTCTTGACATCTGAAGCCATTTTCACAGATTGCTTTGAAGTCTCTGACATCACCATTACCAATGAGTTTGAATTTCTATGACAGTCAAAGACATTTTCACAGATGGCTTTGAAGTCTCTTACTTCATCATCACCCATAACTTGAACCTTCTATAACAGTCAACGACATTTTAACACATGAACAAGAAGAACTTGCTATTTTCTCAATTCTGCATATGTCTGATGAAGAAAGCAGTCTACGTAAACTTGATTTGAACTACAGTCAGATTTACAAAAACAGCGTTCTCTCGCTGAGATAAGGCCAAAATGAACAAGTAGTGTGTGTGTAGCTGCTAAACTTCACAATAAACACATCAAACCATTAAGAACTTGCTATTTCTCAATTCTGCATATGTCGGATGAAGAAAGCAGTCTACGTAAACTTGATTTGAACTACAGTCAGATTTACAAAAACAGCGTTCTCTCGCTGAGATAAGGCCAAAGTAGTGTGTGTAGCTGCTAAACTTCACAATAAACACATCAAACCATTAAGAACTTGCTATTTTCTCAATTCTGCATATGTCTGATGAAGAAAGCAGTCTGTAAACTTGTTTAGAAGTGAACTGCAGTCAGATTTACAAAAACAGCGTTCTCTCGCTGAGATAAGGTCAAATTAGTGTGTGTGTAGCTGCCAAACTTCACAATAAACACATCAAACCATTAAGAACTTGCTATTTTCTCAATTCTGCATATGTCTGATGAAGAAAGCAGTCTGTAAACTTGATTTGAACTACAGTCAGATTTACAAAAACAGCGTTCTCTCGCTGAGATAAGGCCAAAATGAACAAGTAGTGTGTGTAGCTGCTAAACTTCACAATAAACACATCAAACCATTAAGAACTTGCTATCTTCTCAATTCTGCATATGTCTGATGAAGAAAGCAGTCTGTAAACTTGATTTGAACTACAGTCAGATTTACAAAAACAGTGTTCTCTCGCTGAGAGAAGGCCAAAATGAACAAGTAGTGTGTGTGTAGCTGCTAAACTTCACAATAAACACATCAAACCATTAAGAACTTGCTATCTTCTCAATTCTGCATATGTCTGATGAAGAAAGCAGTCTGTAAACTTGATTTGAACTACAGTCAGATTTACAAAAACAGCGTTCTCTCGCTGAGATAAGGCCAAAATGAACAAGTAGTGTGTGTGTAGCTGCTAAACTTCACAATAAACACATCAAACCATTAAGAACTTGCTATTTTCTCAATTCTGCATATGTCTGATGAAGAAAGCAGTCTGTAAACTTGATTTGAACTACAGTCAGATTTACAAAAACAGCGTTCTCTCGCTGAGATAAGGCCAAAATGAACAAGTAGTGTGTGTGTGTAGCTGCTAAACTTCACAATAAACACATCAAACCATTAAGAACTTGCTATCTTCTCAATTCTGCATATGTCTGATGAAGAAAGCAGTCTGTAAACTTGATTTGAACTACAGTCAGATTTACAAAAACAGCGTTCTCTCGCTGAGATAAGGCCAAAATGAACAAGTAGTGTGTGTAGCTGCTAAACTTCACAATAAACACATCAAACCATTAAGAACTTGCTATTTTCTCAATTCTGCATATGTCTGATGAAGAAAGCAGTCTGTAAACTTGATTTGAACTACAGTCAGATTTACAAAAACAGCGTTCTCTCGCTGAGATAAGGCCAAACTAGTGTGTGTAGCTGCTAAACTTCACAATAAACACATCAAACCATTAAGAACTTGCTATTTTCTCAATTCTGCATATGTCTGATGAAGAAAGCAGTCTGTAAACTTGTTTAGAAGTGAATGCAGTCAGATTTACAAAAACAGCGTTCTCTCGCTGAGATAAGGCCAAAATGAACAAGTAGTGTGTGTAGCTGCTAAACTTCACAATAAACACATCAAAGCATTAAGAACTTGCTATTTTCTCAATCCTGCATATGTCTGATGAAGAAAGTACTTAAACATGTTTTTGAACTACAGTCAGATTTACAAAAACAGCGTTCTCTCGCTGAGATAAGGCCAAAATGAACAAGTAGTGTGTGTAGCTGCTAAACTTCACAATAAACACATCAAACCATTAAGAACTTGCTATTTTCTCAATCCTGCATATGTCTGATGAAGAAAGCAGTCTGTAAACATGTTTCCAACTGAATTATAGTCAGATTTACAAAAACAGCGTTCTCTCGCTGAGATAAGGCCAAAATGAACAAGTAGTGTGTGTGCAGTTGCTAAACTTCACAATAAACACATCAAACCATTAAGAACTTGCTATTTTCTCAATTCTGCATATGTCTGATGAAGAAAGCAGTCTGTAAACTTGATTAGAATGAACTGCAGTCAGATTTACAAAAACAGCGTTCTCTCGCTGAGATAAGGCAAATAGTGTGTGTAGCTGCTAAACTTCACAATAAACACATCAAACCATTAAGAACTTGCTATTTTCACAATCCTGCATATGTCTGATGAAGAAAGCAGTCTGTAAACTTGTTTAGAAGTTAAATGCAGTCAGATTTACAAAAACAGCGTTCTCTCGCTGAGATAAGGCCAAAATGAACAAGTAGTGTGTGTAGCTGCTAAACTTCACAATAAACACATCAAAGCATTAAGAACTTGCTATTTCTCAATCCTGCATATGTCTGATGAAGAAAGTACTTAAACATGTTTGAACTACAGTCAGATTTACAAAAACAGCGTTCTCTCGCTGAGATAAGGCCAAAATGAACAAGTAGTGTGTGTAGCTGCTAAACTTCACAATAAACACATCAAACCATTAAGAACTTGCTATTTTCTCAATCCTGCATATGTCTGATGAAGAAAGCAGTCTGTAAACATGTTTGAACTACAGTCAGATTTACAAAAACAGCGTTCTCTCGCTGAGATAAGGCCAAAATGAACAAGTAGTGTGTGTAGCTGCTAAACTTCACAATAAACACATCAAACCATTAAGAACTTGCTATTTTCTCAATCCTGCATATGTCTGATGAAGAAAGCAGTCTGTAAACTTGTTTAGAAGTGAACTGCAGTCAGATTTACAAAAACAGCGTTTTCTCGCTGAGATAAGGCCAAAATGAACAAGTAGTGTGTGTAGCTGCTAAACTTCACAATAAACACATCAAACCATTAAGAACTTGCTATTTTCTCAATTCTGCATATGTCTGATGAAGAAAGTCTTTGCAAACTGTTTGAACTACAGTCAGATTTACAAAAACAGCGTTCTCTCGCTGAGATAAGGCCAAAATGAACAAGTAGTGTGTGTGTAGCTGCTAAACTTCACAATAAACACATCAAACCATTAAGAACTTGCTATTTTCTCAATTCTGCATATGTCTGATGAAGAAAGCATTTACAACATGTTTCCCTGAACTACAGTCAGATTTACAAAAAGCGCTCTCTGAGATAAGGCCAAAATGAACAAGTAGTGTGTGTAGCTGCTAAACTTCACAATAAACACATCAAACCATTAAGAACTTGCTATTTTCTCAATTCTGCATATGTCTGATGAAGAAAGCAGTCTACAAACTGTTTCCTTGAAGTACAGTCAGATTTACAAAAACAGCGTTCTCTCGCTGAGATAAGGCCAAAATGAACAAGTAGTGTGTGTAGCTGCTAAACTTCACAATAAACACATCAAACCATTAAGAACTTGCTATTTTCTCAATCCTGCATATGTCTGATGAAGAAAGCAGTCTACGTAAACTTGATTTGAACTACAGTCAGATTTACAAAAACAGCGTTCTCTCGCTGAGATAAGGCCAAAGTAGTGTGTGTAGCTGCTAAACTTCACAATAAACACATCAAACCATTAAGAACTTGCTATTTTCTCAATTCTGCATATGTCTGATGAAGAAAGCAGTCTGTAAACTTGTTTAGAAGTGAACTGCAGTCAGATTTACAAAAACAGCGTTCTCTCGCTGAGATAAGGCCAAATTAGTGTGTGTAGCTGCTAAACTTCACAATAAACACATCAAACCATTAAGAACTTGCTATTTTCTCAATTCTGCATATGTCTGATGAAGAAAGCAGTCTGTAAACTTGATTTGAACTACAGTCAGATTTACAAAAACAGCGTTCTCTCGCTGAGATAAGGCCAAAATGAACAAGTAGTGTGTGTAGCTGCTAAACTTCACAATAAACACATCAAACCATTAAGAACTTGCTATTTCTCAATTCTGCATATGTCTGATGAAGAAAGCAGTCTGTAAACTTGATTTGAACTACAGTCAGATTTACAAAAACAGCGTTCTCTCGCTGAGATAAGGCCAAAATGAACAAGTAGTGTGTGTAGCTGCTAAACTTCACAATAAACACATCAAACCATTAAGAACTTGCTATTTTCTCAATTCTGCATATGTCTGATGAAGAAAGCAGTCTGTAAACTTGATTTGAACTACAGTCAGATTTACAAAAACAGCGTTCTCTCGCTGAGATAAGGCCAAAATGAACAAGTAGTGTGTGTGTAGCTGCTAAACTTCACAATAAACACATCAAACCATTAAGAACTTGCTATTTTCTCAATTCTGCATATGTCTGATGAAGAAAGCAGTCTGTAAACTTGATTTGAACTACAGTCAGATTTACAAAAACAGCGTTCTCTCGCTGAGATAAGGCCAAAATGAACAAGTAGTGTGTGTAGCTGCTAAACTTCACAATAAACACATCAAACCATTAAGAACTTGCCATTTCTCAATCTGCATATGTCTGATGAAGAAAGCAGTCTGTAAACTTGATTTGAACTACAGTCAGATTTACAAAAACAGCGTTCTCTCGCTGAGATAAGGCCAAAATAGTGTATGTAGCTGCTAAACTTCACAATAAACACATCAAACCATTAAGAACTTGCTATTTTCTCAATTCTGCATATGTCTGATGAAGAAAGCAGTCTGTAAACTTGATTTGAACTACAGTCAGATTTACAAAAACAGCGTTCCTCGCTGAGATAAGGCCAAAGTAGTGTGTGTAGCTGCTAAACTTCACAATAAACACATCAAACCATTAAGAACTTGCTATTTTCTCAATTCTGCATATGTCTGATGAAGAAAGCAGTCTAGTAAACTTGATTTGAACTACAGTCAGATTTACAAAAACAGCGTTCTCTCGCTGAGATAAGGCAAATGAACAAGTAGTGTGTGTAGCTGCTAAACTTCACAATAAACACATCAAACCATTAAGAACTTGCTATTTTCTCAATTCTGCATATGTCTGATGAAGAAAGCAGTCTGTAAACTTGATTTGAACTACAGTCAGATTTACAAAAACAGCGTTCTCTCGCTGAGATAAGGCCAAAATGAACAAGTAGTGTGTAGCTGCTAAACTTCACAATAAACACATCAAACCATTAAGAACTTGCTATTTTCTCAATCCTGCATATGTCTGATGAAGAAAGCAGTCTGTAAACCATGTTTGAACTACAGTCAGATTTACAAAAACAGCGTTCTCTCGCTGAGATAAGGCCAAAATGAACAAGTAGTGTGTGTGCTGCTAAACTTCACAATAAACACATCAAACCATTAAGAACTTGCTATTTTCTCAATCTGCATATGTCTGATGAAGAAAGCAGTCTGTAAACTGTTAGAAGTGAACTGCAGTCAGATTTACAAAAACAGCGTTCTCTCGCTGAGATAAGGCAATAGTGTGTGTAGCTGCTAAACTTCACAATAAACACATCAAACCATTAAGAACTTGCTATTTTCTCAATCCTGCATATGTCTGATGAAGAAAGCAGTCTGTAATTTTTAGAAGTAAATGCAGTCAGATTTACAAAAACAGCGTTCTCTCGCTGAGATAAGGCCAAAATGAACAAGTAGTGTGTGTAGCTGCTAAACTTCACAATAAACACATCAAACATTAAGAACTTGCTATTTTCTCAATCCTGCATATGTCTGATGAAGAAAGTCTGTAACATGTTTCCGAACTACAGTCAGATTTACAAAAACAGCGTTCTCTCGCTGAGATAAGGCCAAAATGAACAAGTAGTGTGTGTAGCTGCTAAACTTCACAATAAACACATCAAACCATTAAGAACTTGCTATTTTCTCAATCCTGCATATGTCTGATGAAGAAAGCAGTCTGTAACTTGATTTGAACTACAGTCAGATTTACAAAAACAGCGTTCTCTCGCTGAGATAAGGCCAAAATGAACAAGTAGTGTGTGTAGCTGCTAAACTTCACAATAAACACATCAAACCATTAAGAACTTGCTATTTTCTCAATCCTGCATATGTCTGATGAAGAAAGCAGTCTGTAACTGTTTAGAAGTGAACTGCAGTCAGATTTACAAAAACAGCGTTCTCTCGCTGAGATAGGCCAAAATGAACAAGTAGTGTGTGTAGCTGCTAAACTTCACAATAAACACATCAAACCATTAAGAACTTGCTATTTTCTCAATCCTGCATATGTCTGATGAAGAAAGTCTGTAACCATGTTTCCCTGAACTACAGTCAGATTTACAAAAACAGCGTTCTCTCGCTGAGATAAGGCCAAAATGAACAAGTAGTGTGTGTGTAGCTGCTAAACTTCACAATAAACACATCAAACCATTAAGAACTTGCTATTTTCTCAATCTGCATATGTCTGATGAAGAAAGCAGTTTAAACATGTTTCCCTTTGAACTACAGTCAGATTTACAAAAATAGCGTTGTCTGAGATAAGGCCAAAATGAACAAGTAGTGTGTGTAGCTGCTAAACTTCACAATAAACACATCAAACCATTAAGAACTTGCTATTTTCTCAATTCTGCATATGTCTGATGAAGAAAGTCTTACAACATGTTTCCCTTTGAAGTACAGTCAGATTTACAAAAACAGCGTTCTCTCGCTGAGATAAGGCCAAAATGAACAAGTAGTGTGTGTAGCTGCTAAACTTCACAATAAACACATCAAACCATTAAGAACTTGCTATTTTCTCAATCCTGCATATGTCTGATGAAGAAAGCAGTCTTAAACTTGTTTTGAACTACAGTCAGATTTACAAAAACAGCGTTCTCTCGCTGAGATAAGGCCAAAATGAACAAGTAGTGTGTGTAGCTGCTAAACTTCACAATAAACACATCAAACCATTAAGAACTTGCTATTTTCTCAATCCTGCATATGTCTGATGAAGAAAGCAGTCTGTAAACTTGTTTAGAAGTGAACTACAGTCAGATTACAAAAACAGCGTTCTCTCGCTGAGATAAGGCCAAAATGAACAAGTAGTGTGTGTAGCTGCTAAACTTCACAATAAACACATCAAACCATTAAGAACTTGCTATTTTCTCAATCCTGCATATGTCTGATGAAGAAAGCAGTCTGTAAACTTGTTTAGAAGTGAACTGCAGTCAGATTTACAAAAACAGCGTTCTCTCGCTGAGATAAGGCCAAAATGAACAAGTAGTGTGTGTAGCTGCTAAACTTCACAATAAACACATCAAACCATTAAGAACTTGCTATTTTCTCAATCCTGCATATGTCTGATGAAGAAAGCAGTCTGTAAACTTGTTTAGAAGTGAACTGCAGTCAGATTTACAAAAACAGCGTTCTCTCGCTGAGATAAGGCCAAAATGAACAAGTAGTGTGTGTAGCTGCTAAACTTCACAATAAACACATGTCAAACCTATTTTACATTTAGTACTTTCAAAATTATTTTGTAAGATGAGGTCAACGTTGAAAAGTACTGTTTCCCGTATTAATATTACAGTAAACACAAGCAAAACCTTCACATACTTCATATGTACATAAATCAGAGCATTTCTAAACATGAAAGACATTGCTAAATATGTTTTGAAGTTAATTACACTGACACAGGTAATAACATCTCACTGAGATAATGCCAAAGTGACCAAATAGCCTTTAGCCTTTAAAACCCCATGAAACCATAAAGTATTTAATGTGTACATAAATCAGTGCATTTCTAAAAGTAATTTTGATTATTTTTTCAATTGAGTCACTTGGCTGTGCAGTGCCAGGCTGCAAAACCACTGCGTAATAATCCCCCATCTTCTAGTGCAGTACAGTAATTTCTTTTTCCTGCTAACTATTTACAAATTGTGATATTTTGTGTATATATCAGGGTATATTGTGTGCTTTTAATAGTTTCATTCAAAAGGGGGTGTGAAATATCCCGGTATTTTGTTACTTTGTATATCTTTTTACTCGACCTCCCTGCACCTTTATTTTGCTATGCTTGTGCTGCTGTGGCAATTTCAATTTCCCCAAAGCGGACTTATAAAGACTGATCTTATCTTTTGTTCACTGGATTCCTTTTGTTCTACATTAAATTACTCAATTCATGGTCAGTCTCACCGACATTATCAAAAACATGAATGCCCATCAGTTTCACACTTTTGAAGCACCTGGCTGGGCATTTAAAATGTTTTTTATAATATTCAATAGTTTTTGTTCTAATAATAATAATAATAATAATTAATAATAATAATAATAACATGTTATTACCACATTGCAGATTCATCAACAGCTGCTTTCTTGCTAACTTACTTAACTGAGCCTACCTGTTCATACTGTGAACGCAACTGAAGCAACACTTATGATGGAAAGTTTAATCGACCCCATATATTAGATGATTAAACTTGATGCATAACAATCATGACTTGGTCTGAGGCAGACATCAGTGGGGAAATGGGATGACTTTGATGAAGGCAAAGTGAAATGGCCAAGGAGAAAGATAGGCCAGTTAGCTAGATGCAAGCAATGCTTAAATAGCTAGCTTGTCTCGACAATAATAATGACATAATTATGCATACCTCACGTCTGCTTTGTGTTCATTCAGTTCCTTCTTTGGCTTTCACAGCAACTTCTCCACAGCTCCTTATAATTAATAAAAAGAAGAAAAGATATCTTTATATCTTTTCTTCTTTTTCTTGCTTTCTGCACCTGTTTTACCCTACTTTGGGAACATGCTCTGCTCATGCCCATTACTCTCCTACACCTATTTCCCCTTTGGATGCTGCTGCAGCTGCAGTTCAAAGCAGCCCGCTGACTTGAGACACTCTTTGATGTCGCCCTCTTCAGTTAAAAACAAATCCAGCTTTAGTCAGACAGTGATAACTATATTTAGACCATTTTTTTTTTAGAAATATTCATGCACAATATACAATGATTACTATGCTGATTTCACTGATATTCATTCATTATCAGCAGTAGTATTTTTATTGTAGGGGAGCCTACATTAATCAGTTTGTGTGTTTAATTTTATTGCAGCTGTAATGCAGAGCAACTGTACATTTACAGAAATGCTGCACTTTGCATTTCCTCTTCCTATATTCTGTAGTGACCGAAAGAATGCGATCGCGTATACAAGCGGCCACACACAGTTGAAGTGTCTGACTGGACATTTATGTGAATCACATTAAATAATGTCACATAGTTATTTTTTTAACTAAACCTGGTTTGTCATACACCAAAAGTTATATTACATTCATTATTCATTTTAATTCATCACAAAAGAGAGAGGTAAACTGATAATAACAAGTTCACTAGAGGATGCAGATTCATCAGCAGCGACTTCCTCCATCTCATGGTAAAATATTTTGAGAATTGAGGATAAGATGATTCCTGGTATGAAATTCACGTGCTCATCGCAAGTGCGCTATACTGTAAGTAACTACACCTTTACTAGCTTCAACGTTATGATAACCTGCTTGACAATAACTGCAATTCAGCAATATAACAATATTGTTCACACTCAGCTTGAGAGAAAAAGAATTCAAACCATGTTTTGTGTCAGCATTTACAGAAATACTGTACTTGTATCTGCGTTTCCTCTTTCTATCTTGTGTAGTCACCGAAAGAATGTGATCGCGTATACCAGCGGCCGTACACAGTCTTTTGAAGTGTCTGAATGGACATCTATTCGAATCACATGAAACAATAGCACATAGTTATTTTTTTAACTAAACCTGGTTTGTCCGATACCAAAAGTTATATTACATTCATTACTCATTTAAATTCATCACGAAAGAGAGCGGTAAACTGATAACAATTTCTCAAGATCGCAGATTCTTCAGCAGCGACTTTCTCCATCTCATGGTCAAATATGTAGGAGAGCCTCGCCACTACTACTACTAATACTGTGAACGGGACTGAAGCAACGCTCGCAATGGAAAGTTTTTGCCCATAACATGAGGCATAACAATCATCACATCAGTGGGTGAACGGGATGACTTGGATAAAGGCGATATGGAATGGCCAGGGAAAAATACGGCACCGTTAGCTAGATAGCTATGCATGAATAGAAAGTTTGTCTTGACAATATTTATGGCATAATTAGTCTATACATACCTTTGGTTTGCTTCCTCTTCATCTCGTTCCTTCTCCCATATTCTCTGCAGTTTCGCAGCTCCTTGTTAAAAAGAATAAAATATATCTTCAAAACTTGACGTTTTAGGCTATTCTGCACTTGTGTTCCCATGCAGTGGGACAGTCCTCTGATCATGCCCAATGCACTCAGTCGAACTTGTTGCAGCTGCTATTTCAAAGCAACACGCTATTGAATAAAAACTTGCGACACTCTTTGATGTAGCTACCAGCCTGCAATATTTATAAACAAACCTCTGCTAACTTTTTTTTAATGTCTAGTACGTTCAAGTCAGAAGAGGAGGAAAACGTTAGGAGATAAAAGGATCTTTGAATTCCCTGCTTAGCTTTCAGCTACCACGACCGACAAGAGGTGAGGATGGATGGATGGATGGATGGATGGATATATGCATAAATGAGGACGCAACATTTTGAGAAGTGAAGGATAAAATGATTCATGGTCTGAAATTCACGTGCTAACTGCAAGTGGGCTATATTGTAAGTAACCTTTACTTTTTTACACCTTTACTAGCTTCAACGTTATAATAACCTGCTTACTAATAATTGTAATTCAACAATATAGCAATCACATATTGTTTAAACTTAGCTTAAGAGAAAGAAGAAGTCAAACCATGTTTTGTGTCTATTTAAGTCACATTTGACTCAATCTAAGCCTAAAACTTGACACAGTTGTGTGAAAAAGTGTACTTAAAATGCTGAAACTCATCATCTGTCTAGAAAACATGGTTTGACCTCTGTTTCTCTCAAATTCCAGCTGATCTCACAAGAAGCATTTTAAAACCTCTCTTCAGTGAGCAAATTTGAGTTTCAGTATTTTGAGTGCAGTGGTCTCACCTAATTGTGCACAATCAAGTTTTTGGCTTAATATTCGTCAAATGTGACTGAATTTGACAGAAATCATGGTTTTGACTTCTGTTTCCCTCCAACTCATCAAACCTCATCACACAGCAAGCACTTCATGGCCTGTTTTCAGTGAGTTAATTTCAGTAACAGCATTTTTTGTGCAGTTTTCTCACAGACCTGTACACCATCAAGTTTTTGACTGTTATTCAAATGTGACTGAATTAGACAGAAAACATGGTTCGACCTCTGTTTAGTTTTCAGCTTGATCACAGAGCACATACTTCATGATATTTTTCAGTGAGTTAACTTTAGTTTCAGCGTTTTGAATACAGTTTCTTCACGGAACGGTGCACAATCAAGTTTTTGACTATTAGTCGAATGTGACTGAATTAGACAGACAACATGGTTTGACCCGTTACTCTCTCAAGTTCCATCTGATGACGGAGCAAGTACTTTATGACCTGTTTTCAGTGAGTTAACATGAGATTCGGCATTTTAAGTACAGTTGTCTGAAAGATCTGTGCCCAATGAACGTGCTGGCTTAGACGTAGTCAAATGTGACTGAATTAGATAGAAACCATGGTTTTCACTTCTGTTTCCCTCAAACTCTACCTCATCATGCAGCAAGTACTTCCTGGCCTGTTTTGAGTGAATAAAGATGAGTTTCAGCATTTTAAAGGAAGTTTCTTCACAGAACAATCCACAATCAAATTTATGGCTTTATGTTGTCAAATGTCTGAATTAGACAGAAAACATGGTTCGACCTCTGTTTCCCTTAGTTTCCAGTTTGATCACAGAGCAAGTACTTAATGATATTTTTCAGTCAGTTAACTTTAGTTTCAGCATTTTGAGTGCAGTTTTCTCACAGACCTGTGCACCATCAAGTTTTTGATTGAGTGTTGGTCAAATGTGACTGAAATAGACAGAAAACATGGATCGACATCTGTTTTTCTTAGTTTCCAGCTTGATCACAGAGCAAGCTGGAGTACTTAATGATATTTTTCAGTGAGTTAACTTTAGTTTCAGCATTTTGAATGCAGTTTCTTCACAGACCTGTGCACCATCGAGTTTTTGGCTTCTTTGAAGTTTTTGTTTTCCCTTCCTAAGTTTTTTATTTCCTCCTGTAGGAATGATTTTCTGTTTCACTAGATAGCAGTATTCTTAGCCTAGTTAGAGCCTTTAGCCCAAGATTAATTTCATAGCCTCTTGCTTTCTCTGTTGCTCTGTGAGAGGTTGGATTGGGGGTTGTGCTTGGATAATTAAACTCTATGTTCTCTCACTATCTCTGACCGGCCGTTCCGACCAGCGAACCAGCTGTCGGGGGTTAACAGCACAAAGGTTAACAGCCACTGCTCTGATAGATAGAGTATATGACGGTGAAATGCCGGCCACACTATCTGCCTCGGGAGTTTACCGCGGTGTTTGTTATGGCTGTTTACCACGCGCCGGGTGCTAATGGTAACGAAGTGCTTCGGGAGCTACACAAAAACATCAGCTCGTTCCAGAACAAGCTCCCGGAGGCTTTTTACGTGGTTGCGGGAGATTTCAACCACGTAAACCTGACAGACGCTCTGCCTAAGTTTTACCAGCATGTCACCATACCAACATGGGGGAAATAACACGCTGGACCATGTTCACACAAAAAAATGAGACGCATACAGAGCTGTCCCAAATCCCCAGCTCGGCTTTTCCGACCACATCTCCATCATGCTGGTTCCTGCCTACCGTCCACTGCTCAAATGCCACACGCCAACACAGAGAACCATTACCGTGTGGCCCATCGATGCTGTCCCTGTACTGCAGGACTGTTTCCAGCGCACAGACTGGCAGGTCTTCAGGGGAGCAGCTGAAGGTGGTCAGGACCTACAAGTACCCGGGTCTGCAGTTGGATGACAGACTGGACTGGTAAGTGAACACGGACACCATCCACAGGAAAACACAGAGTCGTCTGTATTTCCTGAGGAAGCTGGGGTCCTTTAACATTTGCAAAAAACTGCTGCTGATGTTCTACCAGACTGTGGTGGCCAGTGTCCTCTTCTATGCTGTGGTGTGCTGGGGAGGCAGCATCAAGAATTCAGTTAAATTCAGTACAGTTTATTTATACAGCACCAATTCACAACAAAAGTTATCTCATGACACTTTCCAATTAGAGCAGGTCTAGACCAAACTCTTTGATTAAATTGTAATAAAGAGAACCCAACATTCCCCCTGAATCAAACACTTGGCGACAGTGGCAAGAAAAAATTGCCTTTTAGAAGGCAGAGACCTTGGAGCAGACCAAGATGGGCAGCCATCTGCCTTGACCAGATGGGTTGAGAGAGAGAGAGCGAAAAATAGAGAGAGAAAGACAGACAAAGGGGGGGGCCTTGGGGCATGAGAGGGACGTAACACGGCTAGACAGGCTGGTGCGGCAGGTAGGATCTGTGATGAATACAGAGCTGGACTCTGTGGTATCAGTAGCAGAAAAAAGTCAAGTCAAGTCAAGTCAAGTCAAGTCAAGTCAACTTTATTTGTATAGTTCATTTTTACAAGCAGTTTGTCTCAAAGGGCTTAACATAACATCAGCAACATCCTCTTCCCTTCGACCCTCACATCGACTAAGGAAAAACTCCCAGAAAAACCTTTAACAGGAAAAAATGGAAGAAACCTCAGGGTGAGCAACAGAGGAGGGATTCCTCACCCAGGACGGGCAGAAGTGCAATGGATGTTGTACAGGCAGGAAAGCAGTTAACAACATGAGAATGACATTACTAAAAAGACAAGTAAAACAAAATCCCAACTGTTTAGTTTCACTTTTGCTACCACCTCAATATGATTTTAACATTTCACAAGACTGAAATTCTAATAATGAAATTATAATGAACTGCTGTAACATTCATGTATTTTTTTATGTGCTGTTGAAAGTCACTATCCTATCAGTTCAATTTCGGCCCGTAGGGAGAACCACCCCGCCGATAGTCGGTGCACAGAAGAATGACAGGCAGATGTCAACAGTAGACATTGGGTTGGTCATAGAGCAGGCTACAGTTCAACTTGAAGATCTGGATGGAGAGATACCTGCAGAAAGATATATATATATAGAGAGAGAGAGAGAAAGGGAGGGAGAGACACAAGACTACGAGAAGAACTGGACACACAGTTAGTGACATAAAATAATGAACTGTATGTTAATCTGATGAGGGGAGAGGATAGAAGAGGAAAAGGAGGAGGGGAAACTGCTTGGTGGATCATGTTTGTGTCCCCCAGCAGCATAGGCCTATAGCAGCTTAGCTATGATAGAGATTTAAAGATTAACAGTTAGTCAGACCTATTCTACCTGTGGCTATATATCATGAGGTGAGTGTAACTATGCCTACCAGCCCTACACACTTTATTTGGTGCTAACTATATGCTTTACTAAACAGAAAGGTTTTAAGTTTAGTCTTAAAAGTGGAGGTGGTATCTGCCTGTCAAACCCAGATTGGCAGCTGGTTCCACAGTAGGGGTGCCTGATAGCTAAAGGCTCGTCCTCCCGTTCTACTTTTATGAATTCTGGGAACTTCAAGTAAACCTGCACTCTGTGATCTGAGTGATCTATTGGGAATATATGGGACTATTAGATCCTGCAGGTATGATGGGGCTAGTCCACTTAGGGCCTTATATGTAAGTAGGAGAATTTTAAAGTCTATTCTGAATTTTACCGGTCAGTGTAAAGTCAGTAGAGAGAAGCTAAGATGGGGGAGATGTGATCCCTTTACTGATTCCTGTTAAAACTCTAGCTGCTGCATTCTGGATCAGCTGCAGGCTATTAACGGAGTAATTTGGACATCCTGACAATAGTGAGTTGCAGTAGTCCAGCCTAGAAGTAACGAAAGCATGGACAAGTTTTTCAGCATCACTCTGAGAGAGGACGCTCCTAATCTTAGCAATATTACGGAGGTGAAAGAAGGCGATCTTAGAGGTCTGTTTAATGTGATGGATAAATGACATGTCCTGATCGAAGATAACGCCGAGGTTCCTCGCAGTTGTACTGGGGGCCAACGTAATGTCGTCCAGAGAGACAATATTATCAGCTATTCTAGTTCTAAGATGTTGGGGCCTAGAACAATGATCTCAGTTTTGTCTGAGTTTAATAATAAAAAATTGGAGGTCATCCAGTCCTTTATGTCCTTAAGACATGCCTGGAGTCTGGCTAACGGCTCTGTTTCTTCAGGCTTTAAGGATAAGTACAGCTGAGTGTCATCAGCATAACAATGAAAGTTTATGCCATGTTTCTGAATAATATTTTCTAGAGGGAGCATGTATAAAGTGAACAGGATCGGCCCAAGCACTGAACCTTGTGGAACACTATAAGGCTAACCCTTATATATGAAGAGGAAACATTATTAACTTGAGCAAAGTGAAATCTATCTGTTAAATATGATTTGAACCAGCGTAGCGCAGTCCCTGTGATCCTAGTCTCGTGTTCTAATCTGTGTAATAAAATGCTGTGATCTACAGTGTCAAAAGCAGCACTGAGCTCTAGCAAAACAAGTATGGAGACAAGCCCACGGCCTGATGCCATGAGGAGGTCATTTGTGACTTTAACCAGTGCTGTTTCTGTACTGTGATGGGCTCTGAAACCAGACTGAAACATTTCAAAGAGACTGTTCCTGTGTAGGTGATCAATTAACTGATTTGCAACCACTCTTTCGAGTATTTTAGATAAAAGTGAGAGGTTGGATATCGGCCTATTGTTTGCTAAGATGTCTGGGTCAAGTGAAGGTTTTATCTAATGACAGCGGTTTTAAACGCCTGTGGTACATAACCTGTTGTTAAATATAAGTTGATCTGATCTAAGAAGGAAACGCCAATCAAGGGAAAGACGTCCTTGAGGAGCTTAGTTGGGATGGGGTCTAAGAGACATGTAGTTGGGTTAGATTTGTTAATGCTGGAGGTCAGCTCGGGGAGGTCTATGGGCAGGAACCTGTCCAGAGATGGAGTAGGATTAAAAGAGATTTCTAGAGATGGCACTATATTGGCTATTCTGGGGGGATCTTTATTGATTTTTTTCTCTAATGTTATTGATTTTATTGGTGAAGAAACTCATGAAGTCTTCACTACTAAGAGCTGCAGGAATACAAGGCTCAACAGAGCTGTGATTCTTAGTCAGCCTGGCTACAGTGTTAAAGAGAAAACGTGGGTTGTTCTTGTTTTTCTCTATTAATGTTGAATAATAGGCAGTTCTGGCTTCACGAAGGGCCTTTTTGTATGCCAATAGACTGTCTTTCCAGGCTCTCTGGGATTCAGCTGATTTGGAGGAGTACCACTTCCTCTCCATACTGAATTATACCAAGGAGCTAGCCTCCTATGATTTGTAACCTTTTTTTTCAGTGGAGCAACCATATCTAAAACTGTGTGCAACGTGGCTGCAGTGTTATTAACAAAAGAATCAATTGCTGCAGGAGTAACGTTTAAATCAGTACGGTCTGTTGTACTGGTACATGGTGCTGAGGGGAGCTGTGATGGGATTGCATCCCTAAATCTGTCTACACTATCTTCAGAGAGGCATCTGGTATAATAGACCTTTTTGTTGTGTGCTGTAAAGTCTTGTAGAGTTAGTTCAAAAACTACAAGTGAATGGTCTGAAAGGAGAGGGTTTTGAGGGACAACTAACAGGTTCTTAGTTTCTAGACCGTAGGTGAGAACCAGATCGAGTGTGTGATTGTGGCAGTGTGTTGGTTCATTTACTGTCTGAAGGAAACCTATTGAATCTAAGAGTGAGCTAAAGGCTGTCTTAAGACTGTCAGAGTCAACATCCATATGAACGTTAAAGTCACCCACTATAATGACTTTATCTGTACTGAGCACTAAACTAGATAAGAAGTCAGAAAACTCAGACAGGAACTCTGAGTAAGCAGCAGGTGGGCGATACACAACAACTAATAAAACTGGCTTTTCTGACTTCCAGTTTTGGTGAGACAGGCTGAGAGTGAGACTCTCAAATGAGCTATAGATAGATTTAGGTTTGGGGTTAATCTGAAGACTGGAATGGTAGATTGCTGCCACTCCTCCTCCTCGGCCTGTGCCTCGAGGAACATGATAGTTAATATAACCAGATGGAGTTGATTCATTTAAACTAACATATTCTTCATCCCGTAACCAAGTCTCGGTAAGGCAGAGTATATCAGACTGATGATCAATAATTAGATCACTGACAAGGAGGGAATTAGGGTGGAGGAATTGTATATTTAATAATCCACATCTGACTGTCCTATTTTTTGGCTCCAAATATTTGCTAGTTTGTATTTTTATGAGGGTATTTGTTAGGTTCTTTAAATACAAGGACCCCAAAGCAGAGACTACTCACTGGTGAGAGGGAACAAAGGTTCTTTTAATAAACTCCACAAACTAAATACAGAAAACAAAGCAGGCTGTGGACGCAAGGCGCTGGCTGACTGAAAAATAACCTCTATAGGAGGATCCAGGGTAACCTCTGATGAGCTGCGTGCATAGGTAGAGCGAGCAATAATCTGGCAGCAAGCAGGAGTGGAGGCCAGGCTTAAGTAGAGGAGAGAATGAGCAGATACAACTCAGGTGTGTCTAAGCTGCCAACAGGAGGAGTCAGCCACACCCCCTGCCACCACAGACTCTGCCAAAGGAAGAGAGCACAAAGAGAAAAGCACGACAGAAAACACACAACGCCAAACCATAACAGTATTATGATTAACACTTCTTAAATTTTGTGCTGGTTGGACTATGGGAGGACGAGGCACTGACACTATTTCTATGGGACTGTTAAACTTAGTATTACTGTGTGCATTTATATTTTTATTTATTCTAATTTTAACGGAGGGCGGCAGTCCTACAGAAGCAGCAGAGAAGTGTGTAAGACAGCGACTCTGCTTCCTGGCCTCGACCCTGGGTTGTCAGGGTGTTGGTTGTCTAATAAACTTGGCCATATTGGTAGAAATAAGAGCCGCACCACCCCAGGTGGGATGAATGCCGTCTCTGCTAATGAGGCCAGGTTTTCCCCAGAAAGTCTCCCAGTTATCTATAAAGGCCACGCTGTTTTCTGGACACCACCGTGGCAGCCAGCGACGGAGCGATGACATGCGGCTAAACATATCATCACTGGTCAGATTCGGGAGGGGACCAGAGAACACTGCAGAGTCCGACATGGTTTTTGCCAAATTACACACCGACTCAATATTGACTTTGGTGACCTCCGACTGGCTCGGTCGAGTGTCGTTAGCGCCGACGTGAATTATAATCTTACCATATTTACTCTTATCTCTCGCCAGCAGCTTTAAATTGCCCTCTATGTCGCCCGCTCTGGCCCCCGGGATGCATTTGACTATGGTCGCTGGTGTCGGCTTCACATATTGCAAAACAGAATCGCCAATAACCAGGGTCGGTTTCTCAGCGGGTGTGTCGCTGAGTGGGGAAAAGCGGTTAGACACATGAAGCGGTTGGTGGTGAACCACGGGCCTTTGTTCTGGACTACGCTTCTTTCGAACCGCCACCCAACCTCCCTGACTTCCCGGCTGCTCGGGGGCTGCCGGGGGGCGGCTGACATCAGCTAAAGTAGCTAAAGTAGGCTGGTCCGCACAGGCTAACTGCTGCTGGGACTAATGGACGGGACTAATGGACTATGATCTACAGTACGAAGCCGGGCCTCTAACTCAGTTAGCCTCGCCTCCAAGGCTATGAATAAGCTGCACTTTCTACACATCTCACTCTCACTAAAGGAGGCAGAGGAATAGCTAAACATTTCACACACCTTACAGAAGACGGGAGAGGGAGAGGCAGAGGGAGAGTGAGTGGAAGAAGCCATGTTAGCACTAAGCTAAGCTGAACGACAAATAGAACGGGGTTTGGGAAAGGAAAGAATCTAGATGATCGTGCCGTTAATAAACTTTTCCTAAAGTGTTTGTGTACTAAAAATCAACCACAGTAAAAACTAACACAAAATATGTCGACTGAAGTACACCAATACCACCGAACACCAAACGCTAGCAAGTGAATGAGTGGTGCAAGAACAGGAAGTGACGCAATACGTTACCCAACGCTTGTCATCCAGCTTAGGTCTAAGCTAGTGTGGCTCAAAAGGACCCTGGATAAGATCCTGTCCACACTGGACAATGCCTCCCACCCTCTGCACAGGACTCTGATCACTCAGAGGAGTGTGTTCAGCACCAGGCTGCTGTCTCTGACCTGCTCCACGAATAGACTCAGGAACTCGTTTGTTCCCCTGGCCATTAGACTCTACAACACATCTCTGGGTGTTCAGGGGTCACGATCCCAGCGACAGTCGTGCCTGCGTCACATCAGGCGTAAAAATCACATTTATTTATTGGACATTTATTCCACTGTGCACCTTACCTTATATGTTTTGCACAGTTAACCTGCACTTTATAACTCATTTCTGGGTAGCAGTCCGTTTACATATGTTTACACTGTAGCTTTTTAGCCTTTTGTTTAATACACACAGTCAATCTGGTCGACCTGCTTTCTCTGTATGACAGGTTGTCTCTCTCCCTGGCACTGTGTCAATCCACTGAGCGCCCTGATTGAGGGGCGGCACTATGTGTCCCTATATAGAGAGGTGCAGATACACCTGCCTCTGCCTCTTCCTCCCGGTGGCCACTGGCTTGGTGTGACCACCGTGATTGTTTGGTGTGGCTGTTGCGGGTGCACGATCCTCTTCATTCAGGTAACGCATTCTGTTAGTATTCCATTGCTTGTGTGTGCATAGAGTGGTCGTTTTGGTGACGCGATCTTGGCTCTGTATAGCATGACCGGCTGGGGCCGCAAGGATGTATTGCTCCAGGGGAGGCCTTTCCTGGAGTTGCTCGCCTGCTCCTTTCGGTAAGTCAGTGATTGTCCACCGTTCAGCGGCTTAGTTTCTCAGTTCCCAGCTGATTCTTTTCTGGTGTTTTGGTGCAGCTGAGTGACTGACCTGCGGCGTGAGCTGGTTGTCCTCTGCCTCTTTTTGGCATAAATGTAGCCCCAGTGAACGGTGCGTATGAATTTATATTTTTTTCTAAATGTTTCAATTACATAATTTGTGCGCAAAGTTATGGTTTGTGTGCCTCCTTTTTTGTCTAGAGGCCACGGTAAATTGCCGGCTATAATCACCCATCCCTCCCTGGGTCCACACTGCTGTTTTGGCTTGATGTGAGTTTTGTTTCCTCTTTTGTTTCTGTGTCGTTTTACTTTTTGGTCCGGACTCCAGCGGCTAGCTTGATTGAAGCGCCCTCCACCTTTGTCCATTTTGTGGAGCGCTGCCTGGGCCAGCTCCGCGTTATCTGCTTGAGTGTGGCACTGACTGTTCGCGACTGTATAGTGCTCACGCCACCGAGGCAGGTCCCGGTGGTGTTACGCCGTCTTTAATAGTTGTTGTCCTTTTTTTTGTATTTGTGTTTGTTTCCTTTTCAATGTATTGATGAGTTTATTAAATTGTTTCCTTTTCGTTTTTTCCTTTTATTTAGGTAAATGTTTGTTAGTCCCAGCCTAGTCAAGTGAGCATGAACTGATGAAGCCTCTTGGATGAGAGGTGAAACGTCTTCAAAGACAAATAACTAAGTCCAGTTGCATTCGATTGAATTTCCTTGAGATAACCATGACCTGGATGAATGAGAATATTCACAGGCTTATTGCAGAACAATTTGGGTTGGCAACCCTGAGAATGGTGCGGGAATATGAAAAGTTGGCTCGGAAAATTGCAGATTACAGAAACCACCTACGGTTTAATCTGAGATGCAGACAACAAAGGCTTATACCAACTAGCCTACGCCTATGTTCCACTATGGAAGGTCATAGAGTGGAAAGAATCATAGGAAAAGCACAAAACCAACTCCTCAATGAGCGGATAAGGCAGATTAATTTCACTGTGGAGGGGCTGAAAGAGAAAACAGAGAAATTACTACAGAAATCACTCCTACCTGGTTCTATGTTGGAGAAAGTTGTGGATTTCACCAAGAAAGCCCAATTATCCCAACACAACAAAAGCAAAGAAAGACAGACCAGAAAGTTCCATAACCTGCAGTCTCGGAACAAAAGCAATAACAACACAGAAACTCTTACTTGGAAGCAAAAGACTGACATTCCAGAACAGAATACAATACAAGACAGATGGGTAAAGAACTTGTCAGACAGAGAACTTACCCAACCAGAGAAAGAGGTCTTAGCCAAGGGCTTGAACTTTGCCATGACACCAAAACAGTTACCTATAGTTGATTTGATTACAGCTACAGAATCAGCTATAAAGAAAAACAACTTAACAGAAACCGAAGCCGAACAGCTTAGGTTAAAAGTGTCAGCAGCTCTGTCCAACGCCAAGGCTCCCCCTTCCAACCTCACCTTTGAGGAAAGGAAAGCGGTCACAACACTCAGCAAAGACCCCAGAATCACAATTCTTCCAGCAGATAAAGGACGATGCACAGTTGTGCTCAATACAACTGACTACCATGCCAAAGTCTCTACACTACTCAGCGACTCAGAAACGTATGAAACCCTGAAAAGAGACCCGACTAGTGGCTACAAAAAGAAAGCAATAGAATGTCTACAAAAACTACAGAAAGAAGGGATTATTGACAAAGCACAATATCACCGTCTTTATCCGCAAGATTCTATCCCTTGCTTATATGGACTTCCAAAAATCCACAAAGAAGGGGCTCCACTCAGACCCATTGTCAGCAGCATTAACTCGGTCACCTACCACATTGCCAAACACGTGGCGAACATCCTGGCTCCCTTGGTGGGCAACACCCCCCACCATATACAAAATTCCATTGAATTTGTGAACAAAGTCCGGAACTTAAAAATGGATCCAGATGAAACCATGGTATCCTACGACGTGACTTCTCTGTTCACTTGTATACCAACCATGGAAGCTTTGGAAACAGTAAGAGAGCGTCTTACACAGGACGACTCTCTCCAGGACAGAACAAAACTCAGACCAGAACACATATGCCAACTCCTGGATTTGTGCCTAAACACCACATATTTCCAGTTCAATGGCAAATTTTACAGACAAAAACATGGCTGTGCCATGGGTTCACCAGTATCTCCCATTGTGGCCAACTTATACATGGAGGAAGTGGAACGCAGGGCCCTGAACTCCTTTGAGGGAGCAACACCGAGCCACTGGTTCAGATATGTGGATGACACGTGGGTCAAAATCAAAACGAAAGAAGTGCAAGCCTTTACTGAACATATCAACTCAGTGGACAGGAACATCAAGTTCACCAGAGAAGATGTTAAAGATAATAGTTTGCCCTTCTTAGACTGTGACGTCCATATAGAAAAGGACAGGAGCCTCCACATTGGGGTATACAGGAAACCCACACACACAGACCAATACCTCCTTCTCGACTCACACCACCCTTTGGAACACAAACTTGGTGTTATCAGAACTCTGCAACACAGAGCTGATAAGGTACCCACCAGCTCACAGGCCCAAGGGGAAGAACATGAACACCTGAGGGATGCCCTCAAAACGTGTGGTTATCCCAGTTGGACCTTTGTGAAAACTGCAGCTGGTTCCAGGAAGAACACCACCAAGGTGGTTGAGGAGGAAAAACAGAACAAAAGAAACAACATAGTCATCCCATATGTATCTGGGTATCAGAAAAACTCAGGAGGATCTTCGGCAAGCACCGGATCCCCGTGTATTTCAAACCCAGCAACACACTCAGACAGAAACTGGTACATCCCAAAGACAGAACACCACACACTCAAAAAAGCAATCTGGTGTATGGTGTCCAATGCGATGAGGAATGCAAAGACCTCTACATTGGTGAAACTAAACAACCACTACACAAGCGCATGTATCAGCACAGGAGGCCCAACTCCTCAGGCCTAGATTCTGCTGTATACCTACATCTGAAGGAGAAAGCTCACTCCTTTGAGGACAACAATGTCCACATCTTGGACAGAGAGGATAGATGGTTTGAAAGAGGAGTAAAAGAAGCCATCTATGTGAAATTAGAAAAACCATCTCTCAACAGAGGAGGAGGTCTGCGACACCACCTATCTCCAATTTACAATGCTGCCCTTTCATCTCTTCCCAGGAGATTCCACAACTTAGCCTCTCAGGAAAACTGCCATTCACAAAGGACCCCATGTGACTCTAACGACTGTCGTTACAACACAACAGAGCAGTAACGAAGTCGAAACCAACTTTACCATCCCCAACGACTGTCTCAACGACTGTCGTTTGTCACAATGGAACACTAAACGAGCTTATGACACCACTGGTCATGTGAATGCCTCCACAGAGGTTAAATACCTGGGTCTCCACACCAGCTAGTTGGACTAGTCCCAGCCTAGTCAAGCGAGCATGAACTGATGAAGCCTCTTGGATGAGAGGTGAAACGTCTTCAAAGACAAATAACTAAGTCCAGTTGCATTCGATTGAATTTCCTTGAGATAAATGTTTGTTTAGTTCACACCAATTCGGTTAAACTTTTGGGCTTGTTTTATTAACTTTTGTTTCTTTTGTTGCCAGGTGTTGTGGGCTCCCTGCGGCAGTTAATTCCCGGTGGTGGTGCGCTCTTCACGCCCCCCCCCCCCCCCCCCCCTTTTTTTGATTTTTGTGTGCATGTGTTTGCAGTTTCACGGGTGATTATTTTGAGGACCTCCCCCTCCTTTCTCTTTTAGTTGCCCTGCCGCACGGTGGCCGCAGCCCGGTTTTATCGTGCCCAATGGTTTCTTTTAGTGTGTGTTTACCTGGTGTGTAACTGGTTCAATTTATACTTTGTCTTACATTATTTATTTTTGAGTTGGAGCTGTCTCACCCTGTGGTGTTTAAACCTGTGTGGCCTTCATCCATACAACTAAACACCGTTTTGCTCAGATTTTCTGGGGTGTAATTCCCCAGGTGGCGTTGTCGCAACAATAATCTCCGTTCTCCATAGTTTACACCTCGCTACATCTGCACTCTACTGTACTTTATGTAGCATATGTTAGTTCGAGGCCGGTTAGTTCGGCCTCGTAGTTCTGCACTGTTTTGTTTCAAATAATCACAGTGGTTTTTAAAGCCAGCTTACTTATTTTCCTCTCCAGCTTTCAGCAGCTCACAAAGAGAAAGTTAATGCTGTGTAATGCATCTGTTTTTCAGAGCTTTTAAAAAGTGCAGTGCTGCTCCTACTTTAGCATCAGCAAGCACTGCTTCTCCTGTACCTTCCCCAACAAGTGCTGCCCCAAAGCAGCCTGCTCAGCTACCTAATGACTTAAATAGCAATGCACCATCTCAGCCAATACTTTGTAGTTACCCAAAGTGTGCATTTGGTACAACATCATTTAATCCTGCCTGGTATCGCACACGACCATGGAAAAGCAGGAGCTTAGTCTTCAGGTGGGACACCCAAGTTGGACACGTCTGGAGGTAGAGGCCTGACAAAGTGCAGTCCACTTCTCCAGGTTGGGGTTGGACACATAGCTAACAACCCAATTCAATGAAGAAAACACTGTTACTATAAGCACGGGGAAAAAGTGCTGGAGCATGATGTGTACGCATGCTGCCTCCTTCACATTTCTGAGTGTCTCCTCATATATGGCTGCTTAGAACCGGCCCTGTGTTAGTTTATTTAGATATACTAATTAGAGTCTGAATACAGCGTTCAAGCATAAATATAGACAATAAAACACATTTTAAACATATAGAAAACAATGTTCAGGATTATTAATATTTCAGGATTTGATGCTTAAATTTCTCTTGCGATCAATTATCTATTACTATTTAAGTATCCTAAAGTATCTATTTATCTATCTATCATCTGTCAAGTTTGCTTCAATTTTTTGCAACGTTATTAAAAATGAAAAACAAAAATGTAACATGTATATAAGTATTCACACACTTTGCCATGACACTCAAAATTGAGCTCAGGTGCATCCTGTTTCCATTGATCATCCCTCAGAAGTTTCTGCAACTTGAGTTGAGTCCAGCTGTGGTAAATTCTTTTGATTTGGCATGATTTGGAAAGGCACACACCGGTCTATATAAGCCCTTACATGTCAGAGCACAAACTAACCCATGAAGTCCACGAGAAATAAAATTCTCTGGTCTGATGAAACAAAGATTGAACTCTTTGGCATGAATGACAAGCGTCATGTCTGAGGGAAACCAGGTACTGCTCATCACCTGACCAATACCATTCCTACTGTGAAGCATGGTGGTGGTAGCATCATGGTGCATCCAACAATGAGTGTGCCAAGCTTATAGGATCATAATCAAAAAGGCTTTAGGCTGTAATTGCTTCCAAAGGGGCTTTGACAAAGTACTGATCACACGGTGTGAATATTTGTGTACATTATATTTTAGTTTTTTATTATTAACAAATTTGCAAAATTCAAGAAGAAGAAGAAGAATCAGATTTATTGACAGTATATATATATTTTACATACACATACTGAATTTGACTACTGCATTTATCCCATCCTTAGTTGAACACACACATGCAACACCCGGCAAATTACATGCAGTGTAACACACACAGGAGCAGTGGGCAGCATCAAGCGCTCGGGGAGCATATTGGGGGGTTAAATGCCTTGCTCAAGGGCACATCAGCCGGCTTGTTTCACTTTGTCATTATGTGTTATTTTGTGTAGAATTTTGAGGGAAAAAAATGAATTTAATCCATGGTAAAATGAGACTGTAACATAACAAAATGTGCAAAATGTTAGGTTCTTTTTAGACTAGGTCCCCAAAGCAGAGACAAACTCACTGGTGAGAGGGAACAAAGGTTCTTTTAATAAACTCCATAAACTAAATACAGAAACTAAGCGGGCTGTGTAAGCAAGGCGCTGGCTGACTGAAAGACAACCTCGACAGGAGAATCCAGGTAACTTCTGATGAGCCGCATGCATGAGTAGAGCAAGCAATAATCTGGCAGCAAGCAGGAGTGAAGGCCAGGCTTAAATAGAGGAGAGAATGGGCTGATACAACTCAGGTGTGTCTAAGCAGCCAACAGGAGGAGTCAGCCACGCCCCCTGCCACCACAGACTCTGCAAAAGGAACAGATAGAGAGCACAAAAAGAAAAGCACGACAGAAAACATACAACGCCAAACCATAACAGTACCCCTCCCTCAAGGGACGCCTCCCGGCAGCCTACCAGGCTTGTCCGGGTACCGGTTATAGAAGTCTTTAATGAGATCAGAGTCTAAAATCAGGGAGCGAGAAATCCATGAGCGCTCCTCAGGCCCATATCCCTCCCAATCCACCAAGAATTGGAAACCTCGACCCCGCCTCCGTACATCCAACAGCTGCCGGACAGTAAATGCAGGGTGGTCGTCGATGATCCGGGGGGGTGGAGGGGGTTCGGCAGGAGGGCACAGAGGGCTGGTGGAAACAGGCTTGAGGAGGGAAACATGAAAAGATGGGTGGATATTGAGGGAGGGAGCCAACTTAAGTCTCATCACACTGGGGTTGATGATGCGTTCAATAGTGTATGGACCGATGTACCTGGGAGTCATCTTTCGGGACTCAGTCTTGAGTGGAAGATCACGGGAGGAAAGCCAGACCTCCTGGCCAGGCTGATACTGGGGAGCCGGAGAGCGGTGATGGTCAGTCAGTCTCTGGTTCCGAGTCGCTGTACGGGAGAGAGCTGCCCGGGTTTCACGCCAGACTTGGTGGGCACGCCGGCACCGAGGGAACCGCCACTTCCACCTCCTGCGCAGGGAAGAGTGGGGGCTGGAAGCCATTAGCAGCCATAAACGGAGATATACCTGTGGCAGAACAGACCAGGGAGTTGTGAGCGTACTCTATCCAGGGTAGGTGGGAGGACCAGGAAGCTGGGTGATGTGAGGCGAGGCAGCGAAGAGTTGCTTCCAGATCTTGATTCGCCCGCTCAGTCTGGCCATTAGTCTGAGGATGGTATCCAGAGGATAGGCTGGCCGATGCCCCCATTGCCGTGCAAAAAGCCTGCCACACCCTGGAGGAGAACTGAGGGCCTCTGTCGGAGACAATGTCCTGGGGGATTCCATGCAACCTAAAAACATGCTGGGTGAGCAGACTAGCAGTCTCTAGGGCAGAGGGAAGTTTGGACAGAGGGATAAAGTGAACAGACTTAGAAAAACGGTCAACAACAG
Source organism: Scatophagus argus (assembly GCF_020382885.2). Taxonomy (NCBI): domain Eukaryota; kingdom Metazoa; phylum Chordata; class Actinopteri; family Scatophagidae; genus Scatophagus; species Scatophagus argus. Next base: position 24,241,171 of record NC_058504.1, on the reverse strand, counting down.
TCAAAATGGTGTTGTTACCTTCTGAAGGTGGCAGGCCTGTGACAAAATCTACTGCAATGTGAGACCAGGGCCGATGGGGGATAGGAAGGGGGCGAAGGAGACCGGCAGGAGCACGTTGAGAAGACTTACTGCGGGCACAGACTGAGCAGGCAGAAACAAACTCCTTGGTGTCAGCGGACATAGAGGACCACCAGAATCGCTGACGAAGCAAAGCCAGGGTTCGATGAACACCAGGATGGCATGCCACCTTGGAAGCATGTCCCCACTGGAGCACCGGGGATCGGACAGGTGGTGGCACAAACAACCGGTTTGGTGGGCCACTCTCAGGAGCAGGATGGTCAGAAAGGGCCTCCTGGACCAGCTGCTCTATCTCCCACCTGGCTGCACCTAGCACACAGGACAATGGCAGGATGGTGTCCTCAGCAGGCTCCTCCTTGGGGGGTGAGTACTGACGAGAGAGGGCATCTGGCTTGGCATTCCTGGAGCCTGGCCGGTAGGTGAGAGTGAAGTTAAACCGGCCCAGAAACAAAGCCCACTGGGCCTGACGGGAATTGAGCCTGCGGGCAGAACGGAGGTATGACAAGTTTTTATGGTCAGTCCATACAACAAAAGGGTGAGTTGAGCCCTCCAACCAATGCCTCCACTCCTGAAGGGCCAATACCACTGCCAGCAACTCCCGGTTCCCCACATCATAATTTCTCTCTGCAGGTGTTAGGCGGCGAGAGAAGAATGCACAGGGTTGCAGCTTCTGGTCTGCGGAGGATCGTTGGGACAGGACTGCTCCCACTCCAGAGTCCGAGGCATCGACCTCCACCACAAACTGGACAGATGGATCGGGATAACACAACACAGGAGTCGAAGAGAACATACTCTTGAGCTTGGCAAAAGATGCTTCAGCTGCAGGTGACCAAATGAAGGGTGACTTGGGAGAGGTTAGATTGGTTAGTGGAGTAGCTACTTGACTGTAATTACAGACAAATCTGCGGTAGAAATGAGCAAAACCAAGAAATCTTTGCAATTGCTTCCTAGAAGTAGGAGTGGGCCATTCCTCCACTGCCTTAATCTTCGCAGGGTCTGACCTGATCTGCCCCTCCTCCACCACAAAGCCCAGAAAACTGACAGAAGAGACATGAAACTCACACTTCTCAGCTTTTACAAAAAGTCTGTTCTCTAACAGTCTCTGAAGAACCAGTCGGACATGTTGCACATGGTCTGGAAGGGTGTGAGAGAAAATCAGAATATCATCTAAATAAACGAAAACAAACCTATTGAGCATATCGCGGAGAACATCATTAACGAGACACTGAAAGACAGCTGGTGCATTGGTTGACCCAAAAGGCATGACTAAATACTCAAAATGTCCCAGAGGTGTGTTGAAACCAGTCTTCCATTCATCCCCCTCCTTGATTCTCACCAAGTGGTAAGCATTACGTAGGTCCAACTTGGAGAAAATGGTGGCCTGGTGGAGGGGACCAAAAACAGAGTCAATCAGGGGGAGAGGGTACTTGTTTCTAATGGTGATATCGTTTAAGCCCCTGTAGTCTATACAGGGCCGTAGAGTCTTGTCTTTCTTTTCAACAAAAAAGAACCCTGCTCCCATGGGTGAGGAAGATGGACGGATTAGGCCAGCTGCCAAGGAGTCTGAAATATAGGACTCCATAGCCTCTCTCTCAGGCCTGGAGAGGTTGTGAGCTTGCTGGTGGGATAGGGGGCACCAGGGAGCAGGTCAATACAACAATCATAAGGTCTGTGAGGTGGCAGAGACAAAGCACGATCCTTGTTAAATACCTCCTGGAGGTCATGATACTCAGTAGGGACAGAGGCAAGATCTACTGGCTTGGGGGTAACAGGAGCTGGTAATGGTGGTGGGAACGGCTGAGTGCAAATAGTGAGAGTGACAAAATATGCTCCAATTGGTGATAGATAAAGTGGACCAGTCAATGTATGGATTGTGGAGCTTGAGCCAGGGAAGTCCTAAAACTAAGGGTGTGTCATGCCTGGTGGTTTTCTGTCATGCCTGGTGTTTTTGTTATGCTTTGCCTTTTATTTCTGTCCATGTGTCATGTCCCATGTTGTCTTGTGCTGCCATGTATTATGTTAAAGGTTTTTGTCATGTCCTGTTTTATTTTGAAAGTGTCTCTTCCCCTGTGTACCCTGTTTTCATGTAGCTTTGCTTTAGTTCTCCTGATGTGTGTCACCTGTGTCTCGTTGTCTTGTCTATTTAGTCCTTGTCTTCCCAGTCACCTTTGTCTGAGCGTCTGCATTTCTTCCCCATGCCATGCCAGGAACGTTTTGTTGGTTTTGCCTTGCCTTGCCATGCCATGCCATGCCTTGTTTTTTCCACAGTAAGTGTGTTTTTGTGTTTAGTTTAGTTTAATAAAAGACAAGTGTTTTTGGACCTCCACCACGCCTGCCTGCCGCCTTCTTACTCTGCATCGGGGTTCAGCTAATTTCTGCGTCAGCGACGCCGACTCATCTTGACAGGGTGAAGACGGTGAGGGAATGAGGTAAAAAGAGATAGTTTCATGATGATTGCCAGAAAGTAGCAGGGACACAGGGACAGTACGGAGAATGACTCGGCACCAGAGTCCACCAAGACATAAAGAGGAATGTTAATCTGAGACCAGGAAACAGTACCTTTTAACTGAATGCGATTGGAGGGGGATGGACTAACTGCAGTATGGCTCATCAGCGCCCCCCTTGCAGCTGACGAGCCCAGTCTTTTGGCCGATCAGGACAGGTAGCGAGGACATGACCAGCTCCACCACAGTAGAAGCAAAGTCTCTGGAGGTAGCGGCGTTGACATTCTGCAGGAGTAAGCCTCATCCTTCCCATCTGCATGGGCTCCTCTTTGCTGGAGGAGGATGAGGCAGCCGGTGGCGAAGCACAGAAAGGAGGAGATTCCAGGGGTGGACGAAGTTCCATGGGACCTTGGTGCAGAGGAGACTTGGACCGAGGTGGAGGGGCCCTCAGTCTGACTACTCTCTCCCTGCGTCTTTCACTGAGACGGTTATCAAGACGGATGGCTAGGGAAATGAGTTCCTCATCCCAAGCAGCTAGCTCATCCTTTAGTTCCTCACTAAGCCCTTGCAGAAAAACCCCCTGTAAGGCCCTTTCATCCACCCACTCTCAGCTGCGAGAATGCGGAAGTCTATGGAGTATGCTGCTACTGAATGGGAACCCTGACGCAAGGACAGCAGTCTCTTTCCGGCTTCCTTACTCTGGAGTGGGTGGTCAAAAACTCTACGAAACTCGTCGCAGAATAACTGGAAAGAGTGCCAAGCAGGTGAGTTTGCATTAGCCATGGCCACGGCCCATGCTGATGCCTTTTCTGACAGTAAGCTGCTAACGAAAGCTATCTTGGACTTGTCTGTTGAATAAGTTAAAGGCTGCTGGTCAAACACTAGCAAACACTGATGGAGAAACTGACTGCATGGCCCTACCTCCCCTGAATACCTGTCTGGGGTGGGAATAAAAGGCTCACGAGGATGACTGGGCTGGGTTGGAGAGGCAGCTGGACCTGGAGAATGCGCAGGTGGGTCCAGAGGAGGGACAGGAGCCGCCAATGAAGATAGTTGAGTTGAAACCAACAACATGCCTCTCAGACCCCATCCCAACTAAGCTGCACAAAGAAGTTTTACCCTTACTTAGCACCTCTCTATTAGACATGATCAATTTGTCCCTAATAACAGGCTATGTACTCCAGTCTTTTTAAAGTAGCTGTAGTCAAACCTCTCCTTAAAAAGCACACACATGACCTAGAGGTTTTAAGCAACTATAAACCAAAATGTAAACTTTCATTTCTCTCCAAGATCCTTGAAAGAACAGTCCCCAATCAGCTACATGACTTTCTACATAGTAATAGCTTATTTATTTGAGGATTTTCAATTTAGCTTTAGAGCTCATCATAGCACAGAGACAGCATTGGTCAAGTCACAAATGAACTTCTACTTGCATAAGATGAGGGAATTATCTCTGTCCTACTGTCAGATCTTAGTGCTGCATTTGACCATTCTATCTTTTCACACAGATTGGAACACTTAACTGGCATTAAAGAAACTGGATTAAGCTGGTTTCAGTCCTATTTATCAGATCGATCTTAATTTGTTCATGTTAATGAGGCATCATCCATACTCACAAAAGTCACTCACGGAGTTTGCCAAAGTTCTGGGCTTGGACCAATACTATTCACCCTTTATATGCTCCCCATCGGTGATATTATTATCAAACACCATACATTTTCATTGTTATGCAGATGACACAAAATTGTACTTGTCAGTGAAACCAGATGAAACAAATCAACTAGCCAAACTTCAGGCATGTCAGACATGACACAAAAACCTGGATGACTTGCAATTTTGTACTAAATTCAGACAAAACTGAGGTTATTGTCCTGGGCACTAAATACCTTAGAAACAAGTTATCCAATGATATAGCAGTGCTAGATGGCTTAGTCATGGCCTCAAGCTCCACTGTAAGGAATCTAGGAGTTATCTTTGATCACATAACACACATTTCAAAGACTGCATTTTTTCACCTCCACAATATTGCAAAAATTAGTCCATGCATTTATTACTTCCAGGATGGATTATTGCAATTCCCTTTTATAAGGCTGGCCCAATAAGTCTCAAAGGAGTCGCCAGCTAATCCAGACCCCCTCGACAACATTACTCACAAGAACCAGCATTAGAGAACATATTTTTCCTGTACTGGCTTCTCTACATTGGCTACCTGTAAAATTCAGGATGGAGTTTAAAATTCTTCTCCTCACATATAAAGCCCTGAATGGCCAGGCACCATCATATCTTAAACAGTTGATAGTACCCTATTATCCCACCATAGCTTTTGTTTGGATCTCTGGCCATGCGCTCTGGAGAACAATAGAGCGGCCTACATGTAACCCATAAAGCCTGTGTTAGAGTGACTAACAGTTAGAGACCCCACCCATGACGTGCACCTAGTCATAAATTCCTGAGTTCAAACTCGACCGGCACGGACATTGGCTGTGTGCCAGCCATCTCCACGGAGGTCCGAGGTGACGTCACTCAGGTAATAAAAGGTCACTGCGACTGTGAGAGCTGCTCCAGGCTCTCCAGGTGTCCAAACCGCCCAAAGGGAGCAACAATCAAATGTTTGATTATCATCATCTTAGATCCCAGGTCACAGTTCTGCAACTCGCAGGCCGAGAAACAGACTGCTGTATTTTTCTGTAACTTTTCCTTTTTTCCTTTTACCGACGTGGATCGCTGGGCAATCAGCTGATCGCACGTTAACGAGCTGCACGCCGACTTTGTTAAGGACGAAACAAAGTTTGTTAACTTCTTGACCGGTGATTTTCTCTGCTGCCGCAGAGAGATCAATACTCTGCATCATCTGAGATAACGGACCGCCAGCATCCCGCCGAGGACGACGCTGCGAACATTAAGCGGAGTATTATTTCAAACTCCGAAAGATCAGAGAAACGCAAAGTAAGAGGCTTATGTCTGGGCAGAGACAATGTAAAGTAGGGTTGTTTACACATGATTTCCTGTAACTTATAAGTGCTGCATTTACTGATTTTGTTTCCAATCGGTCATTTCCGCCATTTCAGCGAGACCGCGCGTCACCGGGTAAAGGACCAATAGCTGAGCAGATAAGCTCCGGTTTACTGACTCCACTATTGTGTGGTGATACGTGAGACTCCAAAGAATTGGAGTGGATTCTTTATTTGGGTTGTGTTTCTTGTATTTTCATTTCTGTCTTTCCTCACACTCTTCCTTCTGAACGGTGAGGTGAAAGTCCGAGCACGCGATCACGAACCGTAACCAAGGGGTATGTGGCGCTCTAAGGCTTCCGCCCATTGTTCTCTTCTGTGACCACATAAGCAATATTAAGTGGGTTATCACCAACTTGGCTCCGAATAATACGGCTGGCGTATTCTTCTGTAGCTATTTAGGTTTTGCTGAGTCATCACTTTCGTGTTGACTAGCTGTTTTGTTTGCTGAATCATTCTTTATGTGGTTGTTCATTTTGTGTGCTGATTCCCCCTCATGTAGTCCTCCACCATTTTGGTTGTAGTTTCCCCACTCGCCATTTTGGTTGTAGTTCTCCACTCATGTGACCATCCGCCATCTTAATTGTAATCAGCCACTAGCTTGTTGTTGTTAGCTGCTATCTTGTTAGCTGCTATCTTACTAACCGCCATCTTGTTTGTTTTTAGCCGCTAGCTTGTTAGCTGCTACCTGGCTAGCTTGTTAGCCTCCACCTTGTTTGTTGTCATCTCTCTCTCTCTCACATGCACACCCACACACACACACACAGTCGGGCAGTCGTGGATCAGCGGTTAGGGTGTCGGACCCGTAACCGGTGGATCGCTGGTTCGATTCCCCGTACTGGTGTCCATGGCTGAGGTACCCTTGAGCAAGGTACCTAACCCCACTGCTCCCTGGGCGCTGCATGCGGTCGCCCACTGCCCTGGGTTTGCTGTGTGTGTGTGCACGTCACTTGGGTGGGTTAAATGCAGAGCACGAATTTCATTGGAGTGAGTTCCCTCCAATGACGAAATATGTCACTTTCACTTTCACTTTCATCACACACATATATGCACACCTATGTATAGATATACTCTTGCTGCTTTACCTGTGTTATAATAAATCCTGTTATAGTTTAACCTGTCGTTGTCGGTGGTTATTGTGTATGTACTTGTAATAACAGCTGAATTCATGACAGCCAGTGCTCGGAATCATCCTTCATAATTTTATGAGACTGTTTTCCTATTAATGAATTTGGCTATTGGTCCCTGGTGACAGGGTGGTGCCCCGATATTTATGTGTATAAAGTATACACTTATTTTTGCATCATAAAGGATCAGGACTTGTCTTCTAACATGCACATAAAACAAATCTCAAGGACTGCCTACTTCCACCTTCGTAACATTGCAAAAATCAGGCATATCCTTCCCTTAGATGCTGCTGAGGAGCTCATCTATGCTTTTGTTACCTCCAGGCTGGATTAATGTAACTCTATTTTGTCAGGATGCCCTAAAAAGTCTCAGAACTCTGCAGCTCATTCAGAACTCCGCAGCTCGTGTTCTGACTAAGAGGCGTGACCACATTTCTCCTGAGTTGGCTCTCTACATTGGCTTAAAGTAAAATTTAGAGTAGAATTTAAAATCCTCCTCCTAACCTACAAAGCCATGCATGGTCTGGCCCCATCATATATCACTGATCTCATTGAACCATACCAGCCCTCTCGGATGCTGCATTCCTTAAATTCAGAGTTACTAGTAATACCATGACTCTCCAAATGTAGATATGGAGCCAGGGCCTTCATTTATCAAGCTCCTCTGCTGTGGAAACAATTACCAGCATCAGTCTGGGCGGCAGACACCCTCTCTTTGTTTAAGAGTAGACTTAAAACCCTCCTTTTTGACAAAGCCTATAACCAGGATTGGTTCAGGTTCTTCCTGGACCAACCCCTAGTTATGCTGCTATAGTTACGCTGCTATACTTTGCACTGTTCTTTTCATTTACACAATACCACTGTGAATATTGTTGTCATCCCTGACATTGTGTATATTTTTTTTATTCTGGTCGTTCTTATATTTCTTACATTTATATAGTGCTGTTTTATGTTTATAGTAGGTAGTATTGGTTATTGAGCTTATACCAGACCAGGAAAACTAATTTCGTTCCACCTCACGTGTCTACATGTGTGAAATGACAATAAAGCTCCTTGAATCACTGAATCCAATAGGTTTAGATTGCTGGGGGAGATCCTTAGACACTGAGCTTTCAGAGCAGGAGTACTCACTCATCATGTCCCATCACCTGTACAGCACTAACTCGTCCTCTACCCCGGAGCTCTTGTGCTCCATTTCTTCTCAGCACTTCTGGAGCATGTTGCTGGATCCATAATCTCCTACCCCGCCCTGCTGAGGCCTGGTACTGCTCCTGGATCCTGAAGGCCGTCTACACTGAGTCTGGTTCTGCTCAAGGTTTCTGCCTGTTGAAAGGAAGTTTCTCCTCGCCACTGTTGCCAAATGCTTACTCATTGTGAGGCACTTGGCTACGGGAAGATGCTGGGACCTGTTTCTCCTTCATTCTCTTTTTTTTTTTGAATGTGTTGTTTACACACCTGTAAAGTGTCATGAGATAACTCTGTTATCAATTGGCACTTTAAATAAAAATTGAATGTACAGTTCCAATACTTCTGGTATTATTGCTGCTGCTACGTATCTCTGTTTACGTGCTTCTTCTCTCACGTCTCAAAACAATGACCTGCAGTCTAAACCGAAGCCCAACTCAATGCATCGGTTTAAGCTGAATCCATCCTGTCACCAGGTTGGACCTCCCACTTGGAGGCCCCACCATTAACGCACAGGACCCAAAGAATATAACATTCTGATGCCAATGACCACAAAATACCCCCAGAGGTCCTGTGTCCCTTCCCCTAAAAAGGTTAGAGCTGTTTTGGCAGCACAAGGGAGAACTACGAAATTGGAGTACAGTATTTGTCTTAATATCCAGTTTTAAAACATTCTGATCTGATGAAAATGTGTTCAGGAGTTATGCTTTCCATTGCTGCTATTTTCCAAAAGCCTTGCAGGTACATGTAATGTGTATGTGATTATACTTTCTTTGAACCCTAACATTCTGCATTAGGACTGTTCAGCCTCACCTTGTCTTGGGAATTTAGAAATTAGAAAGTTGAATTGAATTATTATGAATGAATTATGAATATTGAAATATGAATTCGGATCAAAATATCTTCCTTTCTTTTTTTCATGTTTTTATTTTAAGCTGATCCACTTCTTCAGGGACAGTAATGTTGATCACATTAAAAACACACAACGTTGTTGTAATCAAACATGTTATTTATTATCTCAAAAAGTAACACAATTCCCATAGGGTATCACATACACTACAACAACAGTAACACTAGTACTACACATCAAAGGGACTTTCAGATATTATAGACATTTAAAAATCCCTCTTTTATTGTTTAATTTGTGTGACTAGGCATGACAGATAAACATCATTTACAGGTATGACATACTGTCACCAATGTTATTGTAAAACCTCCATTTTTATAAACTACCACCAATGTTGAGGGAAGACATTTCATGGACTGTCAGTAGAAAAGGGATGGAAGATTACAGGACTCTTGTTGGAGAGAAAAGAGGGTTGATGGAAGGGCATTGCGCCAGACAGTAGGAGAGAGGACTGGGGTTGACAGAAGTTCAAACATCAGACACAAGGAATTGAACCCATGACCTCTGTTGGGCAGGGGAATATGGCCGCTATTTTACTACTTATAGAGACGAGAACCCTACTGTGGCTGTGGAACAGGAGCAAAAACCCCTGAACTGTGTAACAACAGAGATTAAATACTGTACTTTGTACTGTACTGAACTTGTAGGGACAAGTGACCCTCTAAATGGTAAAAGTGTAACAGGGACTTGACTAACATCCTTCCCTGTATGTCTTTCTGCAGTCACAGATGTATGAGATGAGGGCCAACTATGTTGGAACAACCTCTACAAGGCATAATTGGGATTGGAATCCTACTGTAATGATGTAGTAAGGCCTAAATCTCTACTGTTGTGGGCTTTATAAAAGATTTAAAGCTGACTGCTGGGTTAGAGTAGAGACTAGAACCCTATTACAAAAAAAGATGTAAAGAATATCCCTAGATTATTTACAGAGGAAGGACTGAAACCCTGAAACCTGCAGTGCTGAACCTTTTTCTCCCCTTTCTGGTAAGATTAATTACACAGCTGACATGCATATTTTGCCAAAGGCACCACACTAATCTTCTCCATTGCTATGTTTACATACATCAGCATATTTGTACTGTATGTCTGTTTTTTTTTCACTGGCCCATTCCATGAAGACATGACCTAATTCACCTCTGACTGGCTAGTTGCTAGGTTAGGGGTTGGCTTAAATAGCTGGTTAAATGGCTAGAGTTTGAAAAAAAAAAAGTCGGGGTCAGAGTGTGGGTGGGGGTGGGACTGGGGTTCTTTGTAGATTGGGGGGCAGCTGTGGCGTAGAGGTAGGAGAAGCAGCTTGTGATCGGAGGGTCGCTATTCGATTCCCCCACTGGATGGGCAGGAAAAATTTGAGTGTGGTGGAGTGATTAATGAGAGAATGCAGCCCCCCCCCATAAGCCGGCTGATGTGCCCTTGAGTAAGGTACATAACCCCCAATTTACTCCCCGGGCGCCTGACAGTGGAAGCCCACTGCTCCTGTGTTTCACTGCAAGTAATTTGCTGGGTGTTGCATGTGTGTTCAATTAAGGATGGGTTAAATGCAGAGGAGAAATTCAGTGTGTGTATGTAATTACACACACACACACACTGAATATATATATATACTGCCAATAAAGCTGATTCTTCTTCTTCTTCTTTTTCTAGAATGCATTGCTCTCCCTTCAGCTTTGGCAAAACATTTATTGATGTAAACCGCATCAGCACAAGCGTAGGAATGTCACTGCACACACCAGATATTAAAACTGCAAAGTATGAAATACAGAGTTTTACTTGTCAATTACAGGCTTAATCAGCAGTGTGTAAACTCATTTTGCACGGGCTTGAATGTTCCTTTATATGTAAAAGTACAAATTTTAATAGTATAACAACTGACAATGTAGACTACTGGATATAATTTTATAACAGAAAAAGAAATCCGAGATTAAGGGTTTCATTACAAAAAAAATTTCAAACTGCTTGTCTTATCTTAAGTTTTAAAGACAGGAAAAATCCTATGTTCAGGACACAGGACAACCTAACTTCATGGCTGTCCTACCTCCCCTGTCACTGGCTAGTTAGCTTGCTGTAATCGACAAAAAAAGACAGGATTCGTTTCTAGCCTCGATGAGGCTGCAGCATTAATCGTGTCAGTGTTGGAGAGGATATATGCATATTAATACATTTTTATTAGCTTCTCCATTAGACTAAAATTGCTGTCAGTTTCTCCAATAGGCTAACAATAGTGCTACGTTCTCCAACAGTTATCATTTCAGCAATCTTTAAGCCATAATATTTCAGTGTTTGTGTTGTTACCCATCTTAATCTAGCCAATTCCATAAATACATAACAACAGTGCTATTGCCATTTTTGCCATGTATTTTGAATTTAAGATCAGGTCTATGCTAACCTAACTTAGGATTCTTAACTTTAGAAATTCTTCAGTTAGAACAATTCTATAATAGCGTAATTCCTATCCTTAAATAAGATATGATTTTGTCCTAAATACAGTTAGGAGACCTGTTTATGTAGTATCAAAATGCCAAATACAAAAATAATCCTAGATGTCAGTCTAAACTGAGATAGTGTTAACACTGACTGATGTTTGTCCTTTGCACCTCTACAGAAAGTAAAAGCCAAGAACAGCATTGGAAAATACTGTAAATCTCTTTTAGTGATAGCAGAGAGATTAGAACAGGGACCACATTTGATAAACAGAAAAATCAATAGCATATAAATCAACACTCTGGGGTAGGGGGAAAAGGTTAAAGCCCTAGTATTTGCAGTTTGAATGATACTGAACCTTTTACTAAAGTGGTAATACATATTGTTAGATACTTGCACAGTGGCAGGATGATGAGTAGAACTAAATGCTGGGACAGAATGAGATCTAATAGTTCAGGGACTACAGTATTACCCCTAGTCTGACTGTGTGTCCCAGGAAGCCACTGAGGGTTCACATCCTTCCATCCTTGTAACTACATTAGTGACTCTTAGTAGTCAGTTATGGTGCCTGTATAGTTGGCCAGATGAACAGTATAGTGAGCTGCAACAATGACTTCAGAGAAGAGGGAACTGAACACCCCACACTGAGAAAATTTTATGGATAGAAATGACAGTTTAAATAAACCATCAGATCCTACCATGCAAGATTCTCAAGGTGAAAGCAACAAGTCTTCTGAGATATACTGTTCTTTAACCAAAGGCAGTTACACTATGCTTTACTGAGGGTCAGTAAACTTCAAATAAGTACTTGTCAGATTGTGGCGCAGTAAACATTTCTGATGTCAAAACTGATGTAGCCAGGAGGCTGCTTTCCAGTGGAAATTGAGGACACATTGAGGACACTGGCAAGTGTGCCATTTAACCACAATGCTATCATATATCATGCAGAAGAAACCTCATTGATGAAGAAAGTAAAACAACAGGGAGTCCAGCACTTTGATGTGTAGTGAGTTATTGTATATATGTGTATATGCATATGTGTGTGTATAGACATTCAAAGGCTAGATGCTTATGACAGTGTGATTGTAGAAAGGACGAGCTGTGTTTTTGTTGCTATGGAGGTAGTTGTAAAGGAACCTATAAGACGGCAACATCGGGTTGACTGACAGCTCCCTGAGCCTATAGGAGGATGAGCGATGACTGAACTAGGCCTGCGGGAGTTTTGTTTGTTTGTTTGTTTTTGAGAAATTCAGCTTAGCCCAGATTCTGGTTAAATAATGAGACCAAAACATTTAAAATTGAGGTTTTGTGTAATCCCTGCTCACCCATACAGAAGGGACTAATATGCAACTATGCAAACTATGCAGGTGACCCTAACAATCCATGTGTAAGCAGAGATTTAACTATATTCAAAAATATTATCCCTCTTTTTGATGACTCCCTACCAGGAGTCAGAATAGCTCAGGGTTTTTTTTTCTTTTTTTGGAAAAAAAAGTCAAGTAGACATTAACTTGTAGAAATGCAAATGAATGGTAAAGTTGTGTATAAATAAGGAACTATGAAAATCCAAAAATTAAGTCACAGCCCTATTTGTGTGAAATACTGCTCTACATGAGGTTTTACCGGATTGCATCGCATACCCTTTGTTGGACATTCAGCCACTAGTGCTAGTTCAGCTGTTGTGAATGGGAACACATAAACCCAGGCTTTTAACATACAGCGGAATCTACTTTCTCTGATGCCAAAATGTATACATCTAATTTAAAATTCAAGTATGGTGATTTTGCTGCTTAAAATCTTTCAACTCTTAGAAGTCACTAACTAACTTTTTAAAAGCTTAGCTAAGAAGCTCAGATTTAAATGTAACCCCTTGCCACTGCTTACAGCTGTGTGACTGTAGTAGTCAGAGTTTCAAATGTTTACTGATGTTTGATTAAGTAGTTCTTGTTTATTTTGCTTGAAATGTTTAAAGGAAAGGTGCTTTTTCTTTGTTGTTAAGGTTCACTGCTTTTCTGCTTCTCTCTCCATCCACTCCTCATAAAAAAAGATTTTCTCATTTTCTGTGTATATTGAGGTCTTGGTGTGGCATTGCCATCTGGTGCTGATTGCCATACTCTGGGGAGCCGTAATATGAAGTAGCTGCATGCCAACGGCAATGAGGAGTAACATAAAAAGATAAAAAAAAAATAGTGGAAGAAGATCTGTCTTCATGAAAGTTTAAATAGTCTCATCCTCTGAATTAAACCTGAGGCTGCCCATGTATCTGACAACATTTGGAGAGGATATCTAAAATCTGGTTAAAAACTGGAAACACTGTTCAGGCAGATTACACAGGCATCATCCAACAGCTGTAAGAACTGCTCAGCTTCATGCGACAAGGGTATTATAGCAAAATTGGTCTTGGTGTTAGGTTACTCATTTGACTAACCACTTCACTTTCATGTGGGATTTGCTTTTGCCATTTGCCAGAGTATCGTTTGCCATTTCCTGTGGCACTGTACTGTACTGTACATTGGTGCTCGCCAATGGTGAATTTTAGGGAGGAGCTAAGGTAATCAGTAAGAATGAGCCAGATCACTAATAGTGTGTGTACATCAGTAATAGTAACCAGCAGAGCTTTATCTATTCAGTGTGTAATACCAGTAAACACCACTAGAGGGAGATCCATCAGTTGGAATGGGATTGGAAATAACATGAACGGAAATTACGGATTATACCCCCCCCCAACACACACACACACACACACACACACACAGTATGACCTAGGTTAGTCAAACAACATAAAAGCAGTGTGTGATCATGGTCTGCCAAGTGCCCTGGTATGCCTATGTTTGTATGTGTGTGTGTGTGTGTGTGTGTGTGTGTATGTGTGCATGTGTAAGAGAAAGAGAAAGAAAGAGCAGTTTCCTGGTGGTCTAAACTCCTGTTTGGATCCATCGGTCACTGTGTGTATATTTCTGTTACCAGCTATAGTTCCACAGAGGACCTGTGGTCCACTGTTTTAGACAGTCAGGTGTAACAGTCCTTGGGGGAGGAAGGTTTATTTTCCAGTCGCCTGCCCAGTGGTTCTGTAGGTCCAACCAGTCCTAATTCCACTCCTAGACGCTGGTGATTGACGCAAGGCAAGTGCTGGGCTTCTGGAGTTTCTCTGGTTGGGTGCTGGCAGGTTCTGGGATGGTACGGAAGGAGAAGGGGGGGCCGTTACCGGTAGTGATGCCCAGATGGCCGGGGCTCAATGCCAGGTTCTGCCGACGGTTACTCTCCACTATGGATGAGGTGTTCGATGCTAGGCTCTCCCTCGTTCTGCAGAAAGATACACAATAAGAAATTGTACAACCATAACACCAAAGAAAGTACATGAAACCTCCACTTGAAACAAACTAGAAGAAACAGACCACCTGTCAACAAAGACATTCAAATTTTTGTGCATCAGATTAGCATCCCAGGGCATAAAAAAAAGCCTATGGTCTTTCTAGTTACAATATTTCCTTTTACTTTCGATTCAGAACCTCAATCAGTGGAGTATCTTGGTGTTATAAAACTAATTATGCTATGTTTATAAATTTTACTGCTACTCATACAATCTATAACAACTCATTTCTCAGTATGTGGTGCTTGCCACTTCACCCACTGAAAGCTTTCTCCTAGCTGCTCACACTATTCTTAGGGTACTTCAGACCATACATTCATGTTTTGTCCCGGTGCACAGAGGTCACTCCTTTTGTATGAATGAAATGGAATTGTGGTTATCTTTTTTACTTCATAATACAGTGCTTGTTGTTTTAATTCACTCTGGTGCATCAGGTCCCTGCTTTATCTCATCAAAAAATACATTTTTGTTCTTTTGTTTTTATGTATACTCATTAACCTCCATTAAAATCACCAACGACCAGCATGTTGTGGAGAAACTTTTTTCACGCATCTGCCCTAGGAAGGCCTCTGAACCAGTTGGTATCTCCGTGCATTAATTGGAATCTTGCAGCAAAGAGCTAGCAGAAGCATGGTGCCTCATGTACCAGCTGTACCTAGATGCACACTCAGTTTCATCTATCTGGAAAAGTTCTTTTATTATTACTGCCCCCCAAAAAGCAATCGGTAAGAAGAATAATGACTACCATCCAGTTGCACTTCAGTAGTAATGAAATGCTTTGAGAAAATTATGATTAACCTGGTGAAAACAGAGGTCAGCTGTTGTCAAGATCCATTTCAGTTTGCATACAGGAAATAATAGAAGCACAGACTATACCATTACACACATTTTATAAACAGGCACTTAGAGGTTGCTAGCTCATACACATGTGTTTTATTTGTAGATTTCAGTTCAGCTTTTATACACCGCA
Source organism: Scatophagus argus (assembly GCF_020382885.2). NCBI lineage: Eukaryota > Metazoa > Chordata > Actinopteri > Scatophagidae > Scatophagus > Scatophagus argus. Next base: position 24,225,658 of record NC_058504.1, on the reverse strand, counting down.
GCCACATCTTTTAATTGGGAGGCTGAATGCTTTGAAGTTCATCCTGTTATTATTAAATGGTATTGATTTTATTTGTTTATTTATTTTTTATTCATTAATTTTTCATTCATTTTAACTAGTTGTAGACAGCAGGTTAGTGTTAAAAGAATCCTATTTGAATCTATAAATTGAGCATGGAACCCCCCTGTGTCAGTTCTTTGGTTCTGTTCACTTCATACACTGATGAGTGTAGAAGGTTTTATTATCCTAATAGTCACTAATAATTATTAAATTCTACCTTTAAATTGGCTACCTTTTAGAGACTGAAAGGGTTGTGAACAGTGAGTGCAAGGACAACCACCTAGTTTTGGATGTCAGTAAGACAGAGGAGATGGTGTTTGACCCTAGGGGAGTTGGTGACCACAGGCCTGCGATCAACCACAACCAAACCATCATACAAATATCTTTTTGTCTTTACTGACAACTCACTAACATGGAACACACATGTTGACAGTCTCTGTTGCAGCCTACAACAACGGTTAAATTTTTTATGTCAGTTTGGTTTGCTAACGTCTCAGAGCAGTTAATGTTATTGGTTTTTCTTAGAGTAGCTTGCTTAACAAATAGTTTGCAGGGATGTCTCTGTCCTTAGTACCAATAATTTTCCAAACCCACCCAGAGCAGTTTGGCTTGCTAACTTCTCTGAGCAGGTAAAAACTATTACAACTATTTGTTAATCAAGCTACTCTAAGATAAACCAATAATACTGTAACTGATCCATTATATGTTCTGTATACACAGTATAAGCTGCTGCCTTCTGGCAGGAGGCTCAGATTCCCTCATTGCAAATTTAACAGATTTAAAAATTCATTCATTTCTCTGTATAGAAAAGCTTTCAAATAGCAGATAAAGTGGCAGATAAAGCCAGAACATACATTGGATGAGAATAAGCTCCTACTTGCTTTTGCACTGACATCTTTGAGCTTAGTTTTATTGTCTTTCAGAATTGGTACGCTGGTATGAATTGTTTCACACTTGATTTTTATTTATGTATTCATATTTTAATATTTTTGTGGCTTGCTGATGATTGTAATTATTACTTCTATTATTTTTGTGTGTGGATTTTCAAAATGATAAAACTTGCAGGTTATCAAAGTATCGCTTTCCTACACATTTAAATGTTTCTGTTTTTTTGAAAAGGTGTATTGATAAATTATTGAATTTTTTTTTTTTACTCCCAAAGGTTTTACTGCCCTAACAGAAACAAGCACAGCTGTCATTAACTCAAAAATCATATCTGTCTCCAATGTAGCCTCTCTTTTTTTTCCTGTTCTCTCCATGTGAGTGTGTTTGAAGGAGCTCAGCAGAGAGGCTGCAATATAATGTTAAATTATATCAAAACACTGAAAAGTAGATATGGATAACTTATAATAATAACAATAGTTTAACACCAGGATTTGGTCCCCATCTCTTCTAAGTATATGCTTGTGCTTCCCATAGTTAAAATGCATTGATTTATACCAGGGGTCAGCAACCTTTAGCATGAAAAGAGCCATTTTGCCCGTTTCCCACCAAATTAAAACCCACTTGGAGCCACAAAACCTATTTGACCACTAACCTGAAAGTAACACCACATACAGTTTTCTTAAACTTATGCTTTATATATATATATTTTTTATATATATATATATATATAGATATATATATGTATACACACATATGGATCAGCGGTTAGGGTGTCGGACCCGTAACCGGTGGATCGCTGGTTCGATTCCCCGTACTCATGGCTGAGGTACCCTTGAGCAAGGTACCTAACCCCCACTGCTCCCCGGGCGCTGCACGCGGTCGCCCACTGCCCCGGGTTTGCTGTGTGTGTGTGTGCACGTCACTTGGGTGGGTTAAATGCAGAGCACGAATTTCATTGGAGTGAGTTCCCTCCAATGACGACATATGTCACTTTCATCATCTTTCATATATATATATGAGAACTATAGTATGTTACTTTTATGAAATAAAACGACAGAAAACGACAAATTTTTATTTTCCATTTTTTACAGCGCAAAACACCTAATACTTTTGTGCTTTGAGAGAAAAAGACGCTGGTACTTAAACATTTATTTTCAAATAAAATAATATACAAATATATTAGGGCTGTGGCAACGTTAGCGCGCTATCACATTAGGACCGGGCAAGTCAAGGCTTAAATTAATTAACGCTGTCAATTATTATTTTTTATTTTATTGCGCATTAACGCAGTTTTTTAGTAAGCAAGTGAGCAACGGATTTTAAAAATAATTACTATCATAAAAACAACAACGCGATAAAATAATTCTTGGCATTAATTATCGCGTTAACGCATATGTGATAATTATGCATTAAATTGCACAGCCCTAAAATATATATGAAATAAAATAAACGAATGTTTGCTAACCCTAACCCTCTCACCACACGTTAAGCATACCGGTAAGCCAGTTTTGTTAGCAGTAAAACCAAACAAATCTGTCCATGAGGCATTAAATGATCTATTTTCGTCTACAATTTTTCTCTTTGTCCACTGCTAGCTTACCGGAGGCCAAAATGAGTCACTTATTTGGCGGCAAAAGGTGTCACAAACAGGTCGTGATGGATATTTTGATCGACAAAATATTAAAACAAGTTTTACGTTAATGTCACAAGAGCACCTCAGTGTCCAAAGAAATAACTATTGCAACTGTAACCTACTTTTTGAAAGTAGTCAATTTATGTTCTTCCGGCATAAGATGTAGAGGTACATGTAGTGCTTTTATTTTGAAGGAAGAGTCCGGGAATGGTGTTGCTGTTGATATGCAGACTTTTGACGTTGTTAAAGAGAGTGCTAATAAACGGACGCAGGTTATGGTCGTTCATTCAACGGAGCCGTGTTTTATTTTTATGATAGCAATGGGCGTATATATAGATCGCTCGGGAAAAAAAATGAATGACTAGAATGAAATCAATTTAAATTAAGTGTCCATTATTATATTCACATAATTTTTTCCCCAAAATATGCTTGCTCTCTCTTAGCCACAGAAGCCACACAAGAGGGATGAAAGAGCCGCATGTGGCTCCAGAGCCGTGGGTTGCCAACCCCTGATTTATACAGTTAAGTCCATATATATATATTGGTATAAGTTTTTTGGCATTTGGCCTCTGTACACCACCACATTAATTTTGAAATGAAACACTTAAGATGTAGGCAAAGTGCAGACTTTCAACTTTACTTCAAGAGGTTTGAAAAAAGTGTGGCAATAACCATTTAGGAATTACAGCCATTTTTATACATCCAACCCCGATTTGGCTCATAAATGATGGGACAAATGGCTGACAAGCAGTTTCATGGCCATGTATGGCCTGTTCCCTTATTAGTCCATGACAAATTAAGTAGATAAAGGTCTGAAGTTTGCATTTGGTACATTTACATTTGGCTGTTCACTGGAACACTCAACATGAGATCATCATTAGGCTGGAACACCCCCCCCCCCCCCCCCCAAAAAAAAACAACAAAAAAACAAACAAAAAAAAAACCCCAAAAAAACAAAACAAAACTTGGGAGTGGCCAAAACAATAGCTTGGAACATTCTTAAAAAGAAGGAATTAACTGGCAAGCTCAGTGAGGTAGGTGTGTTTCCCTACTGAACTCTGCCCTCCTGCTGAACCTTCATGCCCCCTCTACCATATCACCACACATGTCCCCTCCCTCTTCATTGTTGATACTCCATGTCCCCCTACCACACCAGTACACATGCCTCCTCTTCATCTTTCCCGATGACCAGGAAGTCTGAAGTGTTTCTGGCTATACTCTCTACTCAGATTTTGCCAGATGGATAATGACCCAAAACACAAGGATTTCTCAAGGCAAAGAAATGGGACCCACCAAGTCAGATCTCAACAGAGTAGAATATGTTTTTCTCTTACTGAAGACAAGACTGAGGGCAGAAAGAATGACAAACAGCTGCAGTAAAGGTGTGGCAAAGCATTTCAAAAGAGACATTTGGTCACATCCATGGGTTCCAGACTTCAGGATTTTCATCGAAGTATTAAAAACAATCCTTATATTTGTAATTATCATTTGTAAGGCACCAAAATGGGGTTGGGTGTATAAAAATTTCTGTAATTCCAAAATGGTTAATGCCACACTTTTGTTAAACCTAGTCATCATCACAAAGCCTTCAGCATTTCATTAATTGTGCACTCAAAGTTTTGTTTGAAAAAAACTCACTGTGCAAGATCAGGAGATAACAGGATGTCTCCAGCCAGTTCAGTCAGGATTGCTCAACTGCTCTGGTTGTGACTGCCAAGTACTCCGTTCTCGATCAATAATTCACAGATTCCAAAAATTTTTGTTCCAATCAGTCATTTACTCGGGACAACAAGGTCCCACTTATCCTTTCAGCTGTGAACATTTTTTATTCATCACACAATAGCCTATTTATTTGGCATATTTTCCACTGGACATTTTGGCCGTTTCATGTATTCATCTGCTGGACAAATGCATGACACTGACCGGTAGCTGAGATGTGCCGGCTAACGTACACTTTGCTGCTTAAAATCCAGCCTTAGCAAATTCCCCTTAAGGTACGTCCCTATGTTACTAAAATTATCCAACATTATAACATTTGGGATAATTTCTCAGAGTATAGCCGAAATTTCATCTGCGCCAACATTTTAACCTGCCTGTTGTCCTGGTGGCGAGGACATAGTTGCATGTGGAAGTGGGAAACGTTAGCTTGGCTTTCAGATAAGTGAAAGAGGAATGAATGAAAGGAAAATCCAAGCTTACAAAGACATAAATTTCTCCTCCTCCTTTGCTAACAACTCCATGATGCAATCTGCTGCATCTGATAAATGGAAAATCCATCCATCCATCCATTCAGCTCTAAATGTGCCTATACAACAGGAATATGGTATAATAGTGTGAGTGTGTGTGCAGATGTATGTATTATGTATTAAATATGTTACAAACATGTTCTCACCGTGGTGAGTTGAATCCACTATCAACAGTGATGGAGCTGGAGTCCATACTGTCAAGTCTGGCGGAGTGGGCTGACTGCTGGTTCTGACCTGGCTCTGGAATGTTCTCTTTAGCCCCAGGGAAGGTGAGGGTTCTTTCAAACCTCCTCTGTAGATCTCGCTCCTTCTCTCTCTCCAACAGCCATTGCATGGTCCCTGCTCCACCACCTACCACGCCCACAACTCCTCTTCCAGCCTTTTCATCCTCTGCTCGGCTTTTAGTCCCCCCCTCCTCAAGTTCATCATCGTCAGAGACATTGTAGTAGTCAAAGGAGGCTTCTGCAGCACTGGTAATAGGTTCAATACCCTGTGATGGAGCGGGTGGTGTGGCCAACAGAGGTTTTGGAACATCAAAGGCTTCCTGGGAATCCAGTGCATCACAAGATGAAGACAGAGTAGAGGAAGTGAGGGCTGGGGGTTTTCTTAGGGAGCTGTAGCCAGATAAAGGAAGGCTAGGAGGAGGTTTAAACAGTGTGTCTTTACTAAAGATCTCCTTACGATTTTCTTGAGCAAAGGAGGCACTGTGTGGAGGTCGTCCATTTGGAAGGGGGAAGTCTGGGATAGAGAGAGGTATTGGTGGCAGGCTGCCACACTTAGGCCCCACCTTTGACAAGTCCTCATTTTCTAGGGGATGGGGTGTCTGTCTGTCTGTTTGCCTGTCAGTGCTACCTAGTTTTAATCCATCATGGCTACTTTTGCCCTGTGTTCCCAGTGGGTTTGCTGCAGTGAGGACAGCCTCAGAGGAACCTGCACATTGGAAGTAATCATCAGCAGGGACAGAGGTGGGTAGTGGTTTGGGTGAGTATGCTGGCAGGCCATCCTTGCTCTTACTCATTTCTAAGCTCCTGCAACCGTCCAACCCCAGAGAATCCACAGAAAGCTTAGCTGAGGGTGGAGTGGTGTGAGAGTAGTGAGATGAGGTCTGATTGGCTCGCAGGGTGCCATCATCAGTATAGTAACGGCTGCGGTCATCATAATAATCAGGCGGTCCAATCAGCCCAGCTCCAAGTGGTCCTTTGGAATTGTCCATGGATCTGGAACGTTCCTTGGCCTTGTCGCTGCGTTCATTCCTGGACTTCCTCTCCTGGGTGTGGGAGTGAGAGCGGTGGACTTTGGAGTGGTGTGCTGATGGGGCATGGCTTGGTTCAGGGAAAGGCATTTCTGTGCGTCGCTTGGCAAGCTCTCCAGACACATCCCACTCTGGTGTGATAGGCAGGTGGGAGGAGTCAAGAATGTTAGGGTTGCTGTGTGCCAGGTGAAGCCGAGCCCGTTGCCGCTCCATGGCCAGAGCATGTTCCCGTGGTGACCGAGCCAGTGAGGATGAATAGGCTCTGTAGTCCCTGTCGACCAGCTCCAGGTGGAAGCCATCACTTGGCTCACCACGGGATGTCCGTGTCTTGCTGTGTGAGCGGCTGAGTTTAGTCTGAGACTGCTTCCTGTGTCTACCCCCACTTCTCCTACTTCTGGAACTTTGATTGGCTGAAGATGCTTTGCTCCTCTGGGCACGCTCTTCTTCAAGGCGCTTCATGACTGCAGTGTGTCGGGCGAGGTTTTCCACAGTGAGGTCAGGGTTGATTCTGCGGATGATCTCCATCTCTACATGCCGCGGCAGCTGGCTGGGTGCTTCCTCATCACGGAGTGGCCACTCCTCGGGAGGGAACTGTGCAGAGAAGGTGGCCAGCTGTTTGGTTTTGTCCTTTTTAAAGCTCAGACGAAACAGCTTCAAACCAAATTTCCGACTTCCTGTACCAATTCCTCCAGCTGCTTGTTTGTCTATCTCTCCAGTTCCTCCTCCTAACCCACCTCCCCCCCCTCGGTGCTTAGTGAGTGTGTCCGTCTTGAAGGGGAACCCAAGAGTACTGCGACTTTTTTCTGTGTTGCCTCCTGCTTGCTGAGGAGGTGTTTGTGGGGAGTGTGGGGAGGAGTACGCTTCTCGTTGGTCTTTGGGGGATCGGCGCTGCAGGGTGGTATGATGGCTAGGTGGGTCTTCTCCACGGTAACTGTTGTAAAAAGAATCCCCACCTCCTCCACCACCCCCACTATGGTTTTGGCTAGATTTTGGGTGTGATCGATCTCGCACGACTCCAGAGGTGGATGGGGTGACTGTGCCAGAGAGAGGAGAGGTGCACTGTGTCTCCTGATGCTGTTGTTGATTCTGATGTTGCTGCTGTTGATGTCGGTCAGTGGATCGCTCATCTAAGTGGTACCACTTAGAGCTGGTTCGGATTAGGCTCGGAGTGATAAAGTAAGTCTGAGGAGTTACAATAAAATATCCATCGGATGTTGGGTAGATCTTCCTCTCATGGACCAACATGCTTAATGTATGATGTAGAACCTCCTCCGTTGGTGTGGGAACACCTAGGCATAATCAAACACAAAAAACAGTTAGAGCTACATAATGCAGATCCACTTGAGATTCTCTTTCCATGTCACCTAAACAAAATTTCCTTTATACTTTTTTCTTTCTTTTCTTAACACTATTAATAGACAATAATAAGATATTCAGACACAGCTCTTTGATTTTAGGTGTGGTATGGGGGCTGTTATTCACAGGCTGGGCTAGGACTCTTACTTCCAGTGAAGGGAAATCTTAATGCTTCAGCATACCAAGACATTTTGGACAATGCTATGCTTCCGACTTTGTGGCAGTGGTTTGGTGAAGGCCCTTTTCTATTCCAGTATGACTGTACCCCACTGCAAAAGCAACATGGCTGGATGACTTTGGTGTGGAAGAACTTGACTGGCCTGTACAGAGTCATGACTTCAACCCCATTGAACACCTTTGAGAAGAACTGGAACGCAGACTGAAAGCTAGACCTTTTTGTTCAATGGCAGTGTCTGACCTCACAAGTGATCTACTAAAATGGCCAAAAATCTAAAATCTAGTAAAAACTCCCACAAAACTGATCTTGGGGAAAGCCTTCCCAGAAGAGTGAAAGTTGTTAAATACGGTCTTTGTATTTAGAATGTGATGTATGAAGGAATGACAGTGCTTATAAAAAGTATTCACTCCCTTTGATGTTTTTCCCATTTCTTGCTTTTATAAATGGAATCAGGGCAACACGGTGGTGCACTGGTTAGCCAAGTTTGAACCCTGGTCTGGCTTCCTCCCACAGTTCCAAAAACATGCACATTAGGTTATGTGGATGTTACGAGGTTCATCCAGCCTTTTTAGTTTGTAGCAGATAAACAAATCACAAATTTAACACAAAAAAATGTGGTAACAGCTGAACATTGCGGCTTTCTGAAATCTTTTTTTTGCATATAAAGCAAAGAAAAAATTGTGGAACCACTCAAGGCTGATGAAAAAAGTCAATATCATTATCAACAAGAACAGTAAATAAAATTTATTAGTACTTTGTTGCACCTCCTCTGGCCTTTATGATGGCCTGAATTCTTTGAGGCACAGACTTGACTAAAGAAAAACAATATCCTCCATCAATTTGGTTCCAGTTTTCTGAATTGCAGTTGACAGCTCACTTTTGCGAGGTGAAGTGTTGTCATGGACCTTTTGTTTTTATTAATTTCCACCACAAATTCTCAACTGGACTGAGATTGCTGGGACTCTTTGTTGGCCATGTCATAGAATCGATCCTGAAGAAAAGCTCTGACACTTCTGGCTCTGTTACAAGAGCCAGGAGTGTTTTGTTTTTCATTTGTTTGGTTGTGCCTTCTTGCAGTGACCAGGACAGGTCCCGTGTGATGGTCACACCGAGATATTTAAAACTGTCCACCCTCTCCACCCTGCTTCTTGTTGCAGTCCACAATCAGCTCCTTAGTCTTGCTGACGTTCAGCAGGAGGTTATTCTCCTGGCCTTAGCTCTCCAGGTGGGTGACCTCCTTCCTGTAGGCCTCTTCCTTATTGTGGGAGATTAAGCCCACAAAGGCTGTATTGTCAGCAAACTTTACGATGATGTTGCTGTCTAATGTGGACACACAGTTGTATGTACAGGGAATACAGCAGAGGACTCACTGCGCAGCCTTGAGGGGATCCAGTGTTGAGGGTGAGGGGGGATGAGCTATGGGTGCCGACACGTACCACCTGTTGTCTGCCGGTTAGAAAGCTGTGGACCCACCTACAGTTGACCCATCTACCGAGTTCAGTCCAAGATCACACAGCTTAGTGACCAGCCTGGAGAGGACTAATTTTCCTTTTATAATCTTCCCATTTTGTTCATACTTGCTCCAGATTTTTGACACAGCTGACTGAAAACAACCAACATCTTTTGCTACATTCCACATTGGATTTCCCTCTTAAAGCAGTATCATAATCCCTTCCTTTGTTTCCATCAATAGTTCTCTTAATGGAGCCATGATTCCTTTCAACCAGCCAACAGCTTGTTAAGGTGTGTAAGCACTCCATTTTAACCACAGACTGTTTTGCATAATTATTTGTGCAGGTGTTTGTAATAGAAATGCTAATTTGTAGGTGATACCATAATTTTTCCCTCAGCCTTGAGTGATATAATAATTTTTCCTTTGATGGATATGAAAAAAGGATCCCAATATACAGAAGAATTGCATTTGATTTGTCTGAGGTCTGTTCCACAAAGTCACAATGTTCAGCTGTTTAACAAATTTTGTTTTGTGTTATATCTATGATTTGTTTATTTACTACAAAATAAAGAAAAGTCGGATGAACATCCTCCAAGTGTAATGATTCCATTTGCCTGGGGGTTGTTATTTGGCTTTTCTGAGAAAGATTTTCCAAAAAACTCTTTCATGTCAAAGTGAAAACAGATTTCTACAAAACAATGTCAAATAATTAAAAATATATAAGGTAAAATAAGAGATTGAATAAATATTCACTTCCTTTCACGGTGACTGAATTAATTCAGTAGAGGTCCAGTTAAGTGGTGCTAGTAGTCTCTCAATTGGTGAAATAGAGATCACATGAGTGCAGTGAATGTGTCTTTAGTGAATGTATAAGGACAACGGTGTCTGGAAGGTCCAGTCACTATTAAATCAGTATTCCTTGCTATTTACAACATGAAGACATAAGAACACTCCAAGCAACTCTAAACAACTCTGAGTAAACTCAGGGAATGGATACAAAAAAAAATTCCAAGACACTGAACATCCCCAGGAGTTCAGTTAAATCCATCATAAACAAATGTAAAAATGTGTAAATCTACCCAGAGCAGGATGTCCTCACAAACTCAGTGACTTTGCAAAAAGCAGCGGAGATGGGAGAGACTCTGCATACAACAACTGTTGTCTGAGCTCTTCACCAGTTAAAGCTTTATGGGAGAAAGCCACTGTTGAAGAAAGCTCACATTAAATCTTGACTAAAGTTTGCGCAAAGGCATGTGAGAGACTCTAACGTCAACTGGATGAAGATTTCTTGGTCTGATGAGACCAAAATTGAGTTTTTTGGTCATCAGACTAGACACTATATTTGTTGGACACCAAACACTGCACATCACCACAAAAACACCCCCACAGCATGATGCTGCCACTATCATGCTTCATTGAGGGGATGATCATGGCTGCGCACATGTTTGCAGCAGCTTACAGCTCTCCATTTTAGTGCATTTTTCTTTTTCTGTCGTTTTTCTTCCTTTTGTGCACTATCGGTACTGCGAACATCCAGTACAGCCGGCAGATGCTTTTGAACATCGGGAACCTACACCAGATATCTGTTTCGAGTGACTTTCATCACACACATAACATCCCAGATGACATAGCGAGACCGCTGGGCTCTCCGTGGATTGTTGTCGGATACCCGATGCTAGTGTGCAGCTAGCTGGTCACACTGTGCTCTGCTTGGACAGGAATGAGGACTCCGGTAAGAGCAGAGGAGGAGGGCTCTGTATTTGCATGCATGACAACTGGTGTAACAATGGGACAATAATAGACAAACACTGTTGCCTGGACGTCGAGTACATGTCTGTAAGATGCCAGCCTTTTCTTTCTGCCGAAAGAGCTAATTGTTGTGATCGTTATGGCTGTGTATATTCCACCTGACGTCAACGTAAACACAGCGCGCTCTCTCTCTCTCTTAACGAACACCATAAACGAACAGCAGCAGGTCTACCCCAATGGGGTTCACATAATTGCAGGTGACTTTAATAAGGCCAACTTGAAGACTGTACACCCAAAGTTCTATCAACATGTCAAGTGTTCCACAAGGGGGGAAAACACTCTGGATCATGTGTACACCAACATCAAGCACGCGAACAGAGTCATACCCCTCCCCCACCTCAGCCAGTCAGACCATTTTTCCCTCCTGCTTTCCCCAGCCTACATCCTCCTCAAATGCAGTGCCAGGCCCACCACAAAAACTGTTACAACCTGGCCTGACAATGCACTCTTCAAACTTCAGGACTGTTTCACATAGACAGACTGGGACTTATTTGAACACCAGGAGCTGGAGACATTCACAGGTAAGGTACTGGACTATATTAAGTTCAGTATTGGGAATGTGACTGTGGACAAATACATCCGAGTTTTCCCAAACCGGAAACCCTGGATGACCAGCCAGGTCCACACACTCCTCAGGGCCCGCGACGCTGCCTTCAGGTCAGACGACAGAGCTCTGTACAGAGTTGCTCGGGCTGACTTGAAAAGAGGAATAAAAAGAGCCAAGGCGGACCACAGAATGTGCATAGAGTCCCACCTGTCCAGCAACAACACCCGGGAGGTGTGGCGGGGCATACAAGACATTACAAACTTCAGAGGCTGGGATGTGTCAACAACAGACCTGAGCGCGCCACTGACAGAGGAGCTAAACTGCTTCTTTGCCCGCTTGGATTCATCTCAGCAGCACTCATCTGCTCCAGCCCTGCCCCCACCCGGCTCCTGCACCACTCCACTCATTGTACAGGAGCACGATGTCAGAAGGGTGCATAGACTTCCTGAACACAGCTGAACGGTTCAGATTTCAGTTTAGTTCACGACGTCCGGGACCAGGAGACAAGTGGGTTTTGTGATGCTTTGACAAACATGTTAAATAAACAAAAAAATAAACTCGCTTATAAATCATGATGTTTTAAGTGTCGTATGGTATGCTATTTAACTGGTCTACTCAGTAAATTGGGCTCAATGAGTGATCCGTTCACTGAACGTATATCTCACAGTACATTCAGTGAAGGATTCACACTGAACATGCACCGTTCCCTCGCAAAATATTGCAATGAGATTAGATTATTATTGCTGTGGGATTTTTGCCCCACCGACAGGTGTGGCCCTTAAGAAAAAAACACATTTGCTTTTAGACTTTAGGCAAATTACATAATTTTGAGGTAAACTGAAATAGCTGACAAAGCCTGATGAGAAGGGAGTTACATGAATTTGCAAGAAACTAGCAGTTTAGAAAGTTGACACTGTCTGCTTTCTTCTAGAAATTTTTGCTCCCAGTTACAATACACAGTAGTCAGTGGGTTCCAGTTCCTTGGAACTCCTATCGCTTTGAGGTTCACCAGTTCAAATAGGTAAGTCCATTTGATTTCTTAGCTAAACTAGTCAAGTCAAGTCAACTTTATTTGTATAGCCCATTTTTACAAGCAGTTTGTCTCAAAGGGCTTAACATAACATCAGCAACATCCCCTGCCCTTCGACCCTCACATCGACTAAGGAAAAACTCCCAGAAAAACCTTTAACAGGAAAAAATGGAAGAAACCTCAGGGTGAGCAACAGAGGAGGGATCCCTCACCCAGGACGGGCAGACGTGCAATGGATGTTGTACAGATGTTACTGTGATTTGACCTATAATGATGTATAAAGAGTGAAGCCTGAGAGTGTCAAAAATCAATATGGAAGAAAGATAAGTATGGGAAAGAGTAATAATATGCCTGTACCTTGCATATCCGGCACGATTTAGCATGCGGAAATAGTGACGTAATGACTCACATCATTTGATTTTTTAAAGTAAGGAGAAAATCAAAGATAACAACTAATATTGTTCTCTTTTCTGTTTTCTTACTCTTTATCTTCCATTTTTCTCCTTCCACTAACCTCTCTTCATTTTTCTCTCTTCTTATTATCTTTGGCTCTCTCTCCTTCTGTCAGCCTGAAGATATTACTAAGAGTTACATCATAGCAGTCTTTCAGCCTAGCCAGCATGATGCAACAACATGCAGACAGACCACACGCACGGACGCACGCACACACCATCCCTTTTCCTTTCCATCTTGATGATAAGAAGGTCAGGCAGAGGGAACTGCTGTTCTGGGTTCAGGACAGGCTAATCCTGACATCAGCACATTAATTTCCACATTGTAATGCATATCCAGATGTACAGTCAAGGAACGACATAAGCTGGTCACTCTCTGCTGTAAGTGCTACCTGCTTGAAGGTTTGTCTTTATCTGATGATGCAATGCAGTCTTTCATCTAATATCTCACTGTGTCACTCACCCAGTATTTGTCCTACCTGTCGCATAGATGAAGAATAGCTGCTAACACATTTAATTTCTGACAAATTCTTCACGATAAGTGAAGTGAGTTGAGTCTCACAACACACACTTGTTTGAGGAGAAGGAGGTTCATCACGTTTGGCGGCAGTTGGCAAGATGTCACCGTAACTTGTAAGCAAGCCAGAGGCACTCTGTCCCCCATCCAGAGATGGTCCATCTTGGGCATGGCTTGGCACAGCTTTTGTCAATGGAAACAAGGAATTTAATGTCCAGTAGCAAATAATGAACAAAAGCATCTGTATTTGTCAAGCATATTTCCAATGAGTGACAACTCGTGAAGGAGACTTGTTCATAAACAGGAACAAGTGCTAAGTAATAATAGATTCTTAGTAGCAGCGTATTTATGTCCTGCGAGTGAAATCACATCTCACTCAGACAGACAGACTTAGACAGATTCTCGGTGCTACTCCTAACAATACTGGCTGTCAATCCAATATCTATACTATTATCAGTACTGTTATCAGTTCTTTTTAATATTTCTGAATAATAAGAAGAAACAAATTAAAAACATAATTACCATTGCGTTATTTTCTAATATGTACTCTATATAAATTTACATCCACTAGCTGCCATTGTGAAGGGGTTTTGACCTTTTCTTTGGCTTTGACCAGCAGGAGCGAAGGTAGAAGCTGGTTTGTTTATCATAGCTATGAGTCTTTAAATGGATGAGTTCATGAATTCAATTTGACGGTTTGGTCTCAAAGTGTCACAGATTTTCTATAAATATCCATTCATCCATTTTCTATACCGCTTATCCGTCAAGGTTGCGGGGGAGCTGGAGCCTATCCCAGCTGACTACGGGCGAGAGGCAGGGTACACCCTGGACTGGTCAATCACAGGGCCAACACACAAAGACAGACAACCACACACTCTCACACTCATACCTAGGGACAATTTAGAGTAGCCAATTAACCTAATGTGCATGTTTTTGCTATTGTGGGAGGAAGCCGGAGTACCCGGAGAAAACCCACGCAGGCACAGGGAGAACATGCAAACTCCACATAGAAGGGCCCAGACCGGAATTCGAACCTGGAACCCTCTTGCTATGAGGCGACAGTGCTAACCACTACACCACCGTGCCGCCCCTTCTATAAATATAATAAATTAAATATTATTATTATTATCATTATTATTCATCAACTACCCAGCATTATATAATAATTAAAAGCCCCACCTTGAACAGATATAAAGTGAAAGTAAGTACATTGTGCTGATAAAACCTCTCAGTTGCGTTTGAGAGGCTAGGGATGCTCAAAACCTCATAAAACTTGTCACACTTGTCCCAAGTGGCAAATAGTATTATTTGATTTAGAACTTTATTGTCATACCAGCTCACATTCACATGTTTATGGTACGAAATTAGGACTCAGGTCTCGGGAGCAGTAAGTAGACTATAAGAATATAAAAATATAAATATATATATATGTATATAAAAAAAGTTAAATAAAATAGAAATATAAGCTAAATAAAAAATAGAATGTAAAAAGAATATAAAACTAGACATTTAAATAAGCTAAACAATTAAATAAAGAAGCCGGTTTTAGCATATAGTAGCATAAATATGCATGTGCAAGTGTGTGCAAGTATGTAATGGGACTAATAAAGGATTATCTTATCTTATCTCTTATCTTAGACACATATGTAACTCCCTGATACTTTTTGGATTTTTGGACCATTTCCAGGTGTCACATTTTAACAAACTCGTCCTAGGGGATCAAACTGATCGATCTGAGATTCGATGAGCTTGTAAAAAAGACCTTGTACCAAAGCTTTCGGCAACACTTGAAAGGTGTGGAGGTGGCAGCACAGCATAGTTTTATGTTTTGTCATGAATGAGGAAATTGCCCCAAAATATCTTATTTAATGTGCATCAGACTTCACATGGTGGAAAAAAGTCTGAGATACTAACATCACAAAAGTGAATACTGTAAAAAACAAATATCCAGTTGTTTCCATAGCACCACCTGCTGGCAACAGGAAACTACTATATATATATTTTTTTTTACCAAGCACACTGTTTTACACTAAATGACCAGATACACATCAAAGGCAACCAGGAAACCCTGAAGAGTTCAATGATTAATTTTCATGGCGTAGCATTGCCATGGCAGCATGGCACATTTCAAGCCTTTGTCTAGTCTAGTCAATTGTAGATTTATCTGATTGAATTCAGACTAGGTGAGCTTGTACAATAGTCCTTGATGATGAAAAGTTATTAAAGGTTTCTGCAAAATGTGAAAGGTGTGGCCATGGTGCCACTGCAAAGTTGATGTGTCACCATAAAACAGGAAGCTGTATTCGAGAGGGAAGAAATGCTCGCATACATTTGTCCCAAGAGGTGAACAATATTTGATGTTGAATTCTGTACTGATTGTGTCAAATTGACTCCATGACGCCCTCTACAAAATTTCAATTCAATTGTACGTTTTACCTAGATGGCGCCATGGCAAACTTTGATGTTTCACCATAAAACAAGAAATTGCTCCAATTCAAGGATGTGTTATCCAAACTGCATCAAACTTCACATGCTGGATAAGACTTTCAACCTGAATCCATGTAGGTGTGAATATTCAGTTATACTCATAGCACCTCCTGCTGGGAACAGCAAATTAGATGTTTTGTTTTACATTTCTGTGTGTACTGTTACCCTCAGGTTGACAAGGAACACCTCAAATGCAGTTAGAAAAGCATTAAGAGCTTAAGTCCTTGTCGTGGATGCACAAGTGCACATGAAATAAATCTCATGAATAACATTTTGAAATAAATAAATGTACTTATTTATAAATAATTATTTATAAATAAACATTTACAAATAAATGTATTTATTTATTGGGTTTGTTTCATAGCCGTATTTATTTACTTGATCTTGAATAAAACAGTTCTCCATAGACATCTATGTTATACCTGCAACTAAGAGGAAATTTAACATTATATGTAAAACAGAAATCAAAAAAAGAACCATGTATATAAGTAATATTTCTGAAGATAATATATGGAGAACACAACAATATGTTATAATGTATCTGGAAAGAATACTGTTAGAACAATTTTAGTAGCAAATAAGGAGCACGTTTTTGTCTGTAAGACATAAACCATTCACATGATTTTTGCTCTCTCCTGGTATTGTCGTTTTTTTCCCCAGAATGTTAATTTGGTTATTGTCAAAGTTCTGAGCTATGATATTCCCAGATCGTATTCAGTGCTATATTTTATATGACAGGAAATATTGTGTCCAGAGATTTTCTCACAGAGATATTTGTTAGCAGCTGGTAAAAATGCCATCATTAAGATATGAAAATTGATAAAAGATATAAAAAAAATTGATAAAGATAGTGAGTCAAATATATGTTATGGAGCTGCTGACTCATAAGATCAGAATTCAAGAGGAACAATGTCAACAGAGATGTGAGAAATTGACCTTTTTTACATGTCAGTGAGAGGCTGAGGACTGAAATCTTGATACACTATATTGCCAAGAGCATTCACTCACCCATCTAAATAATTGATTTCAGGTGTTCCAATCACTTCTATGGCCACAGGTGTATATCAATCAATCAATCAGACTGCTTCTACAAACATTTGTGAAAGAAAGGGCTGCTTTCAGGAGCTCAGTGAATTTCAGTGTGGTACTGTGATAGGATGCCACATGTCGTGAAATTTCCTCGCTACTAAATATTCCACAGTCAACTGTCAGTATTATAACAAAGTGGAAGCAATTGGGAACAACAGCAACTGAGCCATGAAGTGGTAGGCCACATAAAATGACAGAGTGAGGTCAGCAGATGCTGAGGCGCATAGTTCGCAGAGATCGCCAACTTTCTGCAGAGTCAATAGCTACAGACCTCCAACCTTCATGTGGCCTTCAGATTAGCTCAAGAACAGTGCGTAGAGAACTTCATGGAAGCTGCATCCAAGCCATACATCACCAAGTGGAATACAAAGCGTCAGATGCAGTGGTGTACCACTGGACTCTAGAGCAGTGGAGATGCGTTCTCCGGAGTGACGAATCACACTTCTCCATCTGGAAATCTGAAGGACGAGTCTGGGTTTGGCGATTACCAGGAAAACAGTACTTGTCTGACCGCATTGTGCCAAGTGTGAAGTTTGATGGAGGGGGGATTATGGTGTGGGATTGTTTTTCAGGAGCTGGGCTTGGCCCCTTAGTTCCAATGAAATGAACTCTCAATGCTTCAGCATAACAAGAGATTTTGGACAAATCTATGCTCCCAGCTTTGAGGGAACAGTTTGGGGATGGCCCCTTCCTGTTCCAACATGAATGCACACCAGTGCACAAAGCAAGGTCCATAAAGACAAGGATAAGCAAGTTCGGTGTGGAAGAACTTGACTGGCCTGCACAGAGTCCTGACCTCAACCTGACAGAACACCTTTGGGATGAATTAGAGCAAAGACTGCGAGCCAGGCCTTCTCATCCAACGTCAGTGTCTGACCTCACAAATGCGCTTCTGGAAGAATGGTCAAAAGTTCCTATAAACACACTCCTAAACCTTGTGGAAAGCCTTTCCAGAAGAGCTGAAGTTTTAATAGCTGCAAAGGGTGGGCCGATGTCATATTAAACCCTATGGATTAAGAATGGGATGTCACTTAAGTTCATATGCGTGTCAAGGCAGATGAGCAAATACTTTTGGCAATATAGTGTATGTCACAGGAACAAACTGCAGAAGCTAGGTAATCCAGATTGTTCATGGGTTGTTGTTGTTGTTGTCTGTTTGTTTGTTTCCTTGTTTTTTTTTTGTGTAATGAGCAAGTAATGTAATGTTGTGTTAAAAAGTGTTAAGAAAAATTAAAAGCAATCTCAACCGGTTGGAGTCGGTACAAGGCAACAGCTGCTGCACACCCTGACAGCACAGCAGTGTGGATTGTTTTAGCTTGCAGCTTTAATAATTGATATTGATAGACCTTCATTTGAGTGACAAAAATGCATTTTGCTGTGGCCGCCATCCACAGTAATACATTCATCGCTATACACTATGCTGCAGTTTCTAAAATTTAGGGCTCACCAAGTTTCAAGTCAAGTTTTTAAGCTGCTGAGTCTCAAGCAACACAAGGCTCAGAGTAAACAAGTCCAAGTCAAGATGCTAGTTTTCATTTTCACAACTCACTTCTGACATGATTCCAAGTCTTTAGTCTGCAGTCCGCTGTGGTGCGATTATTTTGGTCAATATTGAAATCAACATTATTTAACATGATTACTTACTGACTGGAAAGTTGCATTTCTTGAACTTAAAAAATATCTTTTAACCCTGAATTTCCTTGAACTTTTTGAATTCCCCTTAAATAAATAATAAAATAAAATATATAATAAATAAAATAAATACTCTAAAATACATATTCAAATGTACAAATAATATAAAATAATAAACACAAATAAAAATCTTTTGAAAACAGGTAATAAATAAGATAGAAATAATGAATAAAAACAAAAATAAATTTTGTTTTTACATGGCAGGCAGAGCAACTCTCGTGAAATGGAAAGAGATGGAAAAGGATAACAGTTGTCCAAAATATTCACCAACTTTTGAAGCCTTCATTCTCAACTGTGGTTATGGGGCACATATCTTTGGCTAAAAAGTATGCAACAGCATGTGTAACGAACTGGATGGATAAGGAGTTGCACTGTAGAGTGTGTCTTTAATGGATGACTGTGTTGCAGTGGTGTTGTGGGAATTGTGATTTGTTCCTTCTGTCTCTTTGTTAGTTCGTCATAGGTCACTCTGTGTTTAAACTTCAGGTGGTTAAAAAGATTTGTGGTGTTACCTAGTGGTGCAGACACCTCTATGTAGCAATCTTGCACACAGCATGTTTTTGATCTGGATCAGATTCCTTGAATCCAAAGTGTTCCCAGACAATGGAATTGGTTGTACCTTTTTCTGCTGACCAAACGCTGCTGCTTCTCTTCTTCCAACAGCTACATTTGCGCTGATTTTTTAAATACCACCAACACAACACACATGACTTCGCTGACAGTATAGGTGGAGTGAGTGAAGGCTCTGGGAGGGGCAAAAGTGCACATGCATGTGTAATTCAGAACAAGATGAACATACTTGCAAAAAGCATTGTGATAAAATAACTGTTTTTTAATTTTTTTTTCAGTTACACTGTTTTTGTTTAATTAATTTGATTAATTGCACAACCCTACTAAGACCTGATCACTGTCAGTCAAATCAGTAGAGGAAAATGAGTTAATTAAAAAAATCAGATGTAACTGTTCTAAATGGGAAAAATTACCCTCAAAATAAGTCTCATGAGATGACTCAGCCACAGATCAACACAGTAATATAAACTCACTAACTGTATAATATCTGAAGAGACAATTGTGTGTGTTTGCCTATCATTACATCATGCAAGCTGCAGTTGCTTTGTGAAATGACGCAAGCTCTCTAAAGAGGGAAACCCAGAGCTGACTGACACGCACACACACACTCAAGCAGACTAAATCTTTGTACGTGTGTACACAATGACTCGGCCTTAACACCATATGTATAATTTTTCTTGTGCTAGTGATTAAACATTAGCTAATTAAATGACGGGGAATTCATTAGCAACCATTTTGTTTAGTGGTGTCTCACATACAAATAGCGTAAAATAAAATGATGATACTTGAGTTTAATAACCAATTCGTGCTTCTTGTGTCAGATTTCACAGGTAGCAACATTTAACTGACTAGTCAGTTAATCAAGTACATCCTTGAAGTAGACAGACTCTTCTCATAGGATGCAAGATTGAAGGGAAGCTTTCAACTCAGCTCTGTTTTTTATTTATCTGATAGCAGTTTTTGTAGTGGTAATATAGGTCAGAAATAGATGTCAATAACATCATTACTGAAAGCATTGTCTTGTATTTCTTTTCTCTGCTTAGCTCAATTATATGGAGCAAATGATTCTGATTTACATGAAAAGTTTATGATTAATTATGATCACAGATCAATTGTCTAAAATTATTTATTATTTTATCCAATATGCCACTCTTTCATAATTAAAACAACTGGATACTGGAAACTCAGAATCATAACTAACAAGATTGCCCAAATTTGTTCAACGTGAAATGTGCCATGAGAGGGAGCAACACCTTGGTTCATGTGTATACAAATATTAAGCAAGCCTACAGATCTGTACCCGTCCCCCATCCATGTTGGACCATCTCTCCCTACTCCTCATCCCGGCATACACACCACTCAGGAAAAGGACAAATGCCACCATCAGAACCCTGTCTGATGAAGCCCTGGCCCAGGTGCAGGACTGCTTTGACCTCACAGAATGGAGTGTTTTGAGCATGACGACCTACAGACTCACACAGATGCAGTGTTAAGCTACATCATGCACTGCATGGACACCATCACCATGGAAAAGCGGGTCCCTGTCTAACCACAAACCCTGGATGATGGGCAAGGTTCAGTCACTACGAAATTCTGCATACAAATCTGGGGACCAGGTCATGTACAGCAGAGCAAGGGCTAAACTGAAAAAGGGTATCAGAGAGGCAAAACTGGCCTATGCAAATAAGCTGTCAGACCACCTCTCAGACAACAACCCTAGGTACGGGAGGGTATGAAACACATCACCAACTACAAAGACAGCAGGACAAGTACTGGAAATATAGACTTCTCACTAGCAGAAGAGCTAAACCACTTCTTTGTCCGCTTTGAGAAACTGGCAAACACCCCAACATCTGGCATCACCCGGCATCTGGACTCCCCGGGAACCTACGTTAGGATCTTGTTTGTGGACTTCAGCTCTGCCTCAAATACGATCCGCCCAGCTCTCCTCCAGGACAAGTTGTCCCTGCTGAACGTGCCTGACCCCATCTGCTGGTGGATCACTGACTTCCTGACAGACAGGAAACAGCATGTGATGCTGGGGAAGAATGTCTCGGACACCCGCACCATCAGCACCGGTACCCTCCAGGGCTGTGTACTTTCCCCTCTGCTCTTCTCCCTCTACACCAACTGCTGCACCTCCGGCCACCAGTCTGTCAAGTTGATTAAGTTTGCAGACGACACCACCCTCATCGGTCCCCAGCTCCATTGCTCCCCCTCACCCTGACAGACACACCCATCTCCATGGTGGACTCCTTCCGCTTCCTGGGTACCACCATCACCCGGGACCTAAAGTGGGAGCTGACCATCAGCTCCCTCATCAAAAAGGCCCAGCAGAGGATGTTCTTCCTGCGGCAGCTGAGGAAACTCAACATACCTGTCAAGATGATGGTTCAGTTCTACATGGCCATCACTGAGTCCATCCTCACCTCCTCCATGATGGAGGAGGTGCTGAGATGGTGATCGGCTACAGCCTTCCATCTCTCCGAGACCTGTACATCTCCAGGACTCTGAGGCGTGCAGGTCGGATCACAGCTGACCCTTCTCACCCTTGACACAGACTCTCTGAAAAACTTCCTTCAGGCAGGAGGTTACGGTCCATTCGGACCAAAACCTCACGCCACATGAACAGCTTCTTCCCCTCTGCTGTTGGACTGTTGAACACCAACTGACTAACATGCACTTTAGTTACTTCAGTACAGGCACTGATTTCTGCTCATGTAATTATCCACTTGCTGTTCATTTGCACTGTTTACCTCACCTACTTGCACTATACTTCCACCCTGTACTACCTCACTTTTGGACTACCTCCACAACCATATTTATTTTACTTATTTTATTTTGTTTTACCTTATTCTATTCTATTTTATACTACCACTATATGTTACTCGTTACGTTCTATGTATGCACCAATCACCAAGACAAATTCCTAATGTGAAACCTCTTCACTTACAATGGCAATAAAGACAATTCTGATTCTGATTCTGAACAACACACACCCCCTTGTCCATAGCCTCTTCTGATCCCACAAACACTCACCCTCCAAGAACACCAGGTTTGCAGTGTGTTCAGGGCAGTGAATCAGAGGAAAGCTGCTAGCCCCAACAGAATACCTGGGAGTCTACTCAAGGCCTGCCCTGACCAGCTGTCTAGCTGTGTTCACCAGGCTATTCAACTTCTTGCTGCCACAAGCCACCGCCCCCACTGCCTGAAACAAAAGTCCCCATCCTCAAGTCCACCACCATCAGCAGCCTCAACGACTACAGACTCATCGCCCTAACACCCGTGATAGCAAAATGTTTCAAGAGGCTGGTCCTAAAGCACATCAAGGACCGCCTCCCCCCTAGTTTCGACCCCACCAGTTTGACTACAAGGCAAATAGGTCCACTGAGAACGCCATCTCCACTGCCCTCCACTCTGCCCCCTCAGTAAGGATGCTTTTCATCGACTTCAGCTCGGTCTTTAACACAATCATCCCGGATATCCTCATAGCCAAGCTGGCTGACTTGAACTCCCACACTCACATGCGTCTGGATAAAAAACTTCCTCACAGATCGTCCACAGTCTGTCAAGATTGGAAACAGGAGATCATCCACCCTGGCACTCAGCACTGGCTCTCCACATGGCTGTGTGCTGAGCCCTCACCTGTACACCATCTACCATTGGATTAGCCAGGCTCCTGGTCTTTTGTGTTTGGTCAGTGAATGTGTGATACACCAGCTTACCCTTGATATAAGACCACGTTATTTAGTCCGCATTGTTATCGCCGGCTTGTGCTAAACTGTAGACACCCCTCTGTCTGGTTGGAGCTCTGGCTTATACCACAGACCTAACTAACTACTGGCAATGGTAGCATACCTGGTGTTTATATTGTAAATACACATTATTACTGAATTATTTGAAATAGTTAGCAGGCTAAAGGTTACTTTTAAATCAATAACCCTAATTAATATAATTTAGTTGACTCCATGTGTGGACTCCTGGCTGTTAGCATACATAGCATACCTGGGACAACGACAGATGAACTGTGAACTAGACTGTCAAAAACTGCATTTCTCCACCTGTACATGACACTTTTGCTAGATGTTCAGACAGACTGCTTGTGCTTCTGCCCTTGAAGGCAAAAGACTGCATTGTTGGTATCGACTGGTTGTCCATTTAGTTGCATGCTCCTGTAATAAACAAATGTGTTAAGTTGGTGAGATAAAATGTGCAAGGTAATGGTTTTGTAACAATAATAATTAGGAAATCATTTCTCTAAATTTCTCCAGTATCGAAAGATGAACCAATAATATTGAAGTTTATTGATACTACTGTCGTATACTGATTTAGCCAAGGGTTCTGATTAAGACTGGATGTCAGTATTTATACTTCAGTACTCGCACTGGTCAATAATTGAAAATGTATCAAAATAAAAGGAAGTCATTTTTAATGTCTGTCTTATTTTGAAGTGAAATATTTTTTCAGTACCAATACAACAGTGTTTCAATGCCAGTTTTTCCTTAGTCTGTTCCATTTTTTTTCAGTGATAAATTTTAATGTCAATATTCTAGCCCCATAGAAGCTGGCATAAAATGACCAAAGTGAAGACTGCAACAACCTCAGCACGATCAACACCAAAGATACGTGGCAAGCGATTCAGAACATCACCGATACAACCTCATGATGTCTGTGGCCAAGTTGCTAAATAAGCTTAACATTCCATGCTCATTCTGATATTCTCAACAAAGATTTAGCTGTCAAATCTACCTCCAGAGGACTAGCCACTGTCAGTATTCACAGTGGATGTAAGAAAATGCTGATGGGAGTGAATATGAGTAGACCTGCTGGGTCTGACAAAATCCCTGGTGGTGTACTAAAAGCATGTAACAAACCAGCTACCTCACTGCCACAGGAGAGTGTTCCCACCTGCCTCAAGACAGCTACCATCATTCCTGTACCTAAAAAGTCAGCAGTGTCCATTCTAAATGACTATCGCCCTGTGGCACTTTGTGCACTAGTGCTTTGTGAAACTGCTTCTAAAGTACATCAACAACGTCACAGCTTGCCTGGACCCTCACCAGTGTGCAGCTACAACAGAACTGCAGAATATGTGACCTTGACGTCTCTCCACACACCATGAAAATAACAATTCCTGACAGAATGTTGTCGATGATTTCATCTCAGCATTCAACACAATCTCACCCATGAAACTGATACAAACTTAGTACTCTGGGCTTGAGTACTACTCTGCAACTAGATACTGGTGTCACAAACAAACTGTTCAAATGGGCAGATACACTTCCTCCACTCTTGAAAATCAAAGCCCCCAAAAGCAGGGTGCTCAGCTCTCTCTTATTCACACTAAACACCCATGACTGCAGCATTCAAATGGGAAACACTATTACTATTATTATTGTTATTCATTCATGTTATATCATTATTATTATTATACTAGTACTGGTGTTAAAATAACTAATTATTGTATGGCAGCAGTAACTGAATGTGCTCCAGGTGGTCATAAATGGGTGGTTGATATATAAGCTGGAAAAAAGTTTTTAAAGAAATTTCAAATATTATCCCGGAAAATTATTTTTTTGTGTTGTTATGACTCTTAACTTTCCAAATATATAAGAGTTTGAGTTGAAATATGCATTTTTTTTTCAGCAATTTGCTCTGTCAGTGCCTTAAATTGTCATATGGTGTGACATGAAAGCTATTTCATATAAAGTGAGGTGAGGTATTTATTTTTTCTAACTCACATCATCAAACATTTTAATCATGACTGCTTTGATATTTAATATTTCCTTGTGAAAATTTTGTATATTTCGGTTTATTTTTCAAAATCATCATGCAACAGAAAACATTGCTCCTCAATCTTTTTAAACTATTTTAGATAAATTCTCTTAAACCTTGTAACAAAAGTAAGAAATTGCTTGAGACTCTTGCTGATACTAATTTCCTTGTGTTCTATTGATATTTTCATGAATTAACAACTAACAAAGACTCTTTTTGTCACAATTGTGAACGTCGCACCAAATGACATGAGTGTCACGCCATATGATAAATTGCACCACACCACAATATGTCAATGCAAAAAGTGTCTTATATGTATTTAACTCACAAACAAAACAGTTAAGGAAACGGGTTACACATGAATTTTAAATATAGCATAATAACAGCATTCACATAACCTTAATGGTTCAATATAAACTCCTCTTAACATTGTGTATTCAGTACTAGTTATTAAGGCATTAAGGTATATTATTATTAAGGCATCCAGGTCACTGAAGGGCTTAATTTTTCCTTTTTGTGTCTTCTCTTCATACCTGTTAAAGGAAAATATATAATGGCTAAGTTTTAAAATATTTAATTTCAGATTCACTATCATAGTCATAGTAAGCAGTAGTAATAGTTTTCAAAATATTACTATGCTGGTTGTAGCCTAGACTTTCAACCTCCTATAGCTGTATAGTGTCTGTCCTATGTGAACTGGCATGATCTATTTACTTTTCCCTCCTTTCCCTGAGGACTTCCTCTCTCCTTACATGGTCTGCATTCAGTCTTTCCTTGTACTTGTGTGTACCCTCCTTGATGGACATATCTGCCTCACTCTGACAACAAATGCAGGAAAAATATCTTTTAATATTATTGGAAACTGTAAAATATGGTAGCATGAAATCTAAAATTGGAAAGTGGATTATTTATCATATAGATATTTTTTCGATCAAACATTTTAAATACATAAATATTCATGTAAAATAAAGTGAATGTCACATATTGTGACAGATGTGTCATATGGTGTGACTTGGAAAAAACAGTCATATGATGAGTTAAGCTAATTTATTGGCAAACTAAAAACAGCTAACCAATAGTTACCATGTAATTAGCCACATGGCAGCAATGCTTTTTGAGAATTAATAAGTAAAATCTGTGAGAAATATTCATTTTTATGCAAATAATGTCACACCATAAGACACAAAACATTGACTACTACTGGTGATGTCAGGTTCATAGCTGAAAATCAAAAAAGCACAACTCAACTCATGACTTTGCAACTCTGACTCTGACTTTGCTGAGATGATATTGTAACTTACTTGTTGGGTGTGGTCCTCTTCATTATTAAGATGTCCAAATTATTGCCCGTTCAAAATATAGATTATAGTGTCACACCATATGACGACCATTTTGCGAACAAAATGTATTTGGAATATGCTCTTATTTGTGAGGGCACTCATATGCACTGTATGACATTTTTCATGTTTGGATCAAAACTCTAAGTTGAAATCTTAATATACCCACAACACCTTTGGTAGTATTGTACTATATCTTGTCAGAGGAAAAGCATTTAAATATAGATTCTTAAACAATAGAAATTTTTACTAGTATGTGACACATGGACAGTCAGAATTGTGTTATTCATCAACCACCCAAATACAACCACATGGTTAGTCCATTATATTTGCTGCAGCGACCAGAGTAATGCAAAGAAGTGTATAAGGTACCATATTTCTCTCTGAAATTTAGTCAAGTATAGTCTCACAAAATAAAAGTGTAATGCAACAGGAATTACACAACAAGGAACAGGATTGTACAGCACTTAATAAAATGTACTGTGAGCCCTGAATATATTAAGATATAAAAGGCTGATAATAAATGACCATTTCACTAAATTTGATTATGTTTATCTAAAGAATTCCAGTTTTTATTTGAACCCATAACTGTGCAGCAGCAGACAGAGGCTGATGGGTGGTGTTGGCTGTTGAGTTACCTGGAAAACATGTCTGCAGGTGTTCAGTTAGGGCCTCCTGAGTGACAGGTTTATGGGCAGAGTTCATAGCAGAAATAGCCAAAAGCAATACTTCTCCCAAAGGGATGAACTGCGACTGGCTGATGGGGGACATACTGATAGGCGACACATCACCTGTGAAAAGACAGAAATCAGTCACTTTGAGTGATACTGTATTAACACCTGCAAATTTTCTATAGATAGATAGATAGATAGGTCCTTATGCTAGACATTGTAGCCCAAATTGGTGTTGTGTGAATCGTTATTGCTCCTGATGAGCAGGTGAAGCAGACACACTCTCCACACCGAAGAGTAGGCTGATACCTCTAGGGCTGCTTAGGCTAGACCTAACTGTAAGCTACATTTTAAAAAAAGCTTATAAGCTTGAAAAAAGCTAATATCAAAAATCGCTTAGTGAGAACAGGCATACACATTTGCTTCAAGCACAGAAGAAAGATAAGATATGGTTAAAAGCTCTGAAAAAACTGCAGACTGACACTAGAGTTAAGATTATTTGGTCAAACCCTTCATCATATACTGTATGATTATTGTTAACGATTACCTGATTACATTTTTGATTATGGCTTTAAATTTGTTATCATTTTTTACATGATAACAAATGATCTATTATCTCATTAAAAGCACATCTGAGTGTGCCACTTTGTGGGAGAAAAAAAAAGGTGTTAAGTCAAGGCGAATGCTTCATGCAGCGATGAATAGCTTTCCATTCCTGGCATTAGAGGGGCAGTCGTGGATCAGCGGTTAGGGTGTCGGACCCGTAACCGGTGGATCGCTGGTTCGATTCCCCGTCCCGGTGTCCATGGCTGAGGTACCCTTGAGCAAGGTACCTAACCCCCACTGCTCCCCGGCCCCGCACGCAGTCGCCCACTGCCCCGTGTGTGCACGTCACTTGGGTGGGTTAAATGCAGAGCACAAATTTCGTTGGAGTGAGTTCCCTCCAATGACAAAATATGTCACTTTAAAAAATTATCACCATCACTTGGACTTTAAAACTGTGCAAAACAAAAACATCTATGTCCAGAATATGTGTGGAATTTTTTGTGGCTGAATTCACTTTTTAGAATAAGACACAATATTTTAAGTGTTTTGAATCAATCTTTTAGTATTATGCTACTTATTATAAAAATGGCTATGTAATTTGCATTCTGTAACTGACTGCATATAATCTGACCCAGTCCTGTCTACAGTCTTTTCATGGTATCTCATGAGTTTGGTTCACATGTCAAGGGCTACTGAAGTGCTAAAAGATTTAGTAGTCTTTAGAAGCACAGCTGCAGAGGCTCTGCTGGCAACACTGACCACCACGCTCCACCTCCATTCACTGACAGCTGCAGTCATCAACACACACACACACACACACACACACACACGAATTGAGGGGGTTGCTGCAAACACTATGAACTTCTTTAACACCATGAATACTTTCCAGGACCAGCTGTCTGGAAATGTGTTCTATTATCCTAATATTTAAAAGAAACCACATGTCCCCCAAAAACAGTTACACTCAGCAAAACCTTGAACGTCTGTCACAAACAACAATGTCCTGTCATGTTTTCTCTGCCTCTGCCTACTACAGTCTTTAAGAAGAATCAACTTTATTGGCAGTATATATATTTTTACATACACATACTGAATTTGACTACTGCATTTATCCCATCCTTAGTTGAACACACACATGCAACACCCGGCAAATTACATGTCAAATTACAGTCAGAAGTATTACTATTTGTGTCGCTGTTGCTGCTACTAATTCTTCTACAATTGCTGTTGAAATCATTGATACTACCATTGCTAATAAGGCTACCATGCTATTACAAATACATCTAGGCAGTCGTGGGGGGCAGTCGTGGATCAGCGGTTAGGGTGTCGGACCCGTAACCGGTGGGTCGCTGGTTCGATTCCCCGTACCGGTGTCCATGGCTGAGGTACCCTTGAGCAAGGTACCTAACCCCCACTGCTCCCCGGCCCCGCACGCAGTCGCCCACTGCCCCGGGTTTGCTGTGTGTGTGCACGTCACTTGGGTGGGTTAAATGCAGAGCACAAATTTCGTTGGAGTGAGTTCCCTCCAATGACAAAATATGTCACTTTCATCTTTCATTTTTTCTTTCATCTATGGTGCTGTATTGACACCACTATTACTAGTACTGTTAGTACTACTTCAGCTATTATTATTAGTGTAACTACCAGTGATGTATCAAGTGACTACTGATATCACCACTTTGCTACATACATTTATTCTACTACTTGACTATTCCCGTCTACTAATCCCAATACTCTGAATGTATGTATACAAATGTATGTATACAGTTTTTTTGCTATGGGTGGTAATACCGGTCTGTCTATCAGTCCACCAGTTCAGTTTAGACTGTAATTTTAAGTACTATGAGATGAACTGTCATGATGTCAGATAAAAGTATTTATGTGCCCCTCATAAGTAATTTTAATGATCTGAAGATCCTTTAACTGCCATCTAACTTAAAATTGTAATTTGTTTTGCACTTCAGTTTATGACCACATATCTAAATACTTGAATACCAATACACTAATAACTATG
This sequence comes from Scatophagus argus, assembly GCF_020382885.2. NCBI lineage: Eukaryota > Metazoa > Chordata > Actinopteri > Scatophagidae > Scatophagus > Scatophagus argus. The sequence continues at coordinate 24,196,059 of NC_058504.1, read as the reverse complement.
CTGTGCATGAGTAATATTAAATCTCCTTAAAAACAGCATGTTAATGCTGATGTGAGAATTTATACTGAATCCTAACAATGTTTTTTTTTTTTTTTTAATTTTTAATTTAAGTTATTTTATTAATCCCAAGATGGGAAATTACTTCTCTGCATTTAACCCACTGATTGAAACACACACATGCAACATGCAACATGCAGTGAAACACACAGCAGCAGTGGGCAGCATCAAGCGCCCGGGGAGCATATTGGGGGTTAAGTGCCTTGCTCAAGGGCACACCAGTCGGCTAATGGGGGGTGGGGACATTATCACTCCACCACACTCAAATTTGCCCATCCGGTGGGGGAATCAAACCAGCAACCTTCCGATCACAAGCCGCTTCTCCAACCTCTAGGTCACGGCTGTCCCCCCCATGTCATTTAGCTAAAAGCATTGCTATGCCTGATTACAATACTAGAGAGCTCTTGACTGATGACTTGTTGAAACCTACCAAGACTGTACAAGCCACACATTAAAAGCTGTTCTTCTAATTTGCAGAGCACACTTTTTTTATTCATTGACAATCAGGAAGGATCATAAAGGATTCAAGAATTCAAGGAACTTTATTGTCATACCAGCTCACATTCACATGTTTATGATACCAAATTAGGACTCAGGTCCCGGGAGCAATAAGTAGAATATATAAATATAAAAATACAAGATAAAAAGACGAATAAAATATAAATATAAGCTAAATAAAAATAGAATATAAAAAAATAAAAAAATAAACATTTAAATAAAGAAGCCGGTTTTAGCATCATAAATATGCATGTGCAAGTGTGTGCAAGTATGAGGTAGTCCAGGAAAGTAGTCCTTAATTATTATTGCACTTGTAGGATAAAGTGTTTGTAGTGCAGGTCTGTGTTGTAACTTTATAATTCCGTAAATACATCAGGCATCTACTGGTCTAGGCAGGGTTAGGGATAAACCTAAATACTGGCTTAAATCTAAATCTAAATATATAATATATATAAACATAAAATATGTGCAAAAGAATTTTAAGTTTGAGGAATAGTGTGCCTTGTGCTTTGCATTATAATTGGCAATAATTATATATAAACAACAATGCTGGTGTTAATACTGAATTTCCCTCGGGATCAATAAAGTATCTATCTATCTATCAATCATCACACCATCCATCCATCCATTTTCTATACCGCTTATCCGTCAGGGTCGCGGGGGAGCTGGAGCCTATCCCAGCTGACTACGGGCGAGAGGCGGGGTTCACCCTGGACTGGTCGCCAGTCAATCGCAGGGCCAACACACAAAGACAGACAACCACACACTCTCACACTCACACCTAGGGGCAATTTAGAGTAGCCAATTAACCTAATGTGCATGTTTTTGGTATTGTGGGAGGAAGCCAGAGTACCCGGAGAAAACCCACGCAGGCACAGGGAGAACATGCAAACTCCACATAGAAGGGCCCAGACCGGGATTCGAACCTGGAACCCTCTTGCTATGAGGCGACAGTGCTAACCACTGCACCACCGTGCCGCCCATCATCACACCATCTACTGCTTAAAATCATCATGATTCTTGCAATGCCAATGCCAATTTATGTGATTAATTTAGATTTAAAAAAGCATGTCAACACACTCTAATCAGAAGTATGCAGCCTTCATCCTTTAGTGGTGGAGACTGTGAACTGCACTCATTCTCAAATATAGGTTGTATTTTCACAATATACAGCAACCCTTTACGTAGTATTAGTACTTAATACTTGTTTCTAAATTATGCTATGGTTTGGACTAATGTCATCAATGCCTGTAGAAAGACTGCCTTCATTCCCTCAGGGGTGACCCATGTACAGCCAGACAGCTGCTACTTAGGCCAAAAAAAAAAAAAGTGATCCCATAGTCTATTTAAAAGAAACCAAAAGGGTTTGTAATTTCTGTTAATAAATTTTTAAGTTAATCCTTGGACCCGCAGCTGCCTTTTGTTTTTTGTTGACCAGGCTCTCATTCAGAGGCCGCAACATTAAGTCAAAAAACTCTGCCACAACAAAGACGCCACACAATGAACACCGACTCAGATTGAATAGTACCAACCAGCAATATTGTATTTTTGCCAGGATTTGCAGCAAGTATACAATGTGTTTCAAAACTTACACATTCACTGGGACAATGAATGTGGATCAGCACCTCAGACTGTGCTGATCCTCACCCCAGCCGCTTCACACTCAGCTAAAAACTGTCCCAGTGTGAACAGGAGGTCTCTATTCGATGACGGCAATAAGACTACATCATCTTCTGCCTCAGTGATGGGAGAGCCCATGAGTCATCTGGCTGTGTTTCCTCCATGGAATATGTGTTGGTGGGATTAAGGAGACACTCAAAATATTCCTTCCACAATCTGACTATATCCTCAGTCGAGGTCAGCTGCTGCCCATCCCCACTGTAAACAGTGTGAACGAAGTACCACTTCTGCTTCCTGAGTTGCCGGAAGGTTTGCCAAAATTTCTTCAAGGCCGTCCACATTTATTTCTCCATGGTTTCACCAAACTTCACCGGATTTTTGTTTCTGTGACTGCCTGAGTGGCGCATTCTTTGGCCTGCAGGTAGTTGTCAGCTGCCTAAGAGCCAAAGATACCCTGTGAGACTCCTTAAGTTTGAAGGCATCCTTCACCCCCAGTGTCCACCAGTGGGTTCGAGGATTGGCGCCATGACTAGTACCAGTGACCTTCTGATCACAGGTGACATGAGGCATATGTGTGTGTTTAATCTGGTGACAATTGCATTTACAGTATCTCTTAGTTGAGGCTAAGTCTGCAAGCTACAATTTACACAAGGGATGTTCCCAATAACTAGTTTCTCTAATGTTTAAACAGGAAGTTTAAACTTAGAGTAATCGACTAGTCTATAAGTAGGAATAAACTCAGGAAACAGTCAGTCTCTATAGCTTTCAAAATATGTAATATCATAAACATCTATACATTTTTAAAGTCTATGAAACCTGACACAGACATTCTCCAGATTCTAAAGTGTTTCCAAGGGAACTGAGATTGGTCAAATGGTGAGTCTGCAGTGATATTAAGTGTCTTGATGTAATTTGTATACTGAGTACAACAGTTCATGTAGTTATTAAACAAATCTCAATATTTGACAATACATATGAAAATAGCAGAATAATGTCTGTTTTTTTTTTCAGAAATTTATCACCAACAGTTCAACTGTGAACTGTGAATTGTGAATTTGAAGTTTTGCAACATCTTATTATTTTCTGCTGCTGGGGTGATACATTGGGCTGTTACACCCTTAAAACTGAATGGTTCTGGTTGAATCTCTTTCGTGCTGCACTCTTACTTTAAAACAACAATAAGAGAAATACAGACTTCCCACCTTCAGTATGAATGTAACAGGCCCTACATAATGAGATAAGAAAGGTACAAACAAACAAATGAATACAACGAGTCATCAAATGCATGGGACACGCAGCAGAATTAATAGAAGGTAGATCTGGATAATGGATCTAATGGATCTAAGAAGGGTAATAAAAAGAGAAGTCTCCAAGTTTTCATCAAATGCCACTGCCATGGTAATGCATTATTCGTTATTAAACAGGAAGCTGTTGTAACCAGCCCCAGATTTAAAATTTTTGATAAGAATTCCGGTCTGAGAAGATATACATGCACAAGTTAATTGTGCCACCTACTGGCATCATGTAGTAAACCTCGTGTGAAAATCATCATTTATTTTAATGGTGTGGTCTACACTTGATATACTAGAACTTAACAGATAATTATAGGGGTTCTCTTGCCCCACATTGCTGTCAAAGGAAGTGGCATTTATCTCATTTGTGCAGTGTAAAACATGGTGTCCAGTAACAAGGCTGCAGTGTTTGCACAACCTGATGTGCACAAAGGTGCCAGGGCTCATCAATGGTGTTTGCAGCTTTAATTTCCTAGTTTATTTCCTAAGTATTGCATATTTTGAAAAACTGGATTGTATAGTAGTTTTTTGTGGGAGCAAAGAAAGAAAGGCTGTTTATTTTCCAATCTGTCTTTCTCAGGCAACACGCAAGTGGTGTCATCGGTCACTGATGCTGTATGCAAATATCAAACAGTTAAAAAAATCTTTACAACAACAGAACAGCGTGAGACTGTTTTGGACTTTGGAATTTATCTCTAGCATAGCAGAAGCGCACCACAACAAAGTGCCAACACTCTCTTTCTTCAAATGACAAACTATTATTAAGGAAATATTTACAGTTCACATTATCTGGGTGACACTTCTCCACATTAACTTTTTTAGTGCATATGTCCTAAATGAAAACACTGAGCACACAAAGAAATGAAAGGAAGTGGAAGTGTTCACATGACCCAGAGTTTATATACATATTTATTCAAATGTGTGTGCCCTCTTCCTTGTATGCCATTACAAAATGAAAACCAGTTAAAAACTCAAGCATTTAGACACTAGGCATGGGCCTTAAATCACATTGTTACATTCTTTGAACAATTACACACACATGCTCAGACAAGCTCTAACATGCAGCTATACTGTATATCTTGGGACCTGTCAGTGAGAAAAGTTCCACCTTCCTGTCACCTCAACCAATGAGGAGACCTCTTCACAACTTAGTTTATAAAAGCAGTGACTAATTTATGAAAGATACAGAAAACAACTGAATAGATGGATAGATCCAATCAAATAATCAGAGAGGGGGAAGAGAGGGAAGAGGAGAGAAGAGACTGTAGTCAAGAAAGTACAAGAAGGATGATTGGTTTTTTTTTTCTCTTTAGGACCACAGTTGATTCTTACTTTGAGGATAATAATTTATTACCTGACATATTCATAGCAAGACTCAAAAATTACAGCTCAACAGATGTGGAATATCAGCGTACTGATTGAATGATTATTGCACTGGACTGATCACAATAAAAAGCCATTCCAAAATGTGCAATTTACTCACACAACATAATTGCTCAGATGTCACAACGTTTGAGGTGTGCAGTTGGCACCTTGGCTTCAGAACTGTTCACCAGGGCTTTCTGACTTATTTGAGACCATTATTTGAATATTTACTTTTATATGGGAATATACAGTATTTTAACTTTTAAAAGATCTTTTATGCACGAGGTCTTTGTAAGATCATTTAAAACAGATGTGACTCTTTAAATAAACCACACTACCAAGATACTGCAGATATGTTTTATTAATATGTGTTAAGTGGCTGAATTAACTAATAAGCATGATACGACCTTGATGACATACTTAATTCAGTTTTTATCTAAATACTTGTAACTGAAACGTGTTATTAACTGTTAATTGTTGAATCAGTTCAATACATTGGCTATCCAAAATTTTACATATTTTATCAAATATGGCCAACTCAAACAACTGGGTAATTAAGCAGAAATACAGCATTGCACTGTATGAATGTACATCTGGTAAATTACTTTATTATCAAAAAATACAGTATTTTAAGTTACTATGAGAAACACTGTTACCATTAACAAAAACACAGTACTTGGGAATTACGGTGTATTATTTTATAGTTAAATGCCTGTATGTTAATAAATATAACATTTTTTTCTTTCTAATGTTAGCTAGCTAGCTAACATGTTCATTTCTTCATTTGTGATATATTAGCAAAGAAACATTAAAAAGCCAGCCTAATTTGGCCTCCTTGTGCATCTACAATACCTGAAGGAAATGAAAGCTAGCTTAGTTACATTTTCATAGCCTAACCTAACAGATGATCTCTGTCCGCACTGCAACTTTTTCTCAAAATGGATGTTTCGAGGTTTCCTTCTCGTGACACAAATAAATAAATAAAATCTTTCAACACTACTTGTATTCATTTTGCCAAAAATGCATAATCCCACAGTAATCACCACCTACTATGTTCATGGTATTATTGAAATTTAAAATGAGTCACAACTTCACAACTTAACAGCATGTGCACACATGCAGGCTGTGTAGGAATAGTGAACAACTGAAATGATCCTGCCGAGTAAAATCTGCGGCACGTCTTTAACTTTGGAAAATAAGATCCAAGCTGTAAAAAACTGTATTAATGAACAACCAACAACACCAGTACAGCTACTACTTACACTGCAGCCCTAGTACTTCTACTACAGCTGTTTTTTACTTTCTACTACCACAAGTACCATCTTTTGTTAGGAATACTGCCATATGTGGTTGCTGTAAATTCTACTGCTGCCACGACAAGTACTTGACTACTACTGCTTTCTTTCTTCCTTTACTACTGGTAAAAAATGGACAGACTGACCGAGTCATACAGCAAGCAGTCAGCTCGTACACATACAGACAAAACACGGTACATCATTATAAACATGTCATCAGTATGGAATGATATCATTAACTGTCAAATTTTACTGTTGGTTTTCAAAATCAAAAAACTGAGTTGGAAATAAAGAGCCTTTTTGTTGCTAACTCACTCCATTACTTCTACACTGTCCAAAAAACAGAGAGAAAGAGAAAGAGAGCTATTCAGGAACATGAGGAAGAGAAATTACACATTGGGAAAGAGAGACAAGGATTTAAAAACTGTGTTGCAAAGGAAAGGACACAAGACAGGAGTAGCTGTGAGAAGCAGAGTGGTGAGAAAATACGAAGAGAGAGAGATAGAGAGAGAGAGGAAGAGGAAGAATGATGGAACACTGATCATGCATTTCTCTCACTGCAGTGGTAGTAAACAATCAGCCTGCCTCCTTTGTCCAAAGCACTAAACCACACCCCCTCCTTTTGTCATGCGCTCTCTCCTCCCTTACCTCTCTCAACCTCTTTCTCCCGCTTTCTATAAACCACCACTATTTCTTCTACAATATATCTGAATCTGTGCTGCAATCAATCTCTTTCTTTGTATCTCTGTGTGTGTCTGTCTGAAGTGCTGTGACGCTATGTGGTAATGCTAAATAGCCACTGCTGCTATTAGCATAGCTAACGAAAATGTGAGACAGCCAGAGAACATACAGTCAGTGTGATGGGCAGACTCATACCTTGCCGCGTAGTAATCCACTCCCTTAATGAAAAATAGAATCCTGTTTAAAACAAAGTGAAGCTTCTGGTGCACAGATTTCTATCCCTCTGTCTCTCTCTCACACACACTAGCTCATCCTGTTCTCTCTCTCTCACACACATACGCTGCTCCTCCCCCTCTCCTCTTACTCACACACACACAGAGGTGTCATCCTCCTATGTTCTCTCTCTCTCACACACACACACTGCCCCCTCACTCTTTTTCCACTCGCACACATAAATGAGCATTCAGTCAAGGGCTACCCACAATCCCTTGTGCTAAACAAAGACAAGGGGGTGTGACCAATCACACACTGCCTCACTCTGCACCTGTGTTTTTTTCCCCTCCCTCACTGTGTAATGCCCACATACAAACTTGTGGGCGGGCCACCAAGAAGGTTGCCATGACAACGCATCCCCAGTCGTTCTCTTTCTTTCATGTTGGTACATACACACAGTCTCCAGTCTTTTCCCCTTTTAAATCTCTGTAGAGAATCTGTGTGTAAAGTTTGTGTCTGAGAGTGTGAGTGAGAGTGTGTCTGTGTCAGTGTCTGCACATGCTCTCTCAGCCGGTGGGGCGTTGCAGTACTGAAGCTGGGTTCTAGTGTGACCCAGTTATAAAACAGTATGTAAAAGGCCACATGTGGGACACTGCTACCACCCCCCAACCCCCCACACACAGATACTCAACAGAACATTCTAGAACTATGAAATGATTTCTTATGTACAGAACAGTTACTATAACAGCAACTGTATATTATCATTACAAGGAAGTTGAAGTCATCCATGTTATGTGTGTCTGATGTGCACACAGAACATTGAGAACACTGATTATTACTGTATTTGTTATACTATACCGTGAGCCTGAGGTGCAAAGCATATAAGCATACAAGCACACTGATCATTACCATACGTTTCATATTTCTTCCCACTTATTTTTCTTCAACTCTGAATTTTGGCACTAGTCCACAGCTGCCAGCACATACCCAAATTACACATTAAAACATGCAGATTCATGTGGAACAGTGTGCTATGACCCTTGTTAGCAATTCGTAAAACCACTTTTGTGGAAAAAACTGTGACCAAAAAAAAAAAAAATATCCTAAATCCCAAATAAGAAAATTCCTTAAGAAATTATGAGTGTGCTTGATGTTTGGTGCATATCCCAAAATTAAACAAATACTGCCAGTCGGCCTAGTAAGAGACAAGAAGGACAAAATGGCTGACAGAGTGCAGGTATACACTCCCATTATAAAATCAGAAACTGAGGGAAATTTTTTCAATACGAAAACTGTTGGGGAAACCGCTCTAACTATCATCGTCTATTTACCCTAGTAGGGTCTCTTAAGCCATAGTAACAAAGTAATTTATACATTAAAATTGGAGAAAGAATATGTGCACTCTAGTGATGCTAATTTGGATGCACACAAACACAGTTTTGGCTCACAAAGGCTTTGAGCAACAGAGGCACCACACTAGTTTCCCAAATGCTCTGGGGCAACAAAAATTCTTGAGGAGAGCAGACAGTGCATGTTTCATCTCTGCCTCTAATAGCCATCTATTACTTTATCCATGTAAACTATTTTTGTACTTGTTCCGCAACTTCCTAGGATACTAACAGTTTTGATTTAGAGCCTTTTTGAAGTTGAAATCATTGCTTTGCATCCATGATTAGATTCAAATCTAGAGTATTTTTTCCACTTTATTGACCTTTAATGGGCCCACTACATCTCTTACACACACAAAAACAAATATGTATGGAAAAACGCACTACCTGACACTACCATCTTCTCAACTGTGTCTAAACAGGAAGCTTAAGATGAGCCTTGTTTCTCAAAATGAGCAGCTCAGAATCGCCAGTTATCTTGGAGTGCCCATGTGGTATCCTGTAAATGGTTTCACCTAGTGAAGCTATGGTTCTGCTGTGGGCCTTCAGTGCTCATATGCGTATTGACAGAGACTAGGAAGGAGGTGGTCGGGGGGAACACTCTGCCTGATCTGAACCTCAGGGATGCTTTGGTATTGGTCTTCTGTTGACCATAAGGTGATTCCTCCACCTCAGATCACACAAGACTGATGATCAACTTTGCAGTCGTATCTTCAGACCTTCAGTCATATGTGTGTCTGTCACACACTGGTGTAGAGAATAGCAGATCTGTCAGCTGATCCCCACCTGGTGGTGAATTGGATCAGATGGTGGCGGAGACTGCCAGACAGACCTTGTAAACTCAAATGGGTAGTGAATAGGGAACGTCTAGCAGAGGATCTTGACCACTGGATTTCCAACTTCTGCTTCTAGAAGAATTTTTCACATATTTCGATGAAGGCTGGGGGCATGGAGTCCACGTGGGCCATATTCAAAGCCTCCACTGCCAAGAGCTGTTGTCAGAAGGTCATTAATGCCTGTAAGAAACCAATGAAGGAAACCATCACGCTGAATAGGCATTTTTGACTTCACTGGCCCAGTGATGTGAACAGCAAACAGATACTAAAAGGCCAGAGGATCTGCTCTATCACTGGCACTAAGGATTCCCTCAACAAGATGGTGACGGCTCTGGGCTGGGGGTCAGGGACAGTTCCTGTGGAGTTTTACACCAGGGAACTGGTTCTCTTTTTTATAAAGACAGACCATGTAGATCATGTACTCTATCAGAGTATCACATGTCCCAGACTTACCAAGAAAGTTTAATCCAGGGTTCTGGAAAGAAGGCTCCCGCCTCATCAAACCTCAGACTCTGGAGAAGCAATGCAGATTCTATCCTGGCCATCTTAACACAGTGGACCGGCTCTTATTTTCCCTACTTTACAACACTGTTGACAAGTGTTTCTATTATGTGTTTATTGGCGTTACTTAACAACAGCAGGGCAGAGTGACTGTGCGCAGCTTCCTGCAGACTTACTGACAATGTGAGGTAGCAAAATGTGGTAAGATCATGCCTCTCAGCATGTTACACAACAAGTGACGTTTATAGCGTTAAACGTCACTTTGCATCAACCTGAGCTTAGTCCACAAGCTTGTTAGAAAACTACTTCTGTACTCATCCATTTGCCTATATTCTTGCAGTCAGATCACTATCTTACTTAGCATACTTAGCTATGGATTTTCTCTCTCCCTCCACTTCCTCACCTCTCTCTTGCTCCTGATGATAGCTACTCCCCTGCCTTGTTTACTGATAATGGTACTTGTAATAAATGTAGCATTTTTGTGGCCCTGGAGGTGAGGCTTAGTGTTTTGGAATCCTGGCTCCGCACCATGGATAGTAAACCAATAGCCTCTGTGGTTTGCCAGACCTCTGTAGCTGGTGCGGAGCAACCTCGCTCAGCCAACGTTAGCCATTTCCTTAAGCAGCCGGGAAGCTAGACCAGCTTGGCAACAGTGCAAACGGAGCATAGCTCAAAACAACGGCCCTTGGTTCACCACCAGCCCCTTCGCGTCTCCAACTGGTATTCGCCATTCAGCTACACACCTGCTAAGAAACAAACTCTGGTCACTGGCGACTCTATTCTTTGGAATGTGAAGCTAGAGGCTCCAGTGAACATAGTTAGGTGCCTCCCCAGGGCCAGAGCTGGCAACACTGAAGTTAATTTGAAGCTGTTGGCAAAGCGTAAACCTAAATTCAATGTAATTCATGTCGGCGCTAACCACACCCAAGTACGGCAGTCGGAGATCACTAAAGTTAATGTTGAGTCGGTGTGTAATTATGCTAAGACAATGTCGGACACCGTAGATTTCTCTGACCCCCTGCCCAATCTGGCTAGTGACGACATGTTTATGCCGCATGTGGTCGTTCCATTGCAGGATGTCTAGGTGGTGTTCAGCAAAAAACGTGGCCTTTATAGACAACTGGAAAACTTTCTGGGGATATAAATAATGTGTTTACAAACAGTGACAAACTGACATGTTGGGAATGCGTCACTGCTGCAACGAACCAGATGGAGTAGAAAGTCAAGTCAAAGTCAAAGTCGAGTATTGTCATTTCAACTGTATGCCGTTGATACAGTATAAAATGAAGGCAACATTAATCCAGATGCTTCCAAAAACCACACAAAAAGTCAACGCAAGACTATGTCTACAGTTACTATAAAACGTTTTTATACAACTTTTTTGCATTACTTCTGCAAGCAAAGGTAAGCATCCTAGTTTTTTTTCCACAGTTAAACACTGCCTATTTTATTCTCCACTATAATGAATACTTCACCTTGTACTTTTGAATCTCCATCTGTTTGCCTCACACACTTACAGTTCCCATTTTTAACTTACAGACATTTAGTGTTAATTTCCGCTAACTTAGCTTATTAATCAGTGATGGCTTCCCTTGCTCCTTCTCTCTCCTGCTCTCTCTTGCTCAGTGTGTCACATGTTTAGCTACTCCTCTGCCCCCTTTAGTGAGACTGAGAATTGAGGAGTCTTATGGCTTGGGGAAAGGAGCTGTTGCACAGTCTGGCTGTGATAGCTCAAAAACCTTGGTGTCTTTTGACAGACGGCAGAAAAGTTAACTTTATGTAATGGGTGTGCAGGGCCATACACAATGCTGACGGTTGTGCGGATACAGCTAGTGGTCTAAATGCCCTTGATGGAAGAAAGATAGGCCCTGATGATCTTCTCAGCTGTTCTCAATACCCGCTGCAGGTCACTGTAATCCCTACAGCAGTCCTTCTCAAATAGTGAGGCCTGGGGAACATGCTTTTTTTTGCCGTACTAGAATAAAGTGTAATTGCACATCCACTACAATAGTTGGCAGTGGCGCTCTCATTGTCAGAGTGTACGCAGGGAGTATTAGCTCTATGGTGTAGCGTTTATTTTGCACCGAGCAGGCGATATGAAGTGCAGTAAACAAACCCTTAAGAGACAACATGAAGAAATTTTTAAGGGATGAAAAGAAAGGTGGAGAGAGATGAAGATAATGAGACAAAAGTAACTCACCCGAAAGCTAAGACGAGGAAATATGACAAAGCATATGTAGCACTTGGCTTCACTATGGCTACAGTGGGAGACGAGGAAAGACCGGTGTGTTTACTGTGTCTAAAAATGCTGGCAGCGGACAGCATGAAGCCAAATAAATTAAGGCGCCACTTGAAGACATTACATCCCAATCATGCTGATAAGCCGCTGGAGTTTTTTCAGCGAAAACGTGCCGAATATTGCCAACAATCATCCCACTTTGTGAATGCTACTTCAGTAAACCAGCGAGCACTGTTAGCATCATATTATTACATATTATTAAATATTATTACATATTATTATTACTATTATTTATAGTTGCGGCGGAGAGTGGGTGGTGGGGTGGGGCGCGAATTGTTTTCTTCTTGCTGGGGGGGGGGCGCAACAGAAAACAATTGAGAAGCACTGACCTACAGTGAAATTTCCAATCCAATTTCCAACAATCAATGGTTCCCCTATACAGCATGGTGAGGATAGGGGGAGAAAGCTTTCCTCAATTTCCACAGGAAGTGGAACCGCTGCTGAGCTTTCTGAAAGGTGGAGCTGGTGTTGAGGGAACAGGTGAGGTTCTCTGCCAGGTGAAGACTCCTCAGTGAAGACTCCTCACTGAGACACTGAGAAATTTGGTGCTCTGCAAGTTCTCTGGAGAGGAGCCATCGATGTGCAGCAGAGAGTGGTCATGCTGTGCCCTCCAAAAGTCCACAACAATCTCTTTAGTCTTGTCCATGTTCAGGGACAGGTTGTTGACTTTGCACCGTCGTGAGATGACTCATCGTTCTTTATGATGCGATCCACCACGGTCATCTCATCAGTGAATTTGATGACGTGATTCAAGCAGTGCGTGCCTGCACAGTCATGAGCCAGCAGTGTGAATAGCAGCGGGCTGAGCACACAACCTTGTGGGGCTCCAGTGTTCAGTGTGGTGTTGCTACCGATTCACACTACCTGTGGTCTTGCAATTAGCAAGTCCAGGATCCAGTTGCAGAGGGAGGTGTTCAAGCTCAGCAGGGGTGAATGCTAAACTGAAATTTATGAACAGTCTTCAAACATAGGTGCCCTTTTTGTCCAGGTGTGTGAGAGCCAGGAGGAGCGAGTGTCCTTAAAGTGGCTGTGGATTCCCAGGGCATGTGCATGCTTCGCCTCTCTTATGGCCAAGGACAGTCTCCCTCTCGCTGTACTTGGTGCCTTAATGCCTTGTCACCAGCTCTTATGGCTCTGTCTAGGGTCCTCAGCAGTGTGGACACTTCCATAGTCCACAGCTTCCAGCTGGCACATGTAGTGATGTTCTTGAAGACAGTGATGTCATCGATGCACTAGCTACTCAATGATGACGCATACACCTCCAAGTGTGTGGTCGCTGACAGTTGCAGGCTTCTTAAACATGTGCCAGTCATTGCTCTCGAAACAGTCCTGACGGGCAGAGATCGCTCCAGCTGGCCAGGTTTTCACCTGTTTCAGAACCGGTTTGGTGCATCTGATGAGCAGTATGTGTGCTGGAATTAGCACAACAGAGACATAGTCTGAGTATCTGAGGTGGCAACAGGGCTCTGCCAGGAGTAATTGTATAAAAAAGATCCAACGTGTTTCCCCTGTCTCATCTCATTGATGGAATTCAGGGAGCACCATGATGAGATTCAGATGGTTGAAATTAAGGTTATCAAAACATTTATGTTTCAATTATTTTATTGCGCAGTTATTTTTATTATAATAATTATTTTTAAGGTTTGTTGCTCACTAGGTATCTAACTGTTGCTCACTTTCTCACTAAAAAACTGCATTAATGTGCGATAAAATAAAAAATAATAATTGTCAGCGTTAATTAATTATCGTGTGAATGTGTTATTATTGCGTTCATGCGACAGTAACGTGATAAACGGGAAAGCCAGTCAGCTAGGGTTTGTTCTGAACATACCATGGACTCCTGTGCAATTGCTCCGCTTTCACTTCTTCTCGCTCACATTGGCGCACTGACATAAATCTGAACAACTTGCTCTAAGGAAGAAAGCAAAACACATCCCAAAATACTTAATAATACCAACATAATCAGATTTTGTTACATTACTCTGCAGCACCACCATATCCCATCCTCGCCGGATACAAACATAAAGGCTTTGTAATGTACATTTTAGCACTATTAACAGAGACAGAAAGCACATGGGAAACACTATGTGAACATGAGAAGTGCTGAGGAATAGAATCGAGTGAAATGACTAGAGAAAAAATACAAAAGCCCAGTAGAAACACATTAGTAAAGCAATGAGTGCTATTAGACGGCAGGTAGACAGTCTCTGTGGTAATGTAAGTGAGATTAGCATGTGGAATAGCTCTGAGTATCACTCTGGTTGAGACTTGTTGAAATGAAGTGGACTGAAATGAATGGAGGAGGGACTTCCCCTGGGCACTTGACTTACACCTTCCATAACTTCTGCATCATGCTACAACAGGCACTCAGCATACAGTTCCAACAGTCAGCAAAGCCTTCCAAAAAGTGCAAGGGACCAAGTCAAAAGCATGTCAATGCGTAATTCATGCAGGGTTTCTGTGAAATGTGAAAGCTGGAAATGTGACTTGTGAATTTATTATGATTCAGCAGCAGTGTAATCTGGCATTTACAACAGTTTTAAAACATTTAAACAGTGAGGACATGGTTAGCCTATCTTTACAAAATAGTGCAAACAAACACAGCACACCTAACTTTGCCCAAAGTCCAAAAATACCAACAACTCTAAAGCTCACTGATTAAGATATTGTATGTTTAACTGTATTGTTTCTATTTATATGTAAACAAAAAAAGGAAAGGCAGGAGTTGCACTTGGGAACTGTTTCTTTGTGAACAACATGCACTTTTGTAATCATGTTATATGTTAATGTAATATGTTATCGAAAAAGTACAGACACTTGGATATTTACAAAAGCCAAGAGACAATTACGCAAAAGTCATCACACAAACACATCTGTCGAGTCAGACTGAGAACTGACTGGTCAACAAGATTCAACCTAACCCAGACATAAGAGACTGAATTTTTCTACTGGAAAAGGTTTGTATTAAAGATACAATATGCAGCATTTTCACACAAAAATATCTTCAAATGATTAATGATTAAAAATGATGAAATGATGTTATGTATTTTGTTGAGCAATGTGCTTACATTATCCCAAAGGTGTCCAAAATTCATTTCGAGAGTGAGAAAGGAAATCTGCAAACAAGATCAAATCCAACATAAAATTTCAAAGCATCTATGAATATTTCTACCTGAGTCACATCAGATTTTTATCTGCCATGGTGATTGTTTAACAATGAATACAGCAACTCCCATGATCCCACACAATTCTCATCTTTTGTTTTTATTGACATACCCCAAGTGGTAAATTACATACAGTGCATTTAAAGGCACAAGTTATTGTTGTAGAGTTGCAACAGCGTGTGTATTATGGGATATTAAGCAGTGTTGGTCACTGTTGGGCCATCCATCATCTTCTATACTGCTTATAATCTGTCAGGGTTAGAGGGGGACTGAAGCCTATCCTGGCTGACAACGGGCAAGACGCGGGGTACTCCCTAGACTGTCGATCAGCCAACATACAAAGACAAACAAACACACGGTCACATTCACACCTAAGGGCAATGCAGAGTGGCCAATTGACCTAACGAGCATGTATTTGGGACTGTGAGAGGAAGCCAGAGTGCCCAAATAAAACTCACATAGGCACAGAGAAAACATGCAAACACCACAGTGAAGGGTCCAGACCTGGACTCAAACAAGGAACCCTCTTGCTGCAAGGCGACAGTGCTAACCACTGCACCATTGTGCTATCTCAAAAACAACCTGGCTTAAAGTCAAAATTCTTACATCATTTTGATGCCTCAATTCATCTGTATCTGTAAGTGTCTTTAAATAAACACTCACAAATGAAAATAGGATTAAGATATTGTCATCAAACTTGATACAGATCAGTTCCCCAGGAATGTACTGGCTCCAAAGCACAGGCTGCCCTGTTAACTGAATAATGAGGTAATGAGTGTTTTGAAAGCATTAATTCACTCTGAAACAACTGTAGTCCACAAGCTAATGTTGTGCTAGCAAGATTCAAAGCAAAAAAATGTGCATACAGTTCACAAACAGTATATATCTTGCTATCCGGCCATGTCACTGTCCCCAGATCACTCCTGAGATTTTCAAAAAACACAAATGATAGGCCATGTATACTGTCAGGGTTTTGTGTCATACTCAATGACACTTAAAAATATAGACCAAAGGAGCTGGGGATTGAACCACCAACCTTCTGATGAGTGGACCACCTCCTCTACCTCCTGAGCCACAGTCACTCCTAAATGGGATGGGATTCACAAGTTGCACTTGGGTGTGAAGTTTGATTTAAATTCAAACTCTGGCCTTACTGAACAAGGGGTGACCAAGGACATCAAGGCAGCCCTGAATGGGTGACCAAGGACATCAAGGCAGCCCTGAATAGGAAGAAGGCTGCCTTCAGGAAGGGGGACAGGGAGGAGATGAAGTGAGCGCAGACTGAGGTAAGGGACAAGATCAAGGATGGCAAGGAGCAGTGCAGGAGAAAGCTGGAGAGCAAACTGGCCCAAAACAACACCAGGGAGGTGTGGAATGGGATAAGAAGCATCACTGGTCAAGGAACAAAGACTGCCGCAGTGTTGGGAGGAGACCAACAAGAGGCCAATGAGTTAAACCTGTTCTTCAACAGGTTTGATGTTGTGGACACTTCCCACCCCTCACCCACACCTCCAACACCTCTCCAGGGGTCATCACACCTCCTTGACTACTCTCCCACCCCTCTTCACCAATGTGGATTTCAGCCTGAATCCCTTCCTCTTAACACCCCTCCCCCTCCAACACTATTGTATGTTCCTAACAGGTCAGAGCCTCCAATCACCATCAGCAGGGATGCTGTGAGGATGGAGCTCAGCCGCCTACATCCAAGCCACTCTGTAGGCCCAGATGAAAGATGAAAGATGAAAGTGACATATTTTGTCATTGGAGGGAACTCACTCCAAAGAAATTCGTGCTCTGCATTTAACCCACCCAAGTGACGTGCACACACACACAGCAAACCCGGGGCAGTGGGCGCCAACGAAAATCGTGCTCTGCATTTAACCCACCCAAGTGACGTGCACACACACACAGCAAACCCGGGGCAGTGGGCGCCCGCATGCAGCGCCCGGGGAGCAGTGGGAGTTAGGTACCTTGCTCAATGGACACCGGTACAGGGAATCGAACCAGCAATCCACCGGTTACGGGTCCGACACCCTAACCGCTGATCCACAACTGCCCCCAGATGGCTTGAGCCCCAAACTCCTGAAAGGATGTGCGGCCCAACTGTGTGATGTTTTTCAGTACATCTTCCAACGACAACGACAACAACAACAACAACAACAACAACGGCCTCACACCAACTCATAGGCTTCACTGGGCAGATTGCAGCTGCTAAGAACACCGGACTGGCGTACAGGCTATGCTGGACGGAGGGCAAGAGGAAGCGGTGTGCACGGAAGCAGAAGAGGGGCAAACGGGGCGGCCTGTCTCATCCCTGTTCCTGTCCGATGTTTGCTCTCTGGACAACAAGATGGACCTACTTCGACTGAGGCTGGGGGTTTCATGTGAGATGAGGAACTGTGCGGTGCTTTGTCTGATGGAAACATGGCTAAACGAGAACATGCCGAACCCAGCCTTCCAGATCGCCGGCCGGCTTCTCTTCCGAGAGGACCGCAACTAGCTGTCAGGGAAAGCTCGCAGGGGCGGACTATGCGTCTACGTTAATAAAGCTTGGCGTACAAACTGCACAAAGGTTAACAGCAACTGCTCTGAGGCGATAGAGTATATGACGGTGAAATGCCGGACACACTATCTGCCTCCGGAGTTTACAGCTGTGTTTGTTATGGCTGTTTACATCGCGCGGAGTGCTAATGCTAACAAAGCGCTTTGGGAGCTACAGAAAAACATCAGCTCGCTCCAGAACAAGCACCCGGAGGCTTTTTACGTGGTAGCGGGAGATTTCAATCACATAAACCTGACAGAATATCTGCCGAAGTTTTACCAGCATGTCACCATACCGACACGGGGAAATAACACGCTGGACCGTGTTTACACAAACAAACAAGACGCATACAAAGCTGTCCCCCACCCCCACCTCGGCTTCTCCAACCACATCTCCATCATGCTGGTTCCTGCCTGCAGTCCGCTGCTCAAACGCCACACGCCAACACAGAGGACCATCACCGTGTGGCCCAGTGAAGCAGTCCCTGCACTACAGGACTGTTTCCAGCGCACAGACTGGCAGGACTTCAGGGAAGCAGCTGTCCGTGAGGGAGAGGTGGACCTGGAGGACTATACATCAGCTACATCCACAAGTGTACAGAAAATGTCACCAGTACCAGGACAGTAATAACCTACCCAAACCGGAAACCCTGGCTGAATGCATCCCTGCTGAAAGCCAGGGATGCTGCATTTAGGTCAGGTGACAGACTGGCACTCAGGGTGGCGAGAAGAGAGCTGACTGCAGGAGTGAAGAGGGCCAAGGCCGCATACGCCCAGAGGATCCAGGGACACTTTACATCGAGCGATCCACGGAGCATGTGGAAGGGCATAAAGTGCATCACAGACTATAACGCCTGCTCTTCGTGGATTTTACATCAGCTTTCAACACAATGATTACACAGACACTGATCCACAAGCTCAGTACTCTCGGACTGAACTCCAGGAAAGGAAGGAAAGGAAAGGAAAGTGACATATCTTGTCATTGGAGGGAACTCACTCCAACGAAATTTGTTCTCTGCATTTAACCCACCCAAGTGACGTGCACACACACACAGCAAACCCGGGGCAGTGGGCGACCGCGTGCAGCGCCCGGGGAGCAGTGGGGATTAGGTACCTTGCTCAAGGGTACCTCAGCCATGGACACCGGGACGGGGAATCGAACCAGCGACCCACCGGTTACGGGTCCGACACCCTAACCGCTGATCCACGACTGCCCCTCTCCACCCTCCACCCTCTGCAACTGGGTCCTGGACTTCCTGACAGGCCGCAGACTGTGAAGATCCACGACAACTCCTCCTCCCCCATCACCCTCAGCACCGGCTCTCCCCAGGGCTGTGTGCTGAGCCCCCTCCTGTTCACCCTGCTCACACACGACTGCTCAGCGCAGCATCCGAGCTGCCTGATCGTGAAGTTGATACAGCTGTGTTTGGACGCATCGCCAACAGCGATGAGTCCGACTACAGGCAGGAGGTGGAACGCCTGGAGGGTTGGTGCAGAGAGAACAACCTCTGCATCAACATGAAAAAAAACAAGGAGATGATCGTGGACTTCAGAAGGGGAAGACATCTCCCCCTTCCTTCCCTGTATATCGAAGGGACAGCGGTGGAAGTGGTCTCCAGCTTCAGGTACCTGGGTGTCCACATAACGGATGACCTCACTTGGAGCAACACCACTTCCTGCCTCATCAGGAAGGCACACCAGCGCCTCTACTTTCTCAGGAGGCTGAGGCGTGCCGGACTGGGGAGCTCAGTCCTGACTTCATTCTACAGATGTGTGGTGGAGAGTGTCCTGTGCTCCTGCATCACTATGTGACACGGCAGCTGCTTTGCGGCAGAGAAGAAGGCTCTGCAGAGGGTGGTGAAAGTTGCACAGAAGACTGTGGGACACAGCCTATCCACAACCACAGACATTTACACCTCCAGATGTAGGAAAAGGGCCTCCTGCATCATGATGGACCCCACCCACCCCTCACACAAATTATTTGCCGCTCTCCCCTCAGACAGGAGGCTGCGGAGTATTAAGAGCAGGACCACCAGACCCTGGAACAGCTTCTTCCCAGAAGCTGTGAGACTGTTGAACACTGGAGGTCCTCTGTAGCCCCTGCTGCTGCTTTTTTTTATATTTATATAGTCTTGTTTTTATATTTACAGCATTAGTATTTAGGTTATTCAGGGAAACTAATTTCGTTCCACCTCATGTTTCTACATGTGTGAAATGACAATAAAGCTCCTTGAATCCTTGAATTATGGGGAGATCAGGGAGACAGCCTGGGGGAAGAAACTGTTTTTGTGTCTGGTAGTAGCAGATCAAACAGTTTGTGTGCAGGGTGTGAGGGATCTGCAGTGATGCTTCCTGCCCGTTTTTTGACCCTGGACTGGTATAAGTCCTGAATGGAGGGCAGGGCGGCCCCGATGAGTTTTTCTGACCAGCTGGTCTACTTCACATCTGTAGGCAGTCTCATCACCGTCCCTGATGAGGACAACTACTGTTGTGTCGTCCGCAAACTTAAGTAGTTTAACGGACGGGTCCCCTGAGGAGCAGTCGTTTGTGTATAGGGAGAAGAGCAGCAGGGAAAGAACATACCCCTGGAGGGTGCTGATACTGATGGACCTGGTGCTGGAGGTGATGCTCCCCAACCACAACCGCTCCATGTTGACTGCGTCATCCATCGACTGGTTTGCCCAGTAGGCAAACTGCAAGGGGTCGAGCCGGGGGCCTGTTATGAGCTTCAGGTGGTTCAGCACCAGCCTCTCGAAGGATTTCATGACCACAGACGTCAGGGCGACGGGTCTGTAGTCGTTCAACCCTGTGATGGTGGGTTTTTTGGGGACTGGGATGATGGTCTGATCTGAGTTGAGCGGGAAGGGGGGGTGTCAGGTATGGCACAGAGGTTGAGTGTTGTGGATGGGGTGGGTGAAGGATGTGAAAACCGGCAGTAGAAGCTGTTCAGCTCCTCTGCCAGTACCTTGTTACCCACAGGGTGGGGGGATGGGCTCCTGTAGTTGGTGAGGCCCTTCCACACTGAGGTAGCGTTATTGGCTGAAAACTTGTTTTTCAGCTTCTCAGAGTAGCACCTCTTTGCAGCTCTGATCTCCATTGTCAGTGTGTTCCTGGCCTGTTTGTACAGGGCCCTGTTCCCACTTCTATGGGCCTCCTCTTTAGCCTGGCGCAGCTTTCTGAGTTTGTTGGTGAACCATGGTTTATTGTTGCTGTATGTGCAGAAGGTTTTGGTCTGCACACACGAGTCCTCACAAAAACTGATGTAGGATGTCACAGTGTCAGTCAGTTCGTCCAGGTCTGTGGCAGCAGCCTCGAAGACACTCCAGTCAGTGCAGTCAAAGCAGGCCTGTAACTTCAGCTTTGACTCAGCTGTCCATCTCTTAACTGTCCTCACTACAGGCTTTGCTGATTTTAACTTCTGCCTGTAGGTTGGGATGAGATGGACCATACAGTGAGTCCCAAAGAGTCCCAAAGCAGCATGGGAAACAGAGCGATAGGAGTCCTTTAAAACAGTATAACAGTGGTCCAGTGTGTTAGCATCCCTGGTGGGACACTTTATCTGTTGTCTGTATTTTGGGAGTTCTTGGCTGAGTTTGCTCTGTTAAAATCCCCAAGAATGATGAGCAGGGAGTCTGGATGTTTTGCCTCCATGTCTGATACCTGGTCAGCTAGGTGTTGTAGCGCCTCCGTTACACAGGCCTGAGGTGGAATGTAAACACTGACCAGGATGAACTCCCGCGGTGAATAAAACAGTTTACAGTTTATGAATAAAGACTCAAGGTGAGTCTCTCTGAAGAATCAGGGAAGAAGGAAGAACCTGCGAATCTTTGGTGTGCGAGAAGGGGCAGGGAGGAGGCAGCCACTCTTTGACTGCAAAAGACATTTACACTAGAGCGGGATCACCGCACGCTGCCCCGCGGGGAAGCTAAACCAAAAGAGAACTGTCCTGGTCTGTTTCCTAAACTTCCAAGAAAAGGAGTTTGTCTACCGCAAAGCAAATAAAAAAGGAAATCACACGTGATGGGCTCAAGATTACTGTGGCGCATGAACTTTCAGTGGAAACGGCCCGTATCCAGCAGGATTTCACCCGGTCATAAAGCGCTTCGTTGACATCAACGCTTTCCGTGGGTTCCAGCACAATCCCTGCAGGGTCCTGCACGGTGGCAATACAGAAGTTCCACAAACGGCGACAGGGAGCTAGAATGAACATATTCATCAGACAGCAGAGACAGATATGTCACTCTGAAGAACTGCACATGAACATTACGTCAATTACAGGTGAAATTCAGTATACAAAGGTGGTCTGAATGTTCACTTATAGACGATGTTATGTCTTTAAAATGTTCATGTACAATTTGAGCTAATAGTAATATTGTTGACAGTCACACATGCTAATTACCTTTTTTAAGGGTTAGACATTGTAAGACGCATTGTGGACCAGTGGCCTCAGAAGGCCCTCCAAGGGAGGGATGTGCATTTCACAGGAGGGAATGCCAATGTTCTATGTTCTATGTTTGTTTAAGAATCAAGAAACAAGAGTCTTTATTGTCATTAGGCAAGCATAACGAAATTTTGAAAGATGAAAGTGAAAGAAAGATGAAAGTGACATATTTTGTCATTGGAGGGAACTCACTCCAACGAAATTCGTGCTCTGCATTTAACCCACCCAAGTGACGTGCCCGGCGGCCGCGTGCAGCGCCCGGGGAGGTACCTTGCTCAAGGGTACCTCAGCCATGGACACCGGGATGGGGAATCGAACCAGCGATTAGGGGTCTGACACACTAACCGCTGATCCACGACTGTGAAGATTCTCGGCTCAAATGCACACATATAAATAGCAGCAAAATATAAAACTGAACACAAAACATCAAAAATATAAAAACAAAGTAAAGTGAAGTGAATAAAGTGCACTTAGTGCAAGTCTGTGGTGTTCTGTGAGTGTTTGTGTGTGTATGCGGCTGGGGTGGGGGTGGAATGTGAGTGTTTCACTACAGGGGGGTTATTGCTTTAACAGCTCTGGTGAAGAAGCTGTCCCTGAGTCTATTTGTGCTTGTTTTAATGTTTCTGTACCGCTTTCCTGATGGAAGCAGTACAAACTGTTCGTTGC
This sequence comes from Scatophagus argus, assembly GCF_020382885.2. Lineage (NCBI taxonomy): Eukaryota > Metazoa > Chordata > Actinopteri > Scatophagidae > Scatophagus > Scatophagus argus. Next base: position 24,173,202 of record NC_058504.1, on the reverse strand, counting down.
CCGGGTGGATGGGGTCTGTAGCAATGCGTCTGGCAGCTCACAATCCCCTGTGCTGTCCTCACCACCCGGGTTAAGTTCTTCCTGTCCTGTGCTGTGCAATTGCCATACCACACAGTCACACTGAGACACTGCTTTCAGTTACGGTCCTGTAAAAGTTCGTGAGCAGTTGAGAATGACTGAGAGTCCAGTCCGCTTCAACTTCCTGAGAAAGAAGAGCCGTTGTTGGGCCTTTTTCACCAGGTGTGAGGTGTTCACTGACCAGGAGAGGTCAGAGGAAACGTGGATGCCCAGGAACTTAATGCTGTCCACCTGCTCCACCGCCTCACCCAGTATACAGACGGGAACGTGTACAGTCTTCCTGGACATCCTATAATCCACTATGACCTCCTTGGTCTTGCTGATGTTCAGGACGAGGTTGTTCCTGGAACACCACTGTGTCAGGTTCTGGACCTTGTCTCTGGGTCTCATCATTGTTGGATATGAGACCCACTACAGTGGTGTCGTCCGCAAACTTAATGACCATGTTTGTGGGGTGGATAGCAGAGCAGTCATGTGTGAAGTGGGTGAATAGGGCAGGGTTGAGCACACAACCTTGCGGCGTGCCAGTGTTGATGATCAGTGGGGCAGATGTAGATTCCCCTATCCTCACTACCTGGGGCCTGTTGGTGAGGAAATCCCTTATCCAGGAGCAGAGTGAAGTTGACAAACCCAGGCTGTGGAGTTTCAGGGCTAGCATATCCGGGGGAATGGTGTTGAAGGCTGAGCTGAAGTCCACAAATAGCATCCTAGAGTAGGTGTTAGGATGCTGCAGGTGAGTCAGGGCCGTGTGAAGTGCTAATGAGACAGCATCCTCCGTAGAACGGTTCTCCCTGTACGCAAACTGCAGACTGGCGTCCTTGATGTATCTCAGGAGGATCCTCTCGAAGCACTTCATAATAACCGCGGTCAGAGCGACAGGTCGGTAGTTATTGAGGCAAGTGATGGTTGATTTCTTTGGCACAATGATGGGAGGACTTCAGGTACACAGGGACCGTGGACAGCTGCATGGACAGGTTGAAGATGTCCAGTTGGTCTGCACATGACTTTAGAGTGCATCCTGACACCTTGTCTGGACCTGCAGCCTTGTTGATGTTGGTCCTCCTCAAGGCGGAGGTCACTTGGTGCAGCTGCAGGACGAGAGGCTGCTGCTTGGAGAGTCGAAGTGTGCGCAGAAGCTGTTTAGGGTGTCAGGCAGAGTTGGGTCATGGCTGACCGGCTGGTCGTTGCGCTTGTAGTCTGTGATGGTCCTGATGCCTTTCCACATGTTACGTGGATTGTTGTCATTGAAGTCATGGCTTTTGTTTGGGAAAAACCATGATTGTCTTTGTGGGCAGGATAGCATCAGTACAGAAGTGAACATAGGATAACACAGCTGACGTGTATTCCTCCAGGTCAGCGTCTGCTTTGAACACTCCCCAGTCTGTGTGCTCAAAGCAGACCTGTAAGGCCGAGGAAGCCTCCTCAATCCAAACCTGGATGGTTCTGGTGGTCGGTTTGGTCCTGCAAATCAGAGGTCTGTAGGCAGGGATCAGCTCCACAGAGATGTGGTCAGGAGCTGCTACAGCCTTGTATGCTCCTGGTATGTTACAGTAGACCTGATCCAGCATATTATAGTCTCTGGTCGGAAAGTTGATTAATATGTGGAATTTGGGGAGAGCGGTTTTAATTCCACATTGTTAAAGTCTCCAGCCATGATCACAGCCGCCTCTGGATTAGAGTCCATTCGGCTGCTAATCAGGCAGTATAGCTCCTCCAGTGCTAACTTAGCGTTAGCCCTCGGTGATATGTAGATCGCTATGATCATGACCGAGCTGAGTTCTCTGAACGGTCTGCACTTCACTGCAAGATATTCTAAGTCGGGGGAGCAGAAAGTTCCTATTATGTTCGTTGCTGTACACCACGAGTTGTGAATGTACAGCGCCAAACCTCCACCTTTGGTCTTGCCTGAAGCTGCAGTCCTGTCGGACCGGAACATCAAGCACCCCGCTAGCTCCACTGCTGCATCGGGGATGTTTTTATCCAGCCAGGTCTTGGTGAAGATCGCCACACAGCTGTCTATCTTATGTGAGACGATCCTCAGTCAAATTTCGTCCAGTTTGTTGATGAGTGACCTGGCGTTGGTGAGGAGGAGACTGGGCAAAGCCAGTCTGTGTGGGTTAGCATGTAGCCTAGCTCCGCTTATCCAGCTTTTGTTTATGTTGTCTCCTCTGTCTCTGAGGCCACAGAGGGGGAATGGCCAGAGCCTCTGTGGTCCACTGCAGTTCTGATGGAATAAAATCCAGCCCTTCTGTACTACTACTACTAGTACTACTTAAGGCTTCCAGTGGTGAAAACACAGCAAAACGAACACAAACACAAAAAGCCTAGAGTCTCGAGCCATTGCGTGCACTCGCGCCACCATGTAGGCTGTTTATTTCAGGTTCTGTGTTCAAAAGGTGTGAGTGTGTGAAGGCGTGCATAAACTAGTATTATCAATGTAATACGCTTATTTTTATTGTTACTGTCCAGTGGATTGGTCAACCTAAAAGTAAAACATGCAGAGGATAAATCAGGGAAGTAGACATAACTATTACAAGCTTGAATGTCAGGGGAATAAGAAGGATAGCCAAAGTTAAACAAAAATCAAACGGAATAAAATGTCTAAAATCCAAGATAATTTTCATACAATTGTATGACCAAATTGGACATACAATTGATGACTAAAAGATGGACAGATCAGATATTTAATGCTTCCTTTAACAGCCATGTCAGAGGAGTTATTATTTTAGTACATAAATCAATACCATTTCAATTCTCAAAGGTCATCACCCAGGCGGTAGATATGTTATAGTCCAAAGCAGTAGTTAATCACAAAAAATAAATTTTATAAATGTATACAGACCTAATGAAGATTGTCTGTCCTTTTTCGAAAAGCTTCTTAACTGTCTCTACATTAGAGGGTCCATATATTATAGGAGGAGATTTTAATTGTACCATTGATCCAGTCCTAGATGGATCTACTTAAAATGACAAAACCCATTAAAAAACTAGAAAACTAATACAGAACTCTATGCAAGACTTAAGTTAATGATACTTGGAGGAGCAAAAACCCCACAAATAGGCAATATTCATGTTATTCAAGTACATATAAAAGTCATTTGCGTATTAACTACTTCTGTGGAATTACAACCTCATGTCATAGAATGTGGGTACAATGGCATTGTTATCAGTAACCATGCTGCAGTCTTTCTTGAAATGCATCTGGGTAAGACTGAACATTGTCCAAACAGATGGAGGCTACAAACATTTTTGTTAGAAGACCCAGCCTTTATTAAATTTGTAGAAAACTGCATAGACAAGTATTTTGAACTAAATAAATATTTTGAAACCGCTGCCAGCACTAGATGAGAAGCTTTTAAAGCTTATAAGAGGAGAGATCATTAGTTATACTAGCAGTCAAAACAAAAAATACAATTTAGAAGTAAAATCACTGGAACAACAAATTAAGACCTTAGAGAATGACTTTCATAATCGCAATACCCCTGAAAAACCACAGGATCTGAGAGCTAAATACGACAAACTGACAACTGACAAAGTAGCAAAAAGTTTAATGTGGACTAAACAAGCTTATTATGATCAAGGAGAAAAAGCAAGTACGTTGTTGGCTTGGAGAATAAGGAAATTGCAAGCTTATAGAGCCATTGTTAGTATTAAATCAACTGTGGATAAACTTGACCACAACTGACTACTGGCCCCTTAGAGATACACGATTTAGCGTTTAATGTTATAGAAATGGGGAAAACCAGTATAGATTTCTTACTAAAACACGATTCTCATCACATACCATAGACTTTCACTAAGTGCACTTAATCTACCTCATTTTGTATTTTATATTTTTATTTTTTTCTTAAGTGCGCAATTTTAATTTTCTGCTGACTATTTATAAGTGTGTTCTTAAGCCGAGAATCTGCACAAAATTTCGTTATGCTTGCATGATGACAATAAAGACTCTTGAATCTTGAACTGTCAGAGGAAGATAAATTCACACTTGATAGTCCACTCACAACCACTGACATAGTAGAAGCCATAGGAGATAGGAAAAGTGGCAAATCCCCCGGTCCAGATGGGCTACCTCTAGAATTTTACAAAGTATTTAAAAATAAGTTAGTACAGCCACTTATTGACATGTATAACAAATCATTGGAACTGTCTTCCAGAGACACTGAGGCTAGCTACAATAACTGTTATTTAAAACCTAACAAGCCTCCAACAGAATGCTCCTCTTATAGGGGGATTAGCCTCATGGAGTGTGATACCAAAATATTATGTAAAGTACTCACTAGAAGATTAGATAAATATATGCCAAAATTAATGATAGATGACCAACAGGGCTTTATAAAAAAGAAACAGGGCTATCATAACGTGTTCTAAACATATTACATGAGAAACATAATGCCAGAGATACAGCAATGCTGGCTGTAGATGGGTGGTTGACATAAAAGCCAGAAAAAAGTTTTTAAAAAATTTTCAAGTATTATCCCTGAAAACTCTTAACTTTCCAAATATATATGTGTTTGTTTAGATTTTGAGTTGAAATATGCATTTTTTTGTTATTAAATTGCTCTATCAGTGCCTTAAATTGTCATATGGTGTGACATGAAAGCAAATGAAACATCAAACATTTTAATCATGACTGCTTTGATATTTAACATTTCCTTGTGAAAATTTTGTATATTTCGGTTTATTTTTCAAAATCATCATGCAACGGAGGACACTACTTCTCAATCTTCTTAAGCTATTTTAGATAAATTCTCTTAAACCTTATAACAACAGTAAGAAATTGCTTGAGACTCTTGCTGAAACTAATTTCCTTGTGTTTTATTGATATTTTCACAAATTACCACGAACAAAGACTCTTTTTGTCACAATTGTGAACGTCGCACCAAATGACATGAGTGTCACGCCATATGATAAACTGCACCACACCACAATATGTCAGTGCAAAAAGTGTTGTATGTATTTAACACACAAACAAAACAGTTGAGAAAACAGGTAACACGTGAATTTTAAATATAGCATAATAACAGCATTCACATAACCTTAATGGTTCAATATAAACTCCTCTTGGCATTGTGTATTCAGTAATAGTTATTAAGGCATTAAGGCATATTATTATTAAGGCATCCAGGTCACTGAAGGGCTTAATTTTTTCTTTTTGTTTCTTCTCTTCATACCTGTTAAAGGAAAATATATAATGACTAAGATTTTTAAACATTTAATTTCAGATTCACTATCATAGTCATAGTAAGCAGTAGTAATAGTTTTCAAAATATTACTATGCTGGTTGTAGCCTAGACTTTCAACCTCCTATAGCTGTGTCTGTCCTATGTGAACTGGTATGATCTATTTACTTTTCCCTCCTTTCCCTGAGAACTTCCTCTCTCCTTACATCATTAAGATGTCCAAATTATTGCCCGTTCAAAATATAGATTATAGTGTCACGCCACATGACAACCATTTTGTGGACAAAATGTATTTGGCCAGAATTTGTTCTGACATTACGCATAGACATCAACACTTCATGTGGCTATCGATAACACATTATTATTTTATATGCACTATAGAACCATCACATATTTATAATTTATTTGGGAATAGGATCTTAATTGTGAGGGCACCAGACAGTCACACCATATGACATTTTTCATGTTTGGATCAAAACTCTAATATAATATACCCACAACACCTTTGGTAGTATTGTACTATATCTTGTCAGAGGAACAGCATTTAAATATAGATTCTTAAAAAATATACATTTTTACCAGTATGTGACACATGGACATTCAGAATTGTGTTATTCGTCAACCAACCCAGGCATTTGACAGAATAGAACTTTCTCTTGACATTGCTCCCAAGATACAGATTATCTGGTATGCTGCTGCCACTGCTAAGGACCTTAGCAGACTGCAGCGTATCATCCGCTCTGCTGAGAAGTTAATTGGCTGCAACCTACCTTCTCTTCAGGATCTATACACCTCCAGGATCCTGAGGAAAGCAAAAAAGATTGCAGCCGACCCTTCTCACCCTGGACACAAACTCTTTGAGGTGCTCCCCTGTGGCAAGAGGCTGCGGTCCTCTCGGACCAAAACCTCTCGCCACAAAAACAGCTTCTTTCCCTCTGCTGTCAGGCTCATGAACAAACGAGAAGTCAACCACTGACACCCCCAGCCCCACACACACACACACACTTTCTTTCCTTCTCTCTCTCTCTTTCCCCCTCTTTCACACTCACACACACAGACACACGCACTTTCCCTTTGCACATCCAGTTCCTTTGCACATCATCACTTTATAAAAATACACGGCCATCTGCAAATGTTTACCTCCACCGCTGTATATACAGATGTATGTATATGTATACTATGTATACGGACTTTTTGCATCTCACTATTTATCGTTTTTTTATAATCTTTGCTTGTGTATGTCTGCTGCACCAGGTGCCAAAACAAATTTCTCCAGCCAGGTGGAACCTACCTGGCAATAAAAGTTTTTCTGATTCTGATTCTGATTAGGTGAAACATTCATCAAATGGATTAAACTACTATATACAAAACCTACCACAAAGGTTTTAACTACCGTATTTTCTGGACTATAGAATGCACCTGAGTATAAGCCGAACCCACCAAATAAAAAAAAAAAAAAAAATTTGTACATATATAGGCACTTGACTATAAGCCGCAGGTGTCCACATTGTAACATGACATACGTTTTCAAGTCCAGGCCATCTGCTTTTATTACCTCTGAAAGCTTTTGTCGTCTTTTTGCATTACGTCAGTTCTTCACGCTGCCGTCTCACCATTGATTCATTTACAACAAGCTTACGTGCAGCAGCTCTATTTCCTTCTTGGACAGCCAGTTCGATTGCTTTATCTTAAAAGCTGCATCATATGCATTTTTTCGAGTGTTTTCCATGATGATCGTATGTGCATGACATGCATAGGCTCCTCCCACCAAGCACTGAATGACTCTGTGATTCGATGAACAAATCTTTTCAGTGAATTGATTCTAGTGATTCAGTACATCTAAAACAGGGGTATACAATTAAAAGTCACTGAGGTCCAGTTATTAAAATTTCCTCCAAGTAAAAGGTCCGAACCGAAGTCCAGCTTGTGTCTTATAGCCTATGTCCACATTTTCATATGGTTTCAACAGTATTTAATGTCAATTTTCAATGCAGGAAACGTTTAACACAGCTAGCTCTTTTACCATAAATAAAAGTAGTCCCAGGCAAATAAATTTAAGAAAACAAAAACATCAGAGTAAAGAAGGAAATTATCTATCAGAGATTAGATGTCTGATCTAAAAAAACTGCCATGCCCATGACTAGTCCTAGCGGGGGGAGGGGGCCAGAGGTGTATGCGTCCTTGACATTACCATACAAAACGTCCAGCATCCTGTTGTCCCTGGTGTGGCATTTCACATACTGTCTGAATGTGGGGAGGGAGGAAGATAGAGAGGCTTGACTGAAGTCTTCACTGATAAGCAGGAGGGACTGTGGGCGATACGTCTGCATCCTGGTCACTACACTGTGGAGCAACTTACAGGCGGCTGCTGCGTCGGCCGAGGGACGGATGTACACGTTAAACACAATAACATGCGCATGCGTCAATACGTGTGCAGCCTGTTACAGACGCTCCCGATCTTTCTCACTGTTTTTCTACTATTTTATTATTATTCATGACTCCTTTACTTTCTTTTTTACTCTGGACTACACTGTCTTCTATCTACCACACACCAGGAAGTTGTGGGTCTTTTTGGTGTTTTTGTTCGTCGCTGAACTACACTTTTCGGAGCGGCGATGCAACTCCTCGCTGCCCGCATTGTTTACACTCGGGATCAGCTGATGGACCTGAAGCCGGCCACCGCTCCAGGGAAAACACCGAGAGAAATCCCTGCTGAATGCTGGATTAAAACTCACAGGGGATGCAGGGGAAATAAAAAGTTACGGAGGAAGAGGGAAGCTTTGAAACAGCGGAGGCTTATGACTAGAAAGTTTAAGCCGTGTCTCCCCTCTATCGTCATGGGTAATGTGAGGTCACTCGGGAATAAGATGGACGAACTGACGGCACTGTCGCAGAGTCAGAGGGAATACCGGGAGTGCAGTTTGATGTGCTTTACAGAGACATGGCTGCACCAGGATATACCCGACGACAATGTGACAGTAACGGGCTTCCATACGGTCCGTGCGGACAGAGACTGCGCTACCAGCGGTAAGTGCAAAGGGGGGGGGCTTGCCGTGCTTGTCAACAACCGGTGGTGTAATCCAGCTCACATCACGGTGAAGGAGCGCATCTGCAGCCCGGATGTGGAACTTTGTGCCGTTGGACTACGTCCATATTACTTGCCCAGGGAGTTTTCACATGTTGTCATGGTAACTGTTTATGTTCCCCCCTCTGCAAACCCCAGCAGGACATGTGACACTATTCACTCTGCAATAGCCCGGATACAGACTCAGCACCCGAGTGCATTCATTGCAATCTCGGGTGATTTCAACCATATTAACCTGGACAAAACACTCCCCACTTTCACTCAGTTTGTGAACTGTCCTACCAGAGAGGGAAGAACAATAGATCTGCTGTATGCTAATGCAAAGGACTGTTACAGCTCTTCCCCCCTCCCCCCACTAGGCAGGTCAGATCACAACCTGATCCACCTCTCCCCCTGCTATGTGCCTCTCGTAAAGCGTCTGCCCGCAACTTCAAGGACTGTGAGGAGATGGACAGATGAGGCGAATGAGACACTCCAGGGCTGTTTTGAGGTGACAGACTGGCAGGCACTCTGTGAGCCCCACGGCCAGGACATTGATGGGCTCACTGAGTGCATCACTGCCTACATAAACTTCTGTGTGGACACCATTGTCCCAACCACAACTGTAAAGTGTTACCCCAACAACAAGCCGTGGGTAACCAAGGACATCAAAGCCATCCTCAACAACAAGAAGAGGGCTTTCAGAGCAGGCAATAGGGAGGAGGTGAGAGCTATCCAGCGCACCCTGAGAATAAAGATCAGGGAGGCAAAGGAGAGGTACCGGAGGAAGCTGGAGTGGAAACTCCAGCAGAACAACACGAGAGAGGTGTGGAGTGGCATGAGGACCATCACAGGTTACGGGCCAAACAGCGGAGGAGTTGATGGCAGTGTGGAACGGGCGAATGAGCTGAATCAGTTCTTTAACAGATTCGACACAGGGACCCCAATTCACACTTCAAACGACTCCTCAGCAGTACGGTTGCAGCAACCAGCCACTCCAGCCTCTCTCCCTCCCCCCACATTCCATCTGGATGGTCTCGCTCACACCTCGTCCCCAGAAGCCTGGGTGGACCACTCTCACCTGGGTACCACAAGTACTCCTCCCCCACCCATCACCCCAACGATGACCTTCACAGCTGACCAGGTGAGAAGACAGCTGCAGAGACTCCGTGCAGGCAAAGCTGCAGGCCCAGATGGCGTGAGCCCCAGGGTCCTGAAAGCCTGTGCCCCCCAGCTAAGCGGAGTACTTCATCATGTCTTCAACCTGAGTCTGAGTCTTCAGAGGGTCCCCGTGGTGTGGAAGACGTCATGCCTCGTTCCTGTCCCGAAGACGCCGCGTCCCAGCGACCCCAAGGACTACAGGCCTGTGGCCCTGACGTCACACATCATGAAGACCCTGGAAAGACTCGTCCTGGAACAGCTCCGGCCCATGGTCCAACCACTTCAGGATCCCCTTCAGTTCGCCTACCAGCCCGCCTTGGAGTGGACGATGCCATCATCTACCTGCTGAACAGAGTCTACACTCACCTAGACAAGCCGGCAAGCACTGTGAGAATCACGTTCTTTGATTTCTCGAGTGCGTTTGACACCATCAGGCCGGCTCTGCTGGCTGAGAAGCTGACAGCGATGCAGGTGGATGCCCCACTGGTGTCCTGGATCGCAGACTATCTGACGGGCAGACCGCAGTACGTACGCTTGAAGTGCTGCCTGTCAGATGAAGTGATCAGCAACACCGGGGCTCCACAGGGGACTGTCCTCTCTCCCTTCCTCTTCACTATTTACACCACAGACTTTACGCACTGCACAGAGTCCTGCCATCTTCAGAAATTTTCTGATGACTCTGCAGTGGTTGGGTGTATTACTGGGGGGGATGAGAGAGAGTACAGGACGGTAGTGGACAACTTTGTCACATGGAGCGGGAAAAACCACCTACAGCTCAATGTGACAAAGACCAAGGAACTGGTGGTGGACCTGAGGAGGACTAAGGCTCCAGTGACCCCTATCAACATCAAAGGGGACACTGTGGAGGAGTACAAATACCTGGGGGTGTACTTAGACCACAAACTGGACTGGTGCAAGAACGTGGACATGGTCTACAGAAAGGGCCAGAGCCGCCTCTACTTTCTGAGGCGGCTGAGGTCCTTCAACATCTGCAGGACGATGCTGAGGATGTTCTACGAGTCGGTGGTGTCCAGTGCCATCACATATGCCGTTGCCTGCTGGGGCAGTTGCCTGAGGGTGAGGGACACTAACAGACTCAACAGAATCATCAAGAAGGCCAGTCATGTTGTGGGAGAGGAACTGGACTCTCTGACAGTGGTGTCTGAGAGGAGGATGTTATCCAAAATAAGAACTATACTGGACTTTCCCTCTCACCCTCTCCACAATGTGCTGATCAGCTACAGGAGCTCGTTCAGCAACAGACTCATACTCCCACGATGCACCACAGAGCGACACAGGAAATCATTCCTGCCTGTCGCCATCAAACTGTTAAACTCAGCACTGTGACGGACACACTCACTTGTATATACAATGTACATATTGGCTACTTCTACTTTTACACATTGTACATACCTGTATTTTTAAATTTTCTTAAAAAATTTTTGAATACAGTTATTTGTAAATACCTGTACCGTATCCTATTTTTATATTCTGCACTTTTCTCCTTTCTTGGTCGGGAATACTGCATGTGCAATTGTCTGTAGAAACAAGAATTTCCCTCCAGGGATTAATAAAGGAATTCTGATTCTGATTCTGATTTGAAAACTCACTTGGGATGTAATAAGGCCGAATGCCAACAGCAAGTAACTCAATGTCTTAAGTGCAGACTTTACAGAGACATGCCCTGTTGCAGCATCTCTCATCAATAAACACTACCAGGCACGGCCTTTCCGCTTACCACAGTCATACACTCTTCAGTCAACACGAATGAGTTTAAATCCGTACAGTACAGTCATAGTTTCTCATGTGGCCCCCTGGGAAAATTTGTTGCCCAGCCCCTGGTATAGAGTGAACAAATCAATGTTGTAAGCATGAGTCCAGACTGCCCACTGCCGAAGCTCAGCGCGTACTCGCGGATCAGGTACTGTGTGTGGAGCAAACATACCCAGACTCCTTAATTATTGTCCTTGGTGACTTTAACCCTCAGGAGTCGACAGACGCGCCGGCGCGTCCTTATCACAAGACCACTTTAAGACGACGTAGCTGCAAGACGCAGCCTCGCTGAATCTCAGTTTTTTTTGTGTCGAAAGTGGGCACTTCAAACTATATACCAGTTTTTAAATTTTGTTAATATGTCAAGTAAAACCTGAGTTATGATAAAAAATATACGCACTGTTTTTTTCATGACCATTGCCATCACGTTTGGTGCGCGCATTTTATGCAAGAAGACGCAGTAAACACCAGCGCATTTTCCCCAGTCGGATTTTAGAGTTTTGTGTGATTTTAGGTCCAGTGTGTCAATACAGTATGTCAAAATGAAAAAAACAACAGTAAATCACACTTGTGAGGTTGTGCTGATGAAAAATGATTCCAAAATGGCAAGATAAAAAAAATTCTAAGTTGAAATATAAAATTAGAATCAAAAATAGTCAACAACTGACAATTATACATGACTTCAGAGGGTTAATAAAGGAAATCTGAGCCAAGAGTTACCCAAATACAACCAGCTGATCAAATGCCCGACCAGAGAGGAGAACACACTGGATCACTGTTACACCACAATAAGTGGAGCATATCGTGCAGTGCCCCGCGCCGCTCTGGGTCTATCTGACCACGTCATGATCCACCTGATCCCCTCATACAGACAGAGGCTGAAGCTCGCCAAACCTGTGGTGAGCACATCTAAAAGGTGGACCACCCAGGCTGTGGAGGAGCTTCGTTTCTGTTTGGAGTCAACGGACTGGGACGTGTTTAGGGCTGCTACAGATAGTCTTGACGAGTATACTGATACTGTAACTTCATATATCCAGTATTGTGAGGACAGTATTGTGCCAACACGCACCAGGGTGAGTTATAACAATGACAAACCCTGGTTCACAGCTAAACTCAGACAGCTGAGGCTAGTGAAAGAGTCTGCTTTCAGGAGTGGGGATAGAGACAGCTACAAAGAGGCCAAGTACAGGTTTAGCAAGGAGGTGAGAAGCGCTAAATCACTGTACTCTGAGAAAATTCAACAGCAATTCTCAGCTAACGACTCGGCCTCTGTGTGGAAAGGGCTTCGGCAGATCACCAATTACAAGCCCAAAGCCCCCCACTCTACTGACGACCTGCGACTAGCCAACAGTCTGAACGAGTTCTACTGTCGCTTTGATGGACTATCTGCCGGCCCTGACACCCCCACTCACCCCATCAACACGGCCATTCACACCCCCCACACCCCTGAAGTCATTCCACCAGTATCCACCTCGGACCCCCCCTCCTCCACCACAGCCCTCTTTATCCAGGAAGAGGACGTTAACAAGCTGTTCAGGAAACTGAACCCTCACAAGGCTCCTGGACCAGACGGTGTGTCCCCCTCCATCCTGAGACACTGTGCAGATGAGCTGACTCCAGTTTTCACAGATATTTTCAACACCTCTCTGGAGTCATGCCATGTGCCAGTCTGCTTCAAAGCCTCCACCATAGTCCCAGTCCCCAAGAAGTCAAGGATCACTGGACTTAATGACTACAGACCTGTGGCACTGACATCTGTAGTCATGAAGTCATTTGAGCGCCTGGTTCTGTCCCACCTCAAGTCCATCACAACCCCCCTCCTGGACCCCCTGCAGTTTGCCTACAGAGCCAACAGGTCTGTAGACGATGCAGTCAACCTGACGCTACACTTCATCCTGCGGCATCTGGACTCCCCGGGAACCTACGTTAGGATCTTGTTTGTGGACTTCAGCTCTGCCTTCAACACGATCCGCCCAGCTCTCCTCCAGGACAAGCTGTCCCTGCTGAACGTGCCTGACCCCATCTGCCGGTGGATCACTGACTTCCTGACAGACAGGAAACAGCATGTGAGGCCGGGGAAGAATGTCTCGGACACCCGGACCAGCAGCACCGGTATCCCCCAGGGCTGTGTACTTTCCCCTTTGCTCTTCTCCATCTACACCAACTGCTGCACCTCCGGCCACCAGTCTGTCAAGCTGATTAAGTTTGCAGACGACACCACCCTCATCGGTCTCATCTCGGACGGGGATGAGTCCGCCTACAGGAGGGAGGTGGACCGTCTGGTGTCCTGGTGCGGTAGCAACCACCTGGAGCTGAACGCCCAGAAGACAGTGGAGATGATCATTGACTTTCGGAAAGTGCCAGCTCCATCGCTCCCCCTTACCCTGACAGACACCCCCATCTCCACGGTGGACTCCTTCCGCTTCCTGGGTACCACTATCACCCGGGACCTCAAGTGGGAGCTGACCTTCAGCTCCCTCATCAAAAGGGCCCAGCAGAGGATGTTCTTCCTGCGGCAGCTGAGGAAACTCAAGATGCCTGCCAAGATGATGGTTCAGTTCTACACGGCCATCATTGAGTCCATCCTCACCTCCTCCATCACCGTGTGGTATGCTGGGGCCACTGCCAGGGACAAGCACAGACTGCAGCGTGCTGTGCGCTCTGCTGAGAAGGTGATCGGCTGCAGCCTTCCATCTCTCCAAGACCTGTACACCTCCAGGACTCTGAGGCGTGCAGGTCGGATCACAGCTGACCCTTCTCACCCTGGACATGGTCTCTTTGTAAAACTCCCTTCAGGCAGGAGGTTACGGTCCATTCGGACCAAAACTTCACGCCACAAGAACAGTTTCTTCCCCTGTGCTGTTAGACTGTTGAACGCCAACTGACTAACATGCTGCCCTGCACCTTAGCAATTGATTTTGCTCATTCACTGTCCACCTGCTGTTCATTTGCACTGTCTACCTCACCCACTTGCACTATACTCCACCCTGCACTACCTTACTTTTGAACTACCTCCAGAAAAAATATTTATTTCACTTATTTTATTTTGTGTTACCTTACTCTATTTTATTTTTATTTTATTTTATTCTTCTTCTTACTGTTATGTTCTATGTATGCACCAATCACCAAGACAAATTCCTGGTAATGTGAAACCTCTTCACTTACATGGCAATAAAGTCTTTTCTGATTCTGATTCTGATTCTGATTATGATGGTTTGGTAGTAACTATATTTTCAACATTTATGTGTTTCAAGTTAAAAGTCCTTCAGTATTCCTTCCTCTATTAAGAAAGTGTTTATTGTGAAATATTTGCAGCTGCACAACAGCAGAGTGACCTGGAATAGTGTTTCGAAAGTTAAGCATTCAAATTCTTGATCTGAGATAAGTTAAGTTGAAATGATCTGCTGTTTCCTATTCATTCCTGCTTAACATTACAACTATGCCAGCTAATGATGCTAATGAAAATTGCTACCACTAGCTACCATATGTGTGCATTCATCCAGATTATTTGTATTTTGTTGCAGTTGCATAACGCTTTGGGTTTTTTGTGTTTGTATGTTTCTAATTAACATAACATCAATAACCTTTCTTCTAATTCTTCATCTGGCTGCTCAAGTTGGTTACAACAACAAACTGCAGTCAAGTCAAGATCATGCTGAACCAAGAATGATGATGAGTTTCCGTGAGGACAGTTTCTGACAGTTTAAAAATTCTTTGCTTGTGCAAACCAATTTTTGCACCAGCTGTCCAGGCAACAAACCAGTTACACCACCTGCTGCTACAGTCAAAGTAAATTATTTGTTGAGGAAATTAAAAATGAGCACCAAGCTCATAGTCAACAAGATATTTGTTTAATTTGACACATTAATCCATTTACTTTCTTCCTGTTATACTGGGGTTGCAGTGACGTAAGGTTGAGCAAGTCTTCTCTACCGCCCATCTCTATTTCCTCCTGTGTGTTTACTCCCAATCCATAGGGAGGAGCGTCTTAGGTCCTAGAATTTTGATGGACCCATGAAGACCCCACTCTTCACCCAGGTGATACTTTGTAAAAGATACAGTGTTAGTTGGTGTGGAACGGTACAGATACACCTGGGCCAGGCTTAGTAAACAGGCCAATAGTCCACCTTGTCAAGCTAAATGCTAAATTGGTGGTTCAAATCGAAGACCCCGTCCAGCAGTGACTTCTGCATTCACTATACATTCAGTGAGATATATGTGACCTTCCTGCTAATTTTGACTGTTAATCTATCTTACAATTGTGACTGCAGAGCAACAATTCAGCTCAAAATGTTTGAAAACTTGAGTTAGCCAAGTTATACTATGGACTGAGAATGTATGAAATCTATAGAAATGGAATTTATCAGTGGCGTTGTGTATGTGGAATTGATTCTTGAATACAGGCCATATGCTGAAGTGCTGTAGTAAGCATTGTTTCAATTCACACCATTAATTTTGCTTTATTTTTTTCGGCGTCCAATTACCTGATATACATTTAAACCTACACATCTCACAGTCCGTCTGTTTAGAATATTCCAAGTTTTCTGTTTTATTTTGGTGATCTAATCTATAGGTCATCTATTATATTATGTTTGCAATGCAATTCTGTCTTTGTTTTCTGTGATTGCTTGTTCTGCCCTGCTTAGATTCACCTATGTCTAGTTATCTCCAATGTATATACCTGTGCTCTCCTTGTCTTAGTTCACCAGTTTGTTATGTTCCTCAGCATCATACGTTACAGCAGGGGTGTCCAAACTACGGTCCATTTTTAATTGGCCCGCAAGAATTCTTTTAAATAGAATAGAATATGGCCCACACTTCAACTTTTGCCTGAGTGTATTGCACTTCTCCGTTTTAACACCAGGGGGAGCTACTATTGATCAAGGGCCTTCAAGGCAGTTGCTCCAGCAAAAACAACAATAATCAGAGAAGAAATTTACCCCAAATTACTCAACATGGCAGAGCCAAAGAAGCGAAAGGTAAAGAGTGAGTTCAGAAAATTTCAGACACGGTGGGAGAGTGAGTATTTCTTCAAAGAATTTGATTCTCTGAAGAATCAACATCAGCAGCTTTCCCTCCCCAAGTTCTACCGGAGCTTGGAAAAGGAAAAGTTTCCTCTGATGAGACGCCACGGGAAAAGAATGATCAGTCTGTTTGGCTCAACATACATATGTGAGCAAACATTTTCGCTGTTATCACTGAACAAAAGCAGAATGAGAACAAAAGTGACCGACAGCCATGTCCATGATGTCCTTCGCATCTCAACCACTAAGTTTACTCCAGACCTGCCAGCCATCCTTCGATCCAAAGAACAGCATCACTGCTCCCACTGAGTGCAATGCCGTTCCCACTTTAGGTGAGTAAAATATGTTCCACAGTACCGTGTGTTAATAAGCATGCATGTGCAAGTACACATGCAACAAATATCAATAATGCGCATCAATTCTGTCGCTACCCTGCTTTTGCGCACCACTTTATTATATGCGTTTTTGTTGTTAACACACAGAGTACACACCGCTGTGCACAGCGCACACACTGCACACGCAAAGGCAGCTGATCTCATCTGATGAAGATTTGCTCCTTGATCAAGTGATTTTGTCCGGATTTTTGGCACGAGTGGCGTCGGATCAGCACCGCAGCTGGATGGCCCGATTTACATACCCAGCGCAGCTGATACTCACCAGAATAATTTACTAAAATTATATGCACTCCTGTTATTAAGTCCAGTTCAGTCTGTTAATGTTGATAACCATTTCAAATGAACGTTAATAGGTGTGTTGCTAACCCTAATAACTTAAATAACAAGCTTGAAATTTAGCCGTTCCATTTTCCACTTTATTGTTTTTTCTCTGTACTGTAAATCTTCTGTCTAAATCTGAGGCTGCTGTTCTGAGAATGAGCTAAGATTTTTCTGAATAAATCAGTTAAGATCCATGTATGGAAAGCTGTGATGTTGATATTCAACAATTTAACATATTTGTCCACTTTTAATTGATTTTTCTATCTTTAATACACTAAAGTTAAGGCTATATACCTAATTTCTAGTAAGTGGCCCAGTCTCTTCTATATTTTTATGCATGTGGCCCTCAGTGAAAAGTTTGGACACCCCTGCGTTACAGCAACCTCATCTGAGTTTTGACTTCCTGTATCTTTGGTACCTGTTTGATTTTTAGACTTTGAATGTGCTCTTCTACAAAGTTGCAGTCAATTCTATTTGTGATAAGTGTATTGTGCTAATGGTCCATATCCTAAATTCTACTCTGAATGATCAGCTTTTATCAAGTTTTATTCTTAGAACAGATAAAGAATTTACTGTAGGTGATATAAGTGGACATCAATAATGATAGCCTTGGTACTTAGCCTTAGTTTATCTCATTATTAGATTCAACTAGCAACTGTCACTGTGTGTACACAAACCCACCCACAAACTTATATAATGCTGGACATCTTAATGAACAATAATGAATCATATTTTGTTATATTCTGCCTTCTTTCACCTATGTAACATTGCAAAATTGAGGCCCATCCTGCCTCAAAAAGATGAAACAAAATAAGTTTCTACATTTGTTGCTAACAGGCTGGATTACTGCAATTCATTATATTTACCTACTTTAACTTTACAAGTGAGATAGTATTTTTCCCATATTAGCTTCTCTGCACTAGCCCTGCAAAAAATTCAGAATGACATTTTAAATCCTTCTCTCACCTACAAAGCCAATAAAGGCCTAGGACAATCATATCCTAAAGAGCTCATAGTGCCATATTACTCAACAATTTTATTTTATTTATATTATGTTTTTGTCAACTGGTACTGAACTACCAAAAAATTATCTAGACCACATTTCTCCCACTGACCTTCACCAACTAAACTCATTGATTTCTTCATCTAAACCAACAACATGCCTCTTTGATCTCATCAAGGTTTAACCCTACTTTGCATTTACCAACTAGATATGATAAATTTGTCCCTAATAATACACTATGCACCACAGTCCTTTAAAGGAGCTGTAATCAAACTTCTCCTTAAAAAGCCAACTCTTGATCCAGAGGTTTTGGGCAACTACAGACAGATATCTAACCTTCTTTTTCTCTCTAAGATCCTTAAGAAAGCAGTCACTAATCAACTATGCAACTTTCTACATAACAATAATTTATTTCCAGTCTGGTTTGAGAGCTCATCACAGCACTGAGGCAGCACTGGTCAAAGTCATAAATGATCTCCTACTCGCATCAGACAAGGGTCATGCCTCTGTACTCGTATTGTTACACCTTAGCACTGCATTTGACATCACTGATCATCGTATTTTATTGCACAGACTGGAACACTTAATTGGCATTAAAAGGAACCTCATTAAGCTGATTTCAGTCTTATTTATCCGATCAAACTCAGTTCATTCATGTTAATGATGAATGCTCCATACACAGGAAAGTGAGTTATGGAGTTCCCCAAGGTTCTGTCCTCCAACCAAGATTCACCTTATATATGCTCCCCACTGGTGATATTATTAGGAAGATAGATTTTTATTGTTACGCAGATGGCACACAATTATACTCATCAATGAAACCTGATGAAGCCAATCAGCTAACCAAACTTCAGGCATGTCTCAAAGACATAAAATCCTACTTCTAAACTCAGACAAAACTGAAGTTATTGTGCTGGTCCCTCCACATTTTAGAAACAATCTATCCAGTGATATAGCTACCATGGATGGCATTACCATGGTGTCCCACCATAAGAAATATTATTTTTGATCAGGTATGTCCTTTAACTTACACATAGCTCATATTTCAAGGACTGCCTTCTTTCACCTTTACAACATTGCAAAAATAGGCACATCTTGTCTCAGAAAGATGCACAAAAACTATTCCACGCATTTTATCACCTTCAGCCTGGACTATGGCAGCTCCCTGTTATCAGGCTGCCCCAACAATTCCCCAAAACTCTTCAACTAATCCAGAATGCTGCTGCATGTGTACTGGTAAAAACTCATATTAGAGGTCATATTTCTCCTGTATTGGCTTCTCTACACTGACTGACTGTAAAATAAAAAAGAGTTTAAAATTCTCTTACGCCCTTAATGATAAGGCACCATCATGTCTTAAAGAGCTCTCAGTATCTTATTATCCAACTAGAACTTTACGGTCTCAAGATGCAGGGTTACTTGTGGTTCCTAGAGTCACCAAAATAAAATGGGAACCAGAGCCTTTAGCTCCTTTCCTATGGAATCACCCTCCAGTTTCAGTCCAGAGGCAGACACCCTCTCTACGTTTAAGAGTGCACTTCAAACTTTCTTTTTTGATAAAGCTTATACTTAGGGCTGGCCATGGCTTGCCCCTCATTACGCTGTTATGGGCTCAGACAGCCAGGGGATCTCCCATGATGCACTGAGCATTTCTTTCCTCCTCTAACTCTCCTTCTACACACATTCATGTCCCACTAATGCTTGCCACTAACTTGACTTCTTCCCCAGAGTGTTTGTACTTTCTCGTCTCGCAGGTTCCCATGGATCGTGTTTGGACCTTTATGCTGTGGTCCTGTTTGACACTGACAACTGTTATTACCACTTTCTATCACATTTCTACATCATTATTATTTCTACTCCTACCACTATTATAATTACTATTATTGTTAATATTATATCGTTTTTGTCATCATTATTGCTATGCATCTGTCTGAGTCCCCACGCCACCCTCCACCCCCCCGTTGCCTTGTTACCCCCCTCCCCCTTAACTTCTTTCTTTCTATCTCCCTCTCACGACCCAACTGGTCAAGGCAGATGGCTGCCCACCTAGATCCAGGGTCTGCTCCAAGGGTTCTGCCTTTAAAAAAAGAAAAGGAGTTTTTCCTCGCCATTGTTGCCAAGTGCTCACTCATGGACGTCTTGCTGATTCTATCTAACCTAAAAAATTAAAGAGTACATATTTAAAGAATAAATACGGCACATTTTCACATTTTTAATTTCATTATTTTTATAAGCTTTGTATTTTACAATATTTAATTTTTACTTACCTATTTTTTGGTAGCAGGGACATAAAGAATTTCACTGCACATTGTACCGTGTATGATTGTGTGTGTGACAAATAAACGTATCTTGTAGTCTAGACCTGTTCTAATTGGAAAGTGTTATGAGATAACTTTTGTTGTGACTTGGTACATTTGGTATATAAATAAATGGAATTGGAAACTGAATTGAATGTGGCAGCTTTTTCCTAGCTCACACAAAGAACAGTGGTGGTAACACAGACTATTAT
The DNA here is from genome assembly GCF_020382885.2 of Scatophagus argus. Lineage (NCBI taxonomy): Eukaryota > Metazoa > Chordata > Actinopteri > Scatophagidae > Scatophagus > Scatophagus argus. The sequence continues at coordinate 24,152,691 of NC_058504.1, read as the reverse complement.
ATTCTAGGAAATTCTGCTTATCCTTTACAGGACTGGCTTCTGAAACTATTCACTGACAGTAACAGCTAACAATAGAACAAGAAGATGTACAATAAGAAAATGTGCAAGGAACAAAAACAGGGAAGGAGCAAAAAATGCCTTTCGACAACTAAAACAAAGGTGCCGTTGCCTTTTGAAACCGAATGGCAGCGATACTAAACAGGTAACATCTATGGTGGTAACATGCTATGTGCTGCACAATCTTTGTGAAAGTTAGAGAGGACTACCAGAATGAAGGGCAGAACCTGTGCTGATGCTGGCACAGGGTGTAGCAGAGGCAAGAGATGTACAAGAGGATCTATTTGAACAATTAATGCTTTTAAATTACTTTTTGTAATTGTAGCGAACACAAAACTGCTATACTATTTAACAACCTAATGCCTTACTACTGTAATGAACACAAATCTTAATACTAATAACTTTGTAGGGCCTTGAAACTATAATGTTTTTTGAACTATGTATTGTACAGTATTGGGATTTTGAAATTGCAAGTCTACTCAGACACATGTGATTCTATTCCATACAGTCTACAATATTGTGTTTTAAACAAGTAAGATTGTGTTTTGTGATGGCATTGATTCAGCACTAATTGCCGAATGTCCCTCCCTAGTTGCCTCAGCTTCATTGTGTCTTGGACTGGAGCTTCTTCCAATAAAATCTGGGGGTGTTGATCACACCATTTCTGTTTCAGCTCCAGCTGTCTTATCTGATGGTGCATTGCCCTCACAACCATCCTCTTGCCTGGACAGCACAACAGACAGAAATATAAGCTGTTAAGCTAAGCATTTTCATCCATATAACTTTAGACAGCAGCTGCTTAATCGATGCACTGATATGCAAGTATAAAGATAAAGCATATAGAAAGAGATTCAGAGACAAAAGTAGTTCAACTACATTTGAAACTAATTCTGATGTTAACTGCATTGAGAGCACTGGTCAACTGTTATGGTTAATTCACTCACACACTGTTCTTAGGTACAGCTCTGAGGAATTTGTACTTAACTTGAGTGTTTAAAAGTTCGACTACTTTATATTTCCATTGCACTACATCTCAAGTTGTGAATAATGTAGTTTTTATGACACTATGCCAGACAGCTTTGTTAAAATTACAAACAACTAGCTCAGCTATACAGTTTTTCACAGTCATTCACCCTTGTGGAGTTGGTCAGGTTTAACAAAGTGGCAAGATTTTTATGTCTTACCTCTGACTGTATGCCATGTTTTCATGATGCTGGTGCTGGGGAATAGAAGGTAGTTATAGAATGTGCCGTGTCAATGATGCTGCTGGTAACAGAAAAGTTACACAAATCGTGTCTTAATTACAACAATTACAACAATACTCTTCAAAAGAACAGAAAATCTACAGAGTACCACACAATGGGTGAGGCTAGTTGTCACTGAGTAACTAGCTAACAACTGGTTTGCTAACTGGCTAGCAAACAAGCAACAGTGAACTGTAGGGTTAGTTTGAAGCAGTGATGGATAGTGACTCTTCCTATGAGCTCTGTATATGTTTTCAATGCCCCTTTACAAACCTTGCAAGCAGACCACCATAACATGGACATACCAATGTGTATTCAACCTGTTTGTCAGTTCGGAGAGAATCCAGTCTGTAATGTAGTTCATATATTTAAGCGATAAACCAGAGAGCTGCAGAATAACTTTAGCAGAGTCAGGTCAGGCATAACAACCCAATGGCCCAGGGCCAGTAACAACTGGGTAAAATACTAGATTATATGCAAACATTAAAGTTACCTTGTCTCGAGTTCACTCTGTGCAAAGTTGATCATAGATGATAATACAAATGTGGTCTGGGTTGTGTAGACTGGTGGCTCCTCTGTTGCAACAGTGTAAGCAGTATGCTACAGTAGTAGAGTAACCTGATTGAAAAATAAACACGCTGTAGAGAGTTTTCATTGGGACACTGTCTGTAATTTCTCTGGTCTGTCTTTCCACTTGCAGAGACAGCTGTGTCCACAGTATTTAGCATCAGTAATCAGCATCCACGCAAATCACAGTGCAAAAATATAAATGCGGCACATTTGTTTTTTCTCCCACAAAGTGAATTAAGAGAATAAGAGTAACAACACCAGCTCAGGATCTAGAGATCTAGTTTCCTCACTGCATGATCATCTGAGATCAGCAACCCAGACAGCTGATGCAATAGTTGGTTTGCACAACCAAAGAATTTCTATACAAACTGTCAGAAAACATCTCAAGGAAGCTAACCTGCATGCGCATTGTCACAGATACTGCCTGGATTTTTGATCTTGCTTGTAAAGTCCATATCATTTGTGATTTTAGGCTATATAAATGAAAAGGACTTTACTTTCATGATATAAATATTAGGCATCACAATGTCAAGAGTTTTTAAATTCTTGCTTGCATTTATGTCTCTCTGCACCTATTTTAAAATGTTGTAATTTTCTTGATTTTATGCATTCTATTTTGTGTATTTTTTCTATTTTTGTTATCGTGTTTTATTTGTATGTATTTGTTCTTATTTTATATTAATAATGGTATTCTCTACATGTTTTATGTTCATTCTGTTTATTTTGAAAGGAAACCCTTGGTGAATGTATTTTCTTTGTTGGAAATCACTAAAGGTTTACTGTTATCATTATTATTATTATATGTCTTGGTGCTGAATGGAGAAGTAATCTCGTATAGTATTAATGGAAGCACACGCACCAGCACATGAAAATTAGTCAGCCTAAATCTAAGCACACACACACGGGTGGGTGTAGCGGCCTTACCCAGGTATTTGATGGTGAATCCCCGTGGCGGATTGAGAGACCTCCGCATCCATCCCTCTCTCAGCACCTCCAAATGGTCCTCCTTCCCCTGTATCAACAGCACATGCTCGTCTATCCATCCCAGGAAGAATGTCTCGGACACAGCCTCGGTAATCCGTTGGTTCCACACATGCTGTTGGGTATTTTCTGCTTTGAAATCGGCAAAAATTTCATAGCCGGTGTGGTGTCTCGGCAGCTCGTCACTCTCTGACACCCCAACCACCCCCACTGCCTCCCCGGCAACGACCCTGGACAACACTATAGCCAGGGAATGGGGAGCTATCTGCAGGAAAGACTCCATTGTCACGTCGGCCTTCTAACTGACAATCGAATGCAATATTATCATCGTATTAACCTGTCTGAGACACCATCAGACTTCATGAGCAAACACACAACCCAGGTTAGCTAGCAGGGTGTTTAACTACTGCTACACTCTGCAGCAGCCGCATAGCCTCCTACTTTATTTCTGTGAAGCTATTATGCTAGCTCCCGTTAGCTCCGTAGCCTTAGCCTACATGAAACCATTCTTACACACTTAAGGTACGCCTTCTTCTCCAGACGTAATATATCGCCCCGTAACCGTTGCTAGTAGTTAATGAAGATTCACCTCGAGCGCTGTCCACCAGAAACGACAGATGACATTCGTGATTTTCGGTGTTAGTGAAACCTCGTTACATTAGAGACCGAGAAATGCTCCCAGCTAGCAGGACGCTAGCGTGTTAATTAATTCACCCAGGCAACGGATGCGGCGACCCCTACCCCTCTTCCCCTTTTCTCATCTGTAGGCAGCAGATGATTGTCGTGGGGTCCCTTGTATCTTTTGTCCAGCTTTCACGGTTAACTTGTAATTAAGATCGTTTCAACCGCTAATGAATAATGTCCCGTCTCACTCGTGGTACGCTCCTATACGGTGCACAGTTGGATGCAACAAAAGTGGCTCATTCAGGTAGAGCGATGGCAAGCATCATTCAGCTGCGTCAACGGATTGTCAACAAGACAGAAAACAACTATTTCCCGGGCACGTTTTCAAATTAAATTTTACATCTTATTTTGGAACAAATGCAGGTCCCATTTCACCATACAGTGGTGTTTGAAAGTTTGTGAAACCTTTAGAATTTTCTCTATTTTTGCATAAATATGACTTCCCTAAATGAGATCAGATTTTCACAAAAGTCCTAACACTAGATAAAGAGAACCAAATTAAGCAAATGAGAATAAAACATTATGCTTGTTAATTGTGGAAAAATGATCATATGTTACATATTTGTGCATGATAAATGAACCTCCAGGGTTATCAGTTCAGGAGAACGTTCTAAAGGGAAATTAGAGTCAGGTGGACCAATCCATGTGATGTCAAGGTCAGGTGTTAGTATGGGAGGCCTGGGTCTTACTGTCAAAATCTGAGCTTCACAGTACAGGTTTGTTGTGTGTCAGTTTCTGAGGGAGGGTCTCAGAAGAGCAGTTGTTGATGCTCACTGGGCTGGGAGGGATTACAAAACCATCAGTAAATTGTTTGGACAGCACCACTCCAATGTCAAGCAGAGTGTGTACAAATGGAGGAAATTCAACACCATTGTAACCATCAATAGGAGTAGTTGACCAACAAAGATCACACCAAGAGCAAGGCGTTTAATAATGCAGATTACAGAGAACCCCATCAAAGGAACTAGAGGCCTCTCTTGCATTGGCTAATGTCAGTATTGTTGTCATGAATCCACCATCAGGAGAACACTGAGCAACAGTGGTGTGTATGGCAGGATAACAAGGAGAAAGCCATTACTCCCCAAAAAGCACATTGCTGTTCTATTGGATGTTCTGTGGACAGATGAGACCGAAATTGAACTTTTTGGCTTGAATGAGAAGCACCTTATAGAAACTTATTCCATCTATGAAACGTGGTGGTGGCTGAATCATGGTTCGGTTTTGTTGCCTATGGCCTAAGGCAGCTTGCCATCATTGATGGAACTATGAATTCTCAATTGTACCAGCAGGACAATGACCCTAAACACACAAGTTGTTCTACCTAACAATGGTTACTAACAATGGTTAAAGCAGGAGAAATTTAATGTTTTGGAATGGCCAAGTTAAAGCCCTGACCTTAATCTGATAGAAATGCTGTGGAAGGACCTGACATGGGCAGTTCATTTGAGGAAGCCCACAAACATCCCAGATTTGAAGATGACTGATCAACAGTACCAGAAATGTTTGTAAATGTCCAGCTGCAGAGCATGCTTAAATATTAAATGTCTGCAGGTGTGAGATGTGATTCACTAGAAAATCAGTTAAAGGCAAACTTAATATCAGCTTGATTTAACACAGTGTCCATCTTCAAAACAGGGTCTCATTCAAGCAGTATGAAGGAGTTTTCCTTCAGTGGTTTCATAAAATCCATTCACATTTAGTTTGTCTGTATTCCCTCATTTAATGAGAAGTGTTTGCTTGTAATGTCAGCTAAATTTGACTTTAGTGCATAGCTCCCACCGGCATTAAAGGTCAGATAGACCCAGTATTGATAAAGTGCAGGGACATGTAATCAGCATCTCAGCAGTCTGAGTGAAAGGCCAGATCTTTGTGAAGTGATAGTGTCCTGTTGCCCAGTTTCATAGTCCCATATCTCTAGAAAAAGTCACTGTAATATTTACTAGCAAGAGGGTTCCAGGTCTGAATTCCAGTCTGGGCCCTTCTGTGTGGAATTTGCATGTTCTGGGTAATGTTCTGCCCACCATCCCAAAAAACATGCACATTAGGTTAACTGGCCACTCTACACTGCCCCTAGGTGTGAGTGTGTGTGTGTGTGTGTGTGTGTGTGCGTGGTTGTCTGTCTTTGGGTGTCGGCCCTGCGATTGACTGGCGTCCAGTCCAGGGTGTACCCCGCCTCTCACCCGTAGTTAGCTGGGATAGGCTCCAGCTCCCTGTGATCCTGACAGATAAGAGGTATAGAAAATGGATGGATGGATTAGTATATATACTGTCAATGTCACTATTTTTGGATAAAATGATACGAACTGTCATTATCTATCAGTGTCACCTCTCATTTGTCATTTATCAATTGTCCATCATCAGAAATGTTCTGAGTATGCATAAAAGACAAATACTCATGTAAAGAGAGGCTCTTTACAGAGAGAAGAGCAGTATATTACAAACTGAAGAGTCAGTTATGGTGTTAGAAGTAGCTATGCTAACTGAATCTTAATGTCAGCTAATCGTGCATAATAAATCTAGCTGTATCTAGCTTAATGAAACGCACAATGCTGGCATGCCTTTGTATCTGACTACTGTACTGTACTACTGCAACATTTTGTGTTTTGAATTTTATTTAATGTGTAGTGTTTTGGGTTAGTTTAGCAGTTTTTTTGGTACCTACAGCAAATACCTATTGTCAATAAGGCATACAATATTTAAAAAATGAAAATGGCTAAAGTATTTGAAGGGAAATAGCTGCTGCATGGGCGGCACGGTGGTGCAGTGGTTAGCATTGTCACCTCATAGCAAGAGGGTTCCAGGTTCATATCCCGGTCTGGGCCCTTCTATGTGGAGTTTGCATGTTCTCCCTGTGCCTGCGTGGGTTTTCTGCACGTACTCTGGCTTCCCACAATACCAAAAACATGCACATTAGGTTAAATGGCTACTCTAAATTGCCCCTAGGTGTGAGTGTGTGTGTGTGTGGTTGCCTGTCTTTGTGTGTTGGCCCTGCGATTACCTGGTGACCAGTCCAGGGTCTCGTCCGTAGTTAGTTGGGATAGGCTCCAGCTCCCCCGCGACCCTGACGGATAAGCGGTATAGAAAGTGGATGGATGGATGGATGGATAGCTGCTGCATTGAGTCAGGACTCAGCATTTTGAGAAGGAAGAGGGTAAAGAAGGAAGAAGGCAAATGAGGAAAAAAGGGTCCCTCAACAGAACCAACTGGATCAAAATTATCTTAAAACTTTTCATATCTATAATTGACACATCACAATGCTAGGGTATATTTAAGATGTTCATTCGTCACCTGGGTCTTGAAATCACAATCTTTGTCACCAGTGGCATACTGTGGTCATGTTGAGCTAGTCAGAAAAGGGTAGAAATCATGAGGTGGCTTCTTATGACAAATACATGCATGCATATACATACCTAGCAAAAAAATCAGTCTTCATCCAAAACTGATTTTGGGGCATGTTCATAGCACATGTACCAGTGCACTTGCATCATCAATACATTTCCAGCAGGTTGCAGAATTTTCTATACATATTCTACACAGTATAACCTGTCCAACAGAAGCAGTGAAAAAATTTGAATAAGCCTTACTCTCAGATCAAAATTGCTGTACATTTCATCCCTTTCATCTTCATCAAATGAATAACCCTGAATCATTTTTTTCTAAGACAACTTTAAGGACAGCAACAGCTTTGTTCCCTCTATATTCCAAAAGCGTTCTATAATATTTAGATGAGATAACGAAAAGTGTGGCAATTATGGTGGTGCAAAACAGTGTAGCAGCTTCTCAGCTACCAGTAAGAGTACAAAAAACGTACCAAACAGGGTAGATAACAAGGGAGACATGGTAAGGTACAGTTCATCTGAACTACTTCAACTCATGGATCCCGGTGCCAGGATTAAACTGGAACTCAAAGCAACGGTGGGTAGAGTGAGGTTCCTGAGGACAGCAGACTAGAGAAGGGAAATACTTCGGCTGAAAGGAAAGAGGAAGTGGTGTGCCCAGAGACAGGAGAAGTGCAAGCAAGTTGGCCTACTAGCCAGGCTAAAAGCTAATAATAGACTCACTTTCCCAACACTTTTTATGTCTAGTGTCAGCTCACTGGACAACAAGATGGACTTAATGAGACTCCGAATGAACAGCTACGAGAAGATGAAAAACTGCAGTGAACATCTGCTAATGGAAACATGGCTAAACAGCAATATGCCCGATACAGCATACCAGATCGTGGGACTACTCTTCTTCCGAGCCAACCTCAAACAACCGTCGAGAAAAACCTGCAGAGGAGCACTTATTGCCTTCATAAACAAACAGTCGTGCTACACTGCTCTGCACTGCTCTGCTGTTGTTTTTTTAAACATGACATTCTGTTTTTAACAGTTTTTAACCGCCTTAATCTCCACAGTTTTTATTTATTTATTTATTTATTATATGTAAACTTGTTAATTATTATATGTATAGCAGTTAGTATTTTAGTATTTAGTATTAAGTTACTGTTATAGGTCTGAGTTATTATTTATGCTTACTTTAGGATTATTATTATTTGTTTCATGTGAAAGCGGGCAGTGGTTAGCACTGTCGCATCATAGCAAGAGGGTTCCAGGTTCGAATCCCGGTCTGGGCCCTATGTGAAGTTTGCATGTTCTCCCTGTGCCTGCGTGGGTTTTCTCCGGGTACTCCGGCTTCCTCCCACAATACCAAAAACATTACATGTGCATTAGGTTAATTGGCTACTCTAAATTGCCCCTAGGTGTGACTGTGAGAGTGTGTGGTTGTCTGTTTTTGTGTGTTGGCCCTGCGATTGACTGGCGACCAGTCCAGGGTGTACCCCACCTCTCGCCCGCAGTCAGCTGGGATAGACTCCAGCTCCCCCGCGACCCTGACGGATAAGTGGTATAGAAAATGGATGGACGGATGTTTCATGTGAAAGCATGCAATGACAGTAAAGAACCTTGAACCTTGATATTTCATGTCTTTCCCCAAAGACCTGGAAAATTTCATGTAACTTACCTTGAAGTTTATAAACTTGACCCGAAGATGCAAAACATGCCATTGTAATGTTTGCACCAGTAACTGAGACTCAGATGCAGAGAGAGGCAAGGGAGGCAGGGAAGAGTTCAAAACAGCACAGTCATATGCTACATTCAATTTGTACTTTACTAGTAAATTGTTTTCTGACTGCTGCAGCCAGAAGTGACAAATCAAACACCACCTTAAATCGGAACTGCAACTCGTCAACTCGGTCGACCTCAGAGGACACAGAGTTTGCAAACCAAGACTGTAAATAAAAGTTGTGGTTTTTCATGTTTTTAGTGCTTTTCTCTTGTTTGGTGCAACTTAGTAAACTGTATAAACAATACTGCCTTATGCTGCCTATAGACATATAGCTGTCTTGTGCTTTGGCAAATAGAAGGCATCCAACTCAGTTTTTAATCAATGTGATGGCACTCATACTTCGGATTTACAACTTTCGAGTACAAATCCAATGCAATCTTACACACACACAGGGAACAGCACAGACAGGAATCCAGCAAAAATCGCAAAACAAAAGCTAGTATAAAGTACAAACCAAGAGAGAAGCCATGAGGTGGAAATTACAGGGGCAGGTGAGTGAGCGGAGACAACAGGCATGTAAGCTCAATGAATCGGGAAACACGAGGACGGAGACTGTAGTGATGCAAAAGGAAAGTAATTTTTTGAGGCAGAAAAGGCTGAAAATTACTGTGTCTGGGAGAAGGCAGTCCAAGGCCAGCATGTTCTTATTTGGAATGTGGCTGATAAGGTAGTTTTGTTTTGACTTTGAGATAGTATAAGTGAATGTGCTCTTCTCACAACAGATGCTGGCTGGCTTTTAAGCTTTGCTTTCTAATTCAATCCCTCACTCACTCACTGGCAAAAGAGAAGGTTAACTAAAGTTTATTGACTTCAGGCTCCCCCTCAAGGTGCTCAGGAACTTTTACACCTGCACCACTGAGAACATCTTGAGTGGGAGCATCACCACATGGATGGGCAACTGCACAAAGCAGGACCTCTCGGCCCTTAGGAGGGTAGTCCACTCAGCTGAGCGGACAATCAAAACAACTCTACCTGACCTGCAGGACGTTTACACCAAACGATGCAGGTCAAGAGCCGAGAAGATCCTCAGGCAGCCCCATCACCCCGAACACTCACTCTTCTCCCTGTTGCCATCAGGCCGTCCGTTCCGTTGCCTGAGAACCAACACTGAGAGGATGAGGAAAAGCTTCTTCCCCCAGGCCATCCGTCTGCTCAACAGTGAGTGCTAACCTGGACAATCCCACTCCCACCTGCACTACATGCACTAGATGTAAATACTATTCATGTAAATACTACACATTTTCACTTTTTTAAATTTTATTTATTTTATTATTTTTTTTTACAAGCGTTCTCTTTTGCGATATTTAAATTTTTTATTTACCTATTTTGTGGTAGCAGAATTTCACTGCACATTGTACCGTGTATGATTGTGTGTGTGACAAATAAACCTATCTTGTATCTCTTGTATCTTATTGTACAAAATAGAACCCAAAATGAATTCAGAGTTCTTGACCGTAGAAAATGAAACAAGATTGTCCAGGGAATCCAAGGTCATGTTGTGGCAGGTGGGCAGGCGGGTGAGGTTTACTGGAAAAATGGTCTTTTCCATGAGGAGGTCAGAGCTGGGAATCTGATGAAACAAAATGAGACTGGGACAGAGGGAGAATCCAGGTAGGGTGAGAATCCAGGGAAAGCATGAGGATTGGGTGTTGCACATCTTTTCACCATGACATCTGTCATTTTCAAGCAGGATTGGGTGTTGCACATCTTTTCACCATGACATCTGTCATTTTCAAGCAGTGCAGTATGGTACCTCAACCAGTGCTGTGCGGACAAAAGTGACGTTTTCTGTTTGGCAAGAATGTGAGCAACCATATGTAATACCTTTAGAGTGACTTCAGAGTGTCCCACAGTATCTTTGCCGGCGACTGTTTTCTCTCTGACTGCTACAGCTTTGAGACAGAGAAATAAGATCTATAGACATAATAAAGAGTAGACGCTGCATTTGCTGCTGTGGCACGAGAAATGCGGCCGCCATCTTGAACCGGTCATTCTACCTATGCTTGAGCACTGTGGGGCGTATTGCTGTACAAATCGGCGGACTATTGAAAACAGGGCTCGGAGGATTACTTTTTACAAGTAAGATTGAACATTATTATTTGAGTTATATATATGAATTATATTGAGTTTTGCTGAAGAAAGGTTCTAAGACATTTGAAAGAAGAAAATAGAAAGAAGAAGTAAATAGGAATAATAGGAAGATAGGAAGATAGGATATAGAGAAATAGGAAGGAGAAGGCAAAAAATAAGTTTGACTTCCTTTGTAAAAATGTTTCTCCCAGATTTCCCGCTTTCATTTTGAAGGTTCCCCAAAGATGAAGACATTAAGAAGAAGTGGGAAGTGGCTTTGAGGAAGGGAAGATTCACTCCAAGTGATTCATCCGTGCTTTGCAGTGAACATTTTAACCAGGGAGATTTTGATAGGACAGGTCAGATTGTCTTGCCTGCCTCTACTACCTCTCTTAAGACCAGAATCAATGAAGTCTTAGCAAAGTGGAAAGTCTGGAACAAGAGAAGAACAACGCCATGGCAAGAGAAAAAAGGACAAAGACCACAGTAAAGAGTCTTTTGGGGGATTTGAGGGAAAATTTTTTAAAAAATTAATAAATTTTCATGATTAAAAAAATTAAAAATTAAAATTTTCTTTAGCAACTTTGTCCATGTGTAAATATGGTTTGGGCCGAGGGGGTGTCAATTTCTTGTGTTTAACTTAAGAATCTACATTTTTATTTTCTCTCCATGTGTCCTGTATCATAGCTACATGTATAACGTTTGCAACAAAAAAAAACTTGTGAAAATCAGTGAAATATTCAGCGAGTTATGATTGATTAAATGCGCTGACACTTCACTGCGCCGGCCAAACAGATTACACTGAGTGTAGCAGGTGACCAGTCCAAGATGGCGGCCCCATGGCTCGTCAGCGCCAATAGGTAGTAGCGATCGATGCAGCGTCTACTCTTTATTATGTCTATGGTAAGACCTGCTGTGACTGGATCCAATTTTTTGTAGAAAAATGAGCCACGGGTCTGAGTTTGTCAATATGTGTTTGACACTAAGTGGATGCAGCATGGTTTCCTTTCTGGCCAACAAACTGCACAAGTAGTTTGTTTGGATTTGGCAAGCTAAGCATTGGAGCATTTGCAAGTGCATTTTTTTTCTCTGCAAAGGCTTTTACTGCTTCAGGGATCCATGTTACTTTGTCATGAGCTGCCAATTGTTTACCATGGGCCATAGCTGACAGTGGTGCCTCTCGTCAGTTGTTTCTTCGTAAAGAGTTTTGGAACAGTTTGTATTGCAGCAATTCATTTGGGAGAAAGGGTTTTGCCCTTTTCTTTTAATAATTAAAGAGTTTGGTCTAAACCTGCTCTAATTGGAAAGTGTCATGAGATAATTTTTGTTGTGAATTGGCATTTTAGTTTGTGCTCTAACGGTGATGGGACATGATGAGTGTCCCCTTGCTCTGAAAGCGTGGTGTCTAAGGATCTCCCCCAGCAATCTAAACCTATAGCAGCATAACTAAGGGTTGGTCCAGGCAGAGCCTGAACAGTCCTAACTATAGGCTTTGTCAAAAGGAGGGTTTTAAGTCTACTCTTAAACATAGAGAGGGTGTCTGCCGCCCAAACTGAGGTAACTGGTTCCCCAGAAGAGGAGCTTGATAACTGAAGACCCTGGCTCCTTATCTACATTTGGAGATTCGTGGCATTACCAGTAAGTCGGAATCTAAAGGACGCAGCACCCTAGGTCACACTTCTTAGTCTTAGTCAGAACACGAGCTGCAGAGTTCTGATTGAGCTGCAGAGTCCTGAGGGTCTTTTTAGGGCATCCTGACAAAAGAGAGCTACATTAATCCAGCCTGGAGGTAACAAAAGCATGGATGAGCAGCAGTATCTAAGGAAAGGACATGCCTGATTTTTGCAATGTTACGAAGGTGGAAGTAAGCAGTCCTCGACAAGACAAGTCCTGATCAAAGCTAACACCCGGGTTCTTTACAATAGTGCTAGAGGCAGAAGCTAGTGTGTTATGAAAGGCTATATCATTAGCTAAATTAAGAATTAAGCACCCTGATTGTCTAAGATGTTTTGGACCAACTAGTAGAACCTCAGTTTTGTCTGAATTCAATAGAAGAAAGTTGTGGGTCATCCAGGCCTTAATATCTGCAACACAGGATTGCAGTTGTGTTAGCTGATTGCTTTCATCTGGCTTCTAAGAGAAGCACAGAGAAATGTGTAGCACTGCAGCTCTGCCCTTTGGTCTGCCCACTTCCTCCAGAGCGACAAATTTACAGCCAACAACAGACTCTGCTTTCCTGATCAGTTTGTTCAGTCTGTTGGCGTCCTTTGCCTTGATCCCAGGACACCGCAGCAAACAAGATGGTGCTCACCACAACAGACTGATAAAACATCTGCAGCATCTTGTTGCAGATATGAAAGGACCTGAGCCTCCACAAGAAGTAAAGTGGGCTCATGCCCTTCTTGTAGATGGCCTCTGTATTGGTGGACCAGTCCAGTTTATTGTCCAGTGTTACACCCAGTTACTTGTATGAATCCACTAAATCCACATTGCCCCCCTGATGCAGACAGGAGAAGGCAGGGGCTTGTTCCTCCTAAGGTCCACCATCATCTCCTTTGTCTTCACCACATTTAGCTGCAGGTGGTTCTCCCCACGCCACTTCACCAAGCGGTCGACCAGGTCCCTGTACTCAGCCTCCCTCCCTCCCTCAACACACCCCACAATGGCCGTGTCATCAGAGAAATTCTGCAGATGACACGACTCAATGCAGTACATAAAGTCTGATGTGTATGTGGTGAAGAGGAAGGGAGACAGCACAGTTCCCTGGGGGGCCCCAATGTTACTAATCAGACGATCAAACACACAGTTCTGTAATCTCACAAACTGCAGTCGGCCTGTCAGATAGTCATCGACCCAAGTGATGAGGGGAGCACTCACCTGCATGTTCTCCAGTTTGGCCTTCAGCAGTCTGGGCTGGATGGTGTTGAAGGCGCTGGAGAAATCCAAGAACATGACGCAGACTGAGGTGTTGTGGATTAAAAAATATTTACCGTGCCTTATTCTGTTATATGCTTTGGTATAATTCATAACGTTATAATCATGTAGAACTGGTTGTTTCTCACAGTACTGCACACTCTGAGGGAGATAGAGGCATCATGCAAAGTAGGAGAAGGACACCATATCTCAAGTCACTCTGACCGACATGCGAAGACACTGATACACCACCCCTCCCCTCTGGCTTGAGTGGAAAGGTGCTGAGACCAGCAACCGGTATTATCTTAAAGTATATATAATGATGTACTTCCTTGAGTGCTTTAGATCCCACTTGCGTTTGGCTGAAACAGACTTGAACTCTGTGGTGGGATCTCCAAAGATCTTTGTTTCTAAATAAATAACTCTGCTTTAAGGCTATTCAACGACTCTGTTTTAACTCTCTCACATCAACCTACTCGGGGAAGCAAGTGTGCTTCAACAGTGTTAGGTCTGTCCAGGGAGGAGTAAGCCTTCTGCAGCAGGTGGATGATTGCACCACCCAGCATGGGGCTGATATGCGAACTGCAGGGGATCTTCTGATGGGCACACCAGTGGCCTGAGGTGTGCCAGGACCAGTCTCTCCATGACCTTCATGACGTGAGAGGTCGGTGCCACTGGCCTGTAATCCTCCAATGCAGCAGGACGTCCTTTTTTTGGCACTGTTGCTTGGAGATGCAGTAGAGGGACCGCTGGGGATGGAGGGGTTGGAGTTGAACCTATTGAAAAACAAGTTCAACTCGTTAGCTCATTGTTCATTCTCCTCAGCTGCACCCCCACCTCTCCTCTGGAAGTCAGTGATGTCTCTCATCTCAGTCCAGACGTCCCTGGTATTGTTCTCCTGTAAAGGCTCTCTTCTTCTCGTTGAGAAGGGCCTTCAGGTCACTAGTTACCCATGGACAAGACAAGACAAGACAACTTTATTTGTATAGCCCATTTTTACAAGCAGTTTGTCTCAAAGGGCTTAACATAACATCAGCAACATCCTCTGCCCTTCGACCCTCACATCGACTAAGGAAAAACTCCCAGAAAAACCTTTAACAGGAAAAAATGGGAGAAACCTCAGGGTGAGCAACAGAGGAGGGATCCCTCACCCAGGACGGGCAGACATGCCATGGATGTTGTACAGACAGGAAAGCAGTTAACAACATGAGAACAACATTACTAAAAAGAGAAGTAAAACAAAATCTCAACTCATAAAAATTTTAAATTTTCATGTGATTCATCTGTTCAGTTTCACTTTTGATACCACCTCAATATGATTTCACAAGACTGAAATTATAATTATGAAATTATAATGAAATGCTGTATCATTCATGTATTTTTCATATTCTGTTGAAAACCACTATCCTATCAATTCAATTCAGTTCAATTTTGGCCCGCAAGGGAGAACCACCTGGCCGATAGGCGGCGCACAGAAGAATGACAGGCAGATGTCAACAGTAGACATTGGGTTGGTCATAGAGCCGGATGCAGTTCAACATGAAGATCTGGATGTAGAGATACCTGCAGAAAGATACAGAGAGAGAGAGAGAGAAAGGGAGGGAGAGACACAAAACTACGAGAACTGGACACACAGTTAGTGACACAAAATAATGAATTGTATGTTAATCTGGGGCAGCACGGTGGTGCAGTGGTTAGCACTGTTGCCTCATAGCAAAAGGGTTCCAGGTTCGAATCCCGGTCTGGGCCCTTCTGTGTGGAGTTTGCATGTTCTCCCTGTGCCTGCATGGGTTTTCTCCGGGTACTCCGGCTTCCTCCCACAATACCAAAAACATCCACGTTAGGTTAATTGGCTACTTTAAATTGCCCCTTGGTGTGAGTGTGAGAGTGTGTGGTTGTCTGTCTTTGTGTGTTGGCCCTGTGATTGACTGGCGACCAGTCCAGGGTGTACCCCGCCTCTCGCCCGCAGTCAGCTGGGATAGACTCCAGCTCCCCCGCGACCCTGACAGATAAGCAGTATAGAAAATGGATGGATGGATGTTAATCTGATGAGGAGAGAGGATAGAAGAGGAAATGGAGGAGGGGGAACTGCTTGGTGGATCATTACCTATTCTACCTGTGGCTATATATCAAGACATGAGTGTAACTATGCCTACTGGCCCTACACACTTTGTTTGAGGCTAACTATATGCTTTACTAAACAGAAAGGGTTTAAGTTTAGTCTTAAAAGTGGAGGTGGTGTCTGCCTGTCAAACCCAGATTGGCAACTGGTTCCACAGCAGGGGTGCCTGATAGCTAAAGGCTCGTCCTCCTGTTCTACTTTTATGAATTCTGGGAACTGAAAGTAAACCTGCACTCTGTGATCTGAGTGTTCTATTGGGAATATATGGGACTATTAGATCCTGCAGGTTTGATGGGGCTAGTCCACTTAGGGCCTTATATGTAAGTAGGAGAATTTTAAAGTCTATTCTGAATTTTACCGGAAGCCAGTGAAGAGAAGCTAAGATGGGGGAGATATGATCCCTTTTACTGATTCCTGTTAAAACTCTAGCTGCTGCATTCTGGATCAGCTGCAGGCTATTAATAGAGTAATTTGGACATCCTGACAATAGTGAGTTGCACTAGACCAGCCTAGAAGTAACGAAAGCATGGACAAGTTTTTCAGCATCACTCTGAGAGAGGACGCTCCTAATCTTAGCAATATTACGGAGGTGAAAGAAGGCGGTCTTAGAGGTCTGTTTAATGTGATGGATAAATGACACGTCCTGATCAAAGATAACGTCGAGGTTCCTTGCAGTCGTACTGGGGGCCAAAGTGATGCCGTCCATTATCAGCTATTCTAGTTCTAAGATGTTTGGGACCTAGAACAATGACCTCAGTTTTGTCTGAGTTTAATAATAAAAAATTGGAGGTCATCCAGTCCTTTATGTCCTTAAGACATGCCTGGAGTCTGGCTAACGGCTCTGTTTCTTCAGGCTTTAAGGATAAGTACAGCTGAGTGTCATCAGCATAGCAATGAAAGTTTATGCCATGTTTCTGAATAATAGTTCCTAGAGGGAGCATGTATAAGGTGAACAGGATCGGCTCAAGCACTGAACCTTGTGGAACACAGAGGCTAACCCTTATAGGTGAAGAGGAAACATCATTAACGTGAACAAAGGGAAATCTATCTGTTAAATATGATTTGAACCAGCGTACCGCAGTCCCTGTGATCCTGGTCTCATGTTCTAATCTGTGTAATAAAATGTTGTGATCTACAGTGTCGAAAGCAGCACTGAGATCCAGTAGAACGAGTATGGAGACAAGCCCGTGGTCTGATGCCATGATGAGAACATTTGTAACTTTAACCAGTGCTGTTTCTGTGCTGTGATGGGCTCTGAACCCAGACTGAAACATTTCAAACAGACTGTTCCTGTGTTGGTGATCAGTTAACTGATTTGCCACTCTTATTATTATTTTAGATAAAAATGGGAGGTTGGATATCGGCCTATAGTTTGCTAAGATGTCTGGGTCAAGTGAAGGTTTTATAAGCCTGTGGTACATAACCTGTTGTTAAAGATAACTTGATCTGATCTAAGAAGGAAACGCCAATCAAGGGAAAGACGTCCTTGAGGAGCTTAGTTGGGATGGGGTCTAAGAGACATGTAGTTGGGTTAGATTTGTAAATGCTGGAGGTCATCTTGGGGAGGTCTATGGGCAGGAACCTGTCCAGAGATGGAGTAGGATTAAAAGAGGTTTCTAGAGATGGCACTATATCGGCTATTCTGGGGAGATCTTTATTGATTTTTTCTCTAATGTTAGTAATTTTATTGGTGAAGAAACTCATCTACTCATCAGTCTTCACTACTCTCGGAATACAAGGCTCAACAGAGCTGTGACTCTTTGTCAGCCTGGCTACAGTGTTAAAGAGAAAACATGGGTTGTTCTTGTTTTGCTCTATTAATGTTGAATAATAGGCAGTTCTGGCTTCACGAAGGGACTTTTTGTATGCCAATAGACTGTCTTTCCAGGCCCTCTGGGATTCAACTGATTTGGAGGAGTACAACTTCCTCTCCATCTGTCTTGATGTTTGCTTCAGTGTTCGTATATTTGAATTATACCAAGAAGCTAGCCTCCTATGATTTTTAACTTTTTTTCAGTGGAGCAACCATATCTAGAACTGTGTGCAATCGTGGCTGCAGCGTTGTTAACAAAAGAATCAATTTCTCCAGGAGTAACGTTTAAATCAGTTCGCTCTGTTCTGTCTACACTGCCTACACTATCTTCAGAGAGCCATCTGGTATAGTAGACCTTTTTGTTGTGTGATGTAAAGTCTGAGTTAGTTCAAAAATTACAAGTGAATGGTCTGAAAGGAGAGGGTTTTGAGGGACAACTAACAGGTTCTTAGTTTCTAGGCCGTAGGTGAGAACTAGATCGAGTGTGTGATGGCAGTATGTTGGTTCATTCACTATCTGAAGGAAACCTATTGAATCTAAGAGTGAACTAAAGGCTGTCTTAAGACTGTCAGAGTCAACATCCATATGAATGTTAAAGTCACCCACTATAATGACTTTATCTGTACTGAGCACTAAACTAGATAAGAAGTCAGAAAACTCAGGAACTCTGAGTAAGCAGCAGCAGGTGGGCGATACACAACAACTAATAAAACTGGCTTTTCTGACTTCCAGTTTTGGTGAGACAGGCTGAGAGTGAGACTCTCAAATGAACTATAGATAGATTTAGGTTTGAGGTTAATCTGAAGACTGGAGTGGTAGATTGCTGCCACTCCTCCTCCTCGGCCTGTGCCTCGAGGAACATGATAGTTAATATAACCAGACGGAGTTGATTCATTTAAGCTAACATATTCTTCATCCCGTAACCAAGTCTCAGTGAGGCAGAATATATCAGACTGATCAATAATTACATCACTGAGTAGGAGAGATTTAGAGTGGAGGGATCGTATATTTAATAATCCACATCTGATTGTCCTATTTTTTGGCTCTAAATATTTGCTAGTTTGTATTTTCAAGAGGTTGTTATGATTAACACTTCTTAAATTTTGTGCTAGTTGGACTATGGGAGGACAAGGCACTGACACTATTTCTATGGGATTGTTAAACTTAGTATTACTGTGTGCATTTATATTTTTATTTATTCTACTTTTAACGGAGGGCGGCAGTCCTACAGAAGCAGCAGAGAAGTGTATAAGACAGCGGCTCTGCTTCCTGGCCTCAACCCTGGGTTGTCAGTGGGTTGGTTCTCTAATAAACTTGGCCATATTGGTAGAAATAAGAGCCGCACCACCCCAGGTGGGATGAATACTGTCTGTGCTAATAAGGCCAGGTTTTCCCCAGAAAGTCTCCCAGTTATCTATAAAGGCCACGTTGTTTTCTGGACACCACCGTGACAGCCAGCGACGGAGCGATGACATGCGGCTAAACATGTCATCACTGGTCAGATTCGGGAGAGGACCAGATAATGCTACGGAGTCCGACATAGTTTTTGCCAAATTACACACCGACTTAATATTAACTTTGGTGACCTCCAACTGGTGTAGCCGAGTGTCGTTGGCGCCGACGTGAATTATATTCTTACTATATTTACTCTTATCTCTCGCCAGCAGCTTTAAATTGCCCTCTATGTCGCCCGCTCTGGCCCCCGGGATGCATTTGACGATGGTCGCTGGTGTCGGCTTCACATATCGCAAAACAGAATTGCCAGTAACCAGGGTCGGTTTCTCAGCGGGTGTGTCGCTGAGTGGGGAAAAGCGGTTAGACACATGAAGCGGTTGGTGGTGAACCACGGGCCTTTGTTTTGGACTACGCTTCTTTCGAACGGCCACCCAACCTCCCTGACTTCCCGGCTGCTCGGGGGCTGCTGGGGGGCAGCTGACATCAGCTAAAGTAGCTAAAGTAGGCCGGTCCACACAGGCTAACTGCTGCTGGCTAGCTGTCGGGACTAATGGACTATGATCTTTCTTTCACCTCCGTAATATTGCTAAGATTAGGAGCGTCCTCTCTCAGAGTGATGCTGAAAAACTTGTCCATGCTTTCGTTACTTCTAGGCTGGACTACTGCAACTCACTATTGTCAGGATGTCCAATTTACTCTATTAATAGCCTGCAGCTGATCCAGAATGCAGCAGCCAGAGTTTTAACAGGAATCAGTAAAAGGGATCATATCTCCCCCATCTTAGCTTCTCTTCACTGGCTTCCGGTAAAATTCAGAATAGACTTTAAAATTCTCCTACTTACATATAAGGCCCTAAGTGGACTAGCCCCATCATACCTGCAGGATCTAATAGTCCCATATATTCCCAATAGAACACTCAGATCACAGAGTGCAGGTTTACTTTCAGTTCCCAGAATTCATAAAAGTAGAACAGGAGGACGAGCCTTTAGCTATCAGGCACCCCTGCTGTGGAACCAGTTGCCAATCTGGGTTTGACAGGCAGACACCACCTCCACTTTTAAGACTAAACTTAAAACCTTTCTGTTTAGTAAAGCATATAGTTAGCCCCAAATAAAGTGTGTAGGGCTGGTAGGCATAGTTACACTCACCTCATGATATATGGCCACAGGTAGAATAGGTCTGACTAACTGTTAATCTTTAAATCTCTATCATAGCTAAGCTGCTATAGGCCTATGCTGCCGGGGGAAACAAACATGATCCACTGAGCAGTTTCCCCTCCTCCTTTTCCTCTTCTATCCTCTCCCCTTGTCAGATTAACATACAATTCATTATTTTATGTCACTAACTGCGTGTCCAGTTCTCCTCGTAGTTTTGTGTCTCTCCCTCCCTTTCTCTCTCTCTCTCTCTCTCTATATATATATATATATATATATATATATCTTTCTGCAAGTATCTCTCCATCCAGATCTTCATGTTGAACTGTAGCCTGCTCTATGACCAACCCAATGTCTACTGTTGACACCTGCCTGTCATTCTTCTGTGCGCCGACTATCGGTGGGGTGGTTCTTCCTTGCGGGCCGAAATTGAATTGAATTGAATTGATAGGATAGTGATTTTCAACAGAATATGAAAAAACACATGAATGATACAGCATTTCATTATAATTTCATTATCATCAATTTTCAAATTTTAAAATCATATTGAGGTGGTATCAAAAGTGAAACTAAACAGTTGAGATTTTGTTTTACTTGTCTTTTTAGTAATGTCATTCTCATGTTGTTAACTGCTTTCCTGCCTGTACAATATCCATTGCACGTCTGCCCGTCCTGGGTGAGAGATCCCTCCTCTGTTGCTCACCCTGAGGTTTCTTCCATTTTTTCCTGTTAAAGGTTTTTCTGGGAGTTTTTCCTTAGTCCATGTGAGGGTAAAAGGGCAGAGGATGTTGCTGATGTTATGTTAAGCCCTTTGAGATAGACTGCTTGTAAAAATGGGCTATACAAATAAAGTTGTCTTAGTCTTGTCTTGTCTTGATCTAGAGTACGGAGCCAGGCCTCTAATTCAGTTAGCCTCACCTCCAAGGCTATGAATAAGCTACACTTTCTACACATCTCACTCTCACTAAAGGAGGCAGAGGAATAGCTCAACATTTCACACACCTTACAGAAGACGGGAGAGACAGAGGGAGAGTGAGTGGAAGAAGCCATGCTAGCACTAAGCTAAGCTGAGCTGAACGACAGACAGAACGGGGATCGGGAAAGGAAAGAATCTAGATGATGGTGCGGTTAATAAACTTTTCTTAATAAACTTTTCCTAAAGCGTTTATGTACTTATTTGTAAGAACCAACCACAGTAAAAGCTAACACAAAGTATGTCGATTGAAGTACACCAATGCCACCGAACACCAAACGCTAGCAAGTGAATGAGTAGTGCAAGAACAGGAAGTGATGTAATACGCAATACGTTACCCAACGCAGGAGCGTTTGTTGTTTGGATAGCAGTGGTCTTCTTTAGTGGGGATGGTGTTGTCAATACAGAACCCAATGTAATCAGAGACACAGTCAGCCAGGCCATAAATGTCCTCACCATGTGGCTCATACAGAGCATCCCAGTCTGTGGCCTCGAGCGCTCCATGCAGTGTTTCCATGGCCTCAAGAGGCCATTTCCTCACTGTCCTCACTGTGACTGGGTGCTGCTGAACCACAGTCTTGTACAATGGTGAGAGCAGGACTAGGTTGTGGTCTGACCTGTCCAGTGGTGGCAGGACAGTGGAGCTGTGCACATCCTTAACATTTGTGTACAGCAGGTCCAAGGTCTTATTTTCACGGGTGGCGCATGTTACAAACTGGTAGAAGGTTTGGAGTGTGAATGAATGAGGGAAAAGTGTCCAGTCCATTGGAAAA
This sequence comes from Scatophagus argus, assembly GCF_020382885.2. Lineage (NCBI taxonomy): Eukaryota > Metazoa > Chordata > Actinopteri > Scatophagidae > Scatophagus > Scatophagus argus. Next base: position 24,130,773 of record NC_058504.1, on the reverse strand, counting down.
GCATCTCGCCGTTGTGGTTTGCAAAGATGCACAGAACATTGTAATAATAAAGATAAAATCAAACAACAAAGGCAATAAAAATACAAAAAACCAACAAAAATACCCGGAGCTACTACAACAGGCTCCCGCTAGGATGACGCCATCTTGGAATATTAAGCTCTCTTTGTGGATGTACTAAATTGACCAGATCTAGCTTAAATTTTGTGAACACAATCTCAAGGCATTGGTGAGCCTTCTGGATAAAGTTTATGAGGTTTTGTCAAATGCTGTTACCATGGAGACACATTCCTCGCCATGAAACAGGAAGTTATGTTTGAGAAGGTAGAGATGTTCAAAACCTTATGAAACTTGACAAACTTGTCCTAAGTAATAAATGTTAGAGAGTAATAAATGATAGGTTTCTATATTTGGCGTGGCAAACTGACTCCATAGCGCCCACCTACAAAATTTCAATGACGTAGCACTTACATATGAGCTGTATGCAAAAAATTTGGTGTGCACATGTAACTCTTTTGTGGTCCTGGCAGTGCTGTCAATTCTGATGTTTTGCTATGACACTCAAGTGCGCCTTATCCAAGCTTTATCAAACTTCACAGGGTGGATAGGAGTTTAGTCTTGAACTTACTAACTTGAACAACATATCAGCTAAAATACAAATGCATACAATACATAGTTTTTCAGTATTCCAATTAAAACAACCTGTCATGTTTGTCCTTTGTGATGAATGGCGCTTATTAAATGTATGTTTTTCTCTCTCTCTTTCATCTTCTCTGTCCTGTCTACCTCTTCTTCCCCCCTTCATCCGGCCGACTATCATCAAGATAGTTATCCCTTGTGAGCCTGGTCCTGCGCAAGGTTTCTTCCTGTTAAAAGGGAATTTTTCCTTGCCACTGTCTTCTTGCTCGGAGGTTCAGGCTCTGGGTTTCTGTAAAGCACCTAGAGACAATTTTGATTGTAAAAGGTGCTATATAAATAAAAATGAATAAAAAAAATGAAAATAGTTCTGAAGACTCTTATATGCAAATATTGAGTTACTCTCAAGCACCACCTGCTAGTACCAGATACATCTCGAAGGCCAGAAACCTTAAAGAGCTTCATGGCAGTATCAACAGCCCCCTACCCTCTCTCGTTATTTCTATAAACTGCATTTTGTCAACAATTAATTCTCTTGAGAAGCATAATGATTATTATCCTTGGAGATTTCACCCTTGACTTGCTTGACCTCGCATCTTCTAGTGATAGAAATTTATTTAGCAACTTATTTCTATCTCAGTTAATTAATGAACCTACTAGAGTTGACCATCGGTTTTCACTTTTGGATTGGATACTTGTCTCCAGTACAGAAGGATAATTAAATCCAGTGTCATGTCAGATTGTCTAAGTGTTCACTATGTTATATTTTGTGTGCAGAAAATTAAAATCCCAACAAGTCCAGCTATAGTTAGTTAGTTATATAGTTAGATAGTGTTTGTAAGGATTTACATAACCCTAAGCAATTTTGGAATAAGATGAACTGTGCTTTTAATAAAACTAATAAAAGTATCAATCAAATAGGAAAATATAGAGATCGAAAGTGTGACGTAGCGAAAAGGAAAAACTGCCATGCATTGTGGGCTTTATGGGCAGCTGAAAAATGTGTTTATGCTGACTGCATGCGTGACACTGCTCTTGTGTTATGTTGTTTTGTTTTAACAAGTTAAAACATAGTGCAAACGTGCTGTGTCGTTAACTGCCACAATTGTTCACATGATCGCTTCGGTAAAAAAACCCGATATAGAATAGAATAAAACAGAACAGAATAGAATGCCTTTATTGTCACTATACACATGTACAAAGAGATTAAAAGCCATCTCCGCAGTGCAAACAGTGAATGAAGTAAGAATAAACGAAATAATATAAAAAATAGATATGGTGCTATTTACAGTGCTAAACACATATATATATATGTGTGTGTTATATATTGCACATACAGAGGTATTGCACAGGAGGTAAAAGACTGGTGGTTGAAGTGAATGGACTATGGAATCAGTGCATATGAGAATTCAAAATGGTTATTGCTTTTGGGAAGAAGCTGTTTTTGAGTCTATTTGTCCTTGTCCTGATGCACCTGTAGCGCCTCCCTGAGGGCAACAGGTTAAACAGGTTAGAGCCAGGGTGAGAACTGTCCTTGCTGATGGTTTTGGCTCTGCTGAGGCAGCGGGAGGTGTAAATGTCCATCAGGGAGGGGAGAGGGCAGCCGATGATCTTCTGTGCTGCCTTTACAACCATACCGTACCATACCGTGATACCGTATGTCAACAGGCTTTCGATGGATGAGCGGTAGAAGGTCAGCAGCAGGTTGGAGTTTAGATTGTGCTTCCTGAGGACTCTCAGGAAGTGTAGCTGCTGCTGAGCCTTCTTGATGACTGCTGTAGTGTTCTCTGTCCAGGAGATGTCACTGGAGATGAGGATGCCGAGAAACCTGAAAGTGTGGACCCTCTCCACACACACGCCGTTGATGTAAAGGGGGGCTGGGTCGGTGCTGTGCTTCCTGAAGTCAATGATGATCTCATTAGTTTTCTTGGTGTTCAGAGAGAGGTTATTCTCTGAACACCAGGTTGCCAAATTCCGGATCTCCTCTCTGTGCATATCTGGAAAAGTCAAAAAACTCAAACCTGTTCCAATATATATGGACCTAACTGTATATACAGTATAACATATACATTACAGGTCGCTTTTGTGATGGAAATTTTGTATGCTTTGTAGTAATAATGACATAATGTTTACTTTTACTTCATACTTAATGTAGTTAATCTGTAGCTTTAGTTGTGTGGTGTTATAGTGACCAAGTAATGACCTGGTGAACTGTTCAGAACTGATGAAGCTGCTTGGATTAGCAGTGAAACATCTTCAAGTCAATCTTCACAAGTCCAGACGCCTTGCTTTAACTCTTTGAGTGAATATGACCTGGATGACTGAGAATCTCCACAGACATGTCTCCAAAGAACCAAACAAAGAACCAGAGACACATCAGAAAGTATAAAACGAGATGAAGTCTTCGACCAGTGGGGCACAACTCTGAACCGCTTGCTGTCGTGTGGTTCTGTGTGTTGCCTCCTCTCTATTAAAACATTTTAGTACATGCTATCTTCCGGATTTGTTGTGTTTTCCTTTGCTTAACTCACTACAGGCAGAAATGAAATTGCTGTAACACTTTAAAAAAGATTTGGTCTTAAATTAAGACTATCCTCACTTCACACACTGTACACCATTAAACCACTGCCTATGAGCAACCCTGTGCTAATTTCTGAACTTACACTGAATTTCACTCAAATACAATGAAGTGGGACAAATGGTTTTGCTTTGGTTGCACAGTTTTTAAAATGATGCAGGTTTTGTGATGATGAAGTGTGTGGTTAATCTAATCTGCTACTTTAAACATGCTTAAACTGAGGCTAAGTAATTCTTGTTTATGAATACTGAAACCCACCCAACACTGCCAGCTTTCTGAACTATTTGAGTTGAGCTTGAGCCTGGAATCACTCCTTTAGAAATGTTTATATTTGTAAAATTATATGATTAGTTATACTATTTTAATTAAACTGTATGAATTAAAATAGGATAATTGATAAGATCAATCAGTGAAACTCGTGATAAAAATTTGGTTTGTTTTCACTAACAGTCTATATTTTGGGAGATCTATTGTGGCCCACAATGTGTGCATTTGTGTTTGTAATTTTTTTAAACTATTAATTCCAGTTTAAACGGATAATTAATCCTAGTTATACAAAAGTTCTTATGAATAAGCAACAGAAACAGGCTTACCCCTCATCACCTCAACAGTGTAGCTCACTCCAAGCACACAAATAGATTTTCAAGTTAAGTCAACTTCTCAGTCATAAACTTTTTATGAAAAATTCTGAAACCAAGGAGAATTCACTCTGGACGAGGTTCACTTCAGCGCAAGCGCAAGAGACCCGCCCGCGCGCGCAACCAGCTCTGTCAGGCGCGCGCCCCAAAAGGATAGCGCGCCTAACCCACCAGAACCGCGCCGCAACTGACCCGATTACGCAGCTTTACAACTGGACAGCGCGCGGTTTCCTGTTGTTGGCACCGCTAGACTTGATAACATAAGGCAGCTGGATAGGTATCTATCTTCGCCAGGCTATTGGATTATTTGACCGCCTATACCACAGCACAAAGGGACAATAATATGTCCCAGAGACAGACACCCTCGTGGTGTCTCTTCTTTCCGCTGCTGCTGTTGTGCGTAACAGGACAGCAGTGTCTCGCGGCCCGTCCATTGCTCGTGTTTCTGATCGATGGTTTCCGCTATGACTACATGGATGACCTTCACACGCTACCAGGATTTCGGGAGCTCGTGAACAATGGGGTGAAAGTGGACTACATGACGCCGGACTTTCCGAGTTTATCATACCCTAATTACTACTCTTTAATGACAGGTAATATATCTATCGTTAGCATACAGTAGCAACACCAACACAAATTAAACACTGTAAATACAATTGATCAGTTAATAATCAGTCATGCACTTAACCCAGCTTAATGATTGTTTTAATTCTAAGAAAATAATAATCTAATAATTCTAATAATTTTACTAGTTATTTTTCTTTGTATATATGTTGCCTGAGTTATACATGGTATGGAGAGCACGATGAATAAAATTTTTCCTTTGGAATGTTAAGATGCCAGGTTACTTTACAGGCACTCGGCTCATACTGAGCCCTGGGGTTCAGCTAGGTGTCAAAAAGCTAATTTTAAGCTATCAAGATTTAAAATTAGTACATATGGTTGACAAAGAGTACATATAATTTCGTCATTCATCATTCATCTTTATCATTGAGTGCAAGCTCTCTTCTACAATGGTGCCCTGATTAAAAATACAATAGACACACAATAATTGCAATACATATAAAACAATACATAAAATGAAATACATAAAAAGCAATACAGGTACTATCAATTCAAATAAAACATCTTACTGCTTGCTTCAAATATACTTGCACTAGATTCAAGATTCAAGAGTGTTTATTGTCATTATGCAAGCATAACGAAATTTTGCCCAGATCCTCGACTTAAAAACACCCTTATAAATAGTCAGCAGAAAATTAAAATTGCACACTTAAGAAAAAATATAAAAACATAAAATACAAAATACAAAATGAGGTAGATAAAGTGCACTTAGTGCCAGTGCCAATCTATGGTATGCTGTGTGTGTGTATGCAGATAGACGGGGGAGGGTGTATGTGTGAAGTCCTGTAGGGGGGTGGGACGTGAGTGTGTCACTGTATGGGGGTTATTGCTTTAACAGCTCTGGGGAAGAAGCTGTCCCTGAGTCTGTTGGTGCTGGTTTTAATGTTCCTGTACCGCTTTGATGGAAGCGGTACAAACAGTTCGTTGCTCGGGTGGGTGGGGTCTGTGGCAATGCGTCTTGCCTTCTTCTGGACTCGGGCAGTGTAAACTGAGTCCAGATCTGGTAGACTGCAGCCCACAATCCCCTGTGCTGTCCTCACCACCCGGGCTATGTCCTTCCTGTCCTGTGCTGTGCTACTGCCATACCACACAGTCACACTGAGACACAGGATGCTTTCAATTGTGGCTCTGTAAAAGTTCACAAGCAGCTGAGTAGACAGTCCAGTCCGTTTCAACTTCCTGAGAAAGAAGAGCCGTTGTTGGGCCTTTTTCACCAGGTGTGAGGTGTTCACTGACCAGGAGAGGTCAGAGGAAATGTGGATACCCAGGAACTTAATGCTGTCCACCCGCTCCACCGCCTCCCCAAGTATACAGACGGGAGCGTGATCGGTCTTCCTGGACCTCCTGTAGTCCACTATGACCTCCTTGGTCTTGCTGATGTTCAGGATGAGGTTGTTCCTGGAACACCACTGTGTCAAGTTCTGGACCTCATCTCTGTAGTGGGTCTCATCATTGTTAGATATGAGACCCACCACAGTGGTGTCGTCCGCAAACTTAACGACCATGTTTGTGGGGTGGATAGCAGAGCAGTCGTGTGTGTAGAGTGTGAATAAGGGAGGGCTGAGTACACAACCCTGCGGCGTGCCAGTGTTGAGGATCAGTGGGGCAGATGTAGACTCCCCTATCCTCACCACCTGGGGCCTGTGGGTGAGGAAGTCCCTGATCCACAAGCAGAGTGAGTCTGACAAACCCAGGTTGTGGAGTTTCAGGGCTAGCATATCCGGGGGGACGGTGTTGAAGGCCGAGCTGAAGTCCACAAATAGGTAGTTGAGTCGCTGCAGGTGAGTCAGGGCCGTGTGAAGTGCTAGCGAGACGGCATCCTCCGTAGAACGGTTCTCCCTGTAGGCGAACTGCAGACTGTCCAGGCCAACGGGGATGGCGTCCTTGATGTGTCTCAGGAGGATCCTCTCGAAGCACTTCATAATAACCGCGGTCAGAGCGACGGTAGTCGTTGAGGCAGGTTATGGTTGATTTCTTGGGCACAGGCACAATGATGGAGGACTTCAGGCACTCAGGGACCGTGGACAGCTGTATGGACAGGTTGAAGATGTCGAGAAAGACTTCTGCCAGTTAGTCTGCGCATGACTTCAGTGTGCGCCCTGACACCTTATCTGGACCTGCAGCCTTGTTGGTGTTGATCCTCCTCAAAGCGGAGGTCACTTGGTACAGCTGCAGAACGACAGGCTGCTGCTACACCTATGGCTGAGGAAGGTGTGCAGTTCTTCTGCTGCTGGGAGAGTTGAAGCGTGCGCAGAAGCTGTTAAAGGTGTCAGGTAGGGTCAGGCCATGGCTGACCTGCTGGTCATTCCGCTTATAGTCTGTGATGGTCCTGATGCCTTTCCACATGTTACGTGGATCGTTGTCATTGAAGTGCTCCTCAATGCGCTGCTTGTGCCTGTGTTTAGCCAGCTGGATGCCCTTTTTCAGTTCTTTCCGGGCCCTGCTGTAAGCCAGCCTATCTCCTGACCTATAGGCTGCATCCCGGGCTTTTAGCAGGGGCCACACTGTGCCGTCCACCCATGGTTTTTGATTAGGAAAAACCGTGATTGCCTTTGTGGGTGGGACAGCATCAGTACAGAAGTGAACATAGGACAGAACATAGCACAGCTGACGTGTATTCCTCCAGGTCAGCGTCTGCTTTGAACACTGGTGGGTTTGGTCCTGCAAATCAGAGGTCTGTAGGCAGGGATCAGCTCCACGGAGATGTGATCTGACATGCCCAAGTGAGGAGCTGCTACAGCCTTGTATGCCCCTGGGATGTTACAGTAGACCTGATCTCTGGTCGGAAAGTTGATGAATTTGTGGAATTTGGGGAGAACAGCTTTTAATTCCACATGGTTAAAGTCCCCAGCCATGATCACAGCCGCCTCTGGATAACATCCATTTGGCTGCTAATCAGGCAGCATAGCTCCTCTAGCGCTAGCTTAGCGTTAGCCCTCGGTGGAATGTAGGTCGCTATGATCATGAGAGCTGAGTTCTCTAACCAATTTAAATGGTCTGCACTTCACTGCCAGATATTCCAAGTCGAGGGAGCAGAAAGTTCCTATTATGTTCGTTGCTGTACACCACGATTTGTGAATGTACAACGCCAAACCTCCGCCTTTGGACTTGCCTGAAGCTGCAGTCCTGTTGGCACAGAACAGCGAGCGCCACCGCTGCATCGGGGATGTTTTTATCCAGCCAGGTCTCGGTTAAGATCGCCACACAGCTGTCCGTCTTACATGAGACGATCCTCATTCGAATCTCGTCCAGTTTGTTGACGAGTGACCTGGCGTTGGCGAGGAGGAGACTGGGCAGACCCGGTCTGTGTGGGTTAGCATGTAGCCTAGCACGCAGCTCGCTCCGCTTACCCCGTTCTTATTCACGTTGTCTCCTCCGTCTCTGAGGCCACAGAGGGGGGATGGCAAGAGCCTCTGTGGTCCGCTGCAGCTCTGGTGGGATAAAATCCAGCTTTGGGGGTGCAAACAGTCCGTAATTTTTCCCCAATTCCCACAATTCAGCCCTTCCGTACTGAATTAAGGCTTTGAGTGGTAAAAACAGTAGTGAAAACACAAATAAAAACATGAATAAATACACAAAAACCCGAAAGCCTCCACCCGCGCCGCCATCTTGTTTGTATTTAGCATTTACACAAATAAACTGAGAGTTAGACAAGAAATGTGAAGTTGTTTTGTTTACTCTGGTTTCTTCTGGTTACTAACACATACGCTAATTCATTTTTTTTTAAAATTTCAATTACTTTATTAATCCCAAGCTGGGAAATTGCTTCTCTGCATTTAACCCATCATTGATTGAAACACACACACATGCAACATGCTAGGCTATGTGTGCTAGGGCTCCTCTCATTATCTCCACTGGTGTTCCCCCCCTTTCTCTTGTTGTTTGCCCATCCTCCCCATCAATACTGACCAATCAAACAAAACAACACTATAGAATAAAACTACAGAAATTGATTGTTTGTGCTCTTGTAACACTCAACTACTTACGCACAGAAACTGCCTTACCACTATAATATTCTACATTAAATATCTAGTTTCCTGAGTGGCGGCAGGTTTTTGAGTTCCGATCCTGTGGTGTGTTCTATTGCGCAATCGACCCTCAAAGCTGAAGACAAAATCTCAGGGCTAACTGGCAAGAAAAGTCCCTCCAAAAGAAAGTCCAAGAGCTACCTTGGAAACAGACACTGAAGATCGAATCTGCGGCTCATTGGTTTGCTCGAGAAAACAGAAGGAGAAGACGCATTCCTTCAAACCTGGCTGCCCGAAATCTTTGGACCGGACACGTTTCCGAACCCCGTTGTTATTGAACGTGCTCACAGACTGCCTGGCTGACAAGACCCGAGCAGACCCCCGCATACTCTTATGATTAAGTTTCTTAATTATCAAGACAAGGTTCGAGTAATGAGAGCAGCTCGACAGAAGGGAAAGGTGATGTATTGGGAGCCCCAAGTTATGTTTTTTCCAGACCTGTCTGTGGAGGTACAGAAACAATGGAGACAGTATAACGTTGTGAAGCAGAAACTATGGCAGTTAAACAAAGGACTTTGGTCTTATATTTCCAGCAAAGATGAGGATCTTTCATAAAGGTGGCCGACACCAGAGGAGGTGGACGTATTCATTCAGTGTGTTTGTCAGCAGAAAGATGGATAAACAACGACCGGCATTATGAAGGCTACACCATCACAATATTAAACACACCTATACTCTATGGGACAATTAAGAGCATCGCCACAGTGTTTTTTGTGGTTAATCTAATTGGGATGTTTACACTTGTACATTTGACAAGAGGGTGAACTAAGTGATATATAATTAGTGTTCACCAGGGTCGGAGCAACTTTTTGTTTTTTGTTTTTCTTGCTGCTTTTGAAGGATCAGTGATCATAACCGAGTTGCTACAAGTGGGGAGGGTTATCTGTAAACTAGATCACAGAGATGGGTAGGGGGATTAAGAGTTCTGTGTTAAGTGTTTTGTTGTTCTTTTGGTTGTATTCTGAGGTGCATTTTTTGACAGGAAGGGCAAATTGTTATCAACAGGGCCATGCCATGTTCACAGTATTAATAAGTAAATAGGAATTTAGAGCTTCAAATAATCTCCTGGAATGTTAGAGGTTTAAGGAAATTTGTTAAAGTAAAACAAGTCATGAATAGGCTAAATCAATATCATCCAAAAATAATCTTACAAGAAACGCACCTGCTTTCTCGTGAAACAGGCCTTTTAAAGAAAAGATGGCCAGGTCAAGTAATCACATGCTCCTTTTCTCCACATGCCAGGAATATTGCAATTCTTGTGCATAAGTCTGTTCCTCTTCGTATACAAAAGAATGTTCTGGATCCAATGGGTAGATTCATTATCATACAAGCCTCATTAATAAACCAAGACTCGATTCTTATGAATTTATATGGTCCTAATAATGACGATTCAAACTTTTCTTTTATATTCTTATTAGTGTCTTCTTTGCAAGGTGCCCTAATAATTGGAGGGGATTTTAACTGCACTCTGGATCTAAAAGCTGATTGTTGGTTACAGAATTCCAAATTTCTTGAACACGTGAGACAGAATATTGATTTCCAGTTAAACACAACAGAAACATCTGCCTCAGTAAGATGGGAGGACTTCAAAGCGTTTATTAGATGCCAAATGATGGGATACACAAGAAATAAATCGAACAATATTTAGAGATACTGAAATTGGAAAGGGATATTAAGGAGCTTGAATTGGAAGTAATTGGAGATAACAGTAAAGAAAACCAACAGAAATTAGCTATTTTAAAAGCAAAGTATAACAGGTTATCCTCCAATAAGGTCCTGGCAGGCTTAACCCTCTGAAGTCATGTATAATTGTCAGTTGTTGACTATTTTTGATTCTAATTTTATATTTCAACTTAGAATTTTTTTTATCTTGCCATTTTTGAATCATTTTTGATCAGCACAACCTCACAAGTGTGATTTACTGTTGTTTTTTTCATTTTGACATACTGTATTGACACACTGGACCTAAAATCACACAAAACTCTAAAATCCGACTGGGGAAAATGCGCTGAAATGCGCTGAATGAAGTGCGCTCAATGCGCTGGTGTTTACTGCGTCTTCTTGAATAAAATGCGCGCCCCAAACGCGCACCAAAGGTGATGGCAATGATCATGAAAAAAACAGTGCGTATATTTTTTATCATAACTCGGGTTTTACTTGACATATTAACAAAATTTAAAAACTGGTATATAGTTTGAAGTGCCCACTTTCGACACACAAAAAAACTGGGATTCAGCGGTCTTAAAGTGGTCTTGTGATAAGGACGCGCCGGCGCGTCTGTCGACTCCTGAGGGTTAATTAGATTGAAACAGACTTATTACGATCAGGGAGAGAAGGCGGGGAAATTACTTGCATGGCAAATTTTTAAGAGCAACCTTTTGTCACCATTGTTAGATATGTTTGTAGAAAGCTTTAATTCAGACAAACTTCCACCATCCTTGCTTAATGCACTCATAATTTTGATACTGAAACCTGGAAAATTAGCAACAAAATGTGATTCCTATCGACTGATTTCACATAATAATTCTGATTCTAAAATAATTGCCAAAATATTGGCACTAAGGCTCGAAAAGTATCTGCCTTTTCTTGTTGATCCAGACCAGAATGGATCTGTTAGGGGATGTCAGGCTTTTCATTGTGTCCACAGGGTTCTCAATATTATTTATGCAAAAACGGAACATCCAGATACAGTAGTGCTCTCGCTAGTATCTCCATGAAATACTCACACATTTTGGCTTCGGTAAATATTTCTCTAACTGGATTAAAGTTTTGTATAATAACTCGTTTGCATCAGTACTAATCAATGATATTATATCCAAACCTTTTTATCTTTCAAGAGGCATGCGTCAGGGATGCCCCCTTTTGCCTCTTTTGTTTGGGTTGGCAATTGAACCCTTGGCAATTGCCATTAGGACCAATCAGAATATTTCTGGCCTTAAAATAAACAAAGTTGATAACAAAATAGGCTTGTTCGCGGATGATATCGTAATTTTTTTTATCCCATTTATAACAGTCACTTCATCACTTGTTTAAAAACATTAGTTCTTTTAGTAAGCTCATTCCCGTTACAAAATTAATGAATCAAAATTAGGTATTCTTTTCCTTAAGCATTCTGAAAGAGTAAATCCCCCAGTTCAAACACGTTTCAAAATAGTTAAAGATAACTTCATTTATCTTGGTATTAAAATTACCCCTAAAATAGAGGATTTAGTAGAAGCAAACTATAATCCACTGATAGAGTCAGTGTCGGAATCTATTAATAGATGGCCCATGTTACCATTTTCCGTGATAGGGCGTATCAATGGTTTTACACCTGGCAAACAAGATTTGGGTTTCAAAATTTGGGCAAACAAAGGCGTAAGTAAAATTGTTTATTGATTTATTCAACAACAACATTCTCATGTCATTTGAAGATTTGCGACTAAAATATGACATCCAATCAAAACACTTTTAAATATTTGCACATAAGAATCTATATATATAAGATACAGAATTCTTTATCTTTACCTACTCTTAGCACTATAGAAGAAATAGCAACATATCATATATAATAATCATATATAATAACACCAGCTCATCTTAACAAATTTAACCCCAATATTCCCGACACGTACACCATAGCCAAATCTTGGAAATCCACTACCAAACCAAGTGTTGGTGTCTGGCTTGCAGGACTGACTGATTCTCTTGCACTGGAGAAACTAACTTTTACGTTAAAGGGTAAATGTCTCATTTTTGACAGTATGTGGATCTTTTATGGTGTTCTTAGAAGAGATGAAGCTCTCCTCATATGTCAACTGTCTCTGTCAACTACTATTGATATGCACTTAGTATACGTCTGTCTGTCTTTACTTTGTTTTTCTTGAAATGCTTTTCTTTACGGGATAACAAAGTTAACGTTTGGACCACTGGAAACTCTTAAGGATGAATTATGCTTTGGACTGTATTAATATCGCATGCTACTGCCCTGTCATGTATTCCTTGTTGAAGATTTGCCTGACTGTGATAGTTTTGTTTTGCACCTGTATTATTTGTTATAGTGTATAAACACACTTACTGAAAAAAAACTATTTTCTCTTATTTTTGGTATCTAATGTATCTGAAGTATCTCAGTCTTTTCTCTCTTTAAGTGTTATCAAACAGCTTTACTTTCAGTTCCTTCCTTATGATTTTTCTATTTTCACAAGAAACTCAGAGCAGAAACTGTGTTTTTGTTTTTGACGTTTTTTAAAAGGTGCATTTTTGTCTGCAATCCAATTATGTTTTTATCTAGAACTCCAAGTTTGGATCTTGCCATGCTAAGTCCAATATCACTGACAAATCACACAACAAATAATACTTTTTAGAAAAGTGTTTGAAATTCAATTTGACAGTGATACATTGTTTGGATCTTGCTATTGGGCAGTGTTCGTTGAAATCAAAGGTACAAACACTTCTAGCTTGCTAGACTAAGATAATATCCAAGAGTTTGGACTTTCCTGTTTGTTTGTTTTGTTTTTGATGTGGTTGAGTAGGCGAAGAAATAAGCCATGTGAGATTAAATACAGTTCAGAGAATTTTTTTAGTTATCAGAAACATTACTTAACCAATTAAGGTTCATATTACTGAGTTCTGAGTCATCATGGTCAAGTCAATTACTGTAAGTCATCTCCACAGGTGCAGAGTGAACAATAAAACCCAATGACTAGTCCTTTCATGATACATTGATTTCTTATATACTAAATGCAAAATACAGCATACTGTGACAAATACACACACATATATATGTAGCACACACATTGTGTCCTAAGAGTATCTAGTATAGCATGTGACACAGCAAATAGTGTATAGGAAAAAGTTATGGTATGATGTTAAATGCAGCTGCACTCTCATCACACATTAATTGTGTTGAAAAGCAAAGTCATTCAACTGAAATAACCAGGAGAGTTACCTAATTTTCCATTGTTGCTAATGCAACTGCAAAAAATTCAACAATAACAGCAACAAGGGCAGTGGACTGGTTTGGACTGGTTACTGGTGCTAAATACAATTTTGTGGGAAACAAACACTGAGCAACTATTTTGCTGACTTGTGTCCTCCATTTTATTGATTAGCTTTACTTTATTATACTTTATTGATTAGCTTACTGATCAATAGAGGATACCACATGAATCCAGATTTTATTTGATCCCTACTGATATCCAAATATAGGTATACCAGTATATACTTAAAATCAAAGTAAGTTCTGGGGTTGACATTTATGAATACATTGCTTTAGATTAGATTAGATTAGTGTCACGATTAGTCGGCGTCGCTAACGCAGAAATTTTCTGAACCCCGATGCAGAGTCTAAAAGGAGCAGGCAGGCAGGCGTGGAGGTCCAAAAACAATGGTCTTTTATTAAACAAAACTAAACTCAAAAAACACACTTACTGTGGCAAGAAACTAGGCATGGCATGGCATGGCAAGGCAAGGCAAAAACAACAAAACAGTCCTGGCATGGCATGGGGAAAAAATGCAGATCCTGGCATGACATGGAGGAAAAAACACAGACGCTCTGACAACAGTGACTGGGAAGACAAGGACTAAATAGACAAGACAACGAGACACAGGTGACACACATCAGGAGGGAGAAAGCAATCAAGAAAACTAAAAGCAAAGCTACATGAAAACAGGGCACACAGGGGAAGAGACACTTTCAAAATAAAACAGGACATGACAAAAACCTTGAACATAATACATGGAAGCACAAGACAAACATGGAACATGGCACATGGACAGAAATCAAAAGACAAAGCATAAGCAAAAAACACCAGGCATGACAGAACCCCCCCCTTAAGGGACAGATCCCAGATGTCCCTAAACAGAAAAAACAGATAACCAGGCTGGGCGGGTGGAGGGGGACCAGGAAGGAGAGAAAAATCAAGGAGCAACAAAACCAAAAACAAAGTCAGTGATTCAGTCTGGGTGTAGGGCATGGACCTGACCTGAAAACTCAGGCGGATGACCCTGGGTCAACACCCAGGTGGGGCTTGATGCATCAGGGGGTCTGCCCAAATGCTGGGCCAGGACCCAACATGAGGCCTCAGGCGGTCTGCCTGAGTGCTGGGTCAGAACCAAAGGCTGATCCATGAGCCGCCTCTGTGGCGACCTGACGAGGCGTGAAGACCTGAGGAGACGTGGAGACTTGGCGACCTGATGTGGAGACCTGACGAGACATGGAGACTTGGCGAGACGTGGTGACCTGACGAGATGTTGAGACTTGGCGACCTGACGTGGTGACCTGACGAGACGTGGAGACTTGGCGGCAAGACGTGGTGACCTGACGAGACGTGGAGACTTGGCGACCTGACGTGGAGACTTGGTGACCTGACGTGGAGACTTGACGAGACGTGGAGACTTGGCGGCGAGACGTGGTGACCTGACGAGACGTGGAGACTTGGCGGCGAGACGTGGTGACCTGACGAGACGTGGAGACTTGGCGGCAAGACGTGGTGACCTGACGAGACGTGGAGACTTGGCGGCAAGACGTGGTGACCTGACGAGACGTGGAGACTTGGCGGCAAGACGTGGTGACCTGACGAGACGTGGAGACTTGGCGGCAAGACGTGGTGACCTGACGAGACGTGGAGACTTGGCGGCAAGACGTGGTGACCTGACGAGACGTGGAGACTTGGCGGCAAGACGTGGTGACCTGACGAGACGTGGAGACTTGGCGAGACGTGGCGTGAAGGCAGACAGACCCAGAACTGGAACAGACGGCTGCGATCCATCAGCTGAAGCACGGGGCCCCGGCGTAGCTTGGGGTGCTGGCGGACCCAGACCTGGAACAGTGGGCTGCGATCCATCAGCTGAAGCACGGGGCCCCGGCGTAGCTTGGGGTGCTGGCGGACCCAGACCTGGAACAGTGGGCTGCGATCCATCAGCTGAAGCACGGGGCCCTGGTGTAACTTGGGGTGCTGGTGGACCCAGACCTGGAACAGTGGGCTGCGGTCCATCAGCTGAAGCACGGGGCCCTGGTGTAACTTGGGGTGCTGATGGACCCAGACCTGGAACAGTGGGCTGCGGTCCATCAGCTGAAGCAGGGTGCCCTGGCGTTGCTTGGGGTGCTGGTGGACCCAGACCTGGAACAGTGGGCTGCGGTCCATCAGCTGAGGCGAGGAGGGCGGAGACGGCAGACAGTCGCTCCATCAGGGTCTGGAATATGGCGTCAATCTCCGCGACGGTTGGCGGCTCGATTCGCGGACACCGCCCCGGCAGCGGGGAGCCTGTTGCTGGATGCAGGCCTCCCCGGGGCCTGAAGCGGCGCATCTGCTCCTCCCACAGTTCCACCAAATTGGGAGGCCGGGCCGCCAGTCCGGTGCCCGCATAAGGAGACTCTACGGGGTTCATCGTGGTCAGAGCGTTCTGTCACGATTAGTCGGCGTCGCTAACGCAGAAATTTTCTGAACCCCGATGCAGAGTCTAAAAGGAGCAGGCAGGCAGGCGTGGAGGTCCAAAAACAATGGTCTTTTATTAAACAAAACTAAACTCAAAAAACACACTTACTGTGGCAAGAAACTAGGCATGGCATGGCATGGCAAGGCAAGGCAAAAACAACAAAACAGTCCTGGCATGGCATGGGGAAAAAATGCAGATCCTGGCATGACATGGAGGAAAAAACACAGACGCTCTGACAACAGTGACTGGGAAGACAAGGACTAAATAGACAAGACAACGAGACACAGGTGACACACATCAGGAGGGAGAAAGCAATCAAGAAAACTAAAAGCAAAGCTACATGAAAACAGGGCACACAGGGGAAGAGACACTTTCAAAATAAAACAGGACATGACAAAAACCTTGAACATAATACATGGAAGCACAAGACAAACATGGAACATGGCACATGGACAGAAATCAAAAGACAAAGCATAAGCAAAAAACACCAGGCATGACAATTAGATTAGATTAGATTCAACTTTATTGTCATTACACATGTACAAGTACAATGCAACGAAACGCAGTTTGGCATCTAACCAGAAGTGCAATAAGCAGTAACTGCCAGATATACAATAATTTACAGTATGTACAGGGTATGTACAGGTGTCTATGCTACAGATATGCTATAAACATGATATACAGGTAGTTGTCATAATATACAGAGATTCTAAGTACTATGAACATACTATACAGATGGATATGTGCTTAAATGTGCATCCAGTGTAGGCGGAAAATACAACACAATTTACAAATGATATTTACAGATGTTAAATTAAGCCATAAATCACTAGTGCAATGGACAATATGGTGTGTACAGCGATAGGCAGTAGAGGAACTAGTGCAACACTCAGTACGTAGTACTCACTTAGGGTAGGGTGGTGTAGTGGAGTGTGGTGTAGGGTGAGGGTGGGGGCTGAGTTCAGTAAGGAGACAGCCCTGGGGAAGAAGCTGTTGCTCAGCCTGCTGGTCCTGGCCTTGAGGCTCCTGAAGCGCCTGCCAGACGGCAAGAGTGCAAATAGACCACGAGCAGGGTGGGAGGAGTCCTTGAGGATGCTGCGAGCTCGACGCAGACAGCGTTTCCTCTGGATGTCTTCAAGGGCTTGAAATGGAGTCCCTGTGATGCGCTGGGCGGTTTTCACCACTCGCTGTAGCGCCTTGCGGTCTGCAACCGAGCAGTTCCCATACCATACTGTGACACAGCTGGTCAGGGTACTTTCGACTGCACAGCGGTAAAAGTTCACCATGATGGCTGAAGACAGATGGTGTTTCTTCAATGTCCTCAGGAAAAAGAGGCGCTGGTGAGCCTTCTTCACAAGGCTGGAGGTGTTGGTGGTCCAGGTCAGGTCCTCTGAGATGTAGGTCCCCAGGAACTTGAAGCTGGAGACACGTTCAACCGTCATCCTGTTGATATGTATGGGGGCATGTGTGCCTCCTCTCTCCCTCCTGAAGTCCACAATGAGCTCCTTTGTCTTGCTGGTGTTAAGGAGCAGGTTGTTGTCTGCACACCATGTGGCCAGGTGCTGTACCTCCTCCCTGTAGGCTGTCTCATTATCGTTGCTGATGAGGCCGATAACTGTGGTGTCATCAGCAAATTTGATGATGGAATTGGATCCATGTGCAGGCCTACAGTCATGGGTGAAGAGGGAGTAGAGGAATGGGCTCAGCACACAGCCCTGTGGTACCCCTGTGTTGAGTGTGATGGTGGAGGAACAGATGTTGCCTGACCTAACATGCTGCGGTCTGTTGGTCAAGAAGTCTCTGATCCAGTAGCAGAGGGAGGTGTTGATACCCAGGTCTCCAAGTTTGGTGATTAACTTGGAGGGTCTGATTGTGTTGAATGCTGAGTCCACAAACAGCATCCGTGCATATGTGTTGTTATTGTCCAGGTGTGTGAGCACAGAGTGCAGTGCTGTGGAAATTGCATCCTCTGTACTCCTATTGCTGCGGTAGGCAAACTGATGTGGGTCCAGTGTGGGTGGGAGGTAGCTCTTCAAGTGTGACAGAACTAGCCGCTCGAAGCACTTCATGACAATGGGTGTGAGTGCAACTGGGCGGTAGTCATTCAGGCATGTTGGGCTGGAGTGTTTTGGGACTTAATGCAAGTCACTGTGAATAAGGTAAATATTATGAATAACAGATATAAGTATGAAACTTTCCCAGTTGACAACCATTTTTTGTATAGTGAAAATTATGCATTATTTAACTAAATGTGCAATAATTTGCATAAATGTCCAGGAGTAAGTTGGGTGTGTTGTGCGATGAAAGAGTTCCAGCATGAATGAAAGGAAAGGTCTACAGGACAGTGGTGAGACCAGCAACATTGTTTGGTTTAAAGACAGTGGTTTTGAGGAAAAGACATTCTAGATTCATTGACCTTCATTGTCATTGAACAGTTGCCTGTACAAGGAAATTAGACAGCAAGGCCAAGAAAGTGCGAGGTGAAAGTGTCAAGTGACAAAATGAAAATGTCAAGTGAGCATAATAAATAATAAACAACAATAAACAATAAATGGGCTACGTGCAGAGGCAGTGAATAACGGTGCTGCACTTTGAGGTAGGAATCACAAAATAGTCATTGAAAAAAGCAGTATCATTGTTCCAGTGTATTTAAGGTTCTGACTTCCCAAGGGAAGAAGCTGTTTTTTAGTCTGTTTGTTTTGCATCTGATGGATTTAAACTTCCTCACAGAGGTCAACATGTTGAGGTGGTTATGATGAAGGTGGTCTTTTATGATTGCCCTGGTGAGACACCTAGAGCTGGCGATGGCCTTCTCTGCAGTTCTAATAACCCTCTGTAGTCTCTTCCTATCGGCCACTGCGTACCACACAGCGATGGCATGCAGCAGTCGATTGTAGTCCCATAGAAGGAGACCAGAAGGTCAGTCTGCAGCCTGCTCCATCTCAGGACCCTCAGGAAATGGAGCCGCTGCTGAGCTTTTTTTTGACTAAGCAGATCTGTTAGCTGGGATAGTGAATTGGTCAAAGGATGCTGAAGTTAGAGCTGCCAGGCAGGAGGTCTAGAGGAAGACCATAGAGGATGTTTATGGAAGATGGAAGTAGTTGGAAGTTTATGGAAGTAGTGAAGGAGGACATGAAGGTAGTTGATGATTGTAAATGTGTGATTTTTTTTATTTACACTAATCTGAAAGAGGAGAAGGCATTTTATGGAAGCAAAATAGCCTAAGTATCAAAAATGTTTCACATAAATGACCAGTGCATGAATAAACAATGTTTTCACCTGTAAAGTCTGACTTTAAAGAAGACATATACTTTTTGATTTTGCACAAAAACATATACTTTTTGATTTTGATTTTGCACAAAAAGCAAGATCTTTTTGATCTTGCTTTTTGTGCAAAATCAATTGTCTCTAGTTCAAACTTTATTCCTGTAACTTGTCTACATCACTATGTAACACAGTGTAGAAGCTGTCAGTAAATCAACGCGCATTCACTCTTTCTTTATGTCACAATATGATCCTTTATTTCTTCTTAATAATCAGCAGAATAAATCAGAACTCATAATAAACAGAAAACTCGCTTCATTGCGAAATGCGGTTGAAAAATTGTTTGCCCTTCCGTCTTCTAGCCAAAAAACCCTCACACCTGTCCTCAGGTGACATCTATATATAAAGTTGACGCCCTGCTGACATCATCATTGCATTTCTGTCATATCACATCAACATAATCAACAGTATATCATTAACACCATCATTATTATAATAAACATGATACGGTATAAATAAAACACAAATCAGTGTATTGGCTTCAACACACAGCATTACCTTCATTTCCACCAATGTCAAAATGCCACACATGGACTGATATGCTACCTAGAGACCTTAGGCGGCACTAGGGCATCAGGTGTAAGGAGGTTAAATTTGCTGGGAGATCGACTCTGGCTTAACTCAAGTCTTTGTCTCAAGTCAAGTCTTTGTCTTGATAAAATACAACTTGAACCTTATTCAACTATGAGCCGTTGACTCAGACTACTATAACTACATTTTCTATTATCATTCTTCACACAGATTAACATAAAATAGTTAATGCAATGAAATAAAATTAAATATCAATCACTGTAGCAGTAGGCAAAAGCATCACCAAGGCAATCAACAGAGATGTACAAACAAGTTCAGAAAACTCAAAATTTTTTGTCGTAACTGATTACATAAGAACTTTTAAGTTATTCTGATAAATTCTTTGAGTTACACTATACTTAAAAAATATGTGTTCAGTTGACTTAATCTGTATTTTAAGTTCAATATATTTTTTTAAATTCCTTAACTTAATATTTGTCTTCTTCACACTTAAATGATTTAATTGAATGATACTTATAAAAACTAAATTATATGGACCTGAAAAAATTAACTGTACACAATGTATTACATCAGTAGTATCTATTCAAAATATTACACCTTAATGAAGTCAAAATATTTACCACTTGTCATCTTAAAATGTACAAGACGCCCTGTTTTCAGTTTGTAATGCCCCCCGAAGACATGCCAAAAAAGTAACATAGTTAGATATAGTTGTGTACATGTAACTGTAGAACTGTAACCATGTATGTATGATTGTGCAAGAGAAACATCATCCATGCAATAAAAGGTTCTAAAAGTGTTCCTGTCAGATTTCCAAAAATTTATTAAGGTATAAAACAGCACCTTAAAACCTACCTTTTAAAAAGGCATTACCAACTGTTACATTTTATTTTTTTTTCTTTTCAGAACAATATATCAGGCTTAGTAAATCTGTGAAATGTTGAATTACATTAAAATGCAACACCTGTAGTCAAATATATATTTTAGCAGCCTATTTTGAATAATTGGGAATGAACAAACGTTCCCTTCTCTTCACTGTATTTTCTCAAAAGAAAAAAAAATCTTATTGAAGTAGCAGCATGAACATCTATTTTTGTGCAAATGAGAAAAATGAAAAACATACCAAATAACAGAATAAAATACAACAAATAAAAGAAAATAACTATGAAATATAAATAATAAATAAATAACTGAATTGCCATTAACAATGAGAGCATACTGATCAATGAGGAGGCAGTACAACATAATAAACAAAAAATATACCTCTCATTCTAAATTTATAAAAAGCCCACTGAGCATATGCAAAAGTGCTTTCAACATTTTAAAAGACATGTCTATAATATCAGACACATCTAAGAATGAACAACAGAACAACATGCCTGTAATAATGTTGCTGACATGAATCACATTTATGCATTCCTGCACTCAGCAGCCATGCATTTCTCACCTTGTTTATTCTTTTAACAAATCATATGTCAGGGAGAGTAGGCATGGTTTTAATGGTTTGTTATCATCCAGGCACATCAGCACTTTCTGGATGAATGTGAAAGTGTGAATGAGTTTATTTGGATAATCTAAGTGTAATGCATGATTAAACCAAGCAGCAGCACAAATGCATCAGCCAACCTGGGAAGCTCGCTCATAACAACTTCTTCCTCTGTCACAATGGATATGTTATCAAGGCTGATGCTGATGGAACCAGTGGAGTCAGGGACCACAGAGGAGCACTAGCTGTATGTCAGTGGTCTCCATCTCATCTTCACCCTGCAAAACACAAGAAAGAGGCAAGCTGAAGAAAACCTAAGGAGTACTGGAGAGAGCAACGTGAGCTAGAGTCAAGCCAAGAACAGAGAGATCAGTCACTGTCTGTGTGTGTGCAAGAGTGAGGTGAAAGTGAATACTTACATTCCAGGTTTTGTAGAATTCAGTGTCATCCTCCCGGAGATACACTGGAAGTGCACAAAGAGCCAGAGTGTGTCGCATGTTGATGTCATGTTCTTCCTAGATTGAGAAAAAAGAAAAAATCTTTATAGAAATATTTTGCCATCATACCCAGTCCGTGTCACTGGTATAACAATGTAATGCTTCAGTTATGTTAAAATAGTAATCTATCTATGATTCAGCAGGATAATCGACTACTATCAAGGCATCACAAGCTTTAAGTCAATATTTGTGATCTGTAATGACAACACATTATATGATCAGCATTGTCCCCATGGAAAAGTCAAACATAAACTTACCTCCAAGTCATAAATTCTCAGCATCTCTCGCAGTGCCTCTGCTCCTTTTCCAGTCCTTGAGGACTTCTGTCGATACAGCAAAACTAGTTTTGGTGTGTATTGGTCAAGTTCACAGTAAAACTGGTTGCGTAGTTTCACGTTTGTAATTCGATGGAACTCTGCAAACACCTGTTCACATATAAACATTTAGGTGTAAGAACAATGTGGAGTTGTCAGATATTTTCTACATGAAATGTTAAATAACAGTTAATTTTATAAACTATTACTAAGTAAAACATACTATATATTTACCCGTGACTGCATTTGCAAGGCCGGCCAGTTCTCCGGGAATTCCCTCACCTGTGAACTTCCTTGAACAATGTGTTGGCAGCGAAGAGCAAAGGTTGTGTGCATGAGCTTTTCTATCAGTATCTGGTCTTTCTCAGTCTTTTCAGTCTCTTGTACGATTTGTACTCTCATTTCCTCCAAACTTGCCTCATTCTCTCCCCTGGGGAAGTTGGGCAGGTAATTCACCTCAGCTCTTCTGGCTCTTTTGATGTTGGAATGATCATTTTCAGGGTTGGTATGGCTCCTCTTGCCTGCATTGACGGAGACCTACACACAACCAGATCTGGCCAACTTAGTGCGATAATTCCCCATCTTGAACTTCAAGGCCACCTTTCATCCATACCATCCATTCTTACTTCCATGTTCTCTGAGGCATGGATGAGCTGCTACTAGAGCTTCAGCAGCCATACCCACTTCCTTGTCATGTGGATATGGCTTGAAGCTGTACATTGTTTCAGCCATGTTTTCCAGGATATTGTGTTTTTGGGCTCTTGTTAATTTCAGTGTCTTCCCAGAACTTTCAAAGGCAGCATTTCCCTGTGCACTTACATGCTTAACTAACTAAAAGTTGGCACAGGAAAACAATCTGGCCAATTTTTCTGATGCTGTCTTAAAGGTACATGTGGGAGTATGTCTGTGTCTGAGCTTCCAGTGGAGGATGCATCACTTTCAGATCTCACCACTTTCAGTGTTCCTTTTTCAGGGAGCTCCTGAATATCCACAAGAACACTGAGCTGTCCATTGAAGTCAGGATCCTCATATTGAAGAGCAAAGTCACAGTCCAGCCTTGGCTTAAACTTCTCTTGCATTATATTCTGGAGCTCTTCTACTGACTGTGGTCGCTCGGTTAGAATGAGCTTCATGGCAACATCTGTTGCAACACATACACGGAGCATAAATTTGATCTTGATATGTGTTGATGTACTGTAACAAAAAAAAAAAAAAAACAGTAAATGAAGTTAGTTTGATTGTGATTAAGAATCATCTTTGAACAAAGTTTTTAAACATTTACCTTAAATGAGCTGAAATTTCAGTGTAGTAATATGAACTGTTTTGGTGTTAAGAGCAGTCTTCCATCTGTTCTGTATGCAGAGAGAGGCAATGTGTCATTGAGCTCTTTTAAAAGGTGGACAGTCAAGTTCCCTGGTGAAAGTTCGTAAGATCTCAGATGTTCAATGTAATATGATGTGTGTCTCTTGCAAAGAAAGACAATCTGATTATCGACAAGGAGAATCTGTTCAATTTTGCTAAACTGAGGCAATCCTCCCTCCTGTCCAGGAGACACAGACACAAACATCTCCACGCCATAATCAGTTCCATCAACACTGACAACTGATGTGCTGTAAATCATGCTGCTGTCTGTCATGTGTTCGACGTATGCTTTTGCAACATCAGGAAGCCCTGATACCATCACAGACGAGACGCTTGATGTCTGCTGGTGAGGTCTGAAGAAGGATGGGGCACTGAGAGAGTATGCCATCATGTGTTGGTGTCTGTTTGCTAGTGTTTTTAAAACATTCTTGAAGTTTTGTGTGTCATGTACTACGTGCTTGAAAAAGCGGCGTTTTCCCTCAAATCTCATTGTCCACAAGTGGACAAGAGGTCCAAAACAACGTATGAGGTCAGGGTAATGCTCTGTGTAATGATGCTTTGGTCTGAGTGTGAAATCAGGGAAAAACTTCCTGCAGCATGTGTCTATGATCCTGTATCTTCATTTGCAAATACTGGATGGATTCATCTGTAAACACTGGGCAAATCATAAGCTCTACTATGTCTTTCAAATGCATGAGTACACTCCATGCTCCATCCTCTTCTGGAACTTTACTACCAATGATCAGTGGAAGTAGTCCGAGCAAAGTAGCATTTTCATGGCCATTGCCACCAACCGTGAAGGACTTTGGGATAGGCTGAAGTCTGTCAACCTTGTCTGTGTGCTTGTATGGGAATGAGACAGTTTTTCTGTTTAAATACTCCAGGGTGAAGTATTTATGACAGATCATTTTCCCATACACAGTGCAAGCTCTACAGGCACAATGCCCTCAAGCAGATCGTGCAGGATATCTGGTGGGAAAACTGTGACTGCATGAAAATACTATAGACCCTGCCTCAGAAAACCACTCTGACCCTGACTAACCCCATGCAGTGTAGCATCAACATCATGACTGGTTTTTGTCCGCACACTGAATTCTCCACTCCCAACATCATGAGTCTGAATTTGGTCTTTGTTAGCTGTGCAGAATCTGCAAATATATTGAGCTCTGAAACACTTTGTAAATCCTGCTAATGCATGAGCTGCAAGATTATCAGCAACGACACACAAGACTGTTCCCTTTACGGCTTTACCAATGGACTCAATAAAAACACTGTCTTGCTCAAGAGTTTGGATGTCTCGTAACAGAGGACCAAACAACCTATATCATAGGTTGTTTGGTTGTTTGGTATCCAAACCACTGAACTTCGGACACCTTACATAATGCTGCTAACTAAAGCACATGCAATGATGATCTAAATTTACAAGGCAGATCAGCAAATACCCAGTAGACTGAACATAGTTTATGGGTCTTCCGTGATGTTCCAAGAGGGTTTGCTATTTCAAGATCATCGATGAACAAAAGGAGTGGTAGCTTTAGATCATCTGAGGAAGAGAATAATTCATTCTCCTTATAGTATGAGCCACCTTGGTGGCTCATGAAATGACCTTCCTTTGACATCTTTGTTTCTAGAATTTTGTTCAGAATGTCTTTATGTTTAAACATTTTCTGAATCATGTTAAGAATAGGAACATGGACAGCTGTGTGTCCTGACTCCAGCACATACTCTACAGGCTTCACCACAGGGTAGTTTTTCTCAACAAATGTTTTCCTTCTTTTGATTGAAGATAACTCTTTACCTTTAGCTGTGGCATTTACAAGAATGTTGCTTTCCAGAACAGCAGTAACTAGGTCATCTAGAGTATTTTCACTGACAGAGATGTCATGATGTTCTAAGACTTCTCTAAGGGATTGCTTGACTAGAGGCTGGCACAGGGAAAATATTTGTGTCAGATGCTCCACTATGTCCTGAGTCGCCAGGTCAGACACATGAAGAATTGTTTCCATCTTTAAGAACAGTGATGCTAAACTTTGGTGCAGCTGCGCTCTTAAAGAATATGAATATGAATATGATTGTTTTTTGTCCTTTGTTCGCTCCGTTGCATCCCCCGCTAAGGTCCAGCCATCTTGAATTTTCTTGGTACGTGCCCCGATTGGTTGGGTATAGTGACGTCAGACGTCACGTCCCCGCACGTACACCTGTTAACTTAGACGTTTCAAGTTAAGTGACAGTGTTCACTTAGACATACTAAGCCAGGTGAAATCAAAATGAGATTATTCATTAAGCATACTTAATGTTTCAGTGTCAGGTGAACTAATTAGCCCACTTTGATTTAGTTGCCTGCAGTAGTACTGTTCGGGTTTACAGTGCATATTAAAGCAAAGAGAGAGCTGTACAGTTTTTACACACCGCATAGTAGATCACTGTTCAGTATTAAAGTTAATTCGGACAGCATATCAGGGGGACAGCTGTTTGCATCTTTATCTGCTTAGTTGCTCACCTGCATAGGGGACTCAACCTCTGTGGATTGAGCTTGGGTAATATAACTAAAAACAAAAAACCAAACAAACAAACAAATAAAAAAGAAAGAAAGAAAAGAAAATATGTCAAACAGAATCTTCATATGAAAAATAATCCCTCCCTAGTCACTGCCGGTACACTACAAACACTATAATAATATATGCACATTGCCAAATCTAGAGCCTGCGTTAAAAATAAGCAAAGAGTACATAGCGTTGTTAAACTGCACCTAATGGTCAGGTCTTTACAGAGTCTGAAATGCATTTAGAAAAGGACCCCACACTTTCTGAAATTTCCCACTTGAATGCTTAAGCGAGTATCTAACCAAGCAGGACATGATTTCTTCTAGCCATTGTGCATGAGTGGGACAGGAGACATCTCTCCACCTGAGCAGGATCAGTCATCTGGCTAGCAGGATATAGTGTGTCATTTTTCTTTGGATAACTTCACCTCCTCCTCCACGAGCCCAAAAAGAGCAATTAACGGGCTTGGTTCCAACCTGATGCCTAACACCCGAGACAGTGTATGGAAAATTTCCCGCCAATAGCTGGTAAGGCTTGAACAGGACCAGTACATGTGGATGAATGAAGCCTCAGCGAAACCGCATTTAATACAATGTATAAACAAATTTGAAATATGATCCCTGTGCACCACTTTGAACTGAATTAAGCTGTGACGTGCACAGAGAGAGGCCGAGCCAACCAGTTTAAGAATGAAAGTCCTGTGTCCAGTGTCTCCTGATAAAGAGAGACCCAAGACTTTCTCCCATGCTGTTCTAAGCATATCTGTGGAGGCACGCCCAAGAGCTAACACCATGTTATAAAGAGCTGAAATTAACTTTTTTAAATTGGATTTACAGAGAAGATTCAACAATGAACAATGGTCAAATCTGTTGATATTAAAGAGCCAGATAAATGAGAAAGAACAAAATGCCTTACTTGAAGATATTTGAAAAAGTTTGACTTCGGAAGAAGTAGCTGCTCAAAAGACGCCAAGCTGTTGCCTATGAACAGGTCTTTAAAGCGCATGATATGCTCCATTCATGAAAAACAGAATCCTGGCAGGATGGTTTTAAAAGATGGTTTGATGCAATGGGGCTCAGGAGGGAGAAGCTGTGAAATCCAAAGTACTTCCAAAATTGTGTCCAGATTTTTAAAGAATGTTTAATCACTGGATTTTTAATGAATCTGAGTGAGGGAAGTGGGAGTGGGGATCCGAGAAGTTCCAGCTCCATCTCTACCCAGTCAGGGCAGTCAGGTTGGCTGTAGTAAAAAGACCAAAACACAAGACAGCGCAAATTAGCAGTCCAATAATAAAAGCGAAAATTTGGAAGAGCAAGACCACCAGTAACCTTGGTTTTTTGCAGGTGGTTCTTGTTTTGCCCCGCCATAAATATGAGGAAATAACTGAATCAATCCCCAGTGGCCATATCAAAAAGCATGGGGCTCAGGGGACACCCCTGGCGGGTTCCGCGATGCACACTAAATGGTCTTGACCACTGTGAACCACTGTGAGTTTGTCTGAATTGTGGCTGTGGGGTGTGAATAGAGTAATTTAATCCATGAAGTAAATTTTGGGCAAAGCCAAATTTGTCCAACGCAGCAAATAAGTACACCCACTCAACCCGGTCTAAAGCTTTCTCTGCGTCGAGAGAGACAGCGCATTCTGAGATATCTTCAGAGGAAGAATAGATAATGTCAAGCAGTTGTCTTATATTGAAGGACTGCCTGCCTTTAACATTTGTCTTCATATATATAAAACATGGTTTTACTCTTCAGAAGTGACTGTTCAATTGAGTAGGCGCTGAGCAAATCAAATTTGGTCTTAAGTTCCAATCGCTTTTTGTATCAATCTGGATACTTAGTCTGGGTGTATTTTTTGTCAATCTTTCTAATTTTGTGGGCAAGGTCTGATTGCTCTGATTGGGATTTTCACTTCACTCCGAGCGGTGTAGGCTATAAGCTGCCCCCAAAAGTAATCTTTAAGAGCATCCCACACAATTAGACAAGAAGTGTCTGGGGACATATTAGTGGTAAGAAAAGCTATTTCCTCCAGCATAAGCTTGACAGAGTTGTCGTCTGACAGCAAAGTTGAATTAAATTGCCACTGTCTCTTCCTCTGAGGGAGGCCAGGGAAAGACATGGTAAGGACAATAGGGGCGTGATCAGAGAAGACAATACTCTGAATAGCACACGAATGAACCAGTGGAATAAAATCATTATCGATAAAGAAATAGATGATCCTCGAGTAAGTGTGATGGATGTGTGAAAAAAAAAGAGTATTCTCTGTCATAAGGATGCAAAGGATGCCATATATCACAAACACCATAGTTGGAGAGAAAATCTTGAATAAGACAGGCTGACCTACTTGCCTTGCTGGGGTTAGTAGAAGATCTGTCCTAAACCGGGTCTAACCAACAATTAAAATCACCTTCGAAGATAAGAGAGTATGCATTAAGACCCGGAAGCAATGAAAATAGTTGTTCAAAGAAACCTATGCCATCCACATTAGGAGCATAAATGTTTACAAATACTGTGTGTGTTATATAGTTTACCTGAAACAATCACATATTGACCAAACCTTTCAGAGATTACATTATGTTGCAAAAAGGGAATATCTTGACTGATGAGAATTGAAACTCTCCGGGAGTGAAATCCCTGCCCCGACCATCGTGACAACAGACGGACATTATCTGAGCTGCGAATATGGGCTTGTTGTAGTTCTGTTCATATCACTTGATAAATAAAGTTAGAACAAAGCAGAGTGACCTAAGCAAAATATTAAGAAATAAGATGTGACTAGTGCATTGTGCTGAATTTAAAGAGTATTAAAAAATCACCGGCAGTGACATATTCTCTCAATCCACCCTCCCCAACCAAGACAGCTGTTAAAAAAAACAGCAAGCTCTTCAGAACAAACATTTTCCAACAACACCTCTTCCTGTCTCACACACAATTGTCTCACACACAACTAACTATTGCTCCCAGTCCCAGCTGCTAGCGGTGAGTCTACGTCCATACTACATGCCGCGGGAGTTCTCTCATGCCATCGCCATTGTTGTTTACATCTCACCGCGGGCACACATGGACACGGCGTATGACGTCATTCAGTCCGTCGTTGCCAGGCTGCAAACACAACATCCCTAAGCCTTCATCCTCATATCCAGGGACTTTAACCATGTTACTTTGGACAATACTCCACAGGATTTCTACCAGTTTGTGGACTGTCCCACCAGACTGAACCGGACAATAGATCTCTTGCATGCTAACGCTAAAGACACATACACGGCCATCCCCCTCCCCCCACTGGGACAAGCTGATCACAACCTGGTGTTCCTTCAGCCTGAGTACACACCAAAGATTCAGAGGCAGTTCAAGAAGGGAAACAGGGAAGAGCTGAAGCAGGTACAGACGGAGCTCAAGGCCCGCCTGAAGGAGGCCAAGGAGTCCTATAGTAGGAAGGTGGAACAGAAACTGCAACAAAACAGCATGAGGGAGGTCTGGGAGGGGATGAAGGCTGCAGAAAGACCTGCAGCACTGCAGAAGGGGACACAGTGAAAGCAAACCAGTTCAACTAGTTCTTCAACAGGTTTGACTCTAATGCTAATGTCGCCATTCCCCCCTCTACCCCCTCAACACCCGTCCACACCCATCTCCATGCAAATGGGTCTGCTTCTCCCAATATCCATTCAACACCCACCCCCCAACGCAAGGACACAGACTCAGCCCCTATCAATATCACTTGTCACCAAGTCAGCAGGGAACTGAAGAAACTTCGCTCCATCAAGGCAGTCGGCCCGGACAAGGTGTGCTCGAGAATGCTTAAGGCCTGTGCTATGGAGCTGGGGAAGCCCCTCCAGTAGATCTTCAGCATGAACATTCACCAGGGGAAGGTTCCAACCCTGTGGAAGACATCCTGTCTTGTCCCAGTCCCCAAGAGGCCACACCCAAGACAGCCCTGCAGTTTGCCTATCCAGCAAAGGTTGGGGTGGACGATGCCATCTTGTACCTGCTGCACAAGGCCCACTCTCACCTTGACAATGGAAGCAGTGATGTGAGAATCATGTTCTTCGACTTCTCCAGCGCTTTCAACACCATCCAGCCCATCCTCCTGAGAGACAAGCTGCACAACATGAGAGTGCCCCACACAGTTTGTTAAGCTGGGTGACTGCACATCTGACCCCCTGCTGAGCAGCACCAGAGCACCTTAGGGCATAGTGCTCTCCCCGGTGGTGTTCACACTCTATACATCTGATTTCCAGTATCAGTCGGAGTTCTGCCACATGCAGAAGTACTCAGATGATACTGTGATAATGGGATGCATTGAGGAGGGGGTGAGGGACTTCGTCAAATGGTGCAGGGCTAACAAACTGCAGCTCAACACATCCAAAACCAAGGAGCTGGTGGTTGACTTCAGGAGGAACAGACCCCATCCCACACTGGTCTCCACGAGGGCACGGAGGTGGAGGTGGTCAGGACGTACAAGTACCGGGGTCTGCAGTTGGATGACAGACTGGTCAGTGAACATGGACACCATCCACAGGAAAACACAGTCGTCTGTATTTCCTGAGGAGGCTGGGGTCCTTTAACATCTGCAAAAAACTGCTGCTGATCTTCTACCAGACTGTGGTGGCCAGTGTCCTCTTCTATGCTGTGGTGTGCTGGGGAGGCAGCATCAAGAAGAGGGACGCAACATGGTTGGACAGACTGGTGCGGAGGGAAGGATCTGTGGTGGGCACAGAACTGGACTCTGTAGTGTTAGAAAAAAAGGACCCTGGATAAGATCCTGTCCATACTGGACAACGCCTCCCACCCTCTGCACAGGACTCTGATCAGCCAGAGGAGTGTTCAGCACCAGGCTGCTGTCTCTGATCTGCTCCACAAACAAACTCAGGAACTCATTTGTTCCCCTGGCCATTAGACTCTACAACACATCTCTGGATATTCAGGGGTCATGATCGCAGCGACAGTCTGTCACACCAGGCATAAAAAATCACATTATTTATTTACTCCACTACGCACCTTACCTTATATTGTTTTGCACAATTAACCTGCACTTTATAACTCATTTTCTGAGTAGCAATCCTTTTACATATGTTTATACTGTGGCTTTTTAGTCTCTGGTTTTTACACACACAGTCAATCTGGTCGACCTGCTTTCTCTGCACTCTGTTGTACTTTATGTAGCATATGTTAGTTTATTTAGTATGTTTAGTCTATTTTTCTATTTTTTTTGCACTAACAGTTAAGCCTTGCTTGTTTGTTTACTTACTTTTGTCTAACCTACACTGCTGTAATGGGCTACTGGTGCTTGAATTTCCCTCGGGATCAGTAAAGTATCTATCTATCTATCTATCAGTCTTGATGACTGGTCACGACCGCTTTCTGGGGACTAGCTTCGGTGCCAGAGGGCAATGAGCCCTGTTGATTTCTGGTCCTGATGGCAGTAACTTGCTCCCAAATACCTTCACACAGCAGTTTTGAGAAAAAGACGGTGGGACGTTTTGACTTCTGCTTCGGCTCTCCAGGTCAGAGACTTTAGCCTTGGGCCTAGCATTGTCATCACTCAGAGTCAAGCAGATGGTCTCGAGGTCCAAAACTCTTTGACTGATGTCCTCTGCAGCGAGTTCAAGGGACGAGACACGCTTGCCGCGTTCCTCTACTGGTCGAGCTTTGAGTTGAGCTGGCTGAATGTTGTCTTGAACTCAGTGGCTAGGGCTTCACGATGATGTTCAAGCAGCTTAGCTTGGCTTCCAGCGTTAAGCTAACGCTAGATTCTTTTTAGCATGGTTTTCCACTTTTTGAGGCCATTTCAGAGAGAAAACAGACTTTTTACAGGCAAAACAGGACGGGAGATTAAAGAAGACAAAAAATAATCTTTTTTAACAATGAAGTTTGAGGGCTGGGTAGTTTGAAGAGCATTCACAGGAGCTCTTGCCAACACGTCTACTCCATCTGGCCTCCCGCCCAAGAGTCCTCGGGTTAAGCTCCATTTGAAGCACTCCTTTTACCTGACTGCAACACCAAGGGGTTCATTTCAGTGTGTTTTATTAGTGAATGTAGTAGGCCTAGGCTTTAACAAATAAATAAATAATAAAATAATAATAATAATAAAAAATAATAAAATAAAATAAAGATCTTAAAATGATTTGTGTTGATGTTGTGTGTTGTGTTGTGTCTTGTGCAGATGGCCTGTTGCTGCTGTAAGATGTAATGAATGTGCTGTATGAATAATGTTTTAACTAGACAAGATAAGGATTACTGTAGGCATGCAGTTTTTATGTACTGTATGCCAAGATAACATTCAAAGAAAACAGGCACTGATACTTTGACCTGACCTGTACCTTGGTGTTTTACAATATAATATATATTTATGCATGCCACAGAATAGATAAGCGATATGTGTAAGGGTTCAAATTCCTGCTTAGAACAGTGTGCATGAATACATTTGACAGTGAGTTTGCCTAAAAAACAATCAGTTGTGAAGTGTTCCAAAGAGGCATTCCATAGCTTACCTAATTTTTTGTTGCCTCCTTCCTGTTGTCCTAATTTGCTTGAAATGTGTTTCTGTCATCCAGTTCAGAATAGTGTGTACAAAAATCAATTAAGTTAAAACTTTAAAAGTGGTTTGTACTGTTTTCAATATGTCAAAAAGGATTAGCAAATTATCACCCTCTGTTTTATTTATTTATTTATTTATTTATTTATATTTATTTCCAACTACTTTGTTACAATTATTGATGCATTAATATTAATGCATCAGTAATTGTAACACAGAGTGGTGTTGAGGATGAAGTTTGCTTAAATTTTTTGCAATTTTTTAAAAATGAAAAACAAAAAATGGAACATGTACATAAATATTCACACCCTTTGCCATGACACTCAAAATTGAGCTCAGATGTATCCTGTTTCCATTGATCATCCTTCAGAAGTTTCTACAACTTGAGTTGAGTCCACCTGTGGTAAATTCAGTGGATTGGGCATGATTTGGAAAGCCCTTACAGTTGACAGTGCATGTCAGAGCACAAACCAAGCCATTAAGTCAAAAGAATTGTCTGTAGACCTTCAAGACAGGATTGTGTTGAGGCACAGATCTGGGGAAGGGTACAGAAAGATTTCAGCCGCATTAAAGGTCCCAAAGAGCACAGTGGCCTCCATAATCCGTAAGTGGAAGAAGTTTGGAGTCGTTGGACTCTTCCTAGAGCTGGCCGCCCAACTACACTGAGTCTAGATGGAAGTCATTCCTCAGTAAAACAGTAAAATGCATATTATAGCCTGTCTGGAATTTGCCAAAAAGCACCTGAAGGACTCTTAGACCACGAGAAACAAAATTCTCTGGTCTGTTGAAACAAAGATCTAACTCTTTGGCATAGCATCATGTTGAAACCAGGCACTGCTCATCACCTGGCCAATACCATTCCTACTGTGAAGCATGGTGGTGGTAGCATTATGCTGAGGGGATGTTTTGCGGCAGCAGGAACTGGAAGATTACTTCAACTCTTCTGGGAAGGCTTTCCACAAGGTTTAGTAGTGTGTTTATGGGAATTTTTGACCATTTTTCCAGAAGCACATTTGTGAGGACACTGATGTTGGACGAGAAGGCCTGGCTCGCAGTCTTCGCTCTAATTCATCCCAGAGGTGTTCTATCGGGTTGAGGTCAGGACTCTGCAGGCCAGTCAAGTTCTTCCACACCACACTCGCTCATCCGTCTTTTTATGGATCTTGCTTTGTGCACTGGTGCCCAGTCCCCTGGGAGCATGGAATTGTCCAAAATCTCCTGGTATGCTGAAGCATTCAAAGTTCCTTTCCCTGGAAGTAAGGGGCTAAGCCCAGCTCCTGAAAAACAACCCCACACCATAATCCCCCCTCCACCAAACTTCGCACATCGCACAATGCAGTCAGACAAGTACCGATCTCCTGGCAACCGCCAAACCCAGACTCATCCATCAGATTAACTCCGCAGAAAGTTGGCGACCTCTGCGCACTATGGACCTCAGCATCTGCTGGCTCTGCTCTGTCATTTTACGTGGCCTACCACTTTGTGGCTGAGTTGCTGTCATTCCCAGTTGCTTCCACTTCGATATAATACCACTGACAGTTTACTGTGGAATATTTAGTAGCAAGGAAATTTCATGACTGGACTTGTTGCACACTGGAATTCCTGAGAGCAGCCCATTCTTTCACAAATGTTTGTAGAAGCAGCATGCCTAGGTGCTTGATTTTTTACACCTGTGGCCATGAAGATAATTGGAACAACTGAATTCAATTATTTGGATGGGTGAGTGAATTCTTTTGGCAATATAGTGTAAGTGTGCCAAGCTTATAGAATTTTGAGGGAGAAAATGAATTTAATCCATTTTGGAATGAGACTGTAACATAGCAAAATGTGCAAAAAGCAAAGCTGTGTGAATACTTTGTGTGAATATATTTTGAGAACTTTTTGGTATGTTGTGGCCGTGCACAAAACATATGTGAGCAAATTTATTTTGGTCTAATTTATTTTTGTTGTTTTTATTTATTTTATTTATTGCTGGTTTTCAAGAGATTTTGACAAGGAAAGATTGTGAAAAGTACTAATGTAACACCACTCTAATTCCAAAGTAGTGGGAACACATAAATAAATTAAATAACATAAATAAAACAGAGAGTGATAATACTTTATAACACTATGAACACTATGATAATACTATTCTGAACTGGATGACAGCAACACATTTCAAGCAAATTAGGACAGAGGCAACAAAAAAACTAGGTAAGTTATGGAATGCCTATTTGGAACACCTCACATCTGATTGTTTTATAGGCTAACTCACTACATACATAGTTATATTAATGTTTCAGCTGGTAAAGGTGGAGCTAATTTTTATTACTTAATATATTTACAGGTAACTTGTAAATACCTCCAGTTATTAATCAAGTCTTTAAAATTTTAAAGTAACTAGCATCTGATGAAGAATAAAGCAGTGGAAAATCAAAATACTCAAGTAAACTATGTCAAAAACTGTACATAAATACAGTCCTTGAATAAATATACTTAGCTACTTTCCACATGCGCTATTTTTATGTAATTTGGTTATGACAGTGTTTGCTTCCCTTGATTGTTGTTTTTTAAGATTTAAGAATGAGTAACATGATGTCGTGTAATGGAGTAATGTTAGCTTAATAACAATAAGTTAACCAAAGACTGACATTAAAACTGAAATTAACTGACACCTTGTTAGGGATCAACTCTGCGTCTGTGGGTTTGGATCTGCTGTGTCTATAACTGTAGGAGTTGCTGGTGCTCACAAAAAATCAAGCCCTGTATTCGTAACTTTCTACCAAGCATCAGTAATTGGTGTTGGTGAGGTGAGTTGTCTGTGCAGAGGCCAGAGGATAAAATACAACGCCAACACCAGAAGCAGCCTGTTCACCCTCCTGCTGTCTGGCAAGCAATGCAGAAGTGTGTCCACTGTGGTACCAGTGTGGACTAAAGAGCAATAAGTAAAGAACCTTGTACCTTTTACCAACAAAGGTTTTACTGTGAATGCTACGATCTACAAGAGGGGCTTCCTGAGAACAATGATTTGCACTTTTTAACTTTTTTTAACTATTACAATGGCACTTGGTAGTGGGTGGGATATATTAGGCAAAAAGTGGATAAGGGAGACCTTGCTGACCTTTGCCCACTGCCAAAAGTGTCCACAATGGGCATGTGAGCATCAGAACTGGACCACAGATCTATGGAAGAAGGTGGTCTGGTCTGATGAATCACATTCTCCTTTACATTGTGTAGATGGCCAGGTACGTGTCATTTACCTGGGGAAGACATGGTACCAGGATGGGAGAAGAAGGTAAGATGGCAGAGGCAGTGTGATACTCTGGGCAATGTTCTGCTGGGAATGCTTGGGTCGTGCAATTCATGTGGATGTTATTTTGACAAATACCACCTACCTAAACTTTGTTGACCAAGTACACCCCTTCATGGATCAACAGTATACAGTATAGTATAGGGTACATAGCCTGTTATTAGGGACAGATTGATCATGTCTAATAGACAGGTGCTAAGGGTAAAGCTTCTTTGAGTTGCTTAGTAGGGATGGGGTCTAAGAGGCATGTTCTTGGTTTGGATGAATATATAAGTGAATGTAGCTGATGAGGGTCAATAGGAGAAAAGCAGTCAAGATGATTATCTGTTTCTACTGTTCTTTCTAAGGCACCAGTGTTTGATGGTAGGTCAGTACCAGCTGAGGTCAGTAGGTGTTGAATTTTGTCTCTAATATTTAAAATCTTGTCGTTAAAAAAGGTTATGTAGTCATTGCTGCTCAGGGTCACAGGGATACAAGGTTCGATAGTATTATGGCTCTCTGTCAGCCTGGCTACAGTGCTGAAGAGAAACCTAGGATTTGGAGTTTTTGTGCATTTTGCTTCAATTTGCGAACCTCTGTATTATACTGGGGTGCAAGTCTCTTTTGCTTAATGCTTTTCTTTTTTAGTGAGGCAACAGAGTCTATCGTTGTCCTTAATGAATTTGCAGCACTGTCCTCAAAATGGTCAATTTGAGAGGGATTGCTGTAATGTTCACTAATATCGGGATATGACACTGAAGTAAATGACAATAGAACTGCTTCTTTAAATTTAGCGACAGCACTATCAGACAGGTATCTAGTGTAGGAGTTTTTACTTGGTGGTATGAAGTCAAATATTACAAATTCAAAAGTTATTAAACAATGGTCAGATAGAAGGGGATTTTGTTCAAAGACTATTAATTGTTCTACTTCAATGCCATATGTCAGAACAAGGTCAAGAGTGTGACTGAAGCAGTGAGTGGGTTTATGTACACACTGATAGAAGTCGATTGAATCTAATAGAGAGATAAATGCTGCACAAAGGCTATCATTACTATCATCCACGTGGATGTTGAAATCGCCCATAATAATTACTTTATTAGTTTTAAGGATGAGACTCGATAGGAACTCTGAAAATTCCAGTAGAAATTCAGAGTATGGGCCTGGAGCGCAGTACACTACAACAATAAAAACTGGTTGTACTGTTTTCCAGGTAGGGTGTGAGAGAATAAGGCTTTTGAATGAATGGTAGTTGACTTTGGGCTTTGGATTGAATGATAGGTTTGGGTCAAAAATGGCTGCAACTACACCTCCTTGGCCATTATCTCGAGGAATGGGAGTATTAATATGACTGGGGGAAGTGGATTCATTTAAGCTGACATATTCTTCTGGCCGAAGCCAGGTTTCAGTCAAACAAAATAAATCTATATTATAGTCCAATATTAACTCATTTACTAGTACAGCTTTAGATGAGAGAGATCTAACATTTAACAGTCCACAATTAATTCTCCTATTTGTTGTAGCTATGGAGGTGTTGGTGTTGATCTTCATTAGATTTTTATGTATAACTCTTTTGTATTTGATTTAATTAATTTAAGTGGTCGGTGGACAGACACAGTCTCTATGGGATATTGGGTGGGTAACTGTAATGGAAGCACAGAGAGGCATGTAGGACTGCAACTCTGCTTCCTGGTCTCAACTCTGGGTTGTCAGGGTTTTGGTTTAATAAGAAACTGAGGGAGATTTCTAGATATGAGAGCTGCTCCATTCAAAGCGGGATGAATGCTGTCTCTCCTAATGAGACCAGGTCTTCCCCAAAAGGTCTGCCAATTATCTACAAATCCCACATTATTTGCTGGGCACCACCTCGACAGCCAGCGATTGAATGATGACATGCGGCTATACATGTCATCATTGGTCAGATTGGGTAGGGGTCCAGAGAAAACTATGGAGTCCAACATAGTTTTTGCAAATGTACACACTAATTCAACATTAATTTTAGTGACCTCTGACTGGCACAGTTGAGTGTCATTACCGCCGACATGTATTACTATTTTACTGTATTTACGCTTATCCTTAGCCAGCAGTTTTAGATACGATTCAGTGTCGCCCGCTCTGGCCCCAGAAATGCATTTGACTTTGGTCGCTGGTGTCGCTTCACGTTTCTGACTACAGAGCTGCCAATTACCGGAGTTGATTTCTCAGTGGGTGTGTCGCTGAGTGGGGAGAACTTGTTGGAAACATGAAGAGGTTGGGGGTGAACCGTGGGCTTGTGCTTAGGACTATGCTTCCTCCGTACAGTCACCCAGCCTCCCTGGTTTCCCGGCTGCTCGGGAGCTACCGGGAGCAGGCTAGGGGCTACACTAGATCAGTCCGCATTGGCTAATGGGGGCTGGCTAACTACAGTAGCTAAAGACTTTGTTTCCATGGTGCGGAGCTGTGCTTCTAATTCACTAAGCCTCGCCTCCAGCGCTACAAGTAAACTACATTTGTTACATTTACCATTTTCACTAAAACAGGCAGAGGAATAGCTAAACATGTGACACCAAGCAGAAGAGCAAGAGGGAGACAGAGAAACCGTCGCTAATGAACAGGCTAAGTTATCTTAGCGGAATTTAACAAATGCTAATCGGTTATAAGATTTGCGTGAAATTATTAAAGTGAGTGATAAGTGTATGACTAGAACAGACGTTCAAAGTAACAGCGTGAAATTACTCACTACAGCGAATAGTAGAACAACTTAAGTGATGTCAAATTAAAGCTCAGACAGAGCTACTTGTAACACCAGTAACACACAACAATAGGAAATGACGTAAGACGCTTACCGCAAAAGGAAGCCAAAGTTCGAGAGATTACCACAAAGTATTTTCCAGTATTTTATAAGCAGATTCTTGAGCCACCGTGCATCAGATACATCGTAGACATTAATGGAACAGGTCTGCAATAACCGGATGGCAGTCCAGCTAGTCATTACCAAACTCTGAAAAGAAAATGTACCACATTTAATGTTCATTGTTAATGTAGCCAGTTGAAGCAATATCAATAATACTCTCACCAAAGACTTCACATCCTGTCTGGACAGCTTTGAGCTACAGCAGTTTGTTAACTTCCCCACACACATCAACGGACATATTTTGGATTTAATTTGATGAGGATTCCCTCCCTCTCTCTTGCTACCACACTACAACAACAGCCTCCATAACCTTCTAAATAATTTTGCTCCACTCAAAACCAGATCTGTCTCATTTACTCTCTCTGCACCTCAACAAAAATTGAACATATTCACGAGCAGCTGACACCCACTTCTGCTCCAAATTCACCCACTCCAGTCCTATTTGCCCCCACCCATTCACTCTGTGCATTCACCCTACCCTACCCTCAGTCAACGAAATCACCAAACTTATTGAAAAATCCAAATCCTCAACCTCCCAGTTAGACCCCCTTCCTACCATTCTTGTAAAGACCACCCTCCCCTCTCTGTCCCCTCTCTTCACAAACATTCACTCTTCCCTTACCACTGGAACTGTCCCCTCCTCTCTCAAAACACCTGCTGTAACAGTACTCAAGAAACCCTGTTCAGATCCCAACAATCTCAATATTCAATTTTCGTTCTATTTCAAATCTTCCACTCACCTCCAAAATTCTTGAAAAAACAGTTGCTGCTCAATTCCATACCCATCTATCCCACAATAATTTATATGAACAATTACAGTCTGACTTTCGTTCTCTCCATAGCACTGAAACAGCATTTTTCAAAATCACCAATGACCTTCTTCTTGCTGCTGACTAAGGTTCACTATCCATTCTCCTCCTGCTTGATCTGAGTGCAGCCTTCGACACAGTCTCACACACCATTCTTCTGGACAGATTTTCCTGCAATATCATCACAAACACACCTCTGTCCCTGTCACCACAGGTGTGCCCCAGGGCTCTGTGCTGGGGCCCATGTTCATAATTTACCTTCTCCCCCTCTGTCACATCTTCTGCAAAGATTTTTTGTCTCTTATTTTCTCTTATTGTTCAGAATCAGAATCAGAATTCCTTTTTTTATCCCTGGAGGGAAATTCTTGTTCTTACAGACATTGCACATGCAGTATTCCCAACCAAGAAAGGAGAAAAGTGCAGAGTATAAAAAATAGGATAAACAATAAAGATAGGATAAACAAAAAAATAAATCTCAAAGTACAGGTATTTACAGAAACTGTATTCAATTTTTTTAAGAAAATTTAAAATGCAGGTATGTACATGTGTAGAAAACCAATATATACATTGTATATATATAAAGTGAATGTGTCCGTCACAGTGCTGAGTTTAACAGTTTGATGGCGACAGGCAGGAATGATTTCCTGTGTCGCTCTGTGGTGCATCTGGAGTCTTTTGCTGAACGAGCTCCTGTAGCCGATCAGCACGTTCTGGAGAGGGTGAGAGGGAAAGTCCAGTATAGTTCTTATTTTGTACAACATCCTCCTCTCAGACACCACTGTCAGAGAGTCCAGTTCCTCTCCCACAACATGGCTGGCCTTCTTGATGATTCTGTTGAGTCTGTTAGTGTCCCTCACCCTCAGGCAGCTGCCCCAGCAGGCAACGGCATATGTGATGGCACTGGATACCACCGACTCATAGAACATCCTCAGCATCATCCTGCAGATGTTGAAGGACCTCAGCCGCCTCAGGAAGTAGAGGCGGCTCTGGCCCTTTCTGTAGACCATGTCCACGTTCTTGCACCAGTCTAGTTTGTGGTCTAAGTACACCCCCAGGTATTTGTACTCCTCCACCACCTCCACAGTGTCCCCTTTGATGTTGATAGGGTCACTGGAGCCTTGGTTCTCCTCAGGTCCACCACCAGTTCTTTGGTCTTTGTCACATGGAGCTGTAGGTGGTTTTTCCCGCTCCATGTGACAAAGTTGTCCACTACCGTCCTGTACTCTCTCTCATCCCCCCCAGTAATACATCCAACCACTGCAGAGTCATCAGAAAATTTCTGAAGATGGCAGGACTCTGTGCAGTGCGTAAAGTCTGTGGTGTAGATCGTGAAGAGGAAGGGAGAGAGAACAGTCCCCTGTGAACAGAACCCTGGTGTTGCTGATCACTTCATCTGACAGGCAGCATTTCAGGCGTACATACTGCGGTCTGCCCGTCAGATAGTCTGCGATCCAGGACACCAGTGGGGCATCCACCTGCATCGCTGTCAGCTTCTCCACCAGCAGAGCCAGCCCGATGGTGTCAAACGCACTCGAGAAATCGAAGAACGTGATTCTCACAGTGCTTGCCGGCTTGTCCA
This sequence comes from Scatophagus argus, assembly GCF_020382885.2. Lineage (NCBI taxonomy): Eukaryota > Metazoa > Chordata > Actinopteri > Scatophagidae > Scatophagus > Scatophagus argus. Next base: position 24,089,712 of record NC_058504.1, on the reverse strand, counting down.
GGTGAGTGTAGACTCTGTTCAGCAGGTAGATGATGGCATCGTCTACTCCAAGGCGGGGCTGGTAGGCGAACTGAAGGGGATCCTGAAGTGGTTGGACCATGGGCCGGAGCTGTTCCAGGACGAGTCTTTCCAGGGTCTTCATGATGTGTGACGTCAGGGCCACAGGCCTGTAGTCCTTGGGGTCGCTGGGACGCGGCGTCTTCGGGACAGGAACGAGGCATGACGTCTTCCACACCACGGGGACCCTCTGAAGACTCAGACTCAGGTTGAAGACATGATGAAGTACTCCGCTTAGCTGGGGGGCACAGGCTTTCAGGACCCTGGGGCTCACACCATCTGGGCCTGCAGCTTTGCCTGCACGGAGTCTCTGCAGCTGTCTTCTCACCTGATCAGCTGTGAAGGTCATCGTTGGGGTGATGGGTGGGGGAGGAGTGCATGTGGTACCGAGGTGAGAGTGGTCCACCCAGGCTTCTGGGGACGAGGTGTGAGCGAGGCCATCCAGATGGAATGTGGGGGGAGGGAGAGAGGCTGGAGTGGCTAGTTGCTGCAACCGTACTGCTGAGCAGTCGTTTGAAGCGTGAATTGGGGTCCCAGTGTCGAATCTGTTAAAGAACTGATTCAGCTCATTCGCCCGTTCCACACCGCCATCAACTCCTCCGCTGTTTGGCCCGTAACCTGTGATGGTCCTCATGCCACTCCACACCTCTCTCATGTTGTTCTGTTGGAGTTTCCACTCCAACTTCTCCTCCTCCGGTGCCTCTCCTTTGCCTCCCTGATCTTTATTCTCAGGGTGCACTGAATAGCTCTCACCTCCTCCCTATTGCCTGCTCTGAAAGCCCTCTTCTTGTCGTTGAGGATGGCTTTGATGTCCTTGGTTACCCACGGCTTGTTGTTGGGGTAACAGTTTACAGTTGTGGTTGGGACAATGGTGTCCACACAGAAGTTTATGTCGGCAGTGATGCACTCAGTGAGCCCATCAATGTCCTGGCCGTGGGGCTCACAGAGTGCCTGCAAGTCTGTCACCTCAAAACAGCCCTGGAGTGTCTCATTGGCCTCGTCTGTCCATCTCCTCACAGTCCTTGAAGTTGTGGGCAGACGCTTTACGAGAGGCACATAGCAGGGGGAGAGGTGGATCAGGTTGTGATCTGACCTGCCTAGTGGGGGGAGGGGGGAAGAGATGTAACAATCCTTTGCATTAGCATACAGCAGATCTATTGTTCTTCCCTCTCTGGTAGGACAGTTCACAAACTGAGTGCTCTTATTGTTGTTTGGTGTTGCTAATTATTGTGTGTGTTTTTTATGACTAATGATGTAAAATGACCTTGAGTGTCTAGAAAGGTGCCTATAAATAAAATGCCTTATTATTATTAATATATTCCCTAAATTGACGGCGAAAGCTGAGGTCTCCAAAATTTCCTCCAAATTTCCTTTCTTCCATCACCAGTGACGTCATTTGATGCGTTCAGTGATGTAATTGTTACTAAAGAAGAATTCCAGGCAATTTTAAACTTGGATGTCTAGTATGGTAACGTGCAAACGTTTTGTTTTTGCTCATAAACAAAACTTGTTCACTTTGGTTGTAGCTATGTTTCCTGTAAAAAAACCCAAAATATGAGTGCACAAGATGTTATATACAAAGATACATTTTACAGTGTTTGGCTGACTTAACCAGGGCTCCAGACTGCAATCAAATACTCGCATTTTGCGACCAAATCAGGAGACAGCATGAGTAATTTCCTAAGGTACTCACACCTGTGCACCTAAATAAATTTCAGGCAGTGTGCCAGTAAATTCCACACCCACTCACGCGTGTCTGATTAGTAGCCTACATTTTCTTCTTTTTTAAGTGGAAAGGGTGAATATTCTGGAATCTGAGGCTGCAGGTGGCTGGCCAAGGTTAGTGAGGGAATGGAAGGAGCATAGATATTGATGGCTGTAAGTAGCTAATGAGTGACAGGGGAGGGTCCTGGACTGGAGTTTATCAGTGGAAGGAGGCGTGTCGGTTTGACTCTGTTAATGATGGCAGCAGATGAATGAACGGTACAATGACTAAGCGAACAATTAATCAGTTCTTTCTCCCAATCCTGTCTTGCGGGTTGGGCCCATTACAGGCAGAGACTAGCCTGCTAGAGGAGGAGGCATGTCCTGACTCAGCTATGGCGAAATAAACCTGAAAGTTTTTTAACGAACCGCAGTAAAGTAACACAGCATTTTTCATTGCAAAGGAGGAACTGCCTTGCACGAAATTTAAAGGTCAACTTGAGCTTCAAAGAAAAAAACGGTTAAACAAAACTTTGTTTTTTTACATTTTTGAACACAGTCAAAGAACATAGTCTGAACAAAGACACGATTTTTGAATGTATATTTTCTATTTTCTGTATTTTCTAGTGCCATAATGACTGCTCTTTATATGCTATATTTATGTTGGTGCTGTGGTTCACAATAAAATGTATCACTGAATTTAAAACAACCCATGGTAACCCCTGCTTTTATTATCAGATTATTTATTAGTAACACTGGAAATGAGTAGAAATGTGAATATTTGCATTTCCTTTCGTTTTAACGTGTATTCCTAAAATTTTTTAGTCTGGAGCCCTGTTAACATTTTTAATCTTGCATGCATGAACAGACACAAACTTTTCTTGTTGTGAGTCAAGTATTAGCTGTCAAAAAGTGTCAGCATCACTGATGCAGAAAAGGCTGAACCCCGCTGCAGAGTCAAAAAGGCAGGGATGCGAGGCAGAGGTCCAAACAATAGTCTTTATTTATCTAAGCAAAAACTCAAAGAAAGCACACTTAGTGTGGCATGGGATCTAAGAAAAACTGTGGCAATAATACCTGGCAAAAACATGTCATGGCAAGACAAAGTTCTCCTGGCTTGAACTGAAGACATTCAAAATCCTGGCATGGAACACACGACAAAGTAAAAGCAACACTAAGGCTCTGAGACAGGTGACTGGGAACACGAGGACCAAAACCTGAACATAAAACATGAAACATGGCACACTTCAAAATCAGCAAACAGAACCAGGACATGACAGAAACCTTGAACATAAACCAATGAAAACACATAAGACAAACATGAAACATGGCACATGGACTCCAAAATCAATAAACCAAGAATAACAAAAACACCAGACATGAGATTAGCTTAACAAACATTACTACTTTTTACTATTATGTGTCAAACCTACATATAAATTGTTTGCTGATTGAAGACAGATATACGTTTTGATTATGTATAGGATTTCACTGACAATTAGTAATTTTATATATTAAAACACACACACACACACACACACCATGCACAATATTCTATATATAAATTGTTAATTTTTTGTTTTACTTGAATGTTTTACAAATTTGGTTTTTTTTTTGTTGTTTTTTATTTTTGTGGTCCTATTTTTTTCATTGTGGAGCACGTGCCTGTTAAGGTTTAACAAAGATGGTCTCCAAATAGCAAACGAACAGAGACTGAGTAAAACTTAAACGACTCTTTACTGGAGATATTCTTCACAAACACAAACAGGGTCGAACAGTTGGACAGAAAACAACCTGAGCCAGGTGACGAGTGAGTGCATAAAAGTGTCCAATAAACAAAGAAATCCAAAGATCCGATCCACAAATCCAAACCAAGAATCGCAATTCAAAAACAAACCATAGGTCCAGTGTAGGAGGCGGAGCAGGCAGAGGCAGACCAGTGAACCTGGGCAGAGGAAAACAAGGTTAGTTTCAGTAGCATGGCTGGGTAGTAAGGGCAAAAGTAGTAAGCGGGCCTGACTTAATACCTCTTAGGAAGATGGTATAACAACCACAAGATAGAAATCCTGACCGTGCTCCTTTAAAAAAAAAAAAAAACCCCATTAGCTCCCCGGGCGCTTGATGCAGCCCACTGCTCCTGTGTGTTTCACCGCATGTTGCATGTTGCATGTGTTTGTGTTTCAATCAGTGATGGGTTAAATGCAGAGAAGTAATTTCCCAGCTTTGGATTAATAAAGTAAATTAAAAAAAAAAACAAAACAAAAAACTCTTCATCCAATGTATTTCTCAATTGATTCTTACTGTGTGGGTTATTAAAACATTATCATTAAAGCTCAAATGAGCTGCAACCACATAAGGTATAACCAGTGTTGCTGCTCTCTCAATAGCTCCGGGATAGGGTAGTGTAGGGCTACCCTAATTTTTATTGTTTTATCAGTCTACTTTTTACTCAATAATAATTTAATAATAACTTTATAATAAAATAGCCTAAATATAAAAACAAAAATGCACCATTAATATTTCAGTATTTCATTCAATCATCTAATCATCATCAAATTTCCATGTCGCTGCTGTGTTATGATAATAATTCTGAGCCTTAACAACTTCAAGACTGAAGATGATGGCTTGGAGAAGAATATTGTTGGAGTTGCTCTCTGGTTTTCAGTTGCTTTTGTGAGAATGAGATTCACGTCTGTGTGCTATATCTTACTAAGCCCCAAAACAACAGCCCATCCTGGCCAACAGGATGTGAGTTTTGGATCCTGCCTCTGATGATGTGCTGATGTGTGTATTTTGATAGAGCACATTCTCCTGATGAAAGTCACTGGCTGGCTGGAGACACCCACGCACATATGTGCATCCAGTTCACTGACACCTACTCTTATCCTATACCATATATTTTAATGTCTAATAAAGGCTCAGTGTGTATATTCATGGTAAAGAAGGAACATGCAACCCATAGCAAAGATATGAAGCACTGATGTGGTTTTAATAGTTTTTGGACAATAATTCGCTGGTACAGAGGAATATCAGATGTTTGACACTCAGACTATACTATTTTTTGTTCCACATGTTGATTTTTCTCAGGCCGTCACTGTGACGTTCATCAGATGACTGGAAACTACATGTGGGATAATGCCTCTAAGAAAGAGTTTCTGATTGGGACCAATCCTGACAGTCGGTTGCCTCTTTGGTGGAATGGATCAGAACCATTATGGGTCACCCTGCAGAAGCTGGGAAAGAAGGTTTTCATGTACTACTGGCCTGGTGAGCACACAAATTGTTAACCTCAACACTCAACTGGAACTGTCTGCAGGTATTTGTGAAATTTTGACAGCTGCAAAACAGACAAATTAACTGGCTTTTTAAAATCTTGTCTACACAGACAAGATTTGTTGTTTTTTGTGCCTCTCACAAAACGGATACACTTCTGTTTTGATCAGTACAGCTGTTAACACAGGTACACAGCAAATGTAATACATTATACATGGATCAATGCAGAAGAAAAAAATAAGGCAAAATTATTTTCATACTTCAGTTCTGTCAAGGTTCTTCTGTAACAAAAAGGTTTATGTGTTGGCTTCCGAGCGCTGCCAGAGGAGAACACAGACAAAATACAAGATAGGTTTATTTGTTACACACACACAATCATACACGGTACAAAGTGCAGTCAAATTCTTTTTGTCCCTGCTACCAAAAAATAGGTAAGTAAAATAGAATGAGTACAATTAAATATTATGAAATAGAAACCTTATAAAAATAAGAAAATTAAAAATATGCACTATTTACATGTACAGTATTTACATCCAGTGCAGGTGGGAGTAGGATTATCCAGATTTACTGACCTGCACTTGATGTTGTGTGTATACGCAGTTGGACCAGTGGAGCTTCTGAAATCATGAAATCTTGATGGTTGTTTCCTTATTTTATGTTATTTCCTCCCTGTTCCATGTTTTAAGTGATGGAAGTTTTTCTTTACATTTTTCTCTAACCAGTTTATTGTTGGATATTCCTTACATCTAATCATAGGATCTGAAATAAGTGCCAGGGATAATCTGCTACCTTTCTAGCTGGCATATGTGTCCACTGGCTCTGTGTTTGGGCTGTATCGCTTGCTGCTTACACTTCTCTCTCTGCTATCTTTACTCACCCTTGCTTACTTGCTGTAGTTGAACTATTTAGCCAGACAAGGTCTTGTCTCTGAACTGTCAAATTCACATATACAACATATAAATATAAATACCTTTTTTAGTAGTTCACTAAAAATGAATCTCTCATACTCATATGCATGTCTTTTATTATGGACTTTGTCTTCACACTTACATAGTAGTAGTAGCTAGTTTTCTGTGTTTTTAGTTTTTGAGGAGAGGCATAGCTAAGGGAGAACAGGAAACAACTGATAAACCTGCATTAAGTCTTCTCCCATTTTATATGATTACCGTCTTTGTATTTTATAAATTCAAGATATATTTGTTCTCATTTACACATTCCATGCTGCTGAGCTACTCACAATCGTTATGAACAATAACAACATCGTCAGACAAAATAAATAGAATTATAGGTTAATGACAGTAGCTATACTATGAGATTAGCTATACTGACATTTAAAATGAGTGATGACAGAAAGTTAAAAGCAACTAAAAGGTGTCATATTCAGGAGATACAAAACATCTAATGAGCTGCAAAATGCAAAAATGCAACTACACAGCAAATGTTGCACTTGTAAAGTAACACTAAGAGTGAAATTTAACACTATTTCTGAGTGTATTCAGTTCTTTTCAGAATTGGTGTTAAATTAACTCTTGCCATAGTGTTAATATTTCAGAGTAAAATTAACTCAAAAACTTAAAAAGTAACACTTGCTTACACTGTATGGTGTTATTTAAACTGAGACTAGAGTGTAAATATGATTCTCGGCAGTGTTAATAATTTAGTCTTCTGTGATAACAAATCAGCTCTGGTTCTAATGCTCATTAACACTGCATTGAATTTTAAAGTTTGACACTGGAGGCTCATATAACTCTGATAAATGTAATGTTACACACTACTGTGTTGATAATTTACTCTGCTGTGAAAAACCAACTCCAATAGAGTCAAGTCCAAATGGATAGATACTTTATTCATTCATTCATTAAGGTTAAAGGGCATAGAATAAATACTAATTAAAGCACAGTAAACAAAGATAAAAAGTAAATAAGTCCACCACCATCTCCCTGGTCTTGGTGGTGTTGAGGTTCAGGTGGTTGGAAATACACCATGTGACAAAGTCCTGTATCAATTTCCTGTACTCCTCTACCTGTCCACTATTGATGCAGCCCACAATATTTGCAAACTTTTGCATGTAACAGGACTCAGAGTTGTAGTGGATGTCCGATGTGTACAGGGTGAACAGGACCAAAGAGAGCAGGGTCCCCTGCGGCGCTCCTGTGCTGTTGTCCACAGTGTCAGATCTGCAGTCCCACAGTCGCACATACTGAGGTCTGCCTGTCAGGTAGTCTGTAATCCATGTCACCAGGTGTGAACCTACTCCCGTCTCTGTTAGTTTATTTCTGAGGAGCATAGGATGGATATTGTTGAAGATGCTGGAGAAGTCCAAGAATGTAATCCTCACAGCACCACACTGTACAAGTGAGAGAGGGATCGGTGCAGGATGTTTTCCACAGCTGAGGGACCCTCCCCCATTCCAGGCTCTGGTTGAAGATGCACTGTAGAGAGTCTTCCAGCTCCAACGTGCAGGCCTTCAGCAGTCGTGGGGATACTCCATTTGGTCTTGCTGGGACACCAGCACTCCGGCCTGAAAGATGAGAATAGCGCACTCAAACTCAAGGTAGATGACCTCGAGGACCCTTTGCGTCGCAATAATATAATGATTATTGGCATACCTGAACATGAGGAGAGTGGTAAACCAACAGAATTCGTCGCGGCCCTGATTCTAAAGCTCCTTGGCGAAGACAACTTTCAGTCTCCGGTAGTCGTTGACCGGGCACACCGGACCCTGCGCCTGCCATCCAAGGAGGGAGCCAAGTCCTGCGGCATCATTGCCAGTGATGCGGCAACGGCGCGAGTTCACAGAGGCCCTGAGGGTGCTACGAGAGCTGCGGTTGGAACACAGCCTCCTCTTCCCAGCGAGGCTTCGAATAAAACACAAAGATCAGGTCAAGGTTTTCACTACACCGTGTGAGGCAATGACATTCATAAATACTGACTTAAAGAATATGGCTTAAATTGTGATGCTTCCTCCCCTATGAGGTATGCTGAGGACTAATTATACCATGGGGATTGTGCTTTTCTTTCTTTTTTCCCTCAATTTAAACAGTATGTTTGATCTTACATTTATGAGACTGTCAATCTGTACACACAATGTCAGTACAGGAAAGTATAACATATACCAATATAGATGATAATCTTAAACTGGTCTCATGGAATGTAAAAGGTTTAGGTCATGTGATTAAAAGAGGTAGTGTCATTAAATCCATCCATCCATCCATCTTCTTCCGCTTCATCCGGGACCAGGTTGCGGGGGCAGCAGCTTGAGCAGGGATGCCCAGACTTCCCTCTCCCCAGACACTTTCTCTGTCTCTTTCGGGCAGACACCAAGGCGTCCCCAGGCCAGCCGAGTGACATAGTCCCTCCAGCGTCTCCTGGGTCTTCCTTGGGGCCTCCTCCCGGTGGGGCATGCCCAGAACACCTCCCCAGGAAGGCGTCCATGGGGCATCCAAAACATGTCCCAAAGTTCATGACCATAGGTGAGGATAGGAACATAGATTGACTGGTAAATTGAGATCTTCACCTTACGGCTCAGCCCTCTCTTTACCACGACGGACCAATACAACGACCACATTACTGCTGTCGCTGCACCAATCCGCCTGTCAATCTCACGCTCCCATCTTCCCTCACTCGTGAACAAGACCCCGAGATACTTAAACTCCTCCACTTGAGGCAGGAACTCTCCTCCAACCATTAAACCAAATCATTAAAGCCAGATATAATTTTCCTTCAAGAAACGCACATCAGTGTAAATGAACAACGCAGGCTGAGAGCAAATTGGATTTCCCAGGTTTACCAAGCACCTTTCACTCGCAAGGCTAGGTGGGTCGCTATTCTTTTCCGAAAAAATATAGCGTTTCGCCTCGACTGCATGACAGCAGACTCATATGGCAGATATTTGATAACTTGATAAGAAACGTAAACTCCCTCCCAATAACGCTACTTAACATATATGGTCCAAATGCTGATAATCCTGATTTTTTCCACAAAGTATTTGATTTGGTACCACCCTCTACCACCATTGTCATTATTGGGGGGGACTTTAATTGCTACCATGACCCGATTTTAGATAGATTTTCTCCAAAAACACCTCCTGCCATAACCTCTGTGCAAACCATGAACAATCTAATCAAAACAAGGAATATGGTGATTTGGGGACTGCTTCCCCCTACCGATAAAGAGTTTTCTTTTTACTCACATGTTCATAGATCTTACACTAGAATCGATTATTTCCTGATCTCTCCCAAATTACTTCCTAGTGTTGACAACTCCACTTACCATAATATAATAATATCTGATCACAGCCCAGTTTCTCTTACCCTCAAAAATATCCTGTCTAAACCACTATAATTTTCTTATAACTTGTGAAATGTTAAAATCATATTGAGGTGGTAGCAAAAAGTGAAACTAAACAGTTGAGATTTTGTTTTACTTATCTTTTTATTAATGTCATTTCTCATGTTGTTAATTGCTTTCCTGCCTGTACAACATCCATTGCACGTCTGCCCGTCCTGGGTGAGGGATCCCTCCTCTGTTGCTCACCCTGAGGTTTCTTCCATTTTTTCCTGTTAAAGGTTTTTCTGGGAGTTTTTCCTTAGTCGATGTGAGGGTCGAAGGGCAGAGGATGTTGCTGATGTTATGTTAAGCCCTTTGAGACAAACTGCTTGTAAAAATGGACAAATAAAGTTGACTTGACTTGACTTGACTTGACAATATAGCTGGCACTTTAATCCCAGTCTTCCTGAAGACCACTCTTTCATGGATCATATGACCGCACACATAGATGAGTTTCTTGCCACAAATGATAATGGAGAGGTTTCTGGTTCAGTCTATGGGAGACCTTCAAGGTTGTGATGAGAGGTCACGTGAATCAGCTAAGAAAAGAGAACTTCATAGTCACCTTAAGGAAATTGAAGGAACGCTTTCAGTACTCAAGAAGACATATAAATCCTCTCTCTCACCTGTTGATTTTAACAAGATTTTAAAACTGAAATATGAATACAACAGCATTCTCAATAAACAGGTTAGTTGTCTCCTATTAAAACTTAAGCAGAAACATTTTGAACTTGGGGACAAGCCAGAGAAATTGCTGGCTAACCAACTCAGAGGTGAAAGGGCTAATCAAGGGATCCATAGGATAAAATCTAAACCAGGTCGATTGATCACTAACCCAAAAGAGATAAACGTGCCATTCAGGGATCTCTACAAGGAACTGTACTCCAGCAGTACTCCATGTAGAGGCCAAAGAAACAGACTTCTCCAACTTTTTTGCTAATTTAAGTGTTCCCCAACTAGATAGTCTTGCAAAAGATGACTTGGACGCCCCAATTTCTAAAATTGACCTTTTGAATGCTATTCGAGCTTTCCCTTCTGGAATAGCAGTTGGCCCAGATGGCTTTGGCTGCAAATTCTATTCTGAATTCTTTCATGAAAAAACACTCCCTCTCATGTTCAGGATGGTGAATGATTCACTGAAGAGTAAGTTCAGTCAATCATTATAATCATTATAGTGAATAAGTTCACTATGCGAAGCTAACATCTGCTTGATCTTGAAAAAGGAAAGAGAAGATCCTGACCCTGCAATCTATAGACCTGTCGTTCTTTTAAACTGTGACCAGAAAATAAAATGTCTTGGCTACAAAATTGGGTAGATATATCTCTACAATTGTGCATCCCAATCAGACTGGATTTATTCCAGGTCGGTTTTCTTTCAGTAATGTCCATCTGCTCTTATCTCGGTGGGACCTCGTCCTCGGGGGCAGTCGTGGATCAGTGGGTAGGGTATCGGACCCATAACCGGTGGGTCGCTGGTTCGATTCCCCGTACCGGTGTCCATGGCCGAGGTACCCTTGAGCAAGGTACCTAACCCCCACTGCTCCCCAGGCGCTGCACGCGGTCGCCCACTGCCCTGGGTTTGTTGTGTGTGACAAAATATGTCACTTTCTTAAACACATTGTACTCGGATCAGGTAAAGAATGCAAAGGCCATCATCTTATCTCTTGATGCCCAGAAAGCATTCGATCAGATCAAATGGCCTTACATGTTCAAGACATTAAAACGATTTGGATTTGGGGAGAAATTTATCAATTGGGTGAAAATAATTTATCTCAAATCGGTCTCCTCTATTCTCACCAACTTAAACAGATCCCAGCCATTTGAGCTGCAGTGTGGTGTGAGGCAGGGCGACCCCCTTTCTCCCCTTCTTTTTGATATAGCACTGGAACCCCTTGCAATAGGTATCAGGAACCACCCAGATATTCATGTTATAAAACTTCACTGTATTGAAAGCCTGGTTAACCTGTATGCTGATGATCTATTGGTCTGTTTATTGGACCCAGTAGTCTCAGTCCCCAACCTTCTGAATTATATCAAATTATTCAGCAAACTGTCGGGATACACAATTAACTGGGACAAATGCGAGTTCATGCCTTCAACAAATAATTTGTGTCCCCTTTTTTTGAAATCTTTGCCATTTAAATTAGTCACTACCAATTTTAATTATCTCGGACTCAAGATCCCTAGGAACCCCAAGCTCTTATTTAAATTGAACGTTTTGAATATGGTGGACAAATTAAAGGTTGATATTAGGAATTGGAAGCTTCTTCCTTTATCAATGACTGGCCGCATAAATGCCATTAAAATGGTTACACTTCCAAGGTTCTTATATCTTTTTCAAAACGCCCGCTTTATCTACCGCTACCTTTCTTTAAACAACTGGACTCAATAATTCTTTCATTCATTTGGGCAGATAAACCCCCTCGTATTTCCGAGGCCCACCTACATAAAAGTGTAAACACAGGCGGCCTTGGCCTCCCTATTTTTAAACATTATTATTGGGCTGCAAATGCAAGGGCTTTCACTTTCTGGCAAGGTGGCTCTCCTGAGGATGACTGGTCCCCTGCCTCTCCACTTTGATTAAGAATTGAGTCCTTGGCAGTATCAGAAACATCTCTCCTAGCATTGCTAAATGCATTGATAAAAAGATTCCTTGGACTACCAGTTGTCTCAGAAAATTGCCTCATGGCATGTAATCATCTCTTTAGACTAGGACTGATGGATGGAGTTTTCCTGGACTGGAGAGATATGGGGCCTACGCTGTATTTCAGACTTGTATATGGATAATCATTTTGCATCTTTCCCTCAGCTCCAGGCCAGATATCACCTTCCTCAGTCACACTTTTACCGATACTTACAGATCAGACATTTTGTAAGAGGACATATCTCTGATTTTCCAACAAAACCACAGAATCATAATTTTTATGATCTACTTCTTGTCAAGCTGGAGCTCGGAGCAGGAATTTTTGAGTCTGTGTCTCCCATGTGTGATAGATGTGGCACAGCTGAAGGCTCACTCTCGCACTTATTTTGGTATTGCCCAGTACTTGACAGTTTTTGGCGCGACATATGTGTTATGTGGTTCTCTAAGCAATATGAAATAAATATCCAACCGGATTGTAAATTAGCAGTATTTGGCTCTTCTGAAAGTATATCAACTTTTCCTCCCCACTATAAACAGGCTGTTCAAACGGGCATGGTGACAGCCAAAAAATTGATCTTATTAAACTGGAAGTCTCCATCACCCCCTTGTTTCAAGAGGTAGCACAATGAAATGGTCTCTGTCTCCAGGATGGAGCAGATTCGTTTTAGCAGGCGAAATACACAAAATGACTATCAAAAGGTGTGGAAGCCTTTTTTGGCTCTACTTGATGAGACCGGTACATCCACTATGTGAGTTAACCCTCTGAAGTCATGTATAATTGTCAGTTGTTGACTATTTTTGATTCTAATTTTATATTTCAACTTAGAATTTTTTTTATCTTGCCATTTTGGAATCATTTTTGATCAGCACAACCTCACAAGTGTGATTTACTGTTGTTTTTTTCATTTTGACATACTGTATTGACACACTGGACCTAAAATCACACAAAACTCTAAAATCCGACTGGGGAAAATGCGCTGAAATGCGCTGAATGAAGTGCGCTCAATGCGCTGGTGTTTACTGCGTCTTCTTGAATAAAATGCGCGCCCCAAACGCGCACCAAACGTGATGGCAATGGTCATGAAAAAAACAGTGCGTATATTTTTTATCATAACTCGGGTTTTACTTGACATATTAACAAAATTTAAAAACTGGTATATAGTTTGAAGTGCCCACTTTCGACACAAAAAAAACTGGGATTCAGCGAGGCTGCGTCTTGCAGCTACATCGTCTTAAAGTGGTCTTGTGATAAGGACGCACCGGCGCGTCTGTCGACTCCTGAGGGTTAAACTGATATGTGGTATTTGTAATTTTCTTGTGTAAAACTGTCCTGTGCCTATCTTTTACTGAACACGGATAACAGAACAATCCTCTCATGTTTGTTTTGTTTGCTTTTTTTTTAATGTCTGTCCCTGGTAGTTTACTTCTACATACCCCTGACAATTACTTTTTATTTTCTTACTCTCATATGTAATGCCAGATGGGGCATGATTATTGTGTATGATGTAAATATGTTCATTGCAAAAAGTTAAAATAAAATAATTAAAAAAAAAATAGGATCAACTGTAAAACATGGAATATTGTCCTGCTAGCAATTTAATTTTCAATTTCAATTTCTTTTCTAATAAGCCAGAGGTCTGATGTCACAGCGCTTCTGTTCCTTTGCCGGGAGGCTCTGAGCAGATTGTAGCGTACTGACCCTGGCACAAGTGTCCTGCATAGTGTCAGAACTTAATACTGAAATGGGTTACAGTGTAACAAGTGCAGCTCTTGGAATGTGGAAAAAGCCTTAACAGATTTCATGGCCATACTTACCAAAGTCGACATCCACTTCAGTGCCATCCTTAGGAAAATCAGCTGCCAGGAGGAGGTCTTCAAGCTCATTGGTGAATGAAAGCTTTCTGCATTGTTGGATCTTTTTCTTAAATGTGGTTGTCCATTTCTCCAGATATTTGCCTCAAATGTCAGTCAACTGTCAGCTTCATCTTCTTCTTGACTGCGTCCTCATCAGGTGAATGTTTAATCAATGTGATGGCTTCCATGCACTCATCTTCACTCAGGACAGTCTCTGGAACATATTGGGACTCTCGTCCAGCATCTGGCCCTCCAAGCCCTTCTTCATGAGATGTTCCTTCAGATGATGCTGCACAATAGATAGATAGATAGAAAGATAGATAGATATTTTATTTTCCCGAGGGAAATTCAAGCATCCAGTAGCACATTACAGCAGTATAGGTTAGTCAAAAAGTAAATGAACAGACAAACAAGGCCTAACTGTTAGTGGGAAATAGTTTATTTAGTATATGTTTAGTCTAACATATGCTACATAAGGTATAGTAGTGTACAAAGAACGCAGGTTGACCAGATTGACTGGGTGTGTTAAAAAGCCTTCTCAGGAAGTACAGACAACTCTGTGTTTTCCTGTGGATGGTGTCGGTGTTCACTGACCAGTTCGGTCTGTCATCCAACTGCAGACCCAGGTACTTGTAGGTCCTGACCACCTCCACTTCTGTGCCCCAGAAGAAGTCCAGTGTGGGATGGGGTCTGTTTCTCCTGAAGTCAACCACCATCTCCTTGGTTTTGGATATATTGAGTTGTGGCTTGTTAGCTCTGCACCATTCAGCAAAGCCCTCCACCAGGCTCCTGTACTCCCCCTCCTGTCCATCCTCAATGCATCTCATTATCACAGTATCATCTGAGCACTTCTACATGTGGCAGAGCTCCAATTGGTGCATCCCTTACTTCTGGTGTCCACCACCAGGTTCGAGGATTGCCATCACGACAGACACCAGAGACCTTACGACCACAGCTCCGAGCAGCAGCTTCCACAATGGAGGTGGAAAACATGGCCCACTCAGACTCAATGTCCCCAGCCTCCATCGGGATCTGGTCAAAGTTCTCCCGGAGGTGTGAGTTGAAAACCCCTCTGACGGAGGGTTCCGCCAGATGTTCCCAGCAGACCCTCACAATATGTTCGGGTCTGCCAAGTCTGTACGGCTTCCTCCTCCCCCAGCAGATCCAACTCACCACCAGGTGGTGATCGGTGGACAGCTCAGCCCCTCTCTTCGCCTGAGTGTCCAAAACCTATGGCCGAAGGCCAGATGACACGACCACGAAATCGATCATTGACCTCTGGCCCAGGGTGTCTTGGTGCCATGTGCACTGATGGACACCCTTATGCATGAATATGGTGTTCGTTATGCACAAACTGTGACTAGCACAGAAGTCTGACAACAGAATATTTTATATATGTATATAAAAAGTTATTCTTCTCTTATTACCCTGTTACCTCCAGATGATAATCATCTGTATCTAGATCTGTGTCTGATCTCCAAACAGTTTTAATCCTCCAGGCCAAGTACCCAGTGCCACTCTCGTCATCACAATAATGCTCCTTGGAGGATGAGAGGATATCTCAAGGAAATTCAATCGAATGCAACTGGACTTAGTTATTTGTCTTTGAAGACGTTTCACCTCTCATCCAAGAGGCTTCATCAGTTCATGCTCGCTTGACTAGGCTGGGACTAGTCCAACTAGCTGGTGTGGAGATCCAGGTATTTAACCTCTGTGGAGGCATTCACATGGCCAGTGGTGTCATAGGCTCGTTTAGTGCTTCGTCTTCAAAGACAAATAACTAAGTCCAGTTGCATTCGATTGAATTTCCTTGAGATAACCATGACCTGGATGAATGAGAATATTCACATTCTGATGAGAGGATAATAAAAACAGACACTCCATTAATAAGGCTTATCAAACGTTAAGGTGCTGCAAAGTAATTTTGGACACAATAACAAACAACAAAAAAGAGCGAGATTTTGAATATCAACCCACCACTCCTCCCTCCCTGCTACCTACCACACTCCTGTAGCCCCACTCTCTAACATTTTTTTGAAAAAGGGTGAAAAAATATATTATATTGGCCCCTATATTAGCCATAGCTCCACAACTGCAACTCAAAGAGACTCACATATGTGGGCAGTCGTGGATCAGCGGTTAGGGTGTCGGACCCGTAACCGGTGGATCGCTGGTTCGATTCCCCGTACCGGTGTCCATGGCTGAGGTACCCTTGAGCAAGGTACCTAACCCCCCACTGCTCCCCAGGCGCTGCACGCGGTCGCCCACTGCCCCGGGTTTGCTGTGTGTGTGTGCACGTCACTTGGGTGGGTTAAATGCAGAGCACAAATTTCGTTGGAGTGAGTTCCCTCCAATGACAAAATATGTCACTTTCATCTTTTTTTCTTTCATTTAGGATGAAAAAAAAGCAAATAGAATTCATTCAATTCAGTCATTGCAATCTGACCTTCTGTTGCCCATAAAATTAAAAAAAATCTCTTAAAGAATCAGGGACAGCGATGGCAGAGAGAGGCCCTGATTGGATATAGAGGGGTAACCCACTAGATAACTTCTTTTCTGTCCCAGCTGCAAAGAGGGGAGATTGGGAGACCCACTTAAAATACCTTAATTTAATTTCCCTTTGGGGATAAATAAAGAAATTCTCATTCTGATGAATGGGTTAGCAAGGTATGTTGAGCCTTAAGCTCAGGGTTTTCAGTGTCAAAAAGTCTCTCTTTTACCTTGGCTAGACCAACATGGTAACTCATGCTACACATATAACCTGGTCAGGATCAGGTTATGTTCAGAGTTTTGAATGAAAATGGCTATAAACATTTCTGCCCTTTCACCAATTGTTTTTTCCGTTGAGCAATATAGATTCTCAGTCTGAGAGAATATGTTATATTCAAACTTTATTAAAAGTAACTGTGTGCATCACATTGTGGTTGCCTGCATTCAGTTTGCGATGCAGAAGATAATTTTTCCCCTTTCGCTTTAATGAGTACAATGAAATAAAATTTTACACAGCATATTATCTATACACTAATAAAATAATGAAGGCACAGCTACTAGTCCAGTTCTATTTTTTTTTAGTCCTGCTTTGCTGCCAATATCTGTTTAACATTACTGATATTGTAGTTAAAAGATTATTGAAAATTGATTAGATTATTAGTTATCACAAATAATATCAAATCAGTAAAATTAATTTAACTTTGATTTGGCCAAAAACCTAAGTGATTTCCATGTATCCTTCAGCTCACACAAAAAAGCCTGGATATGTCAAACTTGCTACATAGTATACACCTTTTGTGACACCAGCCAGCGTAATCTCACTCGTGAGAGGACACACAAGGCAGGCAGTGCAGTGATCTGAGAAGTGTTAAGAGGTGGTGTGAGAAGGTGAGCACCCCCCCCTTCTCACGGTCTCCCATGAGGGACGCGGTTTTGATAACGTGGCCTGCGAGGCAGTGTCGGAAAATTTAAATTTAAATTACTTTTTGGACTTTGTGGCACATGTATACGCGGACGCGTGTGCGCGCACACACACACGCACCTGGAGAAATGGACTCTGTCATCAGTTTATATATGTTTTAAATGCTTGGTGACATGTTTGGCGTGGCGTACGCCATGGACGCTTCGGCGCTGAAAATTCAGCCCGCTGCGTCGCTCACTCACCACAACCACAACTCACCCGTGTCAGTTTTCTCCCCGGTTTAGCATCCAGGCGTGTGGTGAGGTACCCACTACTCGTCCACCTCTTCATTTCAGTTTGTAAAGACTCTGGTTTGTCATACACTCACAGTCACCTGCACTCCCGGTCCAGCTCCACTGCTCCTCTGCGGAAGCGCGTGCAGCTGCAGGGGCGGACTTTATTGAGCACAGGGCAAGGGGGCACGTCCCATTGCACTCAGGGGGTTTTTATTTTCTTTATGGTGTTGGCTATGTGGTGTTTGTGAAAAGTTATTGTGTGGTGTGTAAATATTTGGTGTGTGGATAAATTAAATAATGTATTTTTTTTTTTTTTGTATTTATTTATTATGATTAGTGTATTGGATGGACCATTATGTTTGTTGGTAATCCCCTCCATAATGATTTGGACCATTTGGGCTCAACAAGCAGCCCTATTTAAAGGAGCCTCATTTTGCTCTTGTTGTTCCTTGGGAGAACTACTATGTACTGCTGTGAGAGTTTGTTATCGATGTTTAGTTTCTGCATTATTCCTGCATTTTGTCTGACTGTGAAAACCTTGTGTTCCGGGAGAATAAAAGGGCTTTTCCTGGCACCTGACGCTTTGCTGCCTCCTATTTTCAACCTCTAAAGCCTGAATCCGATCTTGCCGAGATCCCGTTATTCGGGGAGACCACTCTGGTCCCTCACAGGTGGGTATGTTCAAAAGCAAACAGGGACAAGAAAAACAAGCATAATGCAGACCTGGATATAACAGTGCAACTAATTCCTAAACATTTAATACACTGTGTTGACAATTGTTATCTGCAGCTGTGTCTTTTTCAGTTTTTATGAAACTATAATCATGCTTCTAACAGTTTGATTAAGGTGAATGTCTTCATGAAACAACTTTGTTGCTGCAAAGAGAAGAGATTTTTCCTCTTGTCAGCTGTTTTTTTGTTGGGCTTTTTTTGTGCTGCTGGTTAAAATAGCACCTGTGAATAAAAGTGAGCACACCATATAATAAAAAGTTTTATACGTCCTTATACTGTTGTATTGCATTTTAATTTTATTTTTCCCCTTTATAAATCAGGTTAAGAGTTAAGTGTAAATTACAACTTCTGGTAAGGCTGTGCTGCCACTGGTACAAAGCAAAGGTTTAATCTTAGCTACGGCAACAAAGTTCTTGTTAAAACCTCATAGCAGGAATTAACCCTGAGTAAGAAAAAAAATATATAACTTCATTTTATGATTTTCTATTTTGCATGGGTAGCCCTGTTGGAACTCTGCTGGGAACTGACTTCCCCACCTTGCCATTCAAAACCTGTGTGTGTGTGTGTATGTGTGTGTCTCCAGGCTGCGAGGTGGAGATTCTGGGTGTACGTCCATCATTCTGTGAGAAATATGTCTACAATCCATCAGAGAAAAATCTTACAGACTCGATAGTGAATGCACTCAACGTCCTAAGGTAACAACAAAATGACATTTAGAGAGGACAGTTTTACTCCTTTTATGCTGTACGAGAAAGAGTATTAATTATGATGGAGTGTGGAGGATGAGTTGTGGAGTCTTGAGAAAGACGCTGCTTGGTAGTCTGGTACAGCAGCAGATACTTCTGTATATTTTGTCAGATGGCAGCAGGGTTAAAAAGTTTTCTTTTCACTCGTATTTTTCACAAGTTAAAATAAAAAGATCTAAGACTTTTTCTGTGCATGCAAAAGGATTATTTTTCTCACACAAATTTGTTAGAATCTGCATTAATGGACACTTCCTCTTTTGTCAAGATAGTCTATCAACCTAACAGGTGTGGCATATTAAGATGCCAAATCAAAAACATGATAGCACAGGTGTTCCCTGGACTGGTCAAGATGATCTTGGAAGGGAGAAGTGTTCACTAACATTTTTTAATAAATCTTTGCTCAAAATTCAATTCAGTTCAATTCAGTTTATTTATATAGCGCCAATTCGCAACAAAAGTTATCTCATGACACTTTCCAATTTGAGCAGGTCTAGACCAAACTCTTTAATTAAACTGTAAATACAGAGAGCCCAACATCCCCCCTTGAGCAAGCACTTGGCGACAGTGGCAAGGCTTTTGGAAGGCAGAAACCTCGGAGCAGATCCCGGCTCAAGATGGGCGGACATCTGCCTTGACTGGTTGGGTTGAGAGAGAGAGAGAAAGAGCAAGGGAGAGAGGGAGAGGGCGTGGGGTGTGAGAAAAGGAGCACACAAGCAGAGATGCATAGCAGCAGTAATAATACCAGAAGTATCGGAAATGTAGGTAATGATAATGACAATGAAGTATACAGAAGGTATTATGCTGATTTTGATAACAATAGTAGTAACAATAGTAATGGTAGTAGCTGTACAGAGTCGTAACAGAATTAAATCAGTTTATGACTAAACAGTAGTAATCGCAGTAGGTTTCCAGCAGGACAACAGCAGGACCGCAGCAGGAGGTCCAATCACAATCGATAGGAATCTGCGGGACAAGAAAGCACAAGGACTCCAGGGAAGAAATTGAGTTAGTAATATGCATTAATGGGACATAGATGTGTGCAGAAGGAGAGGGAGAGGAAGAAAGAGCTCAGTGCGTCATGGGAGGGCCACCGATAGTCTAAGCCTATAGCAGCATAACTAGGGGCCGGCCCTAACTATAAGCTTTATCAAAGAGGAAAGTTTTTAGTCTACTCTTAAATATAGAGATGGTGTCTGCCTCCCGGACTGAAACCAGAAGATGGTTCCAAAATAAAGAAAAAAAGAATATAAAAGAATAAACAGTTTGTATGTACAGAAAATCTTAGATCTTTTACTTCAGTTTGTGACTATTGGGAGGAAAAAACAAACTAGTACATTTTTACTGCGGTACAGGGTAGGTAGGTAGGTAGGTAGAAACACTCTCTTGTGAAAGTGTTATGTTAAAAATGTCTGTGACAACATCAGCTAACTGGTTGGCACATATTCAGAGAACATGGCCAGGGATGATAACAAATCCAGTGGCTTTACAATATTTACTTGCAGGATTTTTGTCACATTCAGTTTGCATAATGACAGCAGTCAGTCCTCTGGAGGAGACTTGATAATTGTCTCTTTGTTGAGGAGATCAAAGCAAAAATAGAAAACCTTAAGCTTAGCTTAAGCAACCTCACATGTGGTGTATTAAAAGGGTCCCGGGCCAAAATTATTAGACTGTAATTTCAATAAAATCCACACACAGCATTAACACAATTTTAAAAACGTGATGATTAAAACTAATCAGAAGCCACCTAGCTGTTTGTTGTGTGTTCTGAACTTTCATTCAGAAATTCAGTTTCAGTTCAGTCAGTTGGGGGTTTATTTACTAATTTTGGGGGGGAAACAATTGTTTATTTTATTTATCTTACATTTCAGTAATAACATTATAGTTTACAATAGTGGTTTGCTGAAAACAACACTCTTGCAGTTCGCTACTCAAAAATTGTGATATTTATACAGTATATAAGTTAAATAAATAAACAAGTTCTTAATTAAGTTCTTAATTTTTCTAGTAAAAATTACCAATAAGAACTGGTAGGAGTATAGTTGAAGTACAGGAATCATAACAAATATTGGTATAAGTATGAGTTGTTGTTGGTGAGTCCTATCTCTAGTCTCTCCTGAGGTTTTTGCATCCTCAATACCAGCTTTCAGTCTTGTTCTGTTGGCGTTATTTGCCGATTATTATCAGAATTTTTGTCACTCGAGCTTCTTTGGTTGTGGATAGGCCCCTCACTTCTCCTTTCATCCAGGCCTTGTGGTTGGGGACTAATTTTGTTGTATATGTGATTTTCAGCACATTTGCTGATAATAATGTCACTGATGATGTTGATTCCTCAAGGTTGATGCAGTTCTTCTGGGTCAGTCTTTTGGCTCTAGATGCAAATTGTTGATGATCCAGGCTAGATGGGATATTGTTTTTGATATGCTGGAGTGTCTGTTTCTCAAATCACTTCATCAAAAGTAAGCCATAAACATTTTCAAATTAAACATCACTATCCGTCAGAAGACGTGATCCACGTGTGAGTGGTCATTGTAAGCTCAGTAATAGCAGCACAGAGAGGAGTGATTGCTGTAGAAGTTTTTACAGTATACAGCATTATACCTAGAAAGCTGAAAAATTACTTTAGTGGAGAATGTTGGTGAATTTCATAGAATAAGTAAATAAATAATAAATGAATGATTATGAATGAAACTATAAAATCGTATGTGTGTGTGTGTGTGTGTCTGTGTGTAGCTCAGGGAAAGCAGGCATGGCAGCAATATATTATGAGAAAATAGATGTGGAGGGCCATCACTTCGGTCCAGACTCTCATCAGGTCAGAACAGCTGTGCTGCAACTGGATCTCGCTATGCAGACACTCCATAGCAAAATCAGAGTGAGTTAATAGCAGTACTATTTTTACTGTACTTTTGGCTAATACTGCTTTTCCTGTCATGTAGCTATTATTCACCTATTCTTTTGTTTGTGATTTTCTTGCAGGAGAAAAACATGGTGAACCAGCTGAACATTTTGTTATTTTCAGACCACGGTATGACAAAGATCCAGTGGATGGAGAAGGTCATAGAGCTGGACAAGTATATCAACATTTCAGACATTGTCAAGATGATGGACAGAGGACCAGTGGTCAGTCTATGGCCCAAAGATAACAAGTACCAAGAGGTGATACCAGGATCTGTGTTTTTTTGCACTGCCATAGTACTGTTTGTGATTAAGAAAATCAAAGAGAATGATTAGAAAGTAATTCAAGGAGAAAGTGATAGGTGTTGAAGATAGACTAAAGATAGCTGAGAGACATCTAGGTCCAGGCACATGAATGATGATTATGAGACCCATCTCCTATTCTAATTTAATTAATCTCCATACCATTGAAGTCCATATAAATGAGTTTTTTGGGTTACCTACTTAACCTGTTTTCTCTGAGTAACTTATTCACTTGAATGATTTGGTTTAAGGACAGTCGTTCAGCTTGTAGGGTGCTGTAAAGTGGTCATTTCCATATTTTGTACCTCTTTTCTATACAGTCACCTAAATGTTACAGACTCTTTCAAGAGATTTAAAATAATAATAATAATTTTTAAAAAAGCTTAGATGTTGGTCATAGAGCCTCTCGTCTCGTTTTCTGCCATTCATGCGGGTCCAGGTCGTGGGGGTATCACTCTCAGCAGGGAAGTCCAGACTGTCCTCTCCCCGGCTACTTACACCAGCTCGTCTGGGGCGACACCAAGGCGTTCCCAGGCCAGACGAAACATTGTCCTATGTAGTCATAGTTCAATTTTCGGCTCAGCTCTCTCTTCACCACAACAGAGCGGTACAGCATCTGCACCATAGCCCATCACAGATGCTGCGCCGATCTGCCTGTCAATCTCCCACTCCAATTTTCCCCCACATATGAACAAGACTCTGAGATACTTGAAATCTTCCAAGTAACTCTCCTCCTCTCAGCAACTCTCCTCCGACCTGGAGTGGGCAATCCACCCTTTTCCAGCTGAGAACCATGGCCTTCACACTTGGCTGCAAATCTCTCCCATGTGAGCTGGAGGTCACTGTTCCATGACACCAATAGGACCACGTCATCTACAAAAGCGAATGACACCCTCCGCCACTTGGCTTGCAATGTTGCAGAAGTGTGTGTCAGTCATGACAAGGATGGGAGAGCCCATCCCTTAGTCCTCCTCAGAATACGTGCTAGTGGGATTAAGGAGATCCTCAAAGTATTCCTTCCACCATCTGATTATGTCTGCAGTTGGGGTCAGCAGCTCCCCATCCCCACTGTAAATATGCAGTGCTGCTTCCTCCTCATGAGTCACCGAACAGTTTGCCAGAATTTCTTCAAGGCTGACTGAAAGTCTCTCTCCATCTTCTCACAGAACTTGTCCCATAGTGTCCCAAGTTTTTGCCCAAGCCATGCGGTGTTTTGCCTGCTGGTAGTTGTCACCTGCCTCAGGAGTCTCACAAACCAACCATGCCCTGTAGGACTCCTTCTTCAGCTTGACGGCACCCTTCAACCCCGTTGTCCAACAGCAGGTTCGGGGATTGCCACCACTACTGGCACCAGTGACCTTCTGACTGCAGCTTCAAATAGCTACCTCAGTAATGGTGGCATTGAACTCCTTATTCAAATTCCATGTCCACCCTCAGAAGGCAGTCAAAGCTATGCCTTAGGTGGGAGAGTTGAAGATTGAAGAACATCCTGACAGAGTCATAAGCCAGACATTCCCAGCAAACCCTCACTGTTCATTTAGGTCTGTCTTTCTGGCTACAAAGCCAAAGCTACAAAGTCAGTCATTGACCTGGGAACTAGGGTGCCCTGGTGCCAAGTGCACTTGTGCACATCCTTGTGTTCGAACATGGTGTTTGTTATGGAAAAACAGTGACTAACACAGAGGTCCAACAACTGAACCCCACTCAGGCTCAGCTCAGACTGGCCATTCCTCCCAGTCACCCCCCTCCAGGTTACACTGTCATTGCCCATGTGAGCGTTGAAGTCTCCCAGCAGAATGAAGTCCCCAGTAGGAATATCATGATAAGTGATATGTATGTAGCCACTGATGTTCTTCGAGACACCATTCTTCCCAATAGCAGATTTTACAATCTATCTCTTCTGAAAAGAGATCCTGATTTCATTTAATTCCTTAAAAGATCCTGCAGTGATTACTATAGTTTGAATACCATACAAATACATCATTGTCATTAAGTCATTAATCAACTCAGCTTTTGAGCCTGTCCATGGTGCCACAGTTGATCTCTGGAATGGTCTCTGGAATGTGTACCTTCTGGTTCAAAATCAGGGAGGCAGATAAATGAAAAATCTCTTTTCAACACACCTGTCTGACACTTTAGTTATCTGGCTTTGCTTTTTGGTCTCGATGACATTCAGACAGCTCATTGTGGAAATGGACACTTCAAATACTGGCATGAGGGCAGTTCTGACCAGACGTTCAATCTGATCTTCTCCTGTTACCCCAGTTCAGCTAAACACAACTACATTGGAAATAATGAGTTACTCAAAGTCAAACTTGAATTGGAAGAATGGAGGCACTCGCTTAAAGGAGTAGAACAACCGTTTAAGGTACTGACGAACCATGGAAACTTATATTCAAGACAGCTAAATACCTTAACTCTTGTAAGGCTTATTGGGCATTATTCTTTGGCTGGTTTAACTTCATTCTCACCTACCGACTCATCTCCAGGAATATAAGCTTGATGCTGTCTCCTATCAGCATAACTCCGTCAAGTCTCCCTCCACCATCCTCTAACCAGTCTGTGTTGTTGCAGTTTTCTCCTGGAAAGTGGAATGTGTTGCCTGCCATCCAGAAGTAAAACCTATTTTGAGCCTCCTCAGACAGGAGATGCACTGTGGAGGCAGGCACAAATGGTTTTGGGACTGCCTTTACTGTGAGCTTGACAGAAGTCCTCTCATTATCCACTCACTGTTATGCTTGCCGCCTGTGGTGTTTGTCATTGCTAGTTCCACATCAGCCTTGACTTTGTTACTGGACTGCTCTCCTCAATCAAATATGATCACAACTAGGGCTGGGTAATGGTACTAAATACTTTTTAAGGTATCAACCAAGATAATCCTGCATATGATTTTTTTTGTACCCAGATCTACAAAAAATACTACTTGTATGGTTTTCTCACAGCCAGTCACTACAAGCATTCTTTAATTTAATGCAAGGTATGATCGGCCCACTACAGCAGCAACTCCCCCTTTGAAGTTTCGACTATTATTCCCTTTTTGATTTTGATGTCATTGATACAGGGTCCGGGTCCATGAGGATCCCTCCCATCTGTCATGTTTATTAGTTGAAAATAATTGTTAATTTTTCCAAGTAGGTCTTTTTTTTACCACAAAAATGTAAGCTCATTTACTCAACCTAAATTGTTGCCAGAACAAATTAAATTATATGCATTAATTGACTTTTCAAAACATGTTATTTTAAATATCAATCTCCATTTGCCCTAATATATAAGATAGACAGATAGAATACTAACAACCGACATGCCCCTGGGATGGTGCAGTGGCTTCTCGCACTCCCGGGTTTAAGCTCCTTTTTGTACTTTTTGTGTTGGTCTAAAGACCAACTCTACCTGTCTCATTTGTGTGAACAAGCGTGTAAGGTACAGTCAAACCAAACTTTTTAAAATAAGGGACAGTTCGACCATGATGACAACGACAACAACAGCGGCCTCACTCCAGAAGTGATGAATGCGTGGACCAATTTCTCAGCATTACTCTGAGAAAGGATAGTCCTTATTTTAACTATGGTACGGAGGTGAAAGAAGGCAGTCCGAGTGATAGTGATGGGTAGTGATGTTTTATATGGGAATTGAAGGACAGGTCCCAGTCTAAAATGACTCCAAGGTTCCTCACCACTGTAATAGAGTTAAAGGTGATGCCATCCAGGGTGGTGGCCCAGTTAGAAAAGAGTCCCTGAGATATTTAGGTCCAAATACAATAACTTATGTTTTTTCTGAATTAAGTAGTAAGAAGTTGGAGGACACCCAGGACTTAATGTCTTTAGGACAGTTTTCCAAATTGGTAAGGTGGCTTATTTCATCCGGTTTTATAGATAAGTATAGCTGTGTATCATAAACAACAATAAAAATTGATAGAGTGCTTCCAGATAATATTTCCCAGTGGAAGCATGTAGAGTGAAAAGTATCGGCCCTTCTCGAGCTCACGGGACTAAGCCCTATTTTAGCTACTTAGAGGCCATTTTTAGCAGTAGTTCAGAGCTAAATCCGCGTGTGAAGTACAGCCCAACCGAACTTATGCTCATCAGAGATAGTTCAGTTATTACGATCTCACCAAAGCTGAAATCCGCACTTGAAAGACAGGGGCTCCTGAGGACAATGGAGTGGCGCAGCAGAGTATGGGGAGCGGCCGGCAAGAGGAAACGATGTGTCAGAAAACAAAAGCGAGGAAAACGGGCAGGCGTGCTTGCCCAGCTGAAAGGTAGCAGGCCACCAATTCCAACTCTCTTCCTGGCCAACGTCCGCTCCCTGGACAACAAAGTGGACCTGTTACGTCTGAGGCTGAGTGTTTCCACAGAGATGAGGAACTGTGCTGTCCTTTGCCTCACGGAAACCTGGCTAATACAACATGCCGGACTCCAGATCGACGGCCTGCAGCTCCTCTGGGCGGATCGCGACCACCGGTCGGGGAAGTCATGAAGAGAAGGGCTCTGTGTGTATGTGCATGAAGGTTGGTGTTCAAATTGTGGACTGATAAAAGCCTACTGCTCTGAGGCAATAGAACTTATGACAGTGAAATGTCGGCCGCACTATCTGCCTCGGGAGTTCACCACGGTGTTCGTCACCATTGTTTACATCCCACCGGGTGCTAATGCTAACGAAGCGCTACAGGAGCTACATGAATCTATTAGCTCGCTGAAGACTAGGCACCCGGAGGTGTTTTACGTGGTTGCGGGGGACTTTAATCACTTGAAATTGACGGACACTCTGCCCAGGTTTTATCAGTATGTCAAGACAAGACAACTTTATTTGTATAGCCCATTTTTCAAGCAGTTTGTCTCAAAGGGCTTAACATAACATCAGCAACATCCTCTGCCCTTCGACCCTCACATCGACGAAGGAAAAACTCCCAGAAAAACCTTTAACAGGAAAAAATGGAAGAAGCCTCAGGGTGAGCAACAGAGGAGGGATTCCTCACCCAGGACTGGCAGACGTGCAATGGATGTTGTACAGGCAGGAAAGCAGTTAACAACATGAGAACAACATTACTAAAAAGAGAAGTAAAACAAAATCTCAACTCATAAAAATTTAAATATTCATGTGATTCATACGTTCAGTTTCACTTTTGATACCACCTCAATATGATTTTAATATTTCACAAGACTGAAATTATAATAATGAAATTACAATGAAATGCTGTATCATTCATGTATTTTTCATATTCTGTTGAAAACCACTATCCTATCAATTCAATTCAGTTCAATTTCGGCCCGCAAGGGAGAACCACCCCGCGGACAGTCGGTGCACAGAAGAATGACAGGCAGATGTCAACAGTAGACACTGGGTTGGTCATAGAGCCGGATGCAGTTCAACATGAAGATCTGGATGGAGAGATACCTGCAGAAAGATACAGAGAGAGAGAGAGAGAGAGAGAGAGAAAGGGGGGGAGAGACACAAAGCTACGAGGAGAACTGGACACACAGTTAGTGACATAAAATAATGAATTGTATGTTAATCTGATTAGGGGAGAGGATAGAAGAGGAAAAGGAGGAGGGGAACTGCTTGGTGGATCATGTTTGTGTCCCCCGGGCAGCATAGGCCTATAGCAGCATAGCTATGATAGAGATTTAAAGATTAACAGTTAGTCAGACCTATTCTACCTGTGGCTGTCTGTCAAGAAGTGAGTGTAACTATGCCTACCAGCCCTACACACTTTGTTTGAGGCTAACTATATGCTTTACTAAACAGAAAGGTTTTAAGTTTAGTCTTAAAAGTGGAGGTGGTGTCTGCCTGTCGAACCCAGATTGGCAACTGGTTCCACAGCAGGGGTGCCTGATAGCTAAAGGCTCGTCCTCCCGTTCTGCTTTTATGAATTTTGGGAACTGCAAGTAAACCTGCACTCTGTAATCTGAGTGTTCTATTGGGAATATATGGGACTATTAGATCACGGACTATAACATCAGAGATGCACAATGCCCAAGGGACCCCTCCCTGCCGGACAAACTCAACAGGCTCTATGCTCGCTTCGAGGATCCTGACACCCCCCGCACCAGACTTACATCACTACCCGGTGACACGTCCCTCTGTGTGTCCACAGCGGGTGTGAGGAAGACCCTCAAAGGTATCAACCCCCGCAAAGCTGCTGGCCCAGACAACATCCCAGGGCGTGTACTGAGGGACTGCGCACACCAGCTGTCTGAGGTGCTGACAGACATCTTTAACACCTCACTGTCACTGGTGTCCATCCCCACTTGCTTAAAGACTGCCACTATTGTCCCCATCCCAAGGTGTTCCATAGCTCTGACCCCGGTAGTCATGAAGTGCTTCGAGAGGCTGGTCATGGCACATATCAGAGGCTCCATCGACGTCACTGTGGACCCCCACCAGTACGCCTACAGAAAAAAACGCTCCACGGATGACGCCATCTCATCAGTGGTCCACACAGCCCTCACCCACCTGGAGAGCAGAAACTCCTACTTCCGCGGTGTCCGTCACCAAAGCTTCTTCCTCAAAGCTGTCAGACTGCTGAACTTTAGCCCTGTAGTCCCCCCCGCCATACCCACACACACACACACCCCTGACCACCCCCCTCATGTGAATGTGAGCTGGTATGAAAATAAAGTTCCTTGATTCCTTGATTCCTTGATTCCTTCAGAGCGATTATGATCAATGTTAAACTGATACCTGTCAGATAGATACTACTCGAACCATTGAAGGGCAGATCCTTTAATCCCAATTTCATGGTCCAGTCTCTGAAATAGAATGTTGTGATCAATGGTATCAAATGCAACACTGAGATCTTGAAGTACAAGGATGGAGATCTCTATTGCGTGCTAGGAGAAGGTCGTTAGAAACTTTTGTCAGTGCTGTTTAAGTACTATGGTGTTTTCTAAATCCAGATTGGAAAGCTTCAAAAAGGTTGGTAGAGTGGAGATGTAGATGGAGCTGCTCCTTTTCAAGGATTTTGGAGATGTATGGAAGGCTAGATATATTTTCTTGGTGGTTTCTTTAATAGTGGTTTGATGACAACCGCCTTAAAGGCCTGTGGTACATAACCTGTGACTAAAGAGAGATTGATCTGATTCAGTATAGAAATGTTAACTAAGGGAAAGATATCCTTAAGCAGTCTTTTTGGGATCGGGTCAAGCAGACATGTGAGAGTCGTTCATTTCTACAAAGGATGCCAACTCTCTCTGTTACTGTCACAAAATGGTCCAAGCGCTTCGGGATCCCCTTCAGTTCGCCTACCAGGCCCGCCTTGGAGTGGACGATGCCATCATCTACTTGCCGATCAGAGTCTACACCCACCTGGACAAGCTGGCAAGCACTGTGAGAATCATGTTCTCTGACTTCTCAAGTGCCTAAAGTGCTGCATGGCAGACAGAGTGATGAGCAACTCCACAGAGGACCATCCTCTCTCCCTTTCTGCACTGCACAGAGGCCTGCCATCTTCAGAAATTTTCTGATGACTCTGCAGTGGTTGGATGTATTACTGGAGGTGAAAAGAGTGAGTACAGGACTGTAGTGGACAACTTTGTCACGTAGAGCGAGAAAAACCATGTACAGCTCAATGTGAGAAAGACCAAGGAACTGGTGGTGGACCTGAGGAGGATTAAGGCTCCAGTGACCCCTATCAACATCAAAGGGGCCACTGTGGAGGTGGTGGAAGAGTACAAATACTTGGGGGTGTACTTGGACCACAAACTGGACTGGTGCAAGAACATGGACACTGTGTATAGAAAGGGCTTTAGTCACCTCTATTTTCTGAGGCGGCTGAGGTCCTTCAACATCTGCAGGATGATGCTGAGGATGTTCTATGAGTCAGTGATGCCTGAGGGTGAGGGACACTAACAGACTCAATAGAATAATTAAGAAGGCCAGCCATGTTGTGGGAGAGGAACTGGACTCTCTGACAGTGGTGTCTGTCATGTTCTTCATGTTCTCCATTCTCTCGACTACGGAGCCATTGATGCTGAGGGGTCTGTGCTCAGACTGTAATTTCCCAAAGTCAGTCATCTCTTTTGTTTTGTTGACATTGAGCACCAGATTATTCTCTATACACTAGTTTACAAGATGTTTAACACCTTTTCTGTATCATTTTCACTGATGAGTCCCACTGCTGTGGTGTATTTCATGCTGTTCTGTCCTCAGACTACAGAATGGAGGGTTAAAGCATTTCACCTGCTTACAGGTCTCTTTATTAGAGTTAACAACACAGAACATAGATGTGCTCTATCCAGCATCTCTCATACACTGTGTCACACTCAAATCAGTCCCCTGAGAACAGACATAGGAACAACAATCCTATTGTTACATCTTTTTTCTTTTTTCTACTTACATGTATTCCTGTTCATAACAAAACATTGTAAACTTTGACATATTTTTCCTTTCCTCTTCCCTTACCAGTCCTTCTCCCTTTCCTCTAAGCA
Source organism: Scatophagus argus (assembly GCF_020382885.2). NCBI lineage: Eukaryota > Metazoa > Chordata > Actinopteri > Scatophagidae > Scatophagus > Scatophagus argus. The sequence goes on along the minus strand of NC_058504.1, from coordinate 24,059,060 downwards.
GGTCACAAACCTGCTTCTAACTCCTTCTCTTTTCCTCCATCACTCGGTATAGGCTTGTAAGTGAAAAAGGTCTGGTAACCTTACGACCTGACCTAGTAGTAACAACATTCTGATCCCTTTCATGTCTCGGCTCGGAACACCTCCCGTTTAGGTGTTGGTATCACAGTTCTTATGACTGATTGGTTTCATCACATTTGCCTCTTTCCAGACATGGCTCAAAAGGCTGGACTCTAACATTGTCACCTTCTTTAACAGGGTCCTTGTCCTTTGTCCTTGCCTAACCCCTAATATTTCTCTTGTCTTTGTTGTGTATCAGTCCTTGTTCAATGTCTGTAATGTCTGGTTCAAGCAGTGTCCTTGGTAGGTAGAGGTAGGTAGGCAGCTCTCCTACTCAGAAGTCTCTGTGCAGGACTTGGCTCGGAGTGTTGCGATGGTGCAATATAGATAGGTGTGCATCTTGTCCTGCAGCAGCAGCTTTCTGCATGAGACGTTTGGCTGTTTTAACAGCTGACTCCGCCTTCCCGTTGCTCTGTGGATATCCTGGCAAAAATGTTCTGTGCTCAAACTCCCATAGCTGGCTGAATTGTTGAAACTATACTGTGGTCCATTATCAGAAACAACCATATCTGGTATTCCTTGTCATGCAAAGTGAGCCTTTAGCTTCCTTATCACAGTACTACTCTTTGTGTCTGGCAGAGAATCTATCTTCCAAAAATTGGAATAGTAGTCAACAGTTATCAGGTAATCCTTGTTGTGAAAGGAAAACAAATCTGTACTCTCTCTCTCATTACTATAATTTTCTTATAACTTGTGAAATGTTAAAATCATATTGAGGTGGTGGCAAAAAGTGAAACTAAACAGTTGAGATTTTGTTTTGCTTATCTTTTTAATAATGTCATTTCTCATGTTGTTAATTGCTTTCCTGCCTGTACAACATCCATTGCACGTCTGCCCGTCCTGGGTGAGGGATCCCTCCTCTGTTGCTCACCCTGAGGTTTCTTCCATTTTTTCCTGTTAAAGGTTTTTCTGGGAGTTTTTCCTTAGTCGATGTGAGGGTCGAAGGGCAGAGGATGTTGCTGATGTTATGTTAAGCCCTTTGAGACAAACTGCTTGTAAAAATGGGCTATACAAATAAAGTTGACTTGACTTGACTTGAGTTGACTCGACAGGGTCTGTATGTCATGTCATGTGGGTGCAGTGTCTCTTTATTCAATTCAATTCAATTCAGTTTATTTATATAGTGCCAATTCACAACAAAAGTTATCTCATGACACTTTCCAATTTGAGCAGGTCTAGACCAAACTCTTTAATTAAATTGTAAATAGAGAGAGCCCAACATTCACCCTTGAGCAAGCACTTGGCGACAGTGGTGAGGAAAAACTGCCTTTTAGAAGGCAGAAACCTCAGAGCAGACCCCAGCTCAAGATGGGCGGCCATCTGCCTTGACCGGTTGGGTTGAGAGAGAGGGAGAGAGAGAGAGAGAGAGAGAGAGAGAGAGAGAGCAGGAGAGCAAGAGAGAGAGCAAGGGAGAGAGACAGAGGGGGTGGGGTGTGAGAGAAGGAGCACACAAGCAGAGATGCATAGCAGCAGTAATAATACCAGAACTATCGGAATGTAGATAATGATAATGACAATGAAGTACACAGAAGGTATTATGGTGATTTTGAAAACAATAGTAGTAACAATAATGGTAGTAGCTGTACTGAGTCGTAACAGATTTAAATCAGATTATGACTAAACAGTAGTAATTGCAGTAGGTTTTGAGCAGGACGACAGCAGGACCTCAGCAGGAGGTCCAGTCATGATCGATAGGAATCTGCGGGACAAGAAAGCACAGGGACTCCAGGGAGGAAGCTGAGTTAGTAATATGCATTAATGGGACATGAATGTGTGCAGAAGGAGAGGGAGAGGAAGAAAGAGCTCAGTGCGTCATGGGAGGGCACCCGGCAGTCTAAGCCTATAGCAGCATAACTAGGGGCCGGCCTAGGCCAGCCCTAACTATAAGCTTTATCAAACAGGAAAGTTTTTAGTCTATTCTTAAATATAGAGAGGGTGTCCACCTCCCGGACCGAAACCGGAAGATGGTTCCATAGTAGAGGAACTTGATAACTAAAGGCTCTGGTTCCCAATCTACTTTTGAGGACTCTAGGAACCACAAGTAGCTCTGCATTTTGGGAACGCAAAGTTCTGGTGGGATAATAGGGTACTATTAACTCTTTAAGATAGGATGGTGCCTGACCATTCAGGGCTTTATAAGTGAGGAGGACAATTTTAAAATCTGTCCTGAATTTTACAGGTAGCCAATGTAGAGAAGCCAGAACAGGAGAAATATGGTCTCTCAGTAGTCAGTAGTCAGTAGTCGTGCTGCAGCGTTCTGGATTAGCTGGAGAGTCTTTATGGATTTATTGGGGCAGCCTGATAGAAGGGAGTTACAGTAATACAGTCTAGAGGTAATGAATGCATGGACTAATTTTTCTGCATCTTTCTGACTCAGGATATGCCTAATCTTTGCGATATTGCGGAGGTGAAAGAATGTAGTCTTTGAAATATTTGCTATGTGCGAGTTAAAGGACATGTCCTGGTCAAAGATAACTCCTAAAGTTCTTACAGTGGAGCTTGAGGCCACGGCTAAGCCATCTATCAATGCAATATCACTGCATAATTTGTTTCTAAGGTGTTCGGGGCCCAGAACAATAACTTCAGTTTTGTCTGAATTTAGAAGTGGGAAGTTACTGGTCATCCAGGTTTTTATGTCTTTAAGACATGCCTGAAGCTTGACTAGCTGATTTGTTTCATCTGGTTTCATTGATAAGTACAATTGTGTGTCATCCGCATAACAATGAAAATGTATGGAGTGTTTCCTAATAATATCACCAATGGGGAGCATATACAGGCTGAATAATATTGGCCCAAGGACAGAACCTTGGGGAACTCCATGACTAACCTTTGTGAGTGTGGACGATGTATCATTAACATGAACAAATTGAAATCGATGTGATAAATAAGACTGAAACCAGCTTTCATGTTGTTACAGTCAGCAAATTTGATAACCTGGTTTCTACTGAATCTGGGTGTGCCATGTGTTAGTAGGAAGATGTGTGAAGTGGGTCCACTGAGTTAGGGAAGCAGGCAATGATGTGTGCCTTGACAAGCTGCTCAAAGCTCTTCATCACAATGGGGCTTCCTGAGGATTTTCTCAGCTCTGGACCTGCATCGTTTGGTGTAAATGTCATGCAGGTCGGGTAGAGTTGTTCTGATCATCCGCTCAGCTGAGCGAACTACCCTCCTAAGGGCCAAGAGGTCGTGCCCAGCTGCCCATCCATGTGGTGATGCTCCCACTCAAGATTCTCTCAGTGGTGCAGGTGTAAAAGTTCCTAAACACCTTGAGGGGGAGCCTAAAGTCTCTGAGGCGTCTGAGGTGGAACAGACCTGGCCTTCTTAACAGTCCTGTTAATGTGCAGTGACCAGGACAGGTCCCGTGTGATGGTCACACCGAGGTATTAAAAACTGTCTATCCTCTCCACCTCAGACCCGCCGATGTAGAGTGGACAGATGTCCCTCTGCTGCTTCTCCCTGTAGTCCACAATCAGCTCCTTAGTTTTGCTGACATTCAGCGGGAGGTTATATTCACGGCACCAGATCCCCAGGTGAGTGACCTCCTTCCTGTGGGCCTCTTCCTTGTTGTGGGAGATTAACCCCACGATGGCTGTGTCGTCAGCAAACTATTACTCCTACAAACCTTATAATGATATTGCTGTCTGATGTGGACACACAGTCATGTGTGTACAGGGAGTACAGCAGGGGACTCAGCACGCAGCCTTGGGGGGATCCAGTGTTGAGGGTGAGAGGGGATGAGCTATGGGTGCCCATGCGTACTACCTGTTGTCTGCCGGTTAGTAAGCTGTAGACCCACCTGCACAGAGAGGAGTGTTCAGACCAAGATCACACAGCTTAGTGACCAGCCTGGAGGGGACTATAGTATTGAATGCTGAGCTGTAGTCCACAAACAGCATTCATAGTTCCCCATCCTAGTGTCCATGTGGTAAAGTGTCTTGTGCAGCAGGCAGGTTATAGCATCGTCGATGGATCTGTCTGGGTGGTATGCAAACTGAAGGGGATCCAGGGTGAGGGGAAGAGAGGAGGTGATGAATGTTTTGACCAGCTTCTCAAAACATTTCATCACCATAGATGTGAGGGCAATGAGGTTACTGGGCTGGGCTGTCTTTGGGACGGGAATTACAACACTTTTTAAAGCAGGTGGGAATCACACACTGTGAGAGGGAGAGGTTGAATATTGTTGTAAACACCGGTGCAAGCTGTTCAATGCAGGCTTTGAGGACTCAACCACTAATGCCGTCAGGCCCTGCTGCTTTCCTGGTGTTCACACTTCTAAACATTCTCCTCACCTCTAGCTCCGTCACAGTGAGCATCACCTCTCCTCCAGCTGGGAGCGCATCTTCTTGCCTGCTGTCCAACGTGAAGCGTGCGAAGAAGTTGTTGAGTTCATCAGCCAGAGAAGATGAAGGCTCTCATCGCGGATGGGTGTGTTGCTTTGTAGTCCGTGATGGTGCATAGTCCCTGCCACAGCGCCCTGGAGTTGCTCCCCTCCATCTGCAGCTCCAGTCTTGCAGCGTAGCACCGTTTAGTCTCCTTCACGGCCCTACTGACAGCGTAGGTGGCTGCCCTGTACAACGTCGTCTCACCGTTGCATTGTAGGCAGCGGTGCGGGCCCTCAGCGCATCACGGACAGTTTTGTCCACCCACGGCTTCTGGTTGGGAAAAGTTCTGATGGGGTGGCTGTTGATGTTATGTCTTCCACCATTCTCCCAATAAATCTCACAACCACTTCTGTGAACGCGTTGATGTCACCGCCCAAGCTGCACCGAAACATGTCCCAGTCCACTGAATCCAGTGCGCCCCCCTAGAGCGGCCTCTGATTGGTCAGTCCACCATGATACTTCTCTGACTGCAGGAGTTGTTTAAATTTCGGCACGAGAAGGACTGCACTGTGGTCCAAGAGGCCAAACGGAGGCAGAGACTTGGCCTTGTAACCAGTGGTTCAGAGTTCTTTCTCCTCTAGTGGGGCAGTCTATGTGTTGTTTAAACTGCGGTACCACTTTCCTTAAGTTAGCACAGTTAAAGTCCCCAGTCATGATGAGGGCTGCATCAGGCTGGTTAGCTTGATAGGTGGATACAGCCTCATGTAGCTTGGTGAGGGCAGTGTCCATGTTTGCCTGAGGTGGGATGTAAACAGTGCTGATGATGACCAAAGCAAACTCATGGGGAAAGCGGGGGAAGGACGGGAGACAGATGGATGGATGGATGGATGAGAGACACAATGTTCCTGTTGTCACACCAGTTGTTCACCATCAGACACACACCACCTCAAACTGAGAAGAACTCCGCTGGTTGAACGGCATCCGGAGTCAGGGGGGTCAGTCATGTCTCATGGCAGATGACATTACAGGCCCGTATATCCCTCTGGAACTTTATTCTGGCCCTAAGTTCATCAAGTTTGTTTTCCAGTGACTGGACATTCGCAAGTAGGATGCTACGCAGAGGTGAATTGTGTGCTCTGTGTCTCAGTCTGTTCCTAACGCTGGCTCGTTTCCCTCGGGGCCTCCTCCATGACCTGTGGCCTGTGCATCCATTGTTGTTGTTGTAGCCTGCCCGTAGGATGTCAACGGGCCAGGTCGGGTCCGGGATTAAGTTGATAGGAGCACAGTTTGAGTACTGTGCTCCAAGGTTAAGTAGGGTCTATCTGTCGTATGTGTTACGAGATAAGATGGCGCCTGACCATTTAGGGCTTTGTATGCCCATCCATCTTCTTCCGCTTCATCCGGGACCGGGTTGCGGGGGCAGCAGCTTGAGCAGGGATACCCAGACTTTTTCCGGTCGAGAACCATGGCCTTGGATTTAGAGGTGCTGATTCTCATCCCAGCTGCTTCGCACTTGGCTGCAAACCTCCCCAGCGCATGCTGAAGGTCCTGGCCTCAAGAAGCCAACAGGACAACATCATCTGCAAAAAGCAGAGAAGAAATCCTGTGGTTTCCAAACCAGACACCCTCTGGCCCCTGGCTGCGCCTAGAAATCCTACCATAAAAAAAACGAACAGGACCAGTGGCAAAGGGCAGCCCTGCCGGAGGCCAACATGCACCGGGAACAGGTCTGACTTACTGCCGGCAATGCGGACTAAACTTCTGCTCCGAGAGTACAGAGACCGCACAGCCCTTAGCAAAGGACCCCGGAAACCATACTCCCAGAGCACCTCCCACAGGATGCCACGGGGAACACGGTCGAATGCCTTCTCCAAGTCCACAAAACACATGTGGACCGGTTGGGCAAACTCCCATGAACCCTCAAGCACCCTGCGGAGGGTATAGAGCTGGTCCAGTGTTCCATGACCAGGACGAAAACCGCATTGTTCCTCTTGGATCCGAGGTTCAACTATCGGCCGGATTCTCCTCTCCAGTATCCTGGCATAGACTTTCCCGGGGAGGCTGAGGAGTGGGATCCCTCTGTAATTGGAGCACACCCTCCGGAGGCACCCATCCAGAGCCTTAAGGTACCCAGGACGAATCTCATCCACACCCTGTGCCCTGCCACTGAGGAGCTTCCCAACTACCTCAGCGACTTTGGCTTGGGTAATGCATGGATCCGCCTCAGGGTCCTCAGCCTCTGCTTCCATGACGGAAGACATGTCAGCAGGATTGAGGAGATCCTCGAAGTATTCCTTCCACCTTCCGACAATATCCCCAGTCGAACTCAGCAGCTCCCCACTTCCACTGTAGACAGTATTAGCAGGGCACTGCTTCCCCCTCATGAGGCGCCAGATGGTTTGCCAGAATTTCCTCGAGGCAGACCAATAGTCCTCCTCCATGGCCTCCCCGAGCTCCTCCCAGAGACGAGTTTTTGCTTCCACAACCGCTCGGGCAGCTGCCCGCTTGGCCCTCCGATACCCATCAGCTGCCTCGGGAGTCCCACAAGCCAACCAGGCTCGATAGGACTCCTTCTTCAGCTTGACGGCATCCCTTACTTCCGGTGTCCACCACTGGGTTCGGGGATTGCCGCCACGACAGGCACCAGAAACCTTACGACCACAGCTCCAAGCAGCAGCTTCCACAATGGAGGTGGAAAACATGGTCCACTCGGACTCAATGTCCCCAGCATCCCTCAGTATCTGGTCAAAGTTCTCCCGGAGGTGTGAGTTGAAAACCCCTCTGACGGAGGGTTCCGCCAGACATTCCCAGCAGACCCTCACAATACGTTTGGGTCTGCCAAATCTATCCGGCTTCCTCCTCCACCAGCGGATCCAACTCACCACCCAGGGTGTTCTGGTGCCATGTGCATTGATGGACACCCTTATGCATGAACATGGTGTTCGTTATGGACAAACTGTGACTAGCACAGAAGTCCAACAACAGAACAGCACTCGAGTTCAGATCGGGGAGGCCGTTCCTCCCAATCACGCCCCTCCAGATATCACTGTCATCGCCTACGTGGGCATTAAAGTCCCCCAGTAGAACTATGGAATCCCCGGTCGGAGCACATTCCAGTACCCTTCCCAGGGACTCCAACAAAGCCGGGTACTCTACACTGCTGTTTGGCCCATAGGCCGAAACAACAGTGAGAGGCCTATCCCCGACCCGAAGGCGTAGGGAAACGACTCTCTTGTTCACCGGGGAGAACTCCAACACCTGGTGACTAAGTTGGGGGGCTATGAGCAAGCCTACACCAGCTCGCCGCCTCACACCATGGGCGATTCCAGAGTAGAAGAGAGTCCAGACTCTCTCCAGGAGTTGGGTTCCAGAGCCCAGGTTGTACGTGGAAGTGAGCCCGACTATCTCTAGCTGGTACCGCTCAATTTCCTGCACAAGTTCAGGCTCTATCCCCCCCAGTGAGGTGACATTCCATGTCCCAATAGCCAGAGTTTCTGTCCGGGCTTTGGGTCGCTGGGATCCCCATCCACAGCTGTCACCCAAACCACATTGCACCGGCCCCTTCTGAACCCTCACGCAGGTGGTGGGCCTACGAGAGAGCAGCCCACGTTGCTTATTCAGGCTGTACCCGGCCGGGTCCTGCCTGCGAGCCCCAACCCCAGGCCTGGCTCCAGGGTGAGGCCCTGGTAACGCCAATCCGGGCGACGTACACTTCCTTGTTGTTTTGTCTTTCATCGGGGGCTTCTGAACCGCTCTTTGTCTGACCTGTCACCTAGAACCTGTTTGCCTTGGGAGACCCTACCAGGGGCATTGAGCCCCCGACAACATAGCCCCTAGGATCATTCAGATACTCAAACCCCTCCACCATGTTAAGGTGGCGGTTCGAGGAGGGGGGCTTTGTATGTGAGGATGAAAATTTTAAAATCTATTCTGAATTTTACAGGCAGGCAGTGTGAGAACTATGATCTCTAATATGAGTTTTTGTCAGTACGTGTATGTAGTATGTGAAGCAGTAGTATGTGCAACAGCATTCTGGATTAGTTGGAGAGTCTTTAGGGACTTATTGAGGCAGCCTGATAACAGAGAGTTGCAATAGTCCAGCCTGGAGGTAATAAGTGAATGGAAAAATGCAAGTGCAAAATTATAAAACAACCAACCGACTACCAACACCCACAGCAGAACTGCAGAGTTGGGATAATCTTCTGTAACACTTCATCAGTGCAAACAACACCTTTCATATTACACTTTTCATTTGATTCATTTTTAATATAGAAATAAGGATCACTATAGCAATTTTTGTGAAGGAATGGAACCTACGGGGGATTTCAAAACATATTTCTCTATGAGACAACTAGCAGTAGTAGCAGCAGTAGTCACAGGTGCCATAAAGCTATTTTACCTTTTGGTATTATGGTGCTTTACAAAATAAAGTTTATAAATAAAGCTATTCTATTAACATTGTGGCTGTGTTTGTCGTGGCAGGTGTATGCTGCATTGTCCCAGGTCCCTAACATGCATGTCTATGCCAGACAAGAGATACCTGAACGGTTTCATTTCAAGGAAGGAAAGTTTGTTTCCCCCCTGACGTTGGTTGCTGAGCCAGGCTGGTTTATTGCTGAGGTAACATAATATTTCTCCTGTATCAGCACATTCACCTTAGCAAAGTGTATTTCTCTTCATCATTCTGATTTGAAGTGAATCCAGAGACATGAGTAGACACACAGATTTACCCAAAGGCATAGTGGTGCCTGGAGAAGTGGGTATACTCTTTAAAAAAACAAAACAAAAACTGCCTGACTAGCAAAGACAAATGCTCTGTGTTATATATAGGCATCTGGAACAGCTTCCTGCTGTCACTGTATTTCATAAAAGGTATTACCTTTCATATTCCCCTGGGTTTAGTTATTAGTGAGAAAATGTTTATGGTCAAACATTTTTATCAAAAATGAATACGTAAAAGTAGTAATACCACATTATTAGCGTAAGTAAAAGTCCTGCATTAAAAATTGGTGTGAGGTAGCATTATTAAAAGTATTTGATTGAACTTAAGACTGTCTGCCTGGATGATTATGTGAAAAATCTATGCTTATTTCATCAGTTGTTTGAACTCCAATATTGTGACAACAATGTTAACATTCAGACAGTTGACATTTGCTTGTGAAAGTTAGTAGTAGTTGAGTTATCTGTATTATTTACAGTGTTCCAATCCATGTTGACCATAAGATATAATAACATAACACGTGTGTGTGTGTGTATGTGTGTGTGTGTGTGTGTGTGTGTGTGTTTGCTCCAGAACAAGGCAAGACTCCCATACTGGAAAAATGACTCTGGGGAGACTTCATGGCAAAATGGCTGGCATGGTTATGACAATGAGTTCCTTGACATGAGAGGATTTTTCTTGGCGACTGGACCTGGTAACAAACAAATCACATTTTTATATTACAGTCTGGGATTATTTTGATCCTGTTTTCCTGTTGTTACCTATCAAGCAAGCAATGTGTGTCTAAAAAAAGGTGGCAGTGGACTGATTTTACAGTTCCTCTAAATCTAGATGTGACCCAGAACCCAAAGTTGGGCTGAGTCCCAGCTGTTTTTTCAGATCTTCTATGTGGAGTTTGCATGTTCTCCCTGTGCTTGCGTGGGTTTTCTCTGGGTACTCTGGCTTCCTCCCACAATACCAAAAACATGCACATCAGGTTAATTGGCTACTCTACATAGCCCCTACGTGTGAGTGTGAGAATGCGTGGTTGTCTGTCTTTGTGTGTCAGCACTGCGATTGACTGGTGACCAGTCCAGGGTGTACCCTACCTCTCGCCCGTAGGCAGCTGGGATAGGCTCCAGCTCCCCCGCGATCCTGACGGATAAGCGGTATAGAAAATGGATGGATGGATGTAGGAGAAATATGAGGTTATTTATTTGAGATGTAGATCTAATTATATTTATTTCATTTCATCCAGACTTTAAGCAGAATGTTCGGGCTGCTCCAATTCGAGCGGTAGATGTCTACAACGTGATGTGCTGGGTGTTGGGAGTGGAACCTTTGCCCAATAATGGGTCTTGGTCTCGGGTAGAGTACCTTCTCCTGAATGGCTCTAATGGACCATCTCAGCCCACGACCCTCTGGATCTGCTATATGGGTTTGTTTGGAATACTTTTGGCACTATTGGATGAAAACATGTAATACTTAATTGTTTATGGCATGTTATGATAGCTTCAAATGATATACTAGAAAGAATGAGAACAGGACCAGAAAGTTGAAATATTAAAGGGCCTGGAGAGTTTGTCAGGACCTAACTAACTCTAAGTCCTAACTCCCTAAATGAACAGGGAAAAAAGATAAAAGATAAAAAAAAAAAAAAGAAAGAGAAAAAGGATTTCCATTCTGGATCCTTAAGAAACCTAAACCTCTCCAACTCACCTTGCCTGATCAAAAGTTGTTGATGTGAATACCTGAAATGAAATGTCCAGAGAGAATCTCAAAATTTGTTCATTTTGACATGAATTAATTAAATAATCATTAATTAAACCCAACTCCTATTGTTGTAAAACATGCCACAGGTTGCACTAATTTACAAACTAAGTCTTTCCAAATTACTTGTTTTTCCAAGGAACTTTCTCAGAAATTATATATCACAAGCCTGTAAACTAAAGCATTAGTGAGTAATCTTGAAGCTGTTCAACGTAAACCTCCTCCGTTTTTTTTTTGTTTTTTTTTTGCCATTTAATCAGTTGAATATCATATTTAACTATCACATTAAGAACACACTGATAAAAGTTGTACAATGAAGGATGATGATGATGATGCCTTTTTGGTATGTATAACAGTAAGACTGGATATTAGTGGGGATGGTGATAGCTTAATTTGGTGGTAAAGCACAATTACCAGTTTTTTTAAAACCTTAATTCAGTCTGTATGGTCTATAATTGAGATCCTCGTTTTGATTGGATTTTAATTCAGTTATTCATATCTCTGTATTACATCTGTAAGACCCTGTATGACACATTTTGTGAAAAGTGCTCTGTAAATAAATTTACTTTGATTTGGCAAAAACATGGTTCATTGGGATCAGGATTAAACCACATTGGGTTTTTGCAAGACAGTGTCTCAGGTTATAATGTCAAAGAAGTAATCATTTGTAGGAAATTATACAGAAAAGTGCTGCAATTGAGGAAACTCTCAATGAAACTGAGCATGTTAGGTTTGTCAGAAATTGGAACACAAAAGCAGACTCTCGGAGACGGAGTTAAGTAAATGTTATTTTACTGAAGAGTTCTGAATTTTCAAATACACACAAAAAGGAGTCTCTGAACTAAGAGAAAATTCTATAGAGGATCTGGGTGGCAGGTGAGTACCTGTGGTCTTCCAAAGTTTGATTCCAAAAGTTGAGTCAGATGAGGTTGGGTTTCTAAAACTGAGCCAAAAGAAGTCTGGAGCTGAACCAGTCGGAGCAGACCAGGCAGGTGAGTGAACCACTTGACGGCAGCAGGTCAGCATGGAGATGACTGGCTAGAGCGTGGAGATGATTGGCTAGATCAGGGACAGGTGTGTTGTATAATCGGAAATCAAGTAAGGCGCAACTCAGCTCTGGATAGGCTCCAGTTAAGACCCACTTACAGGAAGAACAGAAAAACAGAGGCAACTGTGAAAATATCCATAATTCTAACAAAGCAGCGATGAAGATTCTGAGAGCTAATATGCCTTACTAAACATACATAACAATACATTTGAGGTAAATCAACAATAAAAATAAGAAGGATGCTGGAATAGTGTAGGGAGCTTGGCATAAGTGTAATCAACAAAGTTATAATGTCCATTGTCACAAAGGTACGGCATCGCTGACGCTGAAAGAGCTGAACCCCGATGCAGAATCACAAAATGGGCAGGCGGGTGAGGCAGAGGTCCGAACAATAGTCTTTATTAAATAAAACAAAACTCAAAAAAAGCATACACTTACTGTGTTATGGGATCAACAAAAAAACTGTGACAAAAGTTCATGACAAGGCATGGCAAGGCAAGACGTGACAAAATAATTCCTGGCATGAAAGAAAAACAATCCAAATCCTGGCGAAAAAACCAAAAGACAATATAACGCTCTGACACAGGTGACTGGGAAGACAACTAAATAGGCAAGACAATGAGGCACAGGTGACTCACATTAGGAGGGAGAAAGCAATCAGGATACCCAAAAGCAAAGCTACAAGAAACAGAGACACACAGGGGAAATGACACTTTCAAAATAAAACAGGACATGACAAAAATCTTGAACATAACACATGGAAACACAAGACACACATGAAACATGACACATGGACTTAAAAACAAAAGAACAGAGAACCAAGATGTGACAGAACCCCCCCCCCTTATGGAACAGATCCCAGATGTTCCTTAAAAAAATTCAGTTCAAGACCAGCCTGGGCAGGTGGAGGGGGATTAGGAAGGAGGGAAAAATCAGAGCAACAAACCAAGAAAAAACAAGTCATTGGATCAACCCAAGGGCAGGGCATGAGCCCGACTCAAAGTCTTGGGCGAGCGGCCCCAGTTTAACACCCTGGTGGGGCATGGTGCTTCAGGTGGCCTGCCCAAATGCTGGGCCAGAACCCGACATGAGGCCTCAGGTGGTCTGCCTGAGTGCAGGGCCTGGACGAATGACTGATCCACCTCTGGGACCCTTGCAGGCTCTGTGTGGACCTGGCAAGACATGGCGACTTGGCGAGGTGTGGCAAACCAGCGAGACGTAGCGACCTGGCGAAATGTGGCAACATGGAGAACTGACGTGGCAGGGAGGACTGACGTGGCGACCTGGCGAGACGTGGCATGGAGGACTGACGTGGCGACCTGGCGAGAAGGCAGGCGGAGGTCTAAGAAGCTGGCACCTAGTTTTGTGGGTCCATTCCCCATCACCCAGGTCATTAACCCTGCTGCTGTCCAGCTTCGCCTGCCTCGATCTCTTCGGGTCCATCCCACATTTCACGTCAGCCAGGTCAAACCTCTCCAGGAGAGCCCCATGGTCCCTGCGGCCTCAGGTTGCCGGCCGTTCATAATTGGGGCCGCGGCAAACAGTATTTGGTGGATTGGGAGGGCTATGGTCCTGAAGAGCAGCTCTGGGTCCCCTCCCGCCACATTGTGATCGTTGACTTCCATCGGGACCATCCTGATCAGCCTGGGTCGTCTGGTGTCGGCCCTGGGGGTAGGGGGGGTACTGTCACACCGCGGTGAGGTATTGTCTTGTTTTGGTTTATGTCTTGTCATTTCCTGTTTTATTTTGAAAAGTAACTCTCCTCTCGTTTCAGGTCACTTACCCTTCCTCATGTGTCTACAGTCTGATTGTCTTCCTGATTACCTGATTGTGTCCACCTGTTCCCCATTACCTCCATGTGTTCAAATAGTCTGCATTTCCCTGCTCTTGTGCCAGTGTGTTTCATCCCCATGCGATCACTCCAGCTTTTCCACAGCCACAGCCTTCTTTGCCTTGCCTTGTTTTCTGTTCCTGTTTTATCCTCTTTGTTGTAGAGTTCTTTGTGTTCATAGACTAGCTTTTCCTCCTGTTGGAGTGATTTCTTTTGTTCTTATTTTTATTATCATAGATTGTAGATTTATTCCTCCTTTGGGAGCGTCTTTTGTTCGTAACGTTTCATAGCCGGCCTTAGTTTCCTTTTTTCTGTTTTTGTTGTTAATGTTTCATAGCCGTGTGTTCTCCCCCAGGGAAGAACACACATTAGGAAATTTTCATAGCCTTGTTTTTGTTTTCACTCTGCCAAGAGAACTGTTTCAGGCGTCAGAAATAAAGTCTGTGCTTGTCCTGACCTGCTCTGCGTCTGAGTCCTGCCTGACTCTGAACCTGACATCCACGCTGCATTGCATGCAGATGATTGGATGTTACTACCTTACATGTGTGAACCAGCCAATTGCAAAGTATATTGCAAACAGCTGTTGCCAGACAGCAAATACAAGCAGAGTGCTCTGACTGTGCTCAACACTATAGTTCATTAATACTTACAGTATTCGATTCAAGTCAATTTTAGACTTGAATGAAAACACTTGAAAACACTGTGCAATACATTGTGACATTCACAATGTAAAACAAGGCATTCATGGATAGAAAGAGATGAAGGAGCATCTCTTCTCTTAATGCATCTTAAAGCCCTATTCTAGTGCATAATGCCACTATTGCTATTCTACATACTTCTTCTTATTAGTGGGCCATTGTTCCACCATTACTATTCTATTTGGCTTCTTCTTCTTCTTAATATTATTTTCCTTCTACAAAATTTGGGTGCGTAACTAGTCCTGCAGCTTTTGAGTGAGCGTCCTGGGTTAGGTTTGTAAGAGAAATAATTTTTTGTTTATCCACAGTTGTGGTTACTGATGCACTGGCACAGGAGGCCTCCCACTACTAATACATGGAGCCCAATGGACACCCAGTGTATATTAATAAGATACACGCACCACAACATGTATATATGACCACACAGAGACACGTGCACACACACACACACACACACACACACACACACACACACACACACACACACACACACAGATTTTCAAAATATAAGCCCCTTTCAAATGACAGGAAGTGGCTGTCACAGAGATTTTTAAAATAAAAGCTTCAAACATGTTTTGAGATCTACCAAGGAATGTTTCCAGCCAGGCAGACAGGATCCCGGCAGCAGAGCCCTGGCGAGCGCCATTGGCCCACTCAAAATTTCTAATTATAATTACAATTAAAATATGTTCTCTTCCAAAAATATCCCAAAATATGGTATGTATCTTAAGATCCATTATTGATTGTTCCAAGGAACACCTAGAACTAATGAGGAAAAAAAAAACATTAAAAGGAGAAAAATAAACTGGACTGTAAATATGTCATTGTCAGTTGTAATGTTTTGCTAAACCTCAGCTTGCTTCTAGGAAAAATGTGGTGACACAGAGTAGCATTCAAAGTTTTTCAGTCTGTTCCTTACTTTTGATGGTGTGACAGTTGTTTGTGGTCATTTCAGTAACCAATCCATTTTGTGTAACTGCATCTGTGTGAACATTAGCTAATTAACAATGATAAAAGACATTTGCCTTCATCTCATGATATGTGATCTAGACATGGTGATATTGAAACATAACTGGCCATTAAAATGATGCGTTTAAATTTGAAAAAAAATAATAAAAATCATCGAACCATTTGGCCATACCACTGCCTCTGCTGCCCACTGGTTGAGAATGATTGTTATAGACACTACTACTGACCCCTGTAACAATTGACAGCTGCACTAGAAAGCCCTCTACGGAGCTTACTGGACCAGCTCTCTGTTTATAGGGTCCAACCCCCATATCTGGTTAAAAATCAAGAACTGTACAAGCTGGTGTGGAGGAAACTTGGCTAGTTTTTCATTGCCTCCATCTAAACATCCACCCTACTGCCACTGAGAATCTGACCTGAGGCCTGACAAAGTGCAGTCCACTTCTCCAGGTTGGGGTTGGACACATCTGCTAACAACCCAGTTCAATGAAGAAAACATCGTTACTATAAGCACAGGGGGGAAAAGTGCTGGATCATGATGTGTACGCATGCTGCCTCCTCCACATTTCTGAGTGTCCCCTCATATATGGCTGCCAAGAACCGGCCCTTCTTCTCAGCATCTCCAGTCAAATAAATAAATAAAAGTGTTACCAGCTTAGGTCTCCTCAGCATTTTTGCCTTAATGTCTCAAGTGGAATCTTGACCAAAAGAATGACTTTGATTATCCAGAACCTAGACAAAAGACAGAGGTCTGCATTGGTTGGTTTACAGGATCGGGGATAGAAAGAGTTCACAGATCCACGACACAGCATCTTTCCTTGGAATTGCAAGAGATTCGCAAGAGGGACCTCTCTCTTGCTTTTGGTCTCTCTCAGGAGAATAACCTCCTGCTGAACATCAGCAAAACGAAGGAGCCTCTCGGCCCTTAGGAGGGTAGTCCGCTCGGCTGAGCGGACAATCAGAACAACTCTACCCGACCTGCAGGACATTTACACCAAACGATGCAGGTCGAGAGCCGAGAAGATCCTCAGGCAGCCCCATCACCCCGGACACTCACTCTTCTCACTCTGAGAAGAGTGAGTGTCCGCCATCAGGCCGTCGGTTCCGCTGCCTGAGAACCAACACTGAGAGGATGAGGAAAAGCTTCTTCCCCCAGGCCATCCGTCTGCTCAACAGTGAGCGTTAATCTGGACAATCCCACTCCCACCTGCACTACATGCACTAGATGTAAATACTATTCATGTAAATACTGCACATTTTCACTTTTTTAATTTTGTTATTTTTTTTACAAGCATTCTCTTTAGCAATATTTCATTTTTTTATTTACCTATTTTGCGGTAGCAGGGACATAAAGAATTTC
Source organism: Scatophagus argus (assembly GCF_020382885.2). Taxonomy (NCBI): domain Eukaryota; kingdom Metazoa; phylum Chordata; class Actinopteri; family Scatophagidae; genus Scatophagus; species Scatophagus argus. The sequence continues at coordinate 24,042,246 of NC_058504.1, read as the reverse complement.
ACTGCACATTGTACTGTGTATGATTGTGTGTGTGACAAATAAACCTATCTTGTATATCGCATCAACTCTTGTTTTAACTTGTTCATGTTATTACATTTTAAGGACAAACAGGAAAGATTTCAGGATTCAGGGCTGCTTGTAATTTCTGCCTTTTGCAACCATCCTCATCCTTGTGCTTCAATAAAATCTTGTCACAGTTTGTGTCATCAGCCAGCAAAGCCTTTTTTTTAACCTTGTGCATCTTCTCTGTGGGTTTAGATCAGGGGTTGGCAACCCAAAATGTTCAAAGAGCCATATTGAACAAAAAAAACAAAAAACAAATCTGTCTGGAGCCGCAAAAAATTAAAAGCCTTATATGAAGGAAACACAGGCTGTAAGTGTATATTAGCTATATTAGCTTACCAAAATTACCAATTTGATGAATGAATCCTTCATGTACTCACCATCTGTGAACGGTTTTCCACGCGTTATTACGTTGCAACAAAACTAGCAGCAGAAGTGGAGTTTGGAGATGCAATCCACTTCTTAAATCTATCTTTGCGCTCCTCTAATTTCTCCAAAAGTAAAGCAATCGCACTTTTTCTCTCTCACTCCCAACTGGGTGTTCTGCTGCAAATTTAGCATGCCTTCCCTGGAAATGTCTTTCCAAATCACTCTTTTTGTTATTTGACAACTTCTCATTACAAAGCAAACATGCAGGCAATCCTTCCGCATCGGCAATGAAAGCAAATGATTCGGTTCATTCTTCCTTGAATCCTCTGTTCTCATCAGCTATCTTTCGCTTTTCCCCTTTGGGATCCATGGCCCATGACACACCCGCCGGTTTGTTTACAACAGCCACCTGCGTGGCACCACCGCGCCGCGCTGAAACGTGTGTCGCAGGCTGTGACGCACATCGTCGTTGACAGAAATGTTGAAATTTAATATTTACTATAAACAATTTTACAGCATTGGAAAACGTTAAGAATGTTTGTGTGTGAATGTTTGTCCTCCTACAGAAACCATATTAAAACAAAATATATATTCCCCCCTATTTTTTTCCATTTTCATACATTTTTGAAAAAGCTCCAGGGAGCCACTAGGGAGGCGCTGAAGAGCCGCATGCGGCTCCAGAGCCGCGGGTTGCCGACCCCTGGTTTAGATTATATATTCAGTAGGTCACCTTGACTACAGTGATCTGGCTGGCACAATCCTTAATAGCAGGTAATATGTGCAACTGAAACTGAAAATACCTACTACCAAGACATGGATAGAGAGAGATAATCTATATAATGCAAGGGTTGGGGAAATAAGACTGGGACAATTCCCAAATTCCTCAATGGCTTGTCCAGGCCTGAATTGGTCCAACACACCAACAAGCTGGTTTAGAAAAAAAAATGAACTGCGTGTGGACATTAAGTGAAGAACAAAGAAAGCTTAAAGAAAAACATCTGAAATAAACTAAATTAATGTCTTTAAAATTTTATTATGGTTTGTCAGAAGTAACTGTCAGCAAAACTTTTGCTGTCATTCTAGCATAAAATCTGATTTTTTTGTATAAAACTTTCTGTATAAACTTTGTGGTATATCTGATCAATGGTAAATTAAATTACACATTACACCAACTCAAGTTACTGTTAAATGTCCTGTTTGATTATCTTCACGTTAAAATAAAATTAAATTAAACTAAGGACATTCATATATTTCCAGCAAATTCATCTCAGTAATTGCAATAAATTAACAGAACTGAATAATTATAATGTTGAAAACCATATATTTTATGTTAATGGAATTCAATCTTTTTCTTCAAAACATAAAATATTAACGGCATCTAATTGCCTTAATTACATTGAGTACTACTAACTTTGAAAGAAACTGAACCATAAATATTTGAAAGACAAAAAAGTAAAAAATCAAATTCAATTCAAAATTTCTTATAAACTCTTCACAAGTAAAACCGATTAAATGTCAAAATTGTATCTCAAAATGTACAAATGTGTGCAGTTTGTGTTGGGCCATTTGGTTTAAACCTAGCAACTTTTAGTATGTAGCACCTTAAAAATGTGAAGAAAACAGTACAAAACTTGTTTTTCTTTGAGGACAGTTCGTTTGTCCAGTCATGACAAGGCATCAATATTTTTCTCTACTGCTAAAATGTCTTCCACAAAACTGCATAGCGCACCGTTGTGTTTGTCATGATAGCTTATAAACGCTGGATATCATTTTAACAGTATCACAATGTAGAATTAAAACATGCAAAGGCAGTGTGTTCTGTGGGTCACCTGGCTAAAAACCTGTGGAATACAGCAGCAACTTGAACATCAACAGTTGAACAGCACTTGAACACTGGTCAATACGAATTCATTTTGTGGGCCAAATCCACCATTCTTTTTCAAAGTTCATTAATCCTTTTCAGATCTTGAGTTTACTCATGTATCATCAAGTCATTCTTGAGCCTTGGAGACAGTTTATGTAACCCTTTTTGATGGAAGTACAATATATATATCTATATAGATATATCTATCTATATAGATAGATATATATATAGATAAGTCCGTAGTGAATAAAGATGATATCTATCTATGGCCAGTAAGTTCAGAAGCTCTAGATATGACTACAGAGCCAAGGATGTACCAAACAACGCACCGAAAACAACACAGTTTCTCTTTGAGAGAGAAGATTTCTACCCATTTAATAAAAAAGAAGGAGCAAATAGAAAACAGTTATTCAATTTTCAATTCAATTTAGTTTATTTATATAGCACCAATTCACAACAAAAGTTATCTCATGACACTTTCCAATTAGAGCAGGTCTAGACCAAACTCTTTAATTAAATTGTAATACGGAAAGGCCAACATTTCCCCATGAGCAAGTACTTGGAAACAGTGGTGAGGAAAAAGGTTGCTGCCTTTTAGAAGGCAGCAACCTTGGAGCAGACCCTGGCTCAAGATGGGCGGCCATCTGCCTCGACCGGTTGGGTTGAGAGAGAGAGAGAGACAGACAAAGAGAGAGAGGGAGAGGGGGGTGGGGCATGAGAGAAGGAGCACACAAGCAGAGATGCATAGCAGCAATAACAATACTAGAAATACTGGAACTGTGGATAATGATAATGAAGTATACAGGAGGTACTATGGTGATTATGACTAAACAGTAGTAATCGCAGTGAGTTTCAAGCAGGACCGCAGCAGGAGCTCCAATCACGATCCATGGGAACCTGCGAGACGAGAAAGCACAAGGACTCCAGGGAAGAAGTTGGGTTAGTGATATGCATTAAGGAGAGAGAGAGGACGAAAGAACTCATGGGAGGACCCCCAGCAATCTGTCTAAGCCGGCCTAGGCCAGCCCTAACTATAAGCTTTATCAAACAGGAAAGTTTTTAGTCTACTCTTAAATGTGGAGAGGGTGTCCGCCTCCTGGACCGAAACTGGAAGATGGTTCCATAGTAGAGGAGCTTGATAACTAAAGGCTCTGGTTCCCAATCTACTTTTGAAGACTCTAGGAACCACAAGTAGTCCTGCATTTTGGGAGCGCAAAGCTCTGGTGGGATAATAGGGACCTATCAGCTCTTTAAGATAGGATGGTGGCTCACCGTTCAGGGCTTTATATGTGAGGAGGAGAATTTTAAAGTCTATCCTGAATTTTACAGGTAGCCAATGTAGAGAAGCCAGTACGATATGATTTCTCATGCTGGTTCTTGTGAGTTATCTTGCTGCAGCGTTCTGGATTAGCTGGAGAGTCTTTATTGATTTATTGGGGCAGCCTGATAGAAGGGAATTACAATAATCCAGCCTGGAGGTAATGAATGCATGGACTAATTTTTCTGCATCTTTCTGACTCAGAATGTGCCTAATTTTTGCAATATTGCAGAGGTGAAAGAATGCAGTCTTTAAAATAATCGATATGTGTGAGTTAAAGGACATGTCCTGGTCAAAGATAACTCCTAAATTCCTTACAGTGGAGCTTGAGGCCACATCTAAGCCATCTAGCATTGCTATATCACTGAATAATTTGTTTCTCCAGGTGTTCAGGGCCAGAACAATAACTTCAGTTTTGTCTGAATTTAGAAGTAGGAAATTGTAAGTCATCCAGGTCTTCATGCCTGAAATTTGACCAGCTGATTTGTTTCGTCTGGTTTCATTGAGTAGTACAAGTGTGTGTCATCTGCATAACAATGTAAACGTAATAATATCACCGATGGGGAGCATATAAAGGGTGAATAATATTGGCCCAAGGACAGAACCTTGGGGAACTCTGTGACTAACTTTTGTGAATGTGGACGATGTATCATTAACGTAAACAAATTGAGATCTATCTGATAAATAGGACTGAAACCAGCTCAATGCATTTCCTTTGATGCCAATTAGGTGTTCCAATCTGTGTAATAAAATAGAATGGTCAATGGTGTCAAATGCAGCACTAAGGTCTAACAGTACAAGAACAAAGATAACTCCCTTGTCTGATGCCATTAGGAGGTCATTTGTGACTTTGACCAATGCCGTTTCTGTGCTGTGATGAGCTCTAAAGCCAGACTGAAAATTTTCAAATAAGTTATTATTTTGAAGAAAGTCACATAACTGATTGGCGACTGTTCTTTCAAGGATCTTGGAAAGAAATGGAAGGTTAGATATTGGTCTATAATTGCTTAAAACCTCTGGGTCAAGAGTGTGTTTTTTAAGGAGAGGTTTGACTACAGCTACTTCAAAAGACTGGGGTACGTAGCCTGTTATCAGGGACAGAATGATCATGTCTAATAGACAGGTGCTAAGTAAGAGTAAAGCTTCTTTGAGTAGCTTAGTAGGGATGGGGTCTAAGAGGCATGTTGTTCGCTTGGATGAATATATAAGTGAATGTAGCTGATGAGGGTCAATAGGAGAAAACCAGTCAAGAAGATTATCTGTTTCTAAGGCACCAGTAGGTGCCACCAGATGGTAGGTCAGTACCAGTTGAGGTCAGTAGGTGTTCAATTTCATCTCTAATATTTAAAACCTTGTTGTTAAAAAAAGTTTTGAAGTCATTGCTGCTAAGGGTCACAGGGATACAAGGTTCGATAGCACTATGGCTCTCTGTCAGCCTGGCTACAGTCCTGAAGAGAAACCTGGGATTATGTTTGTTATCCTCAATTAATTTTGAGTAATAGGCTGCTCTGGCAGTCCGTAGGGCCTTCCTATATAATATAAGACTGTCGTGCCAGATTGAGCGAGATTCAATAAGTTTGGAGGAACGCTTCTAGTAGAAATTCATAGTATGGGCCAGGAGCGCGGTACATTACAGTTATATCAACAATATTTACAAATCTTACCCGGGTAAGTAGAAAATTAAAAAATAAAATAAATCGCAGCTGTATCAATGGCCTTTAGGTTCAATATTCAATTAAACCCCTTCACCTCAATCATTCAGTCCTCGCAGCAATTTATACTGTTCAGTCTAAGTGGAAATTGTTTATCCTACCGCACTATTGGGTGCGTTGGCTGTGTTTGTAGAAACAAAGTTCTTGAAGTCCAGGGTTTCAATCTTTTGCACGCCATCAAAGATCCAGTAGCCTCAGGACCTAACGCCAGGTGGGTCCATCTGGCTATGCTCTCACAGGATCGTTGTTGGAAGAGTTATCCAAGAGGGTTTTTATTAGCTTTAATCAACTTTTGTAGCTGTTCTTTCCATGTTTGGTATGCTGCTCGTCACGATGGTTAGTCTCGTTCCTCACGGCGGCTCTGAAAGAAAAAACTTCAACCATAAAGGTTGTTAAGTTCTGCCTCTTTCTTTATATTATGACTTCAGAATTTATTCTTTAGAACCAACTGTGTCGTTGTTTATTACCGAAGTCGGTAGACAGAGCAATCACATCTCAGCCCAGCCTGCTCACTACAGGTCCGTCAACACCACCCCCTCACCACCACCAAACCCAAGACAGTAGTTCCTAGGGAACATGTATTCAAACAATAGCTCCTACTGTTACATCCTTCCTCTTTTCTAAGAGTTTTTTCTCTTTCAACAGTTATGCGAAACCATATTCGACTTGTCTATGAACTAATAAAATTTTAGAAAACTTTGGTCAAAACCAGAACATTTCAGTCCAAATAGTTTTTTTTCCTGTTCTCCATTTTCCCAAAAAGTCCACTAGTGCCACACAGTTATTTATAAGTCTTGTCTAAGTTCTTGAGATGATGTGGCCTCACCACAGTGCAACCTGCTCTGGTGGTCACAGGTGCGTCACTGTCACCAGTGACAGTGGCTGCATTTCTCTCAGAGACAGCATGGAAAGGAGCAGACCCTGTGAGATCCAGGTCCTCAGTCTGTATGTCATAGGCTCGCTGGGAGCAAGTCCTTGAGCATGCCTGAGGTGTCTCCGAGCAGTGTTTCCTTTTGTTGTTTATTGTCCACTGACCTACAGATGTCACACTTGACTACATATGTTTAGATCTGATCCGTCATCCAAGCCAGAAGACCCACTCTCTAGCTCTGCGTAAGCATCCTTCCATACCCAGATGTGCGGAGTGCAAGCAGTGTGTGATCTCCCTCCTCAGTGCATCAGGGATGACAGCATGTTCACCTTTAAACTCTATTCCTTCTTGGTAGCTCAGCTCCTCCTGGACTGGTACATGCACTACATTCAAATTGTACTTCTAAATGCACATCAGCATTCTCTGCTGTCTTTTGAGTGCACTCAATAGAGGCTTATGATCGCTTTGCACCGCCACTTTGCAGCAATATGTGTACTGGTGGAATTTTTCCATGCTAAATACCACAGCCAGAAGCTCTTTTTCTATCTGGGCATAGCCGTGCTCTGTCTTTGTGAGTGCTTTGCTTGCGAATGTGACAGGCCTACCCTTCTGCATGAGCACCGCGCCCAACCCTGTGTCCGAGGCATTGCACTGAACAGTCAGTGCTTCTTCCGGGTTGCAATATTTCAGCACTGGAGCATTTGCAGTTTAAGCAACGCTTCATCATGTTGTGCTGTCCAATTCCACTCACAATCCTTGTGAGTCAGTTGTCTCAACACCTGACCTTGCTCAGAGAGATGTGAGCAAAACCTGGCCAGGTAATTTACCATATCCAGTAGTCTCTGGACTGCTTTCACATCTGCTGGTTTTGGCATGTGTGTGATGGCATGTACCTTTTCAGGACTCATCTTCCAGCTTGGCATGCCAGAAACCACTTTTGACGTCACACACTGTAAACACCTTGTCTGTGGACAGGTCTGGAAGTATGTCCTCAATGGTTGGTAGTGGGAAGTGGCTGCGTTTCAATGCCTCTTTGCCACATTTTTGTATTTCTTACTGTATGTAGGGCATTTCTGTTTGTTTCTTTCATGCCATGCTTTTTCCCTCAAAACTTACATTCCACTGTGTTGTCAGTTTGTCTTTGACGTGGTGCTCCTTGCATTGCATGCACCTCCTCCACTATCGGTCCTGAGATGGCTTTGATATTTTCCCGCGACAGCTCTACACAGTGTCTAGGGTCATGTTTTTTTCACGGAGTAGTCTCTCTCTCACGGCTGTGTTGTTATGCCCACACACAATCCGATTCCGAATAAGAGAGTCTCTCAAAGTCACAAAGTTGCATGTATTGGCCAACAATTTCCGTTCAGTACCATAGATGTCAATGGTTTCACTAGCACCGTGATTTCTTGTAAAACAACGATAACGTTACACAGTCTCATTACCGCTGGGGTTGCAATGACCATCAAATTTTCTAATGATGTCATCTAACCTCCATGCATCCTTGGGTGTCTCACCCATCAGCGTGAGAGTGGCAGAGAACTTCTGGAAGTTCTCTGCCACTCTCTCCGACGAAATAGCCGAAAAAGTTTCACTTTTTTCTTTTCATCCTCTTCCTCGCATGTCAGTGACAAGTCCACATAAAGCACAAACTTGTCCCTCCATGTCTTCCACGTTTTCGAAAGATTGCTGAAGTCCAGGCACAGTGTTTTCGGTGGTTTTAATCCTTACTGCTTGACGGGCTAGTTTCATGGTGTTAGCTCATCCGCTAATCAGTGCTGCAACGTCGCTCCGTTCGCGCAGATTCAACAGCTCAATGTTGCTCACATGCTGCCACCATGTTTAAATTCTGCCTCTTTCTGTATATTATGACTACAGAATTTATTCTTTAGATACAACTGGGTCATTGTTTATTACCAAACTCGGCAGATAGATAAATCACATCTCAGCCCAGCCTGCTCACTACAGGTGCGTCACTGAAAATCCCCGTGTTACAACACTTGCACCGAACATAAAACATTAGTTCCTAGGGAACATGTATTCAAACAATAGCTTCTATTGTAACAAAGGTCAACAAGGCAGGAGCTGATACGTGATTGGTTGACTGAGCTAGTATCTCGACATGTAAAAAGCTAAAAGAACCAGTAAGTCGACACTGGCGGAGGAAACAATTTGGTGTTGTTGGGATGATGGTAGATGCTGGAATATATTGCCTAAAATTTGTTAAGTCCAGTATCTTGGAATAAATAGATAAAATCAGTACTTTGCCTGATCTGGAGTGTGGCTGTCATTGCACGTTAAGAAAATTAAGCCTAATTTTCACAATATTAAGTACTCCATTGTGTTTCTATGAATTTTGTTTTATCACAATAGTAATTCTGTTCTGTGAGGATTTGTGTTTTAGATCACTCGTGTTATCACTTATAGATTATTACGGTGCCATTTGTGTGTTTAAACCCCTCTGCAGTGAAATGTACAACCTGAGAGAGCAACCAGTGCATTTTATTTCTAAAACTTAGAGCCTCTTTAGAGGGTACCCTCTGAAGTATATCAGAACAGATGCACCATCAATACCATTATTAACAGCTGACACAAGTTACAAGATCCTTTTCTATTATAATTTCTCAGTAGAAATACAACTGTATGAGAATTTATGTGTAAATACAGACAACATAAAAAACACAACATAAATTATAGTTGAAATTTTTATCTTTCTTTTCTTTCAAACACTGGCATTGACTAAACAACGTGTTTGTTCTTAAGTACTTAGATCACTTGACAGAATAAAATAGACTTTCTGCCAACAACGTTATATAAACATGTCTAGAAGGTAATGGCTGTCACACTAGTTAAAGACAGACTTTGATATTGTATACAAAACTGCACAGACTGGTATTTTTAGATGAAAGAAAAATACACCAGAGCAGTAAACAATTTTGGCATATTTTCTTTTTGGTTAAATGTTTCTTCAAGTGCATTAATAGAATGTTCATTAATCATTTGTCACAGTGTGTTAAGTATAGTATAGTCTCTATTTCAGCTCTGAGCTCAGGATAACTGTTGTAAGTTGACAGCAGCTGCTAAGTTGGCCCACAAGTATGGGCAATTGGCTGCTGTGCTAGCCCTTCTGAAGGGGTGAAGATTACTTCAGTTTCTTTTATATAGATGACATCAGACCTTGGCACAAATCTCCCCCATCTTCCTGAGGTCAATTTCATTCAGTCTCCTGATGCATTGATGGAAAAAATAACAAACTTTGGTTCTCAGCTAGAGTAGCTGGAGAGGTCTTGAACATCTTTCATGTTGTTGGCTTAAGATCATCATATATCTTCTGCATTTCCAGCACACTTGGGAAGCAGTCTACGAGTTGATCCTGTGACTGCTGCAATCTTATCCAACGTATATTTGGGTTGCTGGATTATTTTCTTGTGGGCCACTCAGCAAATCACAGCTTTCAGGTTTTCTTGTGTTGGTATTATAATCCTTAAGATCCATAAGATCCAGGAGCTCACCACCTACAGTCTCTTGCAAAGCAGTTGAGTCTGAATTGGAGTCTTCAGAGAGTCAACATGGTGTGAAAGATATCATGCCTCGTTCCCGTCCTGAAGAAGCCAAATCCCAGCGACCCCAAGGACTACAAGCCTGTGGCTCTGGAAATTTCCCCGGAAATGTATACATGTATAGACGTCTGTAATTATCTGGCATGTTATATTTTATCTTATTTTATATTTTTTTCTATTTTGTTACTATCTTTCAATTTTATTTTCTTGGTCGGGTAAATTGCAAATTGCAATGTCTGTACGTAAAAAGAATTTCCCCTCAGGGATAAATAAAGGAATTGTGATTCTGATTCTGATTCTGAACACATTATGCTCAGAAATATACATGGTTCGTCTATCCCTTGACCAATATTCTACCAACAGTCCATCCAGAGGGCAGCATGTACATCCTTGGATACACCATCTACACCTATCTCATCAATGAAGTTGCATTTCACAGAGTAATTGATCATTGCTTCATCCTTAAATTGTGTTTAGTTCAACCAAGAGATTCAGCCTGTGAAGTTTTACTGTCACATGCAAATTTTCAAAAAAGGATTTGGTGGGCCAACAGATTTGTCTCAGAATGAGTAGGACTTGAGATTTAGGTGTCAGTGTTTGTTTGTTGCTCTTCAAATTGTGAGGATAGGTTCAATTGGGAGTATATCATTATATTCATATCAGTATATATTCATTAAATGGTTGAAATACAACATGATATCACGTTTATTTCATTTCAGAATTCAAAGAAAGATGACACAATGTAGTAATTGGCGGCAAGACAAGACAAGACAACTTTATTTGTATAGCCCATTTTTACAAGCAGTTTGTCTCAAAGGGCTTTACATAACATCATAGCAACATCCTCTGCCCTTCGACCCTCACATCGACTAAGGAAAAACTCCAGAAAAACCTTTAACAGGAAAAATGGGAGAAACCTCAGGGTGAGGAACAGAGGAGGGATCCCTCACCCAGGACGGGCAGACGTGCAATGGATGTTATACAGGCAGGAAAGCAGTTAACAACATGAGAACAACAATACTAAAAAGACAAATACAACAAAATCTCAACTCATAAAAATTTTAAATTTTCATGTGATTCATCCGTTCAGTTTCACTTTCCATACCACCTCAATATGATTTTAACATTTCACAAGACTGAAATTATAATAATGAAATTATAATAAAATGCTGTATCATTCATGTATTTTTCATGTTTTGTTCAAAACCACTATCCTATCAATTCAATTCAATTCAGTTCAATTTCGGCCCACAATGTCATGTTTATTGTCTGTTAAGTGTTTTACTTTTTTCCTCATGTTTCGTGTCTTGTCTTCCTGTCTCATTTTGTGATCACTCACCTTTGTCTCTGTTCCAGGTTCCCTGCCCCCTCCCTGTCTGTGTGCACCTGATCCCTGATTGTTTCTCCCGCACCTGTCTCTTATCACTCCCCATTAGTCCTGCATAAATACCTTCTTGTGACTTGTCTCATTGCCAGTTCATCGATGGTCACAGCCTCACGTACCAGCAGTTCTCACAGTCATAGTTATAGCTTCTTAGTGTTTGATCCCTGCTTGTTTTTTGACCTTGTCTTGGATACCTTTGCCTGGTTTGACTGCTTCTCTATGTACCGACCTCTGCCTGGAATAAACCTTGTTTACTTCTCTACCGACTCGAGTCGTGCATTTGAGTCTACCTTTCACCTAGCCAGGTCCTTGACACGCAAGGGAGAACCACCCTGCCAATAGTCGGTGCACAGAAGAATGACAGGCAGATGTCAACAGTAGGCATTGGGTTGGTCATAGGGCCGGATGCAGTTCAACATGAAGATCTGGATGGAGAGATACCTGCAGAAAGATACAGAGAGAGAGAGAGAAAGGGAGGGAGAGACACAAAACTACTAGAACCGGACACATAGTTAGTGACATAAAATAATGAATTGTATGTTAATCTGACGAGGGGAGAGGATAAAAGAGGAAGAAGAGGAAAAGGAGGAGAGGGAACTGCTCGGTGGATCATGTTTGTGTCTGGCAGTATAGGCCTATAGCAGCATAGCTATGATAGAGATTAAAGATTAACAGTTTGTCAGATCTATTGTACCTGTGGCTATGTATCAAGAAGAGACTGTAACTATGCCTACCAGCCCTGCACACTTTGTTTGAGGCTAACTATATGCTTTACTAAACAGAAAGATTTAAGTTTGGTCTTAAAAGTGGAGGTGGTGTCTGCCTGTCGAACCCACATTGGCAACTGGTCCCACAGTAAGGGTGCCTGATAGCTGAAGGCTCGTCCTCCCATTCTACTTTTATGAATTCTGGGAACTGCAAGCAAACCTGCACTCTGTGATCTGAGTGTTCTATTGGGAATACATGGGACTATTAGATCCTGCAGGTATGATAGGGCTAGTCCATTTAGGGCCTTATATGTAAGTAGGAGAATTTTAAAGTCTATTCTGAATTTTACCAGAAGCCAGTGAAGAGAAGCTAAGATGGGGAAGATATGATCCCTTTTACTGATTCCTGTTAAAACTCTAGCTGCTGCAGTCTGGATCAGCTGCAGGCTATTAATAGAGTAATTTGGACATCCTGACAATAGTGAGTTGCAGTAGTCCAGCCTAGAAGTAACGAAAGCATGGACAAGTTTTTCAGCATCACTCTGAGAGAGGACGCTCCTAATCTTAGCAATATTACGGAGGTGAAAGAAGGCGGTCTTAGAGATCTGTTTAATGTGATGGATAAATGACACATCCTGATCGAAGAGGTCCCTCGCAGTGGTACTGGAGGCCAAAGTAATTCCGTCCAGAGAGAGAATATTATCAGCTAGTCTAGTGTGGTATAATTTCTATGTAAGTTATGATGAGCTAAAGTTATAGTATGCACTGCAATATGATAGCGTGAAGTAGTCATGTTATGTTTCCATTAAGATTGAAAGAAAAGCAAGATACAGCTGTATTAAAAGAGTACAACTGGTTAAGGGCCTGTAAGCTATAGAAGGTAAAACTGTAATTGTGAAACTGTTTTATGGTAGTGAAACACTGTCTATGGTAGCCATACACTGTCAATGAAATCTCATTGTAACTGCTGTAAACCTGAAAAAGAACATTTATTGTAATCCTGCATAAAACAATTATTTTTAAAAAATAGCACAGAAAGAGGCCTGGAGATAATAGTGTCTGGTGCCAGCTGAAACTTAGACAGAAATTGGAAGGCAGCTCAGAGAGGAGAACTAATGGTGTAAACTGTGCTAAGAAGCACATAAAAAAATTAATAAAATAATAAATAAACAGGTGCAAAGATAAGGCCAATGTAAACTGTGGTAAGAAGCACATAAAAAAATAATAATAAAATAATAAATAAACAGGTGCAAAATAAGGCCAGTGGAAAGTCCCCCGAAAACCTAGGGCAGGCCTACCTAATGGTGTAAAAAGCCACCACCCAATCCAGGACAAAAAGAGAAACCAATTGGTGTAATAAAAACAAAGTTGGCAAAAGGGATGGACAATAGGCGTGGAAAGGTCCAAACCTTAAGGTATATAATGTGAAGCCACCAGTCATTTTATGAGAGACCCTTCATGTGTACCTAGTGTGCTTTGTGAACGGTTTTTCCCTTTTTTGCCGGCATTAAAGTCTTTGCTGCTCAGAATCCTGTCTCCTGTTGATGATTCTACTGGACTTTGAGGGAAGATTTTCCTGAACAATTTGACACAGTTAAAACTTAGAAATTATTGTGGTGTGGCTTTGAGTCTCCGCTCTGAGCCTACACAACACTAGTTCTAAGATGTTTGAGGCCTAGAACAATGATTTCAGTTTTGTCTGAGCTTAATAATAAAAAAATTGGAGGTCATCCAGTCCTTTATGTTCTTAAGACATGCCTGGAGTCTGGCTAACGGCTCTGTTTCTTCAGGCTTTAAGGATAAGTACAGCTGAGTGTCATCAGCATAACAATGAAAGTTTATGCCATGTTTCTGATTAATATTTCCTAGAGATGATGATGATGAAAAAGATGAAAGTGACATATTTTGTCATTGGAGGGAACTCACTCCAACGAAATTTGTGCTCTGCATTTAACCCACCCAAGTGACGTGCACACACACACAGCAAACCCGGGGCAGTGGGCGACCGCGTGCAGCGCCCGGGGAGCAGTGGGGGTTAGGTACCTTGCTCAAGGGTACCTCAGCCATGGACACCGGTACGGGGAATTGAACCAGCGATCCACCGGTTACGGGTCCGACACCCTAACCACTGATCCACGACTGCCCCAAAAGAGAGAGCGTGTATAAGGTGAACAAGATCGGCTCAAGCACTGAACCCTGTGGAACACCGAGGCTAACCCTTATATGTGAAGAAGAAACATCATTAACGTGAACAAAGTGAAATCCATCCATCCATCCATTTTCTATACCGCTTATCCGTCAGGGTCGCGGGGGAGCTGGAGCCTATCCCAGCTGACTACGGGCGAGAGGCGGGGTACACCCTGGACTGGTCGCCAGTCAATCGCAGGGCCAACACACAAAGACAAACAACCACACACTCTCACACTCACACCTAGGGGCAATTTAGAGTAGCCAATTAACCTAATGTGCATGTTTTTGGTATTGTGGGAGGAAGCCGGAGTACCCGGAGAAAACCCACGCAGGCGCAGGGAGAACATGCAAACTCCACATAGAAGATCTGAAAAAACAGCTGGGACTCAGCCCAACTTTGGGTTCTGGGTCACATCTAGATTTAGAGGAACTGTAAAATCAGTCCGCCCCAAAGTGAAATCTATCTGTTAAATATGATTTTAACCAGCGTAGCGCAGTCCCTGTGATCCCAGTCTCATGTTCTAATCTGTGTAATAAAATGTTGTGATCTACAGTGTCGAAAACAGCACTGAGATCCAGTAGAACGAGTATGGAGACAAGCTTGCGGTCTGATGCCATGAGGAGGTCATTTGTAACTTTAACCAGTACTGTTTCTGTGCTGTGATGGGCTCTGAAACCAGACTGAAACATTTCAAACAGACTGTTCCTGTGTAGGTGATCAGTTAACTGATTAGCAACCACTCTTTCAAGCATTTTAGATAAAAATGGGAGGTCGGATATCAGCCTATAGTTTGCTAAGATGTCTGGGTCAAGTGAAGGTTTTTTAAGCAAAGGTCTGATAACAGCAGCTTTAAACCTAACCTTAAACCTTAAACCTAACCTGTTGTTAAAGACAAGTTGATCTGATCTATCCAGGATGGGGTCTAAGAGACATGTAGTTGGGTTAGATTTGTTAATGCTGGAGGTCAGCTTGGGGAGGTCTATGGGCAGGAAGCTGTCCAGAGATGGAGTAGGATTAAAAGAGGTTTCTGGAGATGGCACTATATCAGCTATTCTGGGGAGATCTTTATTGATTTTTTTGTCTAATGTTATTGATTTCATTGGTGAAGAAACTCATGAAGTCTTCACTACTAAGAGCTGCAGGAATACAAGGCTCAACAGAGCTGTGTTAAAGAGAAAACGTGGGTTGTTCTTGTTTTGCTCTATTAATGTTGAATAATAAGCAGTTCTGGCTTTACGAAGGGCCTTTTTGTATACCAATAGACTATCTTTCCAGGACCTTCTGGGATTCAACTGATTTGGAGGAGTACCACTACCCTCTCCATCCGTCTTGATGTTTGCTTCAGTGTTCATATATTTGAATTATACCAAGGAGCTAGCCTCCTATGATTTGTAACCTTCTTTTTCAGTGGAGCAACCATATCTAAAACTGTGTGCAATGTGGCTGCAGTGTTGTTGACAAAAGAATCAATTTCTCCAGGAGTAATGTTTAAATCAGTACGCTCTGTTGTACTGGTACATGGTGGTGAAGGGAGCTGTGATGGGATTGCATTCCTAAATCTGTCCACAGTATTCTCAGAGAGGCATCTGGTATAGTAGACCTTTTTGTTGTGTGCTGTAAAGTCTGTTAGAGTTGGTTCAAAAATTACAAGTGAATGGTCTGAAAGAGGGTTTTGAGGGACAACTAACAGGTTCTTAGTTTCTAGGCCGTAGGTGAGAACTAGATCGAGGGTGTGATTATGGCAGTGTGTTGGTTCATTTACTATCTGAAGGAAACCTATTGAATCTAAGAGTGAGTTAAAGGCTGTCTTAAGATTGTCAGAGTCAACATCCATATGAATGTTAAAGTCACCCACTATAGTCCGAAAACTCACACAGGAACTCTGAGTAAGCAGCAGCAGGTGGGCGATACACAACAGCTAATAAAACTGGCTTTTCTGACTTCCAGTTTTGGCGAGACAGGCTGAGAGTGAGACTCTCAAATGAACTATGGATAGATTTAGGTTTGGGGTTAATTTGAAGACTGGAGTGGTAGATTGCTGCCACTCCTCCTCCTCGGCCTGTTCCTCAAGGAACATGATAGCTAATATAACCAGACGGAGTTGATTCATTTAAACTAACATATTTGTCATCCCGTAACCAAGTCTCAGTGAGACAGAATATATCGGACTGATGATAAATAATTAGATCACTGAGTAGGAGGGATTTAGAGTGGAGGGATCGTATATTTGGGCAGTGGTTAGCACTGTCGCCTCATAGCGAAAGGGTTCCAGGTTCGAATCCCGGTCTGGGCCCTTCTATGTGGAGTTTGCGGCTTCCTCCCACAATACCAAAAACATGCACATTAGGTTAATTGGCTACTCTAAATTGCCCCTAGGTGTAAGCGTGAGAGTGTGTGGTTGTTTGTCTTTGTGTGTGGGCCCTGTGATTGACTGGCGACCAGTCCAGGGTGTACCCCGCCTCTCGCCCGCAGTCAGCTGGGATAGGCTCCAGCTCCCCCGCGACCCTGACGGATAAGCGGTATAGAAAATGGATGGATCGTATATTTAATAATCCACATCTGATTGTCCTAGTTTTTGGCTCTAAATATTTGCTAGTTTGTATTTTTATGAGGTTATTGTGATTAACACTTCTTAAGTTTTGTGCTAGTTGGACTATGGGAGGACGAGGCACTGACAATATTTCTATGGGATTGTTAAACTTAGTATTACTGTGTGCATTTATATTTTTATTTATTCTACATTTAACGGAGGGCAGCAGTCCTACAGAAGCAGCAGAGAAGTGTGTAATACAGCGACTCTGGCCTCGACCCTGGGTTGTCAGGCGGTTGGTTGTCTAATAAACTTGGCTATATTAGAAATAAGAGCCCAGGTGGGATGAATGCCGTCTCTGCTAATAAGCCCAGGTTTTCCTCAGAAAGTCTCCCTGTTATCTATAAAGGCCACGTTGTTTTCTGGACACCACCGTGACAGCCAGCGACAGAGCGAGGACATGCGGCTAGAGTCCGACATAGTTTTTGCCAAGTTACACACCGACTCCATATTAACTTTGATGACCTCTGACTGGCATAGCAGGGTGTCATTAGCACCGGCCTGAATTATAATCTTACTATAACGCTTCCCTCTGGTAGGCGTTACAGAGCTCTGTATGCCAAGACTACTAGACATAAAAACAGTTTCTTCCCCCTGGCTGTCTCCCTGATCTCCCCGTAAACCACCTGCCATTGTGTGAACCATCACACTGTTTGCACTACCTCATTCCACTGTTTGCACTACATGTGTGTGTATATATATATATATATATATATATAGCCTATATATATATATTTTTTTTTTCTCTTGTAAATATTTTATTCTTCTTTTTATTATTATTATTGCTATTTTGTATTTTGTATGGTGCACAGGACAGAGAAAAATCCGGAGTCAAATTCCTTGTATGGTCACACATACTTGGCAAATAAAGCTGATTCTGATTCTGATTCTGATTCTGATATTTAATCTTATCTCTTGCCAGCAGCTTTAAATTGCCCCCTATGTCGCCCGCTCTGGCCCCCGGGATGCATTTGACTATGGTCGTTGGTGTCGGCTTCATGTATTGCAAAACACCAATAACCGGGGTCGGTTTCTCTGCGGATGTGTCGCTGAGTGGAGAAAAGCGGTTAGATACATGAACGGGTTGGTGGTGAACCACGGGCCTTTGTTTCGGGCTACGCTTCTTTTGAACGGCCACCCAACCTCCCTGACTTCCCGGCTGCTCGGGGGCTGCCGGGGGACAGCTGACATCAGCTAAAGTAGCTAAAGTAGGCCGGTCCGCACAGGCTAACTGCTGCTGGCTAGCTGTTGGAACTAATGGACTATGATCTACAGTATGGAGTCGGGCCTCTAACTCAGTTAGCCTCGCCTCCAAGGTTATGAATAAGCTACATTTTCTACACATCTCACTCTCACTAAAGGAGGCAGAGGAATAGCTTTCACACACCTTACAGAAGATGGGAGAGGGAGAGGCAGAGGGAAAGTGAGTGGAAGAAGCCATGCTAGCACTAAGCTAAGATGAGCTGAAAGACAGACAGCAGGGATCGGGAAAGAAAAGAATCTAGATGATTGTGCGGTTTATAAACTTTTCCTAAAGTGCTTGTGTACTTATTTGTAAAAATCAACCACAGTAAACTAACACAATGTATGTTGATTGAAGTACATCAATACCACCAAGCACCAAACGCTGGCAAGTGAATGACTCAACGCTGGAAGAGCAGCCAAAACAGTCACAACAAAAGCTTATAGTACCTTATTATCCAACTAGAACTCTATGCTCCCAGGATGCAGGGTTATTTTTCATCACTGATTGAAACACACACACATGCAACATACAGTGAAACACACAGGAGCAGTGGGCTGCATCAAGCGCCCGGGAAACATATATTGGAGGTTAAGTGCCTTGCTCAAGGGCACATCAGCCAGCTAAGTAGGGTGGGGACATTATTACTCCATCACACTCAAATTTTTCCTGCTCGTCCGGTGGGGGAATCGAACCAGCAACTATCCAATCACAAGCCGCTTTTCCAACCTCTAGGCCACGGCTGCCCCCAAATTTACTTACTTGCTTGTTACTTGTGGTTCCTAGACTCACCAAAAGTAGAATGGGAATCAGAGCCTTTAGTTATCAAGCTCCCTTCCTATTGAATCATCTTCTAGTTTTGGTCCGGGAGGCAGACACTCTCTCTACGTTGAAGAGTAGACTTAAAGCTTTCCTTTTCGATAAAACTTATATTAGGTCGGGCCAAGGTTGGCCCTCAGTTATGCTGCTACAGGCATATACTGCTGGGGGATCTCCCATGATGCAATGAGCTTCTCTTTCTTCCTCTAATTCTCTTTCTATTCACATGTTCTATCAATGCATGTCACTAACTTGACTTCCTCACCGGAGTCGTCGTGTTTTCTCATCTCACAGGTTTCCGTGGATCATGTCTGGACCTCCTGCTGTGGTCCTTCTTGACACCGACTACCGTTATTAACACCTGTCATATTTCTACATTGGTATTATTACCACTATTACTACTACTAGTATCATTGTTATTATTGTTTCATTATTGTTAGTAATGTTTTTTATCATTCCAAAGCTCTTTTGTTATCGCTGTTGCTAAACATCTCTATCTGTGTGCCCCCCTTCCCGCCCCCTCTCTTTCCCTCGCCCTCTCTCCTTCACACAACCCAACCACTCAAGGCAGATGGCCACCCACATTGAGCTAGGTCTGGTCCGAGCCACTGTCATCAAGCACTTGCTCATAGGGGTTTTGTTGGGTCTCTCTAAAATAGATTAAAGAGTTTGGTCTATACCTGCTCTAATTGGAAAGTCAACTTTTGTTGTGATATGGTGCTATATAAACAAATTTTATTTAAACTGAAATTAAAACCACTGCATGTGACCAGAATGGTCCTCGAGCAGGGGCCAGACAAAGTGTCGTTCACGGCCCTTTGGATCGGAAATGGGTCCTCACTGTCGTTTGTGCATATGCACCAGGCAATAGCTCGAAGTACCCACCACTATTGTCAAATTACATAAATAATTAAAAACTCACACCTGTACAGATGTTAATCCTCACACCCCACTTATCACAAGTTAAACTATTTGCAAACCCTTCAGCATCAAACCAGTCCAATGTTAGTACAGGCCTGTATGTACAACTATGTTACATTGTATGTAGATTATAGTATGAATGTGTATATTCTCTTTGCTACTACTACTACTACTACTACTACTACTACGCTTAACATGTTGAGCTGGTGTGACTATCCTGGTCTTTCACACAGCTGCTCTACTCTCATTTCTATTCCTCCCTTTAATTTATACCATGCACAAAGCCTCATGACCATATAAATTTGCCGCACAAAATACAAAACAACACAAAAATTGGTCTTACAGTTTAATGCTCAAAAGATGAACAAACTCAGCTTCAACGGCAGTCGTGGATCAGCGGGGGCAGTCGTGGATCAGCGGTTAGGGTGTCGGACCCGTAACCGGTGGATCGCTGGTTCGATTCCCCGTACCGGTGTCCATGGCTGAGGTACCCTTGAGCAAGGTACCTAACCCCCACTGCTCCCCGGGCGCTGCACGCGGTCGCCCACTGCCCCGGGTTTGCTGTGTGTGTGTGCACGTCACTTGGGTGGGTTAAATGCAGAGCACAAATTTCGTTGGAGTGAGTTCCCTCCAATGACAAAATATGTCACTTTCTTTTCTCTACTTTCAACCCTCAAACTCCTGGGGAATCTCTTTTTTTAAATTTGAGCTTATATACAGTATACTTTTAATTAAGATGTATGCAATCATAAAGTGTTTGAAGACTTAAAATGTTTCTTATTCTGAAACTCTTCTGTTCTGTAATTATTATTTATTATTGTGGAACATAGAATGCAAATGTGCAAGAAAGTTCAATGACATGTATCAGGTTTTGTAATTGTTAGCATGTACAGTTATGCCGTTTCTGCCCTAAATGTTCATTCAATTCAATTCAGTTTATTTATATAGCGCCAAATCACAGCAAAACTTATCTCATGACACCTTCCAATTTAAGCAGGTCTAGACCAAACTCTTTAATTAAATTGTAAATAGAGAGAGCCCAACATTCCCCCTTGAGCAAGCACTTGGCGACAGTGGCGAGGAAAAACTGCCTTTTAGAAGGCAGAAATGTAGTCTAAGCCTATAGCAGCATAACTACGGGCCGGCCTAGGCCAGCCCTAACTATAAGCTTTATCAAACAGGAAAGTTTTTAGTCTACTCTTAAATGTGGAGAGGGTGTCTGCCTCCCGGACCAAAACTGGAAGATGGTTCCATAGTAGAGGAGCTTGATAACTAAAGGCTCTGGTTCCCAATCTACTTTTGAGAACTCTAGGAACCACAAGTAGCCCTGCATTTTGGGAACGCAAAGCTCTGGTGGGATAATAGGGTACTATTAACTCTTTAAGATAGGATGGTGCCTGACCGTTCAGGGCTGTATAAGTGAGGAGGAGAATTTTAAAATCTATCCTGAATTTTACAGGTAGGCAATGTAGAGAAGCCAGAACAGGAGAAATATGATCTCTCATGCTGGTTCTTGTCAGTAGTCGTGCTGCAGCGTTCTGGATTAGCTGGAGAGTCTTTATGGATCTATTGGGGCAGCCTGATAGAAGGGAGTTACAGTAATCCAGTCTAGAGGTAATGAATGCAATTTTTCTGCATCTTTCTGACTCAGAATGTGCCTAATCTTTGCAATATTACGGAGGTGAAAAAATGCAGTCTTTGTAATATTCACTATGTGTGAGTTAAAGGACATGTCCTGGTCAAAGATAACTCCTAAATTTCTTACAGTGGAGCTTGAGGCCACGGCTAAGCCATCTGGCAATGCAATATCACTGCATAATTTGTTTCTAAGGTGTTCGGGGGCCAGAACAATAACAAGAGATACAAGATACAAGATAGGTTTATTTGTCACACACACAATCATACATGGTACAATGTGCAGTGAAATTCTTTGTGTCCCTGCTACCGAAAAATAGGTAAATAAAAATTTTTAATTTAAAGAAAAAAATAATAAAATTAAAATTAAATTTAAAAAAAGTGAAAATGTGCATTATTTATATGAGTGGTATTTACATCTAGTGCATGTAGTGCAGGTGGGAGTGGGATTGTCCAGATTAACGCTCACTGTTGAGCAGACGGATGGCCTGGGGGAAGAAGCTTCTCCTCATCCTCTCAGTGTTGGTTCTCAGGCAGCGGAACCGACGGCCTGATGGCAACAGGGAGAAGAGTGAGTGTCCGGGGTGATGGGGCTGCCTGAGGATCTTCTCGGCTCTCGACCTGCATCGTTTGGTGTAAATGTCCTGCAGGTCGGGTAAGGACTACCCTCCTAAGGGCCGATAGGTCCTGCTTTGTGCAGCTGCCCATCCATGTGGTGATGCTCCCACTCAAGATGCTCTCAGTGGTGCAGGTGTAAAAGTTCCTGAGCACCTTGAGGGGGAGCCTGAAGTCTCTGAGGTGTCTGAGGTGGAAGAGACGCTGCCTGGCCTTCTTAACAGTCCTGTGAATGTGCAGTGACCAGGACAGGTCCCGTGTGATAGTCACACCGAGGTATTTAAAACTGTCCACCCTTTCCACCTCAGACCCGCCGATGCAGAGTGGATGGATGTCCTTCTGCTGCTTCTTCCTGTAGTCCACAATCAGCTCCTTAGTTTTGCTGACGTTCAGCAGGAGGTTATTCTCCTGGCACCAGCTCTCCAGGTGGGTGACCTCCTTCCTGTGGGCCTCCTCCTTGTTGTGGGAGATTAACCCCACGATGGCTGTGTCGTCAGCAAACTTTATGATGGTGTTACTGTCTGATGTGGACACACAGTCATGTGTATACAGGGAGTACAGCAGGGGACTCAGCACGCAGCCTTGGGGGGATCCAGTGTTGAGGGTGAGGGGGGATGAGCTATGGGGGCCCATACGTACCACCTGTTGTCTGCCAGTAAGGAAGCTGTGGATCCACCTGCACAGGGAGGAGTTCAGTCCAAGATCACACAGCTTGGTTACCAGCCTGGAGGGGACTATGGTATTGAATGCTGAACTGTAGTCCACAAACAGCACTCTCACATAGTTCCCCATCCTAGTGTCTACGTGGGAAAGTGTCTTGTGCAGCAGGAAGGTTATGGCGTCGTCTGTGGATCTGTCTGGGCGGTATGCAAACTGTAGGGGGTCCAGGGTGGGGGGGCAGAGAGGAGGTGATGAATGTTTTGACCAGCTTCTCAAAACATTTCATCACCACAGATGTGAGGGCTATGGGGCGATAGTCATTGGAGAAAAGAGGGAGGAAAAAAAAAAAAAAAAAAAAAAAAGCTTACAGCACCTGGTATTCCCAGGCAGTCTCCCATCCAAGTATTAACCAGGACCAACCCTCCTTAGCTTCCGAGATCAGACGAGATCGGGCGTGTTCAGGGTGGTATAGCCATAAGCCAAACTTCAGTTTTGCCTGAATTTAGAAGTAGGAAATTGCTGGTCATCCAGGTTTGTATGTCTTTAAGACATGTCTGAAGCTTGACTAGCTTTGATCTGGTTTCATTGATAAGTACAATTGTGTGTCATCCGCATCTCAATGAAAATGTATGGAGTGTTTCCTAATAATATCACCAATGGGGAGTATATACAGGCTGAATAATATTGGCCCAAGGACAGATCCTTGGGGAACTCCATTACTAACTTTTGTGAGTGTGGACGATGTATCATTAACATGAACAAATTGAAATCGATGTGATAAATAAGACTGAAACCAGCTTAATGCAGTTCCTTTGATGCCAATTAGGTGTTCCAATCTGTGCAGTAATATAGAGTGGTCAATGGTGTCAAATGCAGCACTAAGGTCTAACAGTGCAAGGACAGAGATAAATCCCTTGTCTGATGCCAGGAGGAGGTCATTTGTGACTTTGACCAATGCTGTTTCTGTGCTATGATGAGCTCTAAAGCCAGATTGAAAATTTTCAAATAAGTTATTATTTTGAAGAAAGTCACATAACTGATTGGCGACTGTTCTTTTAAGGATCTTGGAAAGAAATGGAAGGTTAGATATTGGTCTATAGTTGTTTAAAACCTCTGGGTCAAGTGTGTGTTTTTTAAGGAGAGGTTTGACTACAGCTACTTTAAAGAACTGGGGTACATAGCCTGTTATCAGGGACAGATTGATCATGTCTAATAGACAGGTGCTAAGTAAGGGTAAAGCTTCTTTGAGAAGGTTGGTAGGGATGGGGTCTAAGAGGCATGTTGTTGGCTTGGATGAATATACGAGTGAGTATACCTGATGGGGATCAATAGGTGAAAACCAGTCAAGATGATTATCTGTTTCTGCTGTTGGTTCTAAGACACTAGTGTTTGATGTTATATCAGTACAAGCTGAGGTCAGTAGGTGCTGAATTTTATCTCTAATGTTTAGGATCTTGTCGTTAAAAAAGGTTATAAAGTCATTGCTGCTAAGGGTCACAGGGATACAAGGCTATGACTCTCTGTCAGCCTGGTTACAGTGCTGAAGAGAAACCTGAGATTATTCTTGTTGTCCTCAATTAATTTTGAGTAATAGGCTGCTCTGGCAGTCCGTAGGGCCTTCCTATATAATCTAAGACTGTCTTGCCAGATTGAGCGAGATTCAATAAGTTTGGAGGAACGCCATTTCCTCTCAAGTTTTTGCACATTTTGCTTTAATTTGCGAACCTCTGTATTATACCAGGGTGCAAGTTTCTTTTGCTTTATGAGTTTCTTTTTTAGCGGAGCAACAGAGTCTAAAGTCGTCCTTAGTAAACTTGCAGCACTGTCCACGAAATGGCCAATTTCAGAGGGATTATTGTATTGTTCACTAGTCACCCATAATAATAACTTTATTAGTTTTAAGGACCAGACTCGATAGGAACTCTGGAAATACCAGTAAAAATTCAGAGTATGGGCCAGGAGCGCGGTACACTACAACAGTAAAAATTGGTTGTATTGTTTTCCAGGTAGGGTGTGAGAGACTAAGAATAAGGCTTTCGAATGAATGGTAGTTGACTTTGGGCTTTGGACTAAATGATAGGTTTGGGTCAAAAATGGCGGCAACTCCATCCAGGGATTAATAAAGGAATTCTGAACTCCACCTCCTCGGCCGGTGTCTCGAGGAATGTGAGTAGTAATATGATTTTGGGGAGTGGATTCATTTGAGCTGGCATATTCTTCTGGCCGAAACCAGGTTTCAGTCAAACAAAATAAATCTATATTATTGTCCAATATTAACTCATTCACTAGTACAGCTTTAGATGAGAGAGATCTAATATTTAACAGTCCACATTTAATTCTCCTATTTATTGTAGTTGTGGAGGTGTTGGTGTTGATCTTTATTAGATTTTTATGTATAACTCCTCTTTTTGAATTTGGTTCAATTAATTTAAGACATGCGGCTAAACATATCATCACTGGTCAGATTGGGTAGGGGTCCATAGAAAACTACGGAGTCCGACATAGTTTTTGCGAATGTACAAACTGATTCCACATTAATTTTAGTGACCTCCGACTGGCGCAGTCGAGTGTCATTACCGCCGACATGTATTACTATTTTACTGTATTTACGCTTATCCTTAGTCAGCAGTTTTAGATAAGATTCAACGTCGCCCGCTCTGGCCCCAGGAATGCATTTGACTGTGGTCGCTGGTGTCGCTAACTTCACGTTCCTGACTACAGAGCTGCCAGTTACCAGAGTTGGTTTCTCAGCGGGTGTGTCGCTGAGTGGGGAGAACTTGTTGGAAACGTGAACTGGTTGGGGGTGAACCGTGGGCTTGTGCTTAGGACTACGCTTCCTCCGTGCAGTCACCCAGCCTCCCTGGTTTCCCGGCTGCTCGGGAACTACCGGGGGCAGGCTACGAGCTACACTAGATCGGTCCGCACCGGGTAATGGTGGCTGACTAACAACAGTAGCTAAAGACTTTGTTTCCATGGTGCGGAGCCGTGCTTCTAATTCATTAGCCTCGCTTCCAGCGCTACAACTAAACTACATTTATTACATGTACCACTTTCACTAAAGGAGGCAGAGGAATAACTAAACATCTGACACACTGAGCAGGAGAGCGAGAGGGAGACAGAGAAGCCATCGCTAATGAACAGGCTAAGCTAGTTTAGCGGAATTTAGCAAATGCTAATCGGTTATAAGGTTAGCGTCAAAATAATAAAATGAGTGATGAAGTCTATGACTAGAACAGACGATCAAGGTAACAGTGTGAAATTACTCGCTGCAGCGAATATTGGAACAACTTAAGCGATCTTTAATTAAAGCGCAGACGGAGCTGCTCGTACCACCAGTAACACACAACAACAAGAAATGACGTAGGACGCTTACCGCAACAGGAAGTCCAGCTGTTGGCTGCCGGGGCACGAGAAATGCGACCGCCATCTTGAACCGGTCATTCTACTGCAAAGATGCCTGAACACTGTGCGGCGTATAGCTGTACAAATTGGTGGACTTCTGACTATTGGGGCTCGGGGGATTACTTTTCACAAATAAGATTGAACATTATTATTGGTTGTATTTTGTGAATAGAATATTACTGTACTGTTCCCGTTTTCATTTTGAAGGTTTCCCAAAAATAAAGACATTAGGAAGAAGTGGGAAGTGGCTTTGAGGAGGGAAAGATTCACTGCAAGTGATTCATTCATGCTTTGCAGTGAACATTTTAAGCAGGAAGATTTTTGATAGGACAGGTCAGATTGTGTGACTCAGAGATGGTGTTATTCCACCCATCTTCAGCTTCCCTATTCATCTCCAAAGCATAGGTGTATCATCATAAGGTTATTAGCATTCATAAATATAAATATTCTATTATCAGTCATATTACGTTTCAAGTATTATGCTTCTTCATTTTAGTCACAAAAGGGCAGGACTACCTCCAGAAGAGCCTCTCAAGAGGCCCCAATAGCTGCAACTTCACACCCACAACCTCAGTCTAATGATGTGAGTATTTCTATTTTAAACATCATATCATAATGGTCCTGGACATATTAAAATCTCACTTATTTGCTGCCACTCATATTAAACACACTCGCAAACCTATACACACACAATTGAAGACATGTTGAACATGCATTCCTGGCACATACACAAGAACACCATGGCGAGAGAAAAGAGGGACAGTAAGGAGTCTTTTGGGGGATTTGGGGGAAAATTAAAAAAATAAACTTTTATGATCAATAAAAATGAAAAATTAAAACTTTCATTAGCAACTTTGTGCACATGTTACATGTATGTCGTTTGCAGCAAAAAAATTCTATGATTGATTAAATGCACTGACACTTCACTGCGCCTACCAAACAGTTTACACTGAGTGGAGCCGGTGACCGGTCCGAGATGGCGGCCCCACGGCTCGTCAGCGCCAATAGGCAGTAGCGGTTGATACTCTTTATTATGTCTATGTATGACCGGGCTTTTGGTCTCCACTGCGCATGCTCCATGTATACCGCTTTTTTTCCTCCTCAGTCACTCATGGCCCATCCTACTCTTCCTCTGATTGGCTAGAAGTCTGGGTCTTTAGAATTGGATTGGTAGCAGGACGAATGAGTTTCGTAAAGTCATCTTAAAAATATCAGGGTAAACCAATCAGACAATTCGTGCCTTCGTATGTATTATGCGACCAACTGTGGCGATCAGTCGTGCGCAAGCCTGGTTTATCTCGAATGCCTATGTGGCTCTTTGGATTGTTTAGGGTCGCGCGTCTTTCATCGTTGGCGGGTTTCTGTAGACTGCGAGCCTACTGTAGAGCCTCTCAATTGACCACAGAAATACTTCACCACTCTAGGTATAGAGTATCAAGAAAAATGTCTGACTGGATCAGAAACAGACGACTTAATGCTTCAAACAGCGAACATGACAACCGGTAAGGTGTGACTGTTGTAGTTTCGCCATATGTGAAACACTGTTATAGCCAGCTCCCATTGTATTTTTGTACACTTGACTGGAGGAATCATGCTAGGTTAGCTGAGATCCTCTTTAAAATATATATTCTGTTTTACTCGCTACAAAGCACACCAGTTAGTAATCAATTTCTACAACTTAAGCACATCTGCATCTGTTTATAAATGTTGTGCTCTGTAGCCTTTTCCCGCGCCAGCTTGTACAATTACTACGATATCGAGTTGCTCCACTTTGAGGTGTGCTCGTAACACTAGAACACACCGCCTGTTCATTTGTTGATTGAGTGGCTAAGAAATCGACAGTAAACACGAAACATCGAGTTAAAAGAATATTGAAGTTCTTCGCCGCATGGATTATAATTGGTCTTTCTCTGCCTGTGCAGATAACTGGACGGATAGTTAACCCCTTTGTCAGGAGGAGGATATATCATGAACACGTTACTCGGGATATAGCTGAAAGAATATTCGCTATCTCGCAACTGTAAACATTCGGGTAGATAATGGATTAACGAAGGCCGTCAGAACAAACGGAAGTAAAGAGTGCGTGGCTCGTTTAAGTGCTGCTACAGTTAGCACAAATTCTGCGTCTGCATGTTACCAGCATATTCTCAGTGGCTTTAAGAGGCCGTAAACTCGCGATGTTATAAAATCCCAGACGCTTGTTTAAAAGCCCGACCGCTGTACTTGCATTATCGTCAGAATCTCCAAAAGGTCTTCGGGAAAAATATTCCTCCGTTACACTGTAACCAGTTTCCCAAATTTCGACCCATTTTCTTTTCAAGGGAGCAGACGAGTGTCTCGGCTTAATGAACGCTCTGTCACATGTGGCCATTTTTGTCTGAAATCGTCTGTAATTCCAAATCATGGGCTGCCATCTTTGTTTTGACAGGAAACAGTTGCGTTCGTTGGTGTAAATAGTTATCATTTATATTTAAAAAACTGGATGATGCACACAGTCTGCAAATCAGTTCTGCATTTAATGCTCTATGTAACTAATGTGCTGTTTTGGTGTGTATTGCTTATTTTGTGTAGCATTGGTTTAGTTGTTTGACACTGGAAACATTCTCTTGACATTTATTTTTAATTTAATTTACTTTATTAATCCTAAGATGGGAAATTACTTCTCTGCATTTAACCTATCACTGATTAAAACACACACACATGCAACATGCATTGAAACAGACAGGAGCAGTGGGCTGCATCAAGCCAGCTAATGGGGGGTGGGTGACATTATCACTCCACTACACTCAAATTTTTCCTGTCCGTCCAGTGGGGGAATCAATCTAGCAGCCTTCTGATCACAAGCCTCTTCTCCAACCTCTAGGCCACAACTGCCCCAATGCCATGAGGTGTATCTGTAATAAAGATCTATCAAAATGAATTTGAAAAACAAGCTTGAATGTTTAGGTCTAATTCTTCATTGTGTCTTCCCTTGTGTTGGAGCTATGGCCCGTCTCGGTGGTCCCACTGCAGGAAGAGAGGGATTGATGGAAACCTGCGGGCCTACAGAATGTCAGATGGTAGTAAAAGGGAAAACAGCAGCCACAGTGACCGCAGCTGTAGCCACTCCAACAACAGACATGCTAGGTAAGATAAGAATTTAGATAAGTAAATATTTCTGTGTTGCCTCACATTCTATATGTCAGGCTCAAAAGTTACACTTTTATTCACCACAAGAACCACAGCCCATGGCCAACAAGTGCTTATGTTCTGCACCTGCATGAAGAGAAATAATTCCCCATACCAGCAGGTGGTGGTAGTCTCTTTGGCAGTCAAAAAGGGGAACCGGACTTCCTCGGCCTGGCAAAGACAGATGAACGATGAGCTGGGCTATCATTGTGATTTTCTCCACCTGTACGTGATGCCCTTTCACTGCTTGTGTTTTTGCTTGCCCAGACAACACTTGTTGCACTTGTGGCAAGGAGCATTTTCGACATCACCTTTGAGGTGTAATCACACACTATATGTGTTGCATGCTGTTGTGTGTGTATGACAGCTGCCAATGTTCTTTGCACACAGGCTCTGACTGATTGAATATAGTGAAAGGGTAACACAGACTAGCTACATATGTGTGTGTGCCATGAAAGAAAATGATTAACAAGACATGCAAGCAGGTTTTATCAGGATCAAGGCAGATTTTGAAAAATGGCTAAATTCTTAGTGCAAAAAGACTTGAGAAATTAGAGTGTTGAAAGAGTTTTGACAATAGGCCAAGCTATTTTTAGGGCAAGGGCTGAGTTGGTATCAAACATATGACCATTTGTAGTTCATAGTCTTTTAACCTCTCGACTATCTGCTCTGTTGGTAAGTGTGTTCCTTTTTGTGGAACAACAATACCTTCCATTGGAGAAAATCAAACTTTTGCATCATCTGTATTATCTATAAGGAAAAGAAACTTGAGAAACGGTTAACTGAGTGTGCAATGTTCTCCCATATTGAGTCTCTAGATAAATAAGTTTGTGATCACACAACCACAACTGTATCAGTTGGCACTGTGGCCACAATGGCTTGATATTCCTGTCACTTTGTTTTATCCTTAGCTTCACAACCCCTGAGAACACAGGCCCGGTGTCTCGTTGTGGCAGACAAGCAGACTGGGGCAGCCTGGTGGAGGATGATGAGATGAAGAGGGATATGCACATAGACATTCAGCGGTAACCAAACTCTGCTTTTATTTTATTCATTTCATCTAATTTATTCAGTTATTGAAACTGGTGTCAAACTTGACTGATTATGTTACAGTTACAGGAGGAGGATACTGGGCACAGAGACCCCTCAGAGAGAGAGGAAGACCTCCTCTGACTCTTCTGGGAGGTATGTCTTTTATTCCTGACCATTAAACTCAGAATATTGATTTGTTGATCAAACATTGGCTTCCGATTGCCAGCTGTGACATGTTGTGCCAATTAATAGCATCTTGTCATGCCTTTTTATTATTTGACTCTGTATCTGTAAATGGATGGTAAGCCTGTTTATCTGATGCAGTTGTGACTCCAAAGAGGACGAAAATATGGAGACAGATGAGGCTGTGTTGCTACGACGACAGAAACAGATAAACTATGGCAAGAACACGCTGGCCTATGACCGATATATCAAAGAAGTCCCAAAGTAGGTTTACACAAAGCTACACAAACACCCACACCAGTGTTTACTACAGGATTTCATGAGACTATGGTGGGTGGCAACTATGGTGAACTCAGACCTGCTCAAGGAGGCATACTTCCCTGGAAGAAAATTTTGGACCTTTTAAATGTTAAATGTGTCGATTTGGTGCTTTTTCAGAGCAAGATTTAAAGGCTAGATTACAAATACTGTAAATTTCAATAATAAATTGTAGAAAATATAAAATGTGGAGAGTAATAAAATATATTCAAAAACTTTGGTTCTCCAGCCTGAGAACTGTACCTTTGGCCCTTTGGCATGATTGACCTTCATAAGTCACAAATTCACAGAACACAGCCCTGACTGACTGGACGTGAGGGATGAGATGATGATGTTGGAACAAATCAGACTATAGTGGGCAGCCAAAGTGTTGGTTAATAATGATTACTTATGGAAAATGTTGTGCATTCAGTCTGTATATGCCAGGTCTTGTTACTGAGTAAGAAGTAAAGCTCTACTTGCTGGCATTATCACTGTATCATTTTTTTTATTGCAAATACTGTTTTACAACAAATGGGGGAAACATTAACCCCCAGTTTCTGTTATTTGTTTATTTTTTTCCCCCTTCCCCTTTATGATTTCAGACATATGCGTCAGCCGGGTGTTCACCCAAAGACACCTAATAAGTTCAGAAAATACAGCCGTCGCTCATGGGACCAGCAGATCAAACTGTGGAAGGTCAAACTGCATGCCTGGGACCCACCAACAGAGAAAGGCCAAGATCAAGTCCTCAATAACATGTAAGAAGATTTTTGGCCTTGACCTGAGGCATGTAAAGAACAGATACGAACTTGTGCTCATGTGTTTGCCATTTGTTCCTCCAGTGGTGAGCTGGATCTTGATGTCATGGACATTGAGGTGAACTTCCCAACCTTGTCAGATTCCCATAATACCCCAGACTCTTTCAACACACACAGCCTTTCACTGGAGGTGAGTTTGATTCTTTTAGTAGAATTGTAGCACATTGTGAGCTCAAGCACATGTGGTTTTAAGTTCAGCGGAAACACATTTTTAAGTAATTGAAATTTTAAGCAGTATAAGAGAAAAATATAGTTATACTTCTTTGATGGTTTAATGAATGCTTGACAATTCTCTAATTCCAGGAAATAGCTGTAATTTGATACTGTGTTTACTAAATGAGAGATTGGGAGAGCACAGCAGATCAACTAAATGTCAAAATGTTTTCAAATTGTTATACAATTCAACATACATGGACATTAATTTTTCCTAAAATAAATGCATAATGAAAGATCTCCCTTAGAAATCAGCAACTGCTTTTAAACTCAGTACAGCTAAGTAAACTTTACTATTTGTCTAAGATCTTTGTCTCCAGTTTCACCAGAAAAATTACCATATTGCATCGATCTTTCCAAGAAGCCTCCTGAGTCATTAACTTGGAAAATAACATTTTCAAACGGGAATCCTGTGATTTGCAGGGATTAGATGACTATGTAATTACCCAATGAGGCATTAGCTTTTTGACAACTTGTGAACAAAGATGGTGTGGGATTAAATGTGGAACTTCTAACTACAAAACTTATAATACAGATCCTGATTTGAAAGCAGAGGAAAAACACTGGTACTTTATGAAGTGGCTTTTTTATTGAACTTGATTGCTTGTGCTCTCTTGCTCAGTGTGAAGACTGTTTGGGTACTCCGGTTAAAGTACAGAAGACAGAAACCACAGCAGAACCTGACATGGCATAGCTCATCATTGTGTCTGTCCAAGAAAATACAGCTTGTTCACATGCACCTCAAATGGTTCAGCTGTATCCTGCCAACATATTCACTTCTCACAGCCCTCGATGTTACTCAGAATTACTTAGTTTCAGTTATGTGCTCTTTAGTTTGCTTAAATCAGTGCTGCATCTGCACAGCTTTGCAGTGTGTCTTAGCTGGTAGTTACTTGTTTAATATTATATTTGGTATTCTTTCTTCTTTTCTACTGGTGCTTCTTAATTACTAGGTTGGCACATTTTACAGATGACCACTCAGGGAGTCTTCTTTTATGGCTTTTAAATGTTTAATCAAGTTTCAGTCAGTTTAATTTTTTTTCTTCTTTTTTTTTTAATTAAGGTTTGGTGTTCAGACACTTGAGGCACTGATCTGTGGGCTTGGTATAGCGGATGTTAAATATAATAATGCTTAATTGAATGCCAGAATAAACAGAAAGAGGAGTCAAGTTTCTACAAGTTTAAAGGAGTTGGACAAACCAGAGTGAAAATGTTTTCCTTTTAATGTTTCACATTGACAAAGTTCTTTCTTTTTTTTTTAGCCTGTACAACTTAAAGTACTGAAGAGCATTACTTAAGTTTTATTGACCTGTGATTTGTTCATCCAAATGTTGCTGTTTCTCATTGCTGTTTCCGTCACTATGAAGATTTTCAAATAAAAAAACAAACTTGAATGTCTCATTGTATTTTCTGAGGATGACTTTTTTTGAATTATTACTTGCTGTAATTAATAATTGTGTCATGCTAGTGTGAGTGATTTGAAAGTATCAGGATTAGTTTCATATATTACTTCCTGGTGTATTTACTGAAGTCAGTTGAGTATAATTTGGACTTGCATGCTGTTTTGACTTTTCTGCAGTGATCTTGTTTACCATCAATTAAATATTTGTAATGTTGGGGTTAGTTTTTTCTGATGTGTGATGGCATAATAATTTGAGCCCTAGAAAAGCTGTCCATGGTAAAAGTAAGAAAGGATTTCAAAGTAAGTTTGAGGTGAGCTCAAAAGATATTCACTCATCAGCATGCACTTCTCGCACCCTTCCGTGATGGATGTCCAACACAACAAAAGCCACAGAAAATGGAGAGTGTTTTCTCATTACCAGGTGCGCGCGCGCCGGGGGTGTTTTTGTTAAGTTTGAGAGAAATTTGATTCAAATTCTACTTCAGGCAAAGGGCGGCAGCATTGCGCACACATACATGCGCTGCAACTAGCTAATGTTAAATTTAAAAGGAGAAGAAAAGAAAATGAAGCGGTAGAGGGCAGCAGTAAGCAAGGGTTACCGTCTAGCCGTCCGAAGAAGAAGCAGAACACGAGAAGTAGAAGATTAGTCACTGCTCCTGTGAAGGTTAAATTGACTCGGATTTGGAAAAAAGTGATTGAAGAACATGCTGAGGGCTTGTCTGAAGGGAGCTAATGCCACAGCCCGGGTAAGACTCGTACTTTTTCAACTAACCACTCTTTTAACGTTACCACGGTGAGCTACAATGTTAGCATTGGCGTGTTCTCTTTCAGTGACCCGCAGTCGGGCTCAAGGTGGGATTGTTAACAATAATATACTACCTAATAATAAATTATTGAATCGACATTACTGTTTAAATTGTCAACAATAATAATAATAATGCCTAGTGCTTGCAGATCAGCTTCCAGAGACGGATGATTTCGAATATGAGCAAGCTAACGAGTTGAGCTAAGTTCAAATGGGGACCCATTAAATACTTTAACGTTCGGGGAACGTTCTACAAACGGTGCCTGGGGGTGAGGTAGCATTTGCTGGACGCCACAGCAAGCGTTCCTTGGGCGTTGTTTTGGAAACTTTTCTTAATGTTTCGTTTCAGCGTTTGGTAACCTAAAATTGTTTGCAAGATCTACATTTTAAAAGCTTCGACTGTGACAAACAGCTTTATTGGCTCAACCACCCACTTATTCCTCGTCTTCCTCCACCCGTTGTCCCGGTGGCAACAGAGCCATCGGAGCACAGAAAGCGTCCCTTACTTGCGTCAGCTTTACGCTTCTACGGATGGTCGGCGGGTGCAAGCCCTAACCGGAGATGTATTGCTTCACTGTCCCGTTTTCCATCTTTTCTTCATTTTCAATCAGTACCCCTAACACTGTACTGCATTAGTTAGCATTATCATATATGCGCAATGAGAATAATAAACAGTAGTAAATACATAAATGGTAACAGTAAAAATGGTAAAAGTGATCTTAATTTCTTGAAATAATGTGATATAAGATAAACATAACTGAGTTGTGTAATTGTGAATAGTTAGTTTCACACATCACAGTGGAAACATAGGACAGCCATCTGACACCACTAGAGCCTGACTGTTGTATACATTGTTATCTGTTATCATAGCCAGGGGTCCATAATGGAGGTCATAGTAAATTTAGGGCTAATTATCTCACATATTCAACAATCACCCTTCATTTCATACACACTCCAGGTTAACCTTCATTTGCAGGATTGAGACTTTGTGGCATCAGTGCTCAAGATTGTCCAGAAATACTGGGACTGTGCTGTGAAGATGCATGGTTGAGATCAGCAGAAGACACATAATGACAACACAGGTTGTTGAGACTCAGACTCAGGAAGGTTAAGTAGTCCAAGCTGGCCCAAAGACAGCAGCCACACCAAAAAAGGGACATCAGTTACCCTCAGCCTAGTGGTCAGTTAACAATCATTTAATAGCAGTTCTTAACAACAAATAAAACCATGTATAAGCAAAGCATTGTGATTGAGCAAATTTTGTGTTTTGCTTTTGTTACTTGTTTAAGCTACAGTCAGCAAGTTTAGTGGCCACTCTCTCCTTATATAAACTAAACATACAAGTCAAGTTTTCTGCCTACCTGAAAAGCGCTGTGATGGTCATATGCAGTGTATGTTTTTAAATAAAAATGACGTTCACCTATAGCTGACATAATGACTGGCGTCTCACACATGTTGTTTCAGTCTGTTCTGACAGCAGGAATGAACCAGAGTACGTGTGTTGGCAGCAGGAATGAACTGGAGCTTTCTCTGTGACCTAAGCTAATTAACATGTAAGATAATACCATTCAAGGTAGCTATATCACCAAATAGTTTGTTTCTAAGATGTTTAGGGCCCAGCACAATAACTTCCGTTTTGTCTGAGTTGAGAAGTAGAAAATTACAAGTCATTCAGGATTTTATATCTTTAAGGCATGCCTGAAGTTTTGTTGGCTGATTGATTTCATTTGGTTTCACTGATATATATAATTGTGTGTCATCTGGGTAACAGTGAAAGTGTATTGATTGTTTCTTAATAATCTCACCAATGGGTAGCATATATAGGGGGAATAATACTGGTCTGAGCACACAACCTTGGGGGACTAACTTTTGTCTATAAGGAGGATTCATCATTAACATGAACAAACTGATTTTGATTTGATAAATAAGACTGAAACCAGCTTAATCTAGTCTTCTTAATGCCAATGAAATGTTCCAATCAGTCTAATAAAATATAATGGTCAGCCTTATCAAATGCAGCAATGAGGTCTAATGATATGAATAAGGCCCTCATCTGATGCAAGTAAAAGATCATTTGTGATTTTGACCAGTGCCATCTCTGTGTTGTGACAAGGTCTAAAACCAGAGATCCTCAAATTAACCACTGTTATGTAGGAAGTCATGTAGCTGATTAGCAACTGCTTTCTCAAGGATCTTAGAGAGAAAGGGAAGGTTAGATATCGGTCTATAATTGCCCAAAATCTCTGGATCAAGAGTAGACTTTTTAAGGAGAGATTTGAGATCAGCTATTTTAAAGGACTGTGGTACGTAGCCTGTTATTAGAGACAGATTTATCATGTCTAGTAGGAAAATGCTGAGTAGGGGTAAAACGTCTTTGTGCAGCTTAGGTGGGATGGGGTCTAAGAGGCATGTTGTTGGTTAGATGAAGAGATCGGTGAAGAAGAAAAGCAGTCTAGATAATGGTCTGGTCCTACAGTTCTTTCCAAGGCTTCTGCATTTGAAGGTAGGTCAGTGCCAGTTGAAGTTAGGAGGTGTTAAATTTTGTCTGAGTAAAAGTTTTTTGTTAAAAAGGTCATAAAATCTTTACTCAGAAGGGTTACAGGAATACAAAGATCAATAACGCTGTGACCCTCTGTCAGTTTGGTTACAGTGCTGAAGAGAAACCTGGGGTTGTTCTTATTTTCTTCAATTAACACCTGCTCTGGTATTCCATAGGGCCTCTCTGTATGATTTGAGACTGTGGTGTCAGACTAGACGAATTTCTTCTAGTTTGGTGGAGAGCAATTTTCTTTAGAGTTTTTGTGTGTTTTGCTTTAATTTGCGGATCTCGGAGTTGTATCATGGTGCTAATCTCTTTTGCTGTATTGTTTTCTTTTTTAGGGGGGCAATAGAGTCAAGTTCTCAATGAGCTTGCAGCACAAAATCATAAGAAAAAAAAGATCAGTTTGAGAGGGACTATAGTTAGGATGAGACTGTTCCTTAGCATTGGAGTGTTCGGTTATACTGAAATGTGGTGCTGCAGTAAATACATAAAGTATACCTTTCGTAATATGTTATCTCTCATCTAGTGTAGGAATTTTTTTTGTGGTGGCTTGTAGTCAGGTAATTGAAATTCAAAGTGGTAAAACAAAGGTCAGATAAAACAGAATTTTGGGGGAAGACTGTTAAATGTTGTTTTTGTAAATGTAAACACTGATTCAACATTAATTTTAATGACACCCGACTGGTGCAGTCGGGTGTCATTACCACCAACAGGTTTTGTTGTCTTTCTGCATTTATGCTTACCCTTAGCCAGCAGTTTCAAGTAGGATTCCACGTTGCATGCTCTGGCCCCAGGAATACATTTGACTATGGTCGCTGGTGTGGCCGCTTTTAGAAAATGAAGGAGCTCAGTGCTTTGCGTTCAAACTCTTCCATGTAGTGGTTGGCCACAATGCATGACACCAGTGAACCCATGGCACATTTGTCTTTTGTCTATGGAAACAGCCTCCATTGTACTTGGCTGGGTTGTCTGAGAAACTCAGAAGAATTTTCTCAAAGCGCAACATGTCCACACACAGAAACCCAGCAATACCCCAGACAAACACAGGTCCATCCTAAGGATAACACACCCACTGACAACCTAAACAACAAGGTATATGCGTTAAAGTGCAGCAAGGAGTGCTCAGACCTTTACATAGGGGAACCCAAACAATCACTCCACAGACGCATGGCACAGCACAGGAAAGTCAGCTCATTGGGACAAGACTCTGCTGTATATCTGCATCTCAAGGATGAGGGACACACCTTTGAGGACTCAAATGTTCACATTCTGGACAAAGAAGACCAGTGCTTTGAGAGAGTTGTGAAAGAGGCCGTCTATGTCCAGATAGAACAACCATTGTTGAACAGAGGTGGTGGCTAACAACACCAACTTTTAGCCACCTATAGCATTGATATCCCTCCCCAGACGGTTTTACCCCCATTTGCGCCATTCCTCACGTGACCGTAATGACTCACATGATGGAGTGGGACAACGACTCACTAATGAGTCACACCTTGACTCGTGACCATAACCATTCACATGATGGCATGAAGTGTCGATGACCCTCAAGACCACCACCAACCCAACTAGAAGTTAAATACCTGGAACTCCCCATCTGTCTCAGAACTGAAGAAGCCTTTCGGGAGAGAGGTGAAACGTCTTCAATACTCTATAGCTGGTTGCCTTCGCTTCCAGCACTTCAACTAATTGTCATAATCTTATTCAGATGAAACTAGTACATTGAAACTACATAATTCTCCAAAATCTCAAAAACACTGGGGTTCTAGTTATGTAAAAAATTAAAACAATGTCCAGCAGCTACTTAAGACAGCTCCTCCAGATATATTTTTAAAATTTTTTTCTCATTATAAACATTTAACTCACAAATTCACTTTTAATCAGAAATCAGAAACGACTTTATTGCCATGTAAGTGAAGAGGTTTCACATTACTAGGAATTTGTCTTGGTGATTGGTGCATACATAGAACGTAAGAACGAGTAACATATAATAGTAGAATAAAATAGAATAAGGTAAAACAAAAGAAAATGAGATAAGTAAAATAAATATGGTTCTGGAGGTAGTACAAAAGTGAGGTAGTACAGGGTGCACTTTACTGAA
Source organism: Scatophagus argus (assembly GCF_020382885.2). Lineage (NCBI taxonomy): Eukaryota > Metazoa > Chordata > Actinopteri > Scatophagidae > Scatophagus > Scatophagus argus. The sequence continues at coordinate 24,003,761 of NC_058504.1, read as the reverse complement.
GTAACTAAAGTGCAAAGCAGTATGTTAGTCAGTTGGTGTTCAACAGTCCAACAGCAGAGGGGAAGAAGCTGTTCTTGTGGTGTGAGGTTTTAGTCCGAATAGACCGTAACCTCCTGCCTGAAGGGAGTTTCTCAAAGAGTCCATGTCCAGGGTGAGAAGGGTCAGCTGTGATCCGACCTGCACGCCTCAGAGTCCTGGAGATGTACAGGTCTCGGAGAGATGGAAGGCTGCAGCCGATCACCTTCTCAGCAGAGCGCACAGCACGCTGCAGTCTGTGCTTGTCCCTGGCAGTGGCCCCAGTGTACCACACGGTGATGGAGGAGGTGAGGATGGACTCAATGATGGCCGTGTAGAACTGAACCATCATCTTTGAGTGTCCTCAGCTGCTGCAGGAAGAACATCCTCTGCTGAGCTCTTTTGATGAGGGAGCTGAAGGTCAGCTTCCACTTGAGGCCCCAGGTGATGGTGGTACCCAGGAAACGGAAGGAGTCCACCATGGAGATGGGGGTGTCTGTCAGGGTTGGGGGGGGTGCGATGGAGCTGGCACATTCTGAAAGTCAATGATCATTTCCACTGTCTTCTGGGCGTTCCGCTCCAGGTTGTTGTTGCTGCACCAGGACACCAGATGGTCCACCTCCCTCCTGTAGGCAGACTCATCCCCGTCTGGGCTTTGGGCTTATAGTTGGTGATTTGCCTAAGCCCTTTCCACACGGAGGCCGAGTCATTAGCTGAGAAATGCTGTTGACGTTTCTCAGAGTACAGTGATTTAGCACTTCTCACCTCCTTGCTAAACCTGTACTTGGCCTCTTTGTAGCTGTCTCTATCCCCACTTCTGAATGCAGCCTGCTTCTCTAGCCTCAGCTGTCTGAGTTTAGCTGTGAACCAGGGTTTGTCATTGTTAAAACTTACCCTGGTGCGTGTTGGCACAATACTGTCCTCACAGTACTGGATATATGAGGTTACAGTGTGTGTATACTCATCAAGACTATCCGCAGCAGCCCTGAACACGTCCCAGTCTGTTGAATCCAAACATAAACGAAACTCTTCCACAGCCTGGCTGGTCCCCCTTTTAGTTGTACTCACCACAGGTTTGGCGAGCTTCAGCCTCTGTCTGTATGTGGGAATCAGGTGGACCATGACGTGGTCAGATAGACCAAGAGTGGGGCGGGGCACTGCACGATATGCTCCGCTTATTGCGGTGTAACAATGATCCAGTGTGTTCTCCTCTCTGGTCGGGCATTTGATTAGCTGATTGTATTTGGGTAGCTCTTGGTTCAGATTTCCTTTATTAAAGTCGCCAAGGACAATAACTAAGGAGTCCGGATATGTTTTCTCCACACGCAGTACCTGATCGGCGGGTACATGCTGAGCCTCGTGCACGTCCGCACTCGGCAGGATGTAAAAAGCGGCCAGAATGAATGAAGCAAACTCACACTGAGAGTAAAAAGGCTTACAGTGTATGAATAAGTACTCCAGAGCAGGAGAACAGTGCTGGGAGATCACAGTCACATCAGTACACCAGCCACTGTTGATGTAAAAACAGACACCTTCACCTTTAGTTTTGCCAGAAAGTTCCTTGTGACGATCTGCTCGAAGAAGTTGGAATCCCTCCAACTGCAGCGTGCAGTCCGGTATCTGTCCACAAAGTCACGTCTCCGTGAAGCACAAAACACAAGATGAAGAAAAGTCCCTGTTATTTCTCATCAGCAGTGTCAGCTGATCCATTTTGTTGCAGAGTGAGCGTGCATTAGAGAGAAAGATTCCAGGTAACAGTCTGTGCGTTCCGCGTTTGCGGAGGTGCACCAGCTCGCTTTCCTCTGCTTCAGCGCCTCACTTTTTTGACTAAAATGCGGAGTACATCTGCAGCAGATGCTAATAAAATAGAGATAAGTCAACGTGTGTGAAATATCTGATGTTCATGAGCTCTTCTCTGGTGTAAGAGCATGCGGACACACAATATTTACACAAACAGACAAAACAGAGTACACCAAAACACCAGGGCGTCCGTCCTCGGCACCATCTTGATATGTTTTTCATTCAGAATCAGTTTTAATCATACAAGTATGGTTAAAGTTCAAATTCACTATGAGAAGACTGATGTAAAGAGAACTGAGATTGCAATATATGTCACTGACTAAAACTAAGCAGCAACTGCCAATCTGTCACCTCAAAACAGCCCTGGAGTGTCTCATTGGCCGCTTTACGAGAGGCACATAGCAGGGGGAGAGGTGGATCAGGTTGTGATCTGACCTGCCTAGTGGGGGGAGGGGGGAAGAGCTGTAACAATCCTTTGCATTAGCATACAGCAGATCAATTGTTCTTCCCTCTCTGGTAGGACAGTTCACAAACTGAGTGAAAGTGGGGAGTGTTTTGTCCAGGTTAGGTTAGGTTAGTCTGCACTTTATCTGCCGTTATCTCCCTATATGTATATACTGTTATTTTTTTATATATTACTTTCTTATTTTTATATTTTGTGTGAAAAATTACTTCTACTTTTGTGTAGAAATAGAAATATTTATTTTCTATGCAAATAATGTCTTATTTGCATAGAAAATAAATACTTCTCACATCCATCCATCCATTTTCTATACCGCTTATCCGTCAGGGTCGCGGGGGGGCTGGAGCCTATCCCAGCTGACTACGGGCGAGAGGCGGGATACACCCTGGACTGGTCGCCAGTCAATCGCAGGGCCAACACACAAAGACAAACAACCACACACTCTCACACTCACACCTAGGGGCAATTTAGAGTAGCCAATTAACCTAATGTGCATGTTTTTGGTGTTGTGGGAGAAAGCCGGAGTACCGGGAGAAAACCCACACAGGCACAGGGAGAACATGCAAACTCCACATAGAAGGGCCCAGACCGGGATTCGAACCTGGGACCCTCTTGCTATGAGACAGTGCTAACCACTGCACCACCGTGCTGCCAATATTTCTCACAGATTTTACTTATTAATTCTTAAAAAGCATTGCTGCCATGTGACTAATTACATGGTAACTATTGGCTAGCTGTTTTTAGTTTGCTAATAAATTAGCTTAACTGATCAGAATGCCATATGGTGTGACACTGTGTCATATGGTGTGACTGATTTTTCCAAGTCACACCATGTGACACATCTTTTACATACTTAGTCCCTGAAACAAATCTGTACAATAATTAATCCATCCACTAATCATAACTTGAGGGACTTTGGTGTAAATAGTCTTTTTCTTTTCTGTACTGTAAACAGATGCAGGTACTTGTTTCCTGTGTATTTATTCTTTCTGAATGTACATCCTTCCCTTATTCTTGCATGCTTTTCACCCTCTATATCCTGTTCTGTGTCCTGTGCTGCTGTAACGTAATTTCCCAGTTATGGGTCTAATAAAGGATTATCTTATCTGTCACACCATATGACATTCACTTTATTTTACATGAATATTTATGTATTTAAAAAGTCTGATCGAAAAAAAAATCCATATGATAAATAATCCACTTTCCAATGTTATATTTCATGCAGCTATATTTTAGTTTCCCATAATATTAAAAGATCTTTTTCCTGCATTTGTTGTCAGAGTGAGGCAGATATGTCCATCAAGGAGGGGACACACAAGTGCAAGGAAAGTCTGAATGCAGACCCTGTAAGGAGAGAGGAAGTCCTCAGGGAAAGGAGGGAAAAGTAAATAGATCATGCCAGTTCACATAGGACAGACTATAGGAGGTTGAAAGTCTAGGCCACAACCAGCATAGTAATATTCTGAAAACTATTACTACTGCTTACTGTAACTATGATAGTGAATCTGAAATTAAATGTTTAAAAATCTTAGTCATTATATATTTTCCTTTAACAGGTATGAAGAGAAGAAACAAAAAGGAAAAATTAAGCCGTTCAGTGACCTGAATGCCTTAATAATAATAATAATAATAATAATAATAATATGTCTTAATAACTATTACTGAATACACAATGTTAAGAGGAGTTTATATTGAACCATTAAGGTTATGTGAATGCTATATTTGAAATTCATGTGTGACCTGTTTCCTCAGCTGTTTGTGTGTTAAATACATTTAAGACACTTTTTGTATATTGTGGTGTGGTTTAGCAGTTTATCTTGAATTTCCCTCAGGATCACTAAAGTATCGATCTATCTATATATCTATCATATAGTGTGACACTAATGTCACAAGTGTGATGTTCACAATTGTGACAAAAAAAGTCTTTGTTAGTGGTAATTCATGAAAATATCAATAGAACACAAGGAAATTAGTATCAGCAAGAGTCTCAAGCAATTTCTTACTGTTGTTACAAGGTTTAAGAGAATTTATCTAAAATAGCTTAAAAAGACTGAGGAGCAATGTCCTCCGTTGCATGATGATTTTGAAAAATAAACCGAAATATACGAAATTTTCACAAGGAAATGTTAAATATCAAAGCAGTCATGATTAAAATGTTTGATGAAGTGAGTTAGAATAAAAATAAATACCTCGTTTTCACTTTATGTGAAATAGCTTTCATGTCACACCATATGACAATTTAAGGCACTGATAGAGCAAACTGATAAAAAAAATGCATATTTCAATTCAAACTCTAAAAGAACACATATATTTGGAAAGTTAAGAGTCATAACAACACAAAAAAATAATTTTCCGGGGTAATATTTGAAGTTTTTTTAAAAAACATTTTTCCGGCTTATATGTCAGCCACCCAGTTGCATAAGAGACACTTAAATGTGGTGAGTTTTGTTTGTGAGTGTGGTTGATGACATCTTGACAAGTGGCTCAAAAGCACATTCCAAGTCTTGCAGGTACATGGACAGTTGAAATGGATACATTGGTAGGAAGGGTGGCATCCATAATGTCTGTGTTCAAGCTTATAATGTTCAGAAGCTCAGATCTTTGTGAAACACAAGTACCACAACCTTTACATTTCGTTATTAATCTGAACATTAGGAAAGGAACAAAAAAGGCCCACCTTACCCATTTGCCAATTAATAAAACGTACAAAATGCAGCAAAATACATTTAATTTGGAGAATGGTCAGTTATTTTTCCTTCGGGAAAGTTAATTGAATAAATCGCTGCCGCAGAAAAACTGCAAATACTCACTGTATGTGTAACTGAAATTATTGGCATTATACTTTCAGTATATACTACATTATTGTGTATAGACCGTGCTACATCCTGTTCAGATTTAAAGTGCTTCCAGTTCTATTGTGGGTTTGAATTTAAACATACAATGCCTAGCCAAAAAAATGGTCACACACAATATTTTGGCAAAGGAATTCAGTGGGAAAAAAAGATGTGTGTACATGCATAAGTTCAGTGTTCATATTAGGACTTATCATAAGTGCAAGGTGGCAAAAAACTATATTTTCTGAAAAACCATAAACTCAAAGAGATTTTAAATATTTTTTTTCTTGTTGAAACAGCATTATACTTAAGTGGCACTTCAGACTGAATTTATTAATTTATTATTTATTATAGACCTTACACTTGTGGTATTGAACTATACAGTGTTATACAGAGAGATAAATCTGTCATGATCTATGATCTATAATCTCCTGATTTTTTTTTTGTCATATGTTTTGTTGTTTGTCCTATAATTAGCATGTTCCCCCAAGCCCGCATAATTTAACCCAACTCCAGCAGCAGCTACACCATTTTAGTGTATCGACAGATTATGAAAATTCAGTAAAAGAAAATCTTCTTGAGAAAGTCAGGAAAAGCAGGTTGGCGAAGGGCAAATATTTTAATGTTTATCGTGAAAGTGGCAAGTATCCTGCCTCTGGCGTCAGACCAAGCCTTGCTTATGCCACAGGTGAGGCAGGTGTGTGGTGGCACATGATATCCATTGTAGCAAAATGGTGAGGGAGCTGCTTCGCTTGTTAGGCAATGGATTTCATCAGCACATGCATACACGTCTGACTAGCTGACTCAGCAGTTAAACATCACAAAGCAGGAGGCAAATTTATTCAAGCACTATAAGACAAGCATTTTCCTTTTCTTACCTGGTAACAGAATAACAAGACCAACAATATCTACTTTGCACTCAGTGAAGTCAATATGCATATTTCCCTTTGAATTAGGTAGCCACATGATGGCAGTGTTAATGAGCATTAATGAACATGTGCAAAATGCAAAAACCGACTGTAAAAGTTAACACTGTAAAGTGCAAAAGTTACTCACCTGCAAAAGGTTGGTGTGATACCATTTTACATGGTCATGTGACATGAAACCCACAGGTTTAAAGGGAAAATACCACTTCATTAGAATTAGTGTTTTTAATTTTAGCTGTGAGGAGTGTTATTTTCATTGAGAACCATAGTACCCATATATCTGCCATTTACACTGCTCAAAAAAATAAAGGGAACACTTAAACAACACACTGTAACTCCAAGTCAGTCACACTTCTGTGAAATCAAACTGTCCACTTAGGAAGCAACACTGACTGACAATTAATTTCACGTGCTGTTGTGCAAATGGAACAGACAACAGGTGGAAATTATAGGCAATTAGCAAGACACTCCCAATAAAGGAGTGGTTCTTCAGATGGTGACCACAGACCACTTCACAGTTCCTATGCTTTCTGGCTGATGTTGTGGTCACTTTTGAATGCTGGCGGTGCTTTTACTCTAGTGGTAGCATGAGACGGAGTCTACAACCCACACAAGTGGCTCAGATAGTGCAGCTCATCCAGGATGGCACATCAATGTGAGCTGTGGCAAGAAGATGTGCTGTTTCTGTCAGCGTAGTGTCCAGAGCACGGAGGCGCTACCAGGAGACAGGCCAGTACATCAGGAGATGTGGAGGAGGCCGTAGAAGGGCAACAACCCAGCAGCAGGACTGCTACCTCCGCCTTTGGAACAGGAGGAGCACTGCCAGAGCCCTGCAAAATGACCTCCAGCAGGCCACAAATGTGCACGTGTCTGCTCAAGCAGTCAGAAACAGATTCCATGAGGGTGGTATGAGGGCCCGACGTCCACAGGTGGGGGTTGTGCTTACAGCCCAACACCGTGCAGAAGGTTTGGCATCTACCAGAGAACACCAAGATTGGCAAATTCGCCACTGGCGCCCTGTGCTCTTCACAGATGAAAGCAGGGTCACACTGAGCACATGTGACAGACGTGATAGAGTCTGGAGACGGTTTGGCAGTGGGTCAGTAATGGTGTGGGGTGGCATTTCGTTGGGGGGCCGCACAGCCCTCCATGTGCTCGCCAGAGGACTGCCATTAGGTACTGAGATGAGATCCTCAGACCCCTTGTGAGACCATATGCTGGTGTGGTTGGCCCTTGGTTCCTCCTAATGCAAGACAATGCTAGACCTCATGTGGCTGGTGTGTGTCAACAGTTCCTGCAAGACGAAGGCATTGGTGCTATGGACTGGCCTGAGCACATTTAGGACATCATGTCTCACTCCATCTACCAACGCCACGTTGCACCACAGACTGTCCAGGAGTTGGCGGATGCTTTAGTCCAGGTCTGGGAGGAGATCCCTCAGGAGACCATCCGCCACCTCACCAGGAGCATGCCCAGGCGTTGTAGGGAGGTCATACAGGCACGTGGAGGCCACACACACTACTGAGCCTCATTTTGACTTGAGACTTAAGGACATTAAATCAAAGTTGGATCAGTCTGTAGCGTGTTTTTCCACTTTAATTTTGAGTGTGACTCCAAATCCAGACCTCCATAGGTTAATAAATTTGATTTCAATTGATAATTTTTGTGTGATTTTGTTGTCAGCACATTCAAATATGCAAAGAACAAAGTATTTAATAAGAATATTTCATTCATTCAGATCTAGGATGTGTTATTTTAGTGTTCCCTTTATTTTTTTGAGCAGTGTATTTACAATACAATACATAGTCTTACAGCATTCCAATTAAAATAACCTGTCATGTTTGTCCTTTGTGATGAATGATGCTTATTGCACGTATGTTTCTCTCTCTCTCTTTCATCCCCTCTGTCCTGTCTACTTCTCCTTCCCCCTCTTAACCCGGCCGACTATCAGCAGGATAGTTGTCCCTTGCTAAAGGTTTCTTCCTGTTGAAAAGGAGGTTTTCCTTGCCACTGTCTGCTTGCTCAGGGGTTCAGGCTCTGGGTTTCTTTAAAACACTTAGAGACAATTTTGATTGTAGGTGCTATATAAATAAAATTGAATTATATTGAATTTATATTCCTCAGCATTCCAACAATTGGCATTATTAACTTTATTTACTTTATTTTATTGACCTGATGAATTTAACACCAGAGATGTATTGACTTAGTTTTGAAAACAAAACTTTAAAATCACATAAATTAAACATCCACTGCTAAGCATCTCATTAGCAGTGGATGCAAATATAGCAGCATTTTCCATGGCTTGCCCTCAGCACCACCTCTGAAAGCTGAAAATAGCTGAAAATAATAATTTAAAATAAAATGGAAATACAAAATTAACTGAATTTAAAATAATACTACCCTCCTCACAGGACTCCTGGTTCTCCTGAATGAAAGAAGTGTATGACCCATTCATCTATCAGTAGGCTATTATTATATCATCATTAATATGACTAAAGCCTTTTCTGGCATAAAAAGCAGAAGCTCTAAACTTCTCATGATAATGCACAAACAGTGACAGTCAATCCTAACTGCCGTGACAAGTCCATGGCAACTGCCCCAAACAGCTGTAACTGCTCCAAACAATGGCAGCTGCCGTGCAGGTCAGGTTTGAGCTTGCTGTCTCTCTGTTTTCTGTAATAATTCAAAAACCTGTTTGCCTGATCTACAGAAGAGCTTCAGGGGAACCCTTCTTACCAATCTGCAAAGCTGCCGGCACTACACAGCAGGAGAGACCAGGTAACACACACACAGTACAAAGATGAATTGTGCAAAATTTAAAGTGAGTCATGTAACGATTTCACACATTACATTCAGGCCTCTTGATGATAGCAAGACCATATTGACTTCAAGTGTTTTTGCTGTCTTCTTCCACCACAGTGGTGCAGGAAAAGTGGTTGCTGCTGGCTTGGTGACAGTAGGCGGTGGCATTGGAGCCACGATACTCTATGCCAAATGGGACCAAAAGTTCAGAACAACCGTGGAGAACAATGTTCCATACTCCGATTGGCTGTTTGGTCTGGCTTTGGGACCTTCTCAAGATGTCAGCCTTTCCATACAGAAACAGGTCAGGATGGATTCATAACATGTTTGGATGATGTGGAAAGCTAGCTGGAATCTAGATTAGAAATCTTTTTAGAATAAAAAAGGATGTGAAAAAGAAAAATCCACTCATTAACAGAGCTGCTAAGTAAATCTAATTACTTTGAATTAAGTATGTCCCTACCTGACTCTAAACATCATATCAGTGCTTTATTCACCAAAATCTACACGTATACACCAATCAGCCACAACATTAGGCCCCCTGATCTAATATTAAGTAGTTTCCTCTTTTACCGCCAAAACAGCCCTGACCCATAGAAGTATGGATTCCAATGGAGCTCTGAAGGTAATCTGTGGTAGCCGGCACCGAACTGTCAGTCGCAGATCCTTTAAATCCTGTAAGTCACTAGGTGGATCCTCTGTGGATCAGACTTCTTCTGGCATCACACAGATGCTTAATTTGATTGATATCTCAAGAATTTGGAGGCCAAGTCAACACCTCAGACTCGTTGTGTTCTTCAAACCATTCTCGAACCATTTTTGCAGTGTGGTAGGGCATATTATCCTGCTGAAAGAGACCATCGCCATCAGGGAATGCTGTTAACATGAAAAGGTGTACTTGGTCAGCAACAATGTTTGGGTAGGTGGTACATCTCAAAATAACATCCATATGAATGGCAGGACCCAAGGTTTCCCAGCAGAACATTGCCCAAAGCATCAAACTGCCTCCACTGGCATGCCTCCTGCCTGTAGTGCAGTGCAATCATAGTGCCTGACTCTCTGAGCGGTCAGGCACCAACATATCTTAAAGAGTTGATAGTTCCCTAGTATCCCACCAGAGCGCTACGTTCCCAAAATGCAGGACTACTTGTGGTTCCTAGGGTCCTTAAAAATAGATTGGGAACCAGAGCCTTTAGTTATCAAGCTCCTCTACTATGGAACCATCTTCCGGTTTCGGTCCGGGAGGCGGACACCGTCTCTACATTTAAGAGTAGACTAAAAACTTTCCTTTTTGATAAAGCTTATAGTTAGGGCTGGCCTAGGCCGGCCCTTAGTTATGCTGCTATAGACTTAGACTGTCGGGGGACCTTGAGATCTTTCTTCCTCTCCCTCTCCTTCTGCACACATTTACGTCCCATTAATGCATATCACTAACCCAACTTCTTCCCTGGAGTCCTTGTGCTTCCTCGTCTTGCAGGTTCCCATGGATCATGGTTGGACCTCCTGCTGCGGTCCTGCTCGAAACTCACTGCGATTACTACTGTTTAGTCATAATCTATTTTAATTCTGTTACTACTCTGCTACAGCTGCTACCATTATTATTGTTACTAATATTGCTATCATAATCACCATAGTACTGTACCTTCTGTATACCTCATTGTCATTATCATTATCTACAGTTCCAATACTTCTGGTACTATTACTGCTGCTATGCATCTCCGCTTGTGTGCTCCTTCTCTCACGCCCCAGCCCCCCCCCCCTCTCTTTCTCTCTCTCTCTCTCTCTCAACCCAACCAGTCAAGGCAGATGGCCTCCCATCTTGAGCCGGGGTCTGCTCTGCGGTTTCTGCCTTCTAAAAGGCAGTTTTACCTTGCCACTGTCGCCAAGTGCTTGCTCAAGGGGCAATGTTGGGTTCTCTGTATTACAACTTAATTAAAAAGTTTGGTCTAGACCTGCTCTAATTGGAAAGTGTCATGAGATAACTTTTGTTGGGAATTGGCTATATAAATAAACTGAATTGAATTGAAATTAAAATAGAAATCTGAGAGTGCCTCTCTTTCCTCGTGTTGCCAGCATGTCCTTGTGGACCTCATATGTAGCAGTATACAAAAACAATTGGAGACTCTCAGTTCTCACTTAAAATGGCTGCTTTTCTTGCTTTTTAGATTGAGTTGGCACAGCCTCCCTCTATGATGGAAAAACAGGTGAAGGTATCCAAAGCCAAGTCGGAAAAAAAAGTGAAAGAGGCATTCGATCAGCATCCAGCCAATGAAACAAGTCCTATCGTAACGCAGCCTGTGCAGAGCATAGAGGGTAAGTGTCTGATTTGTTTCAGGCTCATATGTCATGCACTGTACTGTACTTGTTTTTTGAGTTATTGGCTGACTACTGTCGCTCATTTCAGCTTGCCACTTTGCTTTTTGAGACACGTTTTTGTCGTCGTTTTTGGGACACTAGAGGGCTGCAAAATGTCATCAAGGAAAGAAAATAAATTATCCCATCCTGTGGGATCATCAGAACATTTTTATTTCTTTTTCCTGTGGTATTGAAAGAGGTATCAGGCATCCTTTTTAATACTAGTATAGTATCTAGATGTGAAATTCTGATGTTGTAACAACCTTACTATTGGCCTAGTTTTCATTACAGTGGTATCACCTCAGATACTGTCATACTTTGTTTGAACAGTTTATTTGCTATTTATCATAACCACCTTCTTCCCCTAACCTGAACAAACATTATTGTTCTTCATCTCGACTGGTCTTAAGATCACTTATTGATGGTCTACATTTCATCTCTGATTCAACCACATTTTTTCTGGCTTGTCTCAGACAAAGACGATCCATGATTGTATTTCAAGACAATTCAAGACTACAGCTGCGGGGATATCGCTAAATTCCCTGTCCATTTTCTGATTTATTTGTTAATTACTGCTTCGTATGGCTGGGACCACTACACTTGATTGCCTCATTTAGACATACAGCATGATATCCATGTTTGGTTTACACTGTCATACTCAAACTTGATTCTTTTTAGTTATGTTCAGACCGACAGTTGTCAAGACAGTGCCGTATTGGTGAAAGCACAGAGAGCTCCAAACAGTCATCTAGAAGACGTGTTGCACCTGGCTCATTTTTGCACTAATTTTGCCCATTAACAACTTGTCCCTACAATTGAATACATATAAATACATGTTGGGCAATACTATTCAGCAATATTTACTGTTGCACTTGGTTTCAGTGCAGTCATTTACTAACTGCCTCTAAAAATGTCAGTTGTCCATGTTATCTTTATAAAAGAGTATAGAAAATACTCACCTACTGACACAAGTTCAAAATACAGTGGAGGTCTGTGAGAACATAAATGACATTTTGCTTAGCTTTGAAGAAAAATCTGAATATTTCTTGTTTTTTTGTTATTATTATTATTATTATTATTAAGGTATTATATCTTAATGCTGAATTGGAAATGATCCACAAGGTCTGTCTACTCTAACAGTCAGAGTAGTAGACTTTGGCAGAAATATGTAACTTTTGGCTAATATTTTGAATGAAATGTTGTTTACCTCGGGTCCTAGGGTAGTGACATCTTTCTAAATTAGGTCTTTTCAAGATGCTCACCTTTTTGAAGCTGATATATATACTTATTGCTTTTGATGAGGGGGAATTAGAGGCCAGTATGCTTTGTAAGTTGATAACACTAGTTTTATTCACCTCAGGTTAATTGTTCTTGATATTAATGATGTTTTTACATCTCAGAGTTGCGACCTTGATACTAAAAAGTTGGAACACTGTGTTGAACTTAAACAAAATATGATTATTTTCTAATCCCCTTTAACTAACTTTGCTGAGCAATAATCTGCTCATCCCAGAATCTGATGGATTGTGATGTCACTATACTATAATGGCTCAATGCTTAGTCAAGAGAGGCACATAGTGATAAAATTTATTATCAACTGTCCAGTCCATTATTTGACTGAATATCAAACTGGTTTAAAAATTGAAATGGTTAATGGTTATTTTTTCACATTAATCACTCCAACACATCCAAATTTTTCCTGCCCGTCTGGTGGGGGAATCGAACCGGTGACCCTCCGATCACAAGCCGCTTCTCCAACCTCTAGGCCACTGCTGCCATAGACTGTCTATGTCTGTGTCTCTTTGTGTTTGTGTCATATCCCGAAGCTTCAGCAGAGGCAGCTCATATCATCTCAGCCATCAGTGAGGTCCCATCAGTCCCTGCTTCCATGTCCGGTCCATTGTTTGACTTAATATCAGACTGGTTTAAAAGTTGACATGGGTCAGACCCAAGTTGAAGGGCTTGTGAAAGATCTGTTCAGTTGAAACCAGATATTTACATACACTGCAGAAAGAAAACAAAAACTTTTTTCTGTTGTTCTTTCTTTTCTTTCTTGTTTTCTTTACTGTCAATCATTAAACCAGAGTGAACTTTTTCTGTTTTAGATCAATAAATATTAACAGATTTTTTGCATTTGTTAAATGTCAGAATTGAGCGAGGGAGAATTTTTATGTATTTTTTTTTTATCACTTTCATCAAAGTCAGAAGTATACGTACACTAAGTTTATTGTGTCTTTAAACAAAAAGAAAACTCCAGATGATTTCATTCTGAGCTTAAGAAGCTTCTGATAGGTTAATTGATTCCATTTGAGTTAATTGGTGGCACACCTGTGGATACATATCAAGGCACACCTAAAACACAGAGCCTCTTTCTTTGACATCATGGGAAAATCAAGAGAAATCAACCAAGACAGACTTGTGGACCTCCACAAGTGTGGCTCAATAATACAGTTACTCAGTTACACCACTTCTGTCAAGAGGAGTGGGACAAAATTCCAGCAAACTATTGTAGAAAGCCTGTGGAAGGATACCCGAAACGTTTGGCCCAAGTGAAACAGGTTCAATTCTACCAAATAGTAAGGAAGGGTATGTAAATTTTTGACTGATAAAAGTAATTTAAAAAAAATCTCTAAAATTCTCCCTCACTTGATTCTGGCATTTAACAAATGCAACAAATATGTTAATATTTAAAACAGAAAAAGTTTACTCTGATTTAATGTTTGACAGTAAAGAAAAAAAGTTTTTGTGTTTTTTTTCCTGAAGTGTATGTATATATGTATATAATATCTGGTTTCAACTGTAACTGTGTTTAGACATAATACTTAAATACATACGGACTGCCTATACCTGTGTCTCTTTGTATTTGTGTCATATCCAGAAGCTTCGACAGAGGCAACTCATATCATCTCAGCCATCAGTGAGGTCCCATCAGTCCCTGCTCCATGTGACACAGAGGCAGCAGCAGTCAAAGGTATACTGTGATAACATCTTGGAGTAAAAGCAATTTGGACATTTAAATCAGTGTCTATGATGATAAATGATTGTAATTGGTAATCAGAGTGTCAATACTTGAAATTTGTTATATTCTCGCAATCGGCACAGACTTAGTGACAACCACTGTGAGCTCAGATTTGGCCTTTTGACATGACTTTCATTTGAGTGTTTGAATGTCGCCCTTTATAGAGGAAAAATTTACTGATACAGAATTTATCCTGGTACCAAAACTCTGTGCTCTGTGCAAAAGTAAGGTTGCATTGTGCTTGTGTGTGAGCGCATGTGCATGTTTTCCTCAGAGGAGTGCAAGGACTGTCACAACCATAAGAATACCCCAGTAACACAAGTGGACCCTGACATGGAGTTACCTGCAGTAACAGAACCACTGAAAGAACGTCCAGTCGACGAAGTATCCGCTAGATTGGCTCAACAAGACCAGGAGGAACAGCACATCCTAACATGTATGCTGGCAACCGCACACACTCACACATACACATAGATAACAAAATCAATTTCGTATCAGAATACCAGAATGAGTGACCACATGGGAAATGATCTTTATTTGTCAGTTACAGTACATTTGTCACAATCAGGATTGATGAAACGCACGATGCACCTCTATCTTGATAACATGATTATGATATACAGTATAATACTTTTCTGTGTGCAGACATATCTCTTGCAGAGGTATTTTTTTCATAATTGTTATTCACACATCTTGTCATTCACACTTATTGTCTTCTTTATGTTACACTTCATATTGTTAAATCATGGAAACAACTGATACTGTTTGCACTTTTGAAAGACCAGTTGAGTGTAGTACTTTTAGCCCTACATGTCTAAGAAGAAGATATGAAGATTCCACTTTATTATTTCTGAGTTATCCTTTAACTCATCATGCTATTCTACACTCTGTTAGTCTCTTGTGTTTTTTTATCTGTGTGTTCATGTACCTGACTGTTTTGCAGCTGTATCAACCAGTCTTGAAGACTCACTGGCCAGCTCTGCAAAAGCTACACTGCAGGCCATTGGAGCTCAGGAGGCAGCCCTGCAGGCTATCACACAACACATACACAAACTGAAGGAGGCAATGGAAGCAGAGGTACAGAACACTTTAGCATTGAGCACAAGGATGTGGTGTGATTACAGTAATGCTGTTACAGGAAAGATGTCTTTACAGTGCTCAGAAATAGTGCTAGGGTCAGCGGGCAGACACTCCACAGACCTGGGACTCCACATGTTAAATTGCATATTAATCAGGTCGGGAACATTTCAGGTCCATATTACCATGGACTTTGCAACAACGTGGTTACCAAAACAAACTGAAGACTTCAATATACTGTATCAGTTAATATTTGCCATCCCACTTGAAATAATTTATTTGCATGAACATGAAGCAATACCCCAGTGAGACCTGAAATTCTATAAAGTACAGTGCAGACTTGAGTCTCCACAAATACTGAAAAGCAGGGAGAACGCACATGGACTAGAACCATGGCAAAAATCTGTACATTCTCTGAAAAGTTTGTATGCAGCCTAATATGTGTATCCATGCTAGGTAATGTTATTAAGTGGTTTACAGGACATAGGACTAATAACATGATTGGAAAAATGAGGTCAACTGATGAAAGAAGTGACAAGAATGGAGCTTGATGTTGGTCTTTGGTACATACTGCCACTAAAATGGCAGTGGTACAAGGAGCAGTTGCCCAAAGTTAAATTGTGGTTATGGTCTAGCTAAGCTAGTTTGATGTGTAACCGTGGGGGAAAGTCTTAATGATAGTCATCAGGTGAGGTGTGGAACTGTGCACTGTGCAGTGATTCTCAGCAACCAGGCCATGACTCAGTATTAGTCTCCATGTTGGCTACTAAAAAATAATGTACAGCATTAAAGACAAATGTCAAGCCTGTGCCTACTGGCTTTGTAAACCTGTAGTTCCTGACCACATACTTCTTGGACTTGTCGGTGAACAACAGCTCTGTACTGCAGCTCCACCTGGTCTTCTCCACTCTGCCCTTGGTAAACCCGTAGAATATTTTCACGTTTAACCCAGTGATTTAAACCACCCAGAAAATCACTTAGACATATCTACTGAGGATCTGTGATATTAGTGAGGTGATGCACAACGCCCAAAGAATAGGTCGCAGGTTCCCATGGATGATGTTTGTTGTGGTCCTGCTTGACACCGACTACTTCTATATTATAATTATAATTCTATATTATTATCATTTATCATAATTTATCACATATCATCACTTCTACTACTAGTACTATCATTATTGTTATTGTAATATTGTTCTTACTGCTCAAGCACTGTGTTTATTGCTGTTGCTACACATCTCTGTAAACTAAATTAAAGAGTATGGTCTGGACCTGCTCTAATTGGAAAGGGCTGTGAGATAACTTTTGTTGTGCTATGGCGCTGTATAAATAAATTGAATTGAAATGTAATTGAATTGAATTGTAAAAGACAACACCTACCCCAGCCTGCTCACCCTGCTATTTTCTGACAAAGGATACTGAAGAATCCACTGTGCTACTTTACCACCAGACTAAGGAGCAGTTTTTTCCTCAAGGTGCAAGAGTCTTGAACACATTCTCCCACTCCACATTTAGAAAGTTTATTTTTGTGATATGATTATTTATTCATTAGTTTACATAGTGTTTTTCTATATGTAGTTTATTATCATTAGTGGGCCAATAGAGCTTAAGTGGGGGCCAATGGGGGCAATAATAATTTTGTTTGTACTAGTGCATTGTTCCACTATTACTATTGCTCATACTTCTTCTTATTTTTATTTTCCTTCTTCCGGACAAAATTTCGGCGCGTAACTAGGCCCGCAGCTTTTGCGTGAGTGTCCTGAAACTTTTATCCGACGTGCGGCCATTTCGGGAATAGTGTGCTATGACTTTTGGTTCCGATCCGACAAACGGTTCTCGAGAAAATCGCGAAAAACCGATGGGCGAGACACATAGACGATGGGCAACTGGGGTAAAAGAGAGAGAAAAAACACCCGAAAAATTGCAAAACATTGCTCTATTTGTCGCCCTCTAGCTCTGCGATAGTTTCACCTGGAGACGTCATTCGAAGTTTAAACGGGTAAGGAGGGTTGGGGCTAAATTTGTCCAATACATGTGTGTTTCCATTTTTTGGGGTTTTTGAGCTGGAGCAGTTTAAGTTTTATGAAAATCTTGGAATGACGAAAAACTTCTCCCGCCAAGCGGTGATGACGTCACACACTCTAACTTTCAGCTTCTGAAAAACAGCTGAAAAAAGGTGAACAACTTTTGTCTGTGGCCGCAGTGTGTATCGCACATGCACAAATTATACATCAAAACGTAGGGATTTTCGTCCTGGGTAAGATGGCGTGCCAATCGTTGCCGTGCCACTAACGGTATTTGGTCAGGAGCTCCTCAAGCGCAGGGAGCGCGCCTCCCTCCTCTCATTCACTCCCATGTTAAATTCGGTCGAGTTTTTCGGAGGTGATCCTGAAAACCAAGGCATTTCTATCCTGCTCGTACGAACATATACTTTGACCGGGAAAGATGAAATTCAACATGACATTAGTAGACAAATGCCCAGCGCTTACGGCGAAAGAATTTTTGCCCTGTGACCTTTCGTTTGGTCGCAAGAAGCATTTGTTCGAGGGCCTTTTTCTAGCTACCTTTTTCTCTGGGGCGATCGAGGATTCTCTCTCTTTTACCTAGGAGAGCCTCCCTGGCTGACAGGGAAGGGAGGGGCTGGGGCGAGGAGGGGACCTGTTTCCATGGGAAGGTGTATATGACCACACGCACACACACACACGCACAGATTGTAAAGTAAAAGCCCCTCTCTCTCTCTCTCTGCTCTCTCTCTCTCTCTCTCTCTCTGCTCTGTGACCCTCCCTGGCTGAAAGGGAAGGGAGGGGCTGGGGCATGGTGGGGGCCTGTTTCCATGGGAACGTGCGCAGCTGCTCATATAGTCAGCACACAAAATGGCTGCTCCCACTACTAATACATGGAGCCCAATGGACACCGAGTGTATGTTAATAAGATACACGACAACATGCATATATGACCACACACATATATGCATATGACACGCGCACACACACACACACACACACACACACACACAGATTTTCAAAATATAAGCCACTTTCAAATTACAGGAAGTGGCTGTTAAAGAGATTTTCAAAATTAAAGCTTCAAACATGTTTTGAGGTCTACCAAGGAATGTTTCCAGCCAGGCAGGAAGGGTTGCGGCAATGGGGTCCCAGCCAGCAGCAGAGCCCCATCGAGCGCCATTGGCCCACTCAAAATTTCTTGTGAAGAATTTTCTAGTTATAATTATTATTACTTTAACTTGAGTTTCATTCTACAGTCTTGTACTGTATAAGAAAGGTACAGTGCCTGATGAGGTCTCGAAGTGTAGGCCAGAACCAGTGTACATGGGGACGGTTGCCTTCACAGATTCCATTAAGTCTTGATTATGGACCTCTCAAAGGGTATTATCTTGCTTATTATGAAGCACCATAAGAGTCACAGAAATTGTAAGAAATATTTTATTTGTCCATAACTAATTGTATGATTTAAAAAAATAATAATTTTGTTTGTACAATTTTATTTATTTTTTCATTACAAATGAATTCATTATGTGATATTTTAATGAACAATAAATAGTATTTATAAAAAAGAATTTACAAATGAAATATTAATCAGTAAATATTTTAAATTAAATTAAATTAAAAAAGGATTTACAGAAACAGTATAAAAATAAACTGGAAAATATATACATATATAAACATACAGTGTACATTAATGAATTCAGAAGGAAATGATATCAATAAAAAGTCTACTTGTGTAGTTTAAAAAGAGAAATAAATGATTTGATTCACAAACTGAATTAGGAATACAAATTTCAGTCGTTTTCCATTTGCAGTTCCATTTGCAAATCGAAAATCTGCACCAAATGGGATTGGCACTCTTTTTCACTTACAGAGAACATCTGGCAGATTGGAGACCCCAGTGAATCAGTGTATACATAAATGAGTTTTCCAAAAAAAATATACATGTGTACACATTAGTTATTTCTGAACAGGAAAAGAAAACAAAACAAAATAAGAGAATCTATTACTCTGTTGAATTGTCTATTTTTCTGTATAATTACAATAAAAGCCTTGTAAATTAGAAGTTCATACTGAGACTACCTAAGTTCAGAAATTGTTGCTTTTAAATCACATACTTGATCCTCACTATGTAAAATTGCTTTTACCAGATAGAGCTATATAGATACTTTATTGATCCCGAGGGAAATTCAAGCATCCAGTAGCCCATTACAGTAGTGTAGGTTAGTCAAAAAATAAATAAACAAACAACCAAACAAGGCCTAACTGTTAGTAGGAAAAAATAGACTAAACTTATACTAAATAAACTAACATGTTACATAAAGTACAGTAGCGTGCAAAGAAAGCAGGTCAACCAGATTAACTGTGTGTATAAAACAAGAGACTAAAAAGCTACAGTAAACAGATTTCTACCCAGAACTGCGTTATAAAGCGCAGGTTAACTGTGCAAAACATTTAAGGTAAGGTGCATAGTGGAATAAATGTCCAATAAATAAATGGGATTTTTACGCCTGATGTGACTCAGGCACAGACTGTCGCTGGGATCGTGACCCCTGAACAACCAGAGATGTGTCTAATGGCCAGGGGAACAAACGAGTTCCTGAGTCTATTTGTGGAGCAGGTCAGAGACAGCAGCCTGGTGCTGAACACACTCCTCTGAGTGATCAGAGTCCTGTGCCGAGGATGGGAGGTGTTCTGATCTTATCCAGGGTCCTTTTTTTTTCTTTGCTACTGAAACTAGAGTCCAGCTCTGTGCCCACCACAGATCATGCCCTCCACACCAGTCTGTCCAGCCGTGTTGCGTCCCTCTCCTTGATGCTGCCTCCCCAGCACACCAAAGCACAGAAGAGTACTCTGGCCACCACAGTCTGGTAGAACATCAGCAGCAGTTTTTTTCAGATGTTAAAGGACCCTAGCCTCTTCAGGAAATACTGACGACTCTGTGTTTTCTTGTGGATGGTGTCTGTGTTCACTAACCAGTCCAGTCTGTCATCCAGCAGCAGACCCAGGTACTTGTAGGTCCTGACCACCTCCACCTCTGTTCCCTCGATGGAGACCGGTGTGGGATGGGGTCTGTTCTTCCGGAAGTCATCCACCAACTCCTTGGTTTTGGATGTGTTGAGCTGCAGCTTGTTAGCCCTGCACCATTCAGTAAAGTCCCCTACCAGGCTCCTGTACTCCCCCTCCTGTCCATCCTCAATGCATCCTGTTATCACAGTATTGTCTGATTACTTTTGCATATGGCAAAGCTCCGACTGGTGCTAGAAATCAGATGTATTGTGTGTGAACAGGACCGGGAAGAGCATTGTGCCCTGAGGTGCTCCAGTGCTGCTCAGCAGGGTGTCAGACATGCAGTCACCCAGCTTAACAAACTGCGGTCTCTCTGAGAGGTAATGCTCCATCCAGGATATCAGGTGTGGGTCCACTCTCATGTTGTGCAGTTTGTCTCTCAGGAGGACGAGCTGGAAGGTGTTGAAGGTGCTGGAGAAGTCGAAGAACATGATCCTCACAGCACTGCTTCCATTGTCGAGGTGAGAGTGGGCCTTGTGCAGCAGATACAGGATGGCGCACACCCCTACATTTGCCTGATAGGCAAACTGCAGGGGGTCCTGTGCATGCCGGGCCTGGGGTCTAAGGTGGTGGAGCATCAGCTGGTCCAGTGTCTTCATCACGTGTGATGTTAGGGCCACTGGTCTGAAGTCGTCGGACTGTCTCGGGTGTGGCCTCTTAAGGATTGGGACAAGACAGAATGTCTTCCACAGGGTTGGAACCTTCCCCTGGTAAATGCTCAGGCTGAAGATCTGCTGGAGGGGCTTCCCCAGCTCCATAGCACAGGCCTCAAGCATTCTCGGGCACACCTTGTCCGGGTGCCTTGCTGGAGCAAAGTTTCTTCAGCTCCTTGCTGTCCTGGTGACAAGTGATGTTGATGTTGATGGGGGCTGAGTCTTTGTCCTTGTGTTGTGGGGGTGGGTGTTGAGTGGATGAAAGGGGAAGCAGACCCATTTGCATGGGGATGGGAACTGTTTGAACTGCTTTGCTCTCCTTGTGTCTCCTTTTACAGTGCTGCGGGTCTTTTTGCAACTTGTAATGGTTTTCATCCCCTCCCAGACCTCCCTCATGTTGTTTTGTTGCAGTTTTTCTTGCACCTCCTTGGCCTCCTTCAGGTAGACCTTGAGCTCCCTCTGTACCTGATTCAGCTCATCCCTGTTTCCTTCCTTGAACGCCCTCTTTTTCTATTGAGGATGTTCTTGATGTAATCCAGGGCTTGTTGTTGGGGAAGCAGCACACAGTCTTGATGGGGAGAACAATGTTCCTGTAGAAATTCACATAGTCCGTAAAACAGTGTGTGACCCCTCGATATCCTCACCGTGTGGCTCCATCAGCACTTTCCAGTCCATGGAATCGAAGCAGTCCCTCAGGGCCTCCTCTGCCTCAGGAGTCCACTTCCTGAAGCATCGGGTGGTTGTGGGCTGCCAGCTTGTGAATAGAATGGCTAAGTGCTACTCTTACTTGCTACTTTCATGGCCTTATTTGGGTAACAATAAAAGTAATCACAATTCAGTTACATTAATTTGTATAGTGCCAAATCACAACAAAAGTTATGACACTTTCCAGTTGGAGCAGATCTAGACCAAACGATTTCGTTTTTAGTACAGAGAGGCCCAACATTCCCCCATGAGAAAGTACTTGGTGACAGTGACAAGGAAAAGCTTCCCCTTGTGGAGACAGAAACCTTGAAGCAGACCCTGGCCTGGATCTGCCTTGACTGGTTGGGTTGAGAGAGAGACTAGGAGAGAGTCAGAGTGGTAGAGAGCGGACACAGAGACACAGATGCATCGCAGCAACAATAAGAGTACTGGAACTATAAAAAAACAATAATAGTAGGAGTGGTAGTAGTAGTAATAATGATAAAAATACTAACAATTTAAAATTTTGACTAAATGGTAATAATAGCATTCAGTGTCAAGCAGGACCACAGCATGGGGTTCAGACACTCTCCATAGGAACCTGCAAGACAAGAAGGCACAAAGACTCTGGCATAGAAGCCAATTTAGTCACATGCATTATTGGGACATGAATATGTACAGAAGGAGAGTTAGAGGAGAGCCTCAGGACATCATGGGAGGCCCTTGGGCCAGCCCTAACTATAAGCTTTCAAAAAAAGTTTTAAGTTTACTCTTGAATGCAGAGTGGGTGTCTGCCTCCCAGAGTGAAACTGGAAGATGGTTCCACAGGAGTAGAGCTTGATAACTAAAGGATCTGGTTCCCATTCTATTTTTGGACACTACAGAAACCACAGGTAGCCCTGCATCCTGAGACTGTAGAGTTTGAGTTGGAAAATAGGATACTATGAGCTATTTAAGATAAGGTGCCTGACCATTAGGTGCTTTGTACATGAGAAACAAATTAAATTCTATTCTGCATTGTATAGTCAGCCAATGTAGAGAAGCCAGTACAGAAGAAATATGATTTATGATAGGAGTTTTTGTCAATGCAGATGCAGCAGCATTCTGGATTAGCTGAAGAGTTTTTGGAGACCGCACTAATACATGCACTAATTTTTCTCTATCTTTGTTAGACAGGATGTGCGTCATTTTTGCAATGTGGCTAAAGCAAAATGGATAAAGCAGTTCCTTGAAATGAAGAACACTGAAATAGTAAAATGACCAATGCAGAGTCCTGATCTAGACTAAAATTTCTGGAAAGTCCTTGGTGACAAAGTTATGGCTAAGAAACCCACTACACTTACCAAACTATGGAAAATCTGTGCAATTGTTAACTATTCCAGTAAATAGGATGAGCCTTAGATATGGCTTGGCAATAGGGCTCAAAAGGGCATGTGATTTCGCAATGCATTGTATGTTTACATCACTTTGTGTTAGATACAGTGCTGCGGGAGAGACAGACACACCATGAAAAATGGACCATACGAAAGAGACAGGCAATGGACTGTACTGAGACAAGCTGGACCCTGTTCCAAAGGCTCTGTACTTTGAAAAAATTAGTAAAACTGGTGGAATCGATCCATATGAGTATGTACAGTGATATTTATCTGGGTTTGCACATTGTATTTTCATTTGTTACCTCATTTGCGGTGTTATTTATCTGTTTGCACAGAGTCTTTAAGAGTCACCTTATTTGCACTGTTACTGGAACTTTAACAGTGTCAATGCACAGTACAAGAATGTGTGTGATAAACTGAAAAGACTTTAAAACAAGAAGTGTTCAGACATTATTGCTTGAGTAAATGGCGTGGTCTCACAGAGGACTGGCTCAATTAAAGCACTTGGAATATAGTTTCATGTATTGCTACTGAACTACAATATTTTTATCACCATCAGGCATAGTCTTATCAACTTTCTTTGTTAAAGTGTAGGCCTGGTGTTTGTCGCCATATGCGCAAGTAACAGGTGATGAGATTTTCCTCTGTCTGACATCAATCAATGACAATGACAATCAATCAATCAATGACATGTTAAGGATAAATAGAAATAAACAGAGGAAGATTAACAGCCATTCATTTTATTTTCAGAAAAACACCACCAACACCGGTCTGAAAACGCCGTGAACCAACATGTGTTGGGTGATTGTGTTGAAAGTGATGTTTGGTCGTCTCACGGCTGCTATCCAGGCCATCTGACGTTTCTTTGTTAGCTCACAGATCCAAGGTTTTTGGTTTTGCTTTCACGTTGGAAATGAGAAAAATCTCACCCCAGCGTGTTTCTTTACAGAAGTGATCACGATCGTGGCAGTTAACGACACAGCACGTTTGCACCATGTTTTAACTTGTTAAAACAAAGCAACAGAACACAAGAGCAGCGTCACACATGCAGCCGGAGTAAACACACTTTTCAGTTGCCCGCAAAGCCCACAATGCACTGGAGCTATTTAGTAGGTGTCCATTATCAGGAATTAACTGACATGACATCCTGGAGTATCCACCCAGGGTATAATGACAACTAAATGAGTCTTGAATCTTAAAATGCAGGTTCCGCCACAGGAGAAGTCAGCCCAGTGGAAGGATCTAGAAGCTGCCCTTGCTGATAGAACTTGTGCTGTGAATGATGCTGGAAGTGCTCTGTTAAAAGCCAAGTAAGACATGTGTAAACACATACATAACACACATGCATACAATGTGATGAGTAATTTTTTTTATTACTGTCACCTGCTGAATAAGACAGATCCTTACACATCCTATCTTTCATAACAATAACAATTTCTTTTGATGTTTGCAGAGGTGCAAGAGAAACTATGAATTTGCACCCTGAGATTAATTTGAAAGATGCACTAATCACATGAAGGGTTACAATCTCATGGCATGACACATATTTGTCTGCCATTGGAGATATGCAGTTTACCATAAATGGTGTGTTTCTATGAATTTATTAAGCCATTGTGGCAATATTTCAAATATTTGATTGTGTAGGTACTTAAGAAACAGTACTAATACCACATGGTAAAAATAGTATTAAAGTCCTCCATTGAAAATGTTCTGTCAGGAAAATGCACTTAAAGTCTTAAAAATAAAAGTGGTCAGTGTTTGAGAAGCTGAAACCATGACATGTTTTTACGTGAAAAAATACTGGAATGATTATCAAAATGGTCAGTTGATTGACTAATCATTTCAGCTTTACATAAACATTTTAATATATTTTGTCCACAAAAAATTTAATTTGTAATGTAACTAAAGCTATGAAATAAAATGTGCAATATTTCACTCTGACATGTCATGGAGTAGAAGTAGAAAGCATGGAAAAAAAATTGAAAATTGTAAATGTACTTGTTACATGCCACCTCTACATATTAGAATCAGAATCAGAATTCCTTTATTTATTCTTTATAAATTCTTAAATTAGTAAGCTGAACTGCTTTAT
The DNA here is from genome assembly GCF_020382885.2 of Scatophagus argus. Classification (NCBI taxonomy): domain Eukaryota; kingdom Metazoa; phylum Chordata; class Actinopteri; family Scatophagidae; genus Scatophagus; species Scatophagus argus. Next base: position 23,978,590 of record NC_058504.1, on the reverse strand, counting down.
GGGAATGTTGGAAGTTTTCCAGTTTTTTTTTTTTCATCAATATGATAGTGTCTCTCCATTTGTCTAGTGTTTAGGATGCTAAATGCATTCATTCCTTACTTAATGCACTTAATGCATCAGTATCGCAATACAATACAATACAGATATGGTGACAGAGGATTGTACCTATAAAGGCCACGCTTAGGCTAGATACACACCTGAGTATATTATTGATTGATAAATTTCAATATTTGAATGCGTACACAACTAGGAAAGAGTTGCTAACCCAGTATTCTTATCATAAAGATTACCCTTATTCACATTCAAAATCTTCTACCTGTTTTTTGCACCAATGTCTTCATCCTCCTCTCAACTGTCCCACCTCTTTCTCCCTGTAGTGAAACCTTGGACAGTCTCAAGTCACTGATCGAAAAATTTAAAGGACTGAAGGTTGCTGCAGTTCGTCCACTGGTTTTAGCAGCAGAGGAGAATCTCTATAACATGGTGGTGGACTTGGACAAAGTGGTCACTAAAGTAAGGGCATTATTTTGAACATTGTGTACAACCAGATGAAAATACTTTAAATGCATAAATATGTTTTTGGAAGTTTGCTTATTCTGATTGATGATCGGTGTTAAGAATGATGCCACTTTCATGTTCATTTAATATGAAACTAAAGCCAGCATCCAGTTAACTTAACCATGCGTGGACTGGCCATTGGGAGCAACAGGAGATTTCCCTGTGGCCTAGCAAGCTGATTAGCCTCTGCAGTGTCAGGCCAGTGTTTAAGAAAAAAAAAAGCTAAATAAAATGGGTAAATCAAAGAGAAAACAAGGTGGGGCAGCTACAGTCCCCTTTAACCAGATGGTATGATCTCTGCCATCCTCTGCAACTGGTGGGTTGCACATACACATCAACACAAGTGTGCCAAATAGTGTGGTGGAAAAAATAGACGGCACCAGAGAGAATTAGAGAAAGAGGAAAGATAGTGCTGAGAGGGAACACATTAAAAGAAGACAAGTCCAAGAGAGAATTGCTGCTAAATGCTTTAAAACTACAGTTATCTGTCCCCCCACACATCTAACTCTGAATAAAGGGTTTATTTTGACCAAAATTAGTTAGTGATTGGTGTGGTATTTTGTAATAGTTTTCTGTCAATTTTGGATGGTCCCAAAATGTTTGTATTTATAAGAGAAGAATCACTTTATTGGCAGTATATTTATTTTTACATACACACACTGAATTTGTCTTCTGCATTTGACCCATCCTTAGTTGAACGCACATGCAACACCCAGCAAATTACATGCAGTGAAACACACACAGGAGCAGTGGGCTGCATCAAGCGCCCGGGGAGCAAATTGGGGGTTAAGTGCCTTGCTCAAGGGCACATCAGACGGCTAATGGAGGGGGGGGCATTTTTTGCATTAAACACTCCACCACACCCAAATTTCGATGAGCTTTATGTTACAAATATTTCAGCCTGTGTTACAGTTCTAAATTTTTTGTCCCCATTTGTTCAAAGCTGACAAAGTTTTGATGAGTCCTAAATTTTGCATTTCATGTCATTGGATCCGAGCTACAATTTTAGTAAAAGCTGTGTGTGAGACAGTTTTATTATATGTCGTATCTGCATTAATATGGTATGGATTACATTTTAAATTTATAAATTGTATCCATAAGAGCAGAGTAGAGTTCCAAAGAACGGACAACTGCAATCTGAATTTGTGAGTGGCTTCTTGACCAGAATTGGTCAAGAAGCCACCTATAGCTCAGGTAAAATTCATGCATTAAACAGTGTCAAGCAGGTGTAGTTAGAGATGTGTTGTTTTGTCAGGTTTCTCTCTCTTTTCTGTAGCACACGCAATTTGGTCTCAACAACATGAAAGGTGGGCAGCATGGTGTTGCAGTGGTTAGTGCTGTCGCCAGTGCTGTTGCCTCACCACAAGACGAGTTCCAGGGTTAAATTCTTGTCTGGACCCTCTGTGCGGCGTTTGCATGTTCTCCCTGTGTCCGTGTGGGTTTTCTCCAGGTATTCCAGCTTCCTCCCACAGTTCTAAAGACATGCACATTAGGTTAATTGGCTACTGTCTTTGAGTGTCAATGCTGCTATTGACTGACAACAAGTCCAAGGATACTTCATTATAATGGAATGTGGCAGCTGTGACTTTACCTTTCTAAGTGTCCCAAATTGCACCCATTGGCTGTTCCATCGATGAGTGAGTGTTTGTGTGAAATGCTCCTGATGAGCACGTGGCACCTGGTATGGTATCCTCTGCCCACAGAGTATGAAGGTTATGTGAATGGGTGAATACTGGCTTGTGTTGTAAATTGTTGTGAGTGGTCAGTTAGAATAGAAGAGTGCTCTACCTAAACAGGTACATGAACCTGTTAAAACCTATTCAGTGATTGTTTTGGCTTCACAACTGCACAACAAGCCCCGCCACCCTACGGTGGTAACTTAATTTCAGACACTTGTGTTCATAGCCTCGTGTTTTCGTAGTCCGGTATCTTTGTGGACGAATACCAGACCTCCCACTGCAGCTGGAGGGATTCCAACTTCTCCGAGCGGATCGTCACAAGGAACTTTCCGGCCTGTTCTTACATTAACAGTGGCTGGTGTACCGATGTGACTGTGATCTCCCAGCACTGTTCTCCTGCTCTGGAGTACTTATTCATACACTGTAAGCCTTTTTACTCTCCGCGTGAGTTTGCTTCATTCATTCTGGCCGTTTTTTACATCCTGCCGAGTGCGGACGTGCATTAAGCTCAGTGTGTACTCGCAGATCAGGTATTGTATGTGGAGCAAACATATCCGGAGTCCTTAGTTATTGTCCTTGGTGACTTTAATAAAGGAAATCTAAGCCAAGATCTACCCAAATACAAATCAACTAATCAAATGCCCGACCAGAGAGGAGAACACACTGAATCACTGCTACACCACAATAAGCGGAGCATATCGTGCAGTGCCCCGCGCCACTCTTGGTCTATCTGACCACGTCATGATCCACCTGATTCCCACATACAGACAGGCTTTAGCTTCCCAAACCTGTGGTGAGTACATCTAAAAAGTGGACCAGCCAGGCTGTGGAGGAGCTTCATTTCTGTTTGGACTCAACAGACTGGGATGTGTTCAGGGCTGCTACGGAAAGTCTTGATGAGTATACACACACTGTAACCTCATATATCCAGTACTGTGAGGACAGTATTGTGCCAACACGCACCAGGATAAGTTATAACAATGACAAACCCTGGTTCACAGCTAAATTCCCACAGGCTAGAGGCTAGAGAAGGAGGATGCATTCAGAAGTGGGGATAGAGACAGCTACAAAGAGGCCAAGTACAGGATTAGCAAGGAGGTGAGAAGTGCTAAATCACTGTACTCTGGGAAACTTCAACAGCAGTTATCAGCTAATGACTCGGCCTCCGTGTGGAAAGGGCTTAGGCAAATCACCAACTACAAGCCCAAAGCCCCTCACACTACTGACGACCTGCGACTAGTCAACAGTCTGATTGAGTTCTACTGTCGCTTTGCTGGACTATCTGCCAGCCCTGACTCCTCCACACACCCCATCAACACGGTCATTCACACCCCCCACTCCCCAGAAGACACCCAGCAGAGTCCACCTCGGACCCCTCCTCCTCCACCACAGCCCTCTTTATCCTGGAGGAGGATGTTAACAAGCTGTTCAGGAAACTGTACCCTCACAAGGCTTCTGGACCAGACGGTGTGTCCCCCTCCACCCTGAGACACTGTGCGGACGAGCTGACTCCAGTGTTCACAGACATTTTCAACACCTCTCTGGAGTCATGCCATGTGCCAGTCTGCTTCAAAACCTCCACCATAGTTCCAGTCCCCAAGAAGCCGAGAATCACTGGACTTAATGACTACAGACCTGTGGCACTGACATCTGTAGTCAAGAAGTCATTTAATTGCCTGGTTCTGTCCCACCTCAAGACCATCACAACCCCCCTCCTGGACCCCCTGCAGTTTGCCTACAGAGCCAACAGGTCTGTAGACGATGCAGTCAACTTGACACTGTATTTCATCCTGCGGCACCTGGACTCCCCGGGAACCTTGTTTGTGGACTTCAGCTCTGCCTTCAATACAATCCGCCCAGCTCTCCTCCAGGACAAGCTGTCCCTGCTGAACATGCCTGACCCTATCTGCCGGTGGATCACTGACTTCCTGACAGACAGGAAACAGCATGTGAGGCTGGGGAAGAATGTCTCGGACACCCAGACCATCAGCACCGGTACCCCCCAGCCTGTGTACTTTCCCCTCTGCTCTTCTCCCTCTACACCAGTGCTTCTCAATTATTTTCTATTTGCGCCCCCCCCAACAAGAAGAAAACAATTCGCGCTGATTGTTGGCAATATTTGGCACGTTTTCGCTGAAAAAACTCCAGTGGCTTATCAACATGATTGGGATGTAATGTCTTCAAGTGGCGCCTTAATTTATTTGGCTTCATGCTGTCCGCTGCCAGCATTTTTAGACACAGTAAACACACCGGTCTTTCCTCGTCTCCCACTGTAGTCACAGTGAAGCCAAGCGCTACATATGCTACATATTTCCTCGTCTTAGCTTTCGGGTGAGTTACTTTTGTCTCATTATCTTCGTCTCTCTCCGCCTTTCTTTTCATCCCTGTTAAAAATTTCTTCATGTTGTCTCTGAAGGGTTTGTTTACTGCACTTCATATCGCCTGCTCAGTGCAAAAAAAAACGCTACACCATAGAGCTAATACTCCCTGCGCACACTCAATGACAATGAGAGCGCCACTGCCAACTACTGTAGTGGATGTGCAATTACATTTTATTCTAGTTCGGCAAAAAAAGCATGTTCCCCAGGGTCACACACGCCCCCCCTGGCATCGCACCCATCGCCCCACTATTTGAGAAGGACTGCTCTACACCAACTGCTGCACCTCCGACCACCAGTATGTCAAGCTGATTAAGTTTGCAGACGACACCGCCCTCATCGGACTCATCTCGGACGGGGTTGAGTCTGCCTACAAGAGGTAGGTGGACCATCTGGCGTCCTGGTGCGCCAACAACAACCTGGAGCTGAACGCCCAGAAGATAGTGGAGATGATCATAGACTTTTGGAAAGTGCCAGCTCCATCACTCCCCTCACCCTGACAGACACCCCCATCTCCATGGTCTCCTGGGTACCACTGTAACCCAGGACCTCAAGTGGAAGCTGACCATCAGCTCCCTCTTCAAAAGGGCCCAGCAGAGGATGTTCTTTCTGCGGCAGCTGAGGAAACTCAAGGTGCCAGTCAAGATGATGGTTCAGTTCTACATTTCCATCATTGAGTCCATCCTCACCTCCTCTATCACCGTGTGGTACGCTGGGGCCACTGCCAGGGACAAGCACAGACTGAGAAGGTGATCGACTGCAGCCTTCCATCTCTCCAAGACCTGTACATCTCCAGGACTCTGAGGCGTGCAGGTCGGATCACAGTTGACCCTTCTCACCCTGGACATGGACTCTTTGAGAAACTCCCTTCAGGCAGGAGGTTACGGTCCATTCGGACCAAAACCTCGCACCGCAAGAACAGCTTCTTCCCTTCTGCTGTTGGATTGTTGAACTCCAGCTGATTAACATACTACTCTGCACTTTAGTTACTTCAGTACAGGAACTGTCCTATGCTCATGTCACGATCCACCTGCTGACCATTTGCACTGTTTACTTCACTTACTTGCACTACTTTCACTCTGTACTACCTCATTCTTGTACTACCTCCAGAATCATATTTATTTTACTTTATTCTATCTTATCTTATTTTATTTTATTCTATTATTATATGCTACTTGTTCTTACATTTTATGTATGCACCAATCACTCAGACAAATTCCTAGTAATGTGAAACCTCTTCATTTACATGGCAATAAAGACAATTCTGAATCTGATTCTGATTTTCAGTCAGTACTCAAATATCACGCTGAAATCTACTTCAGCTTCAGCTCCCTCAGCCTTTTCACCACTCAACAGAAATGCGGTGCCTTTGTCAGTACATGAAACTGCTTAACTGTCTGCGTGTGTGTAGGTGCAGTCTGCAGAATCAGAAGCTAAGATTGTCTCCCAGTACAGTGAACTGGTTAATGAAGCCAAACAACAGTTCCAGAGGGAAGTAAGCAGCCTTACTCCAGAGATTCAGGCCAACTGGAAGGGACTCGGTAATAACACACACACACACAAACACACATAATTCAAAATGATAACACTTAGACCTTTCTTAGGTAATTGAGAATAACACAAAGTATTGATATTTGACAATATTTTAGTCCACAATGGAGCAAGGGTACATGAGCATAGAGCAGACCTGGTCATTTTACGGCCTGCAGCTACATACGGCCCTTTGGGCATCCCTGTGTATTTATGCTGTGCATGCAATAAAACTGTGTTGCTTTTATTTTGAAAAGCCTGGCATTTTTATTATTTACGTATGGACGCATGTATCTGCGTCTGTCTGCACAGTGACAGGTGATGCTAGCCAGCTACCCCTCATGTTAAAAAAAAGAAAAGTTGATTCCGAATGCAGCGTTTTCAACAAGACATCGACTGCTAAATACTTTACAGAAGTCAAAGGTAAAGCCATGTGCTTAATTTGTGGTACACAAGTCCCTGTGTTTAAGGATTACAATCTGAATCGCCACTACGTGACCAAACACAAGGAGAAATACAAGAACTTCAAGCCCAAGACAGATTTTTCTTTTTTGAACAAGTGATCTGAAAACATGAAGCTGGTCAGTTGCTTGTCTTTAACATACTGCAAAACACCTTTTCAGTATTTGTGAAGTTAAAATTAAAATGAAACAGTGATGTAATGATTGTTTTTGTTTTAAACAGTTTATTACTTTCATGGGATTATTTTCCTCTTCGACCCACACAACAATTCATGAATTTACATAAATATTTACAGAATATTCGTATACTTCTGATTACCAGTAGCAGCTAATCAAAATATATAATTTACTGCATGATTAAGTTCAAGTTATTGTTGATTCGGCCCTCCAACAGAGTTCGGATTTTTCATGTGTCCCCCTGTAGAAATTAATTGCCCAGCCGTGGCATAGAGTATGATGTGGATCAGAATGAAATTGAATTTGACACCCCTGCTCTTTACTGATAGTATATGAGATGAAACTGAAACACATTTTCACCCACACCCTGATCAAGATAAACACATGAAATTCTTTAAATAAAAGAGACATATTTGTGTCCTTGTTCGTGAGCTGGTAAACTGTCAGTAGATGACCTGAACGCCATGATCGCCCATGCACACCGTCGCATTGACCAGCTGAATCGAGAGCTGGCTGAGCAGAGAGTCAGAGAACAGATCCACATAGATGCAGCACTGGAGCAACAGAAGCTGGAGGACCAGAAAAGCCTGGAGAAAGCTGTTAACACCACCCTGCAGCACGCCAAGGAGGAGGCCAGGCTGGAACAGGAGAGAAGGGTAGGGAGAAGATTTAGGGTTTGCTGACTTTGATGTTCATTTGAAGCCACCAAGATTTGACAGTGCTCTGTGATGTATATACAGTGCATTGACTAGTGACATCAGGAGCTGGAACTGGAATCAGTTTATAAATTATTAATCAATGTAACTATAGCAACATTACTGTATCATAATTAAGAGAGTGTGTGTTTGTGTGTGTGTGTGTGTAGCTGTCTGAACTAAGGGATGTGATGGAGGCAGAAATGAGGACTCAGCTTCGGCGTCAGGCAGCTGCCCACACAGACCATGTCCAAGATGTTCTTAAGGTCCAGGAGCAGGAGCTGAGAGCTGATGCTGAGCAGGTATCCACACATTGCAGTCAAACATTAGAACATACACTCACACACATACACACATTATATATAAATATTTACTGTCTTGTTATCCTGTCCTTTCCATTATCACAAACTTATGTAGAAGTCTTATCTCAAGCATTCTTATTTTTTAGTCACATACTACCTTGTTAAATCATTAAAGCAACAGCACTGTGATACACAGTGATAATTTTGACAGCTGCGTGTCCTTCAGTCAGCTTGGTGTTTTTAGTATCCACTGTACTCACTTACTGTGGTGCATGTCTAAGTATCTGCCAACATTCATTCAAAGATCTGCTTTGGGTTCTGTTTCAGATTCTGAGCAGTAAGTTGCTGGAACAGGAGACCCGCAACCGTCAGCTGAGCCAGGAACAGCTGGATAACTTCACTTTGGATATGAACACTGCCTATGCAAGACTGAAGGGAATGGAGGAGGCCATAGACAGTAAGATGCACATACATACACCACTTGGTGGGGAAAAAACCTACAAAATATCTTTGCGGGATTGGGGGAATTTGTTTATAACTCACTTGGCCTAAAGTGGAGTGGCTGTGGGTCAGGATGTAGATTGGTTGTCCAGGTTGGTGGTTTGATCACCAGCTACTGCAGTCTAACTGAAAATGAGATGAATAACAATAATGACTAATGTTACTTAAACATACTTGACAATCAAGTAAGAGCTTTCCTTATTTTTCACTGGAGGTGTCTGTTGATCATGTGTAGAGTGATATCAAAACAAACTTTGACTGACAGATTAGCCAGAAAACAACCAAGCTTAATTTTGTGTGGTCATCACTTTACATAGGGAAATAATGTTAACCTTTGAAAGCAACAGAAAAGGACTGCTGATGTGAACTAAATGTAACTTTGGTTTTTGACAAAACATTTGATCCAAGTTGATGGAGCTTAATGAATCATTATTCAATTAACTCAAAATTGGAAGCCAACCATACAACTGTACACTGTCACAAATATGATGCAGCCCAACCAGCTGTGATATTTGGTGTGATCAGAGATTCAACAGACTTATATAGACTGCATATAGATAGTTTTCAGTCAGGTAAAGAGTAGTTTTGATCTGTAAAGTATGTGTGCTGGATTCAAACGGAGCTTTGAAAAGTACGAGGGAATGTTACACATGTTCTTGAGAGTAGCATGTCTTGCTCTCTATAATGTAAACATTTTTCTCTGTTTACTTTAGGCCATATGGTGGCAGAGGAGAAGGCCCGTAAAGCTCACCAGCTCTGGCTCTCTGTGGAGGCTCTGAACTACACTTTAAAGACTGCCGACACTGATTCCCCCACTGTCCCTCTAAAGAGTGCTGCTAAGGCTGTGCAAGACTGCAGCCATGACAGCGACTTTGCCTTGGCTCTGTCATTGGCTCTTCCAGAAGAATCCTTGCAACGTGGTGTGTTCAGTGAGGCTTCTCTTCGTGCCCGCTTCAACTCCTTACGACCACTGGCACGCCGTGTCGCCCTTATTGACGATTCTCACAACTCCTTGTACCAGTATTTATTGTCTTATCTTCAAGCTGCACTGCTGTTTGAGGATAAACAGAAAGTCCCACCTGCCCAGCTGTGCAGTGAGGATTTAGACCCATTCAAGATTCTGTCATATGCAAGCTACTGCTTAGAGCATGGAGATCTGGAATTAGCAGCTAAACTGTTGAACCAATTGAGAGGAGAGGCCAGGAGAGTGGTGGAGGACTGGCTGACTGAAGCCAGACTCACACTTGAAACTAGACAAGTAGTCAGTTTGTTGTCTGCTTATGCAAATGCTGTGGGCTTAGGAACCACCCAGACACCATAGGCTGCCGGTCTCATTTATTACAAGAAAATGTCTTGAGTATCAGGCACTCATCCACTGTTGGCTTTGTGTACGAAGGCAGCTGTATTCAGCTTGTGCTTGCTACATTGTTGTATTCCTAGTTAAAGTTAATTCAAGTTAATCAGTTGATGGATGTTGAAATGCAATGCAAGTTTATTTATAAGTCACAGTGGACAGTTATTTGTTAAGAAATATATTCTAGTCTCATCAGGCCCACAGGTTTGGTTCATGTATTTATTTCTGACAAATACAATTTTTTTTTTTTTCAAGTAATGTGGAAAATGATTCCTAAACTGTATTGATTTGTCATGCTGAAGTTTATTTTGCCATTGCACATTACAATAAATCATGAACAAGTATGCTATTTGTTTTCTTAATTCTATTTTTTTTGTACTTCACAAGGCTGTTTTCATTTGAGATTTTATATAGTGTATTATTAGTCTTTCAGAACACACATTTTAACCCGTGTCCTTAGTTGATGGTAGTGGGACTTGTGTGTCCTTAATTTCATACTTACTCACCACACCTACACCAAAAAATGTTGTTTCTACAGTTGAATACTTTAACTTCATTATTCATTGCTGAAAATATAAATTTTCTCTGTGCCTGTTGAAATTATACTTAAAGAGGCAGGTGTGCAAGCTTGATTCGTGTCATCAGAAACAGTTTGGTCAATTTCCAGCATTCAAGTGTGATGTAAATACTTGAAGTATTGCTTGTCAGTGCACATACATTGAGACTTGACTTTACAGTGAAGTAGGAGACATCCTATGTCCAGCAGGGAACATCACAAATTAAGAAAATTTGCGTTTCCCTGATTCCCTTTTAAGGATGCTGATGTGGGAATGAAACACCTTTGACGTTTGTCTCAACAAATATATATAAATACAATACAATATATAAGTATATACACTATATTGCCAAAAGTATTTGTTCATCTGCCTTTACATGCACGTGATCTTAAGTGAAATTCCATTCTTAATCCATAGGGTTTAATTAAGAATCACTTTATTGGTAGTATATATATTTTTACATACACACACTGAATTCGTCTTCTGCATTTGACCCATCCTTAGTTGAACACACATGCAACACCCGCCAAATTACATGCAGTGAAACACACACAGGAGCAGTGGGCTGCATCAAGCGCCGGGGGAGCATATTGGGGGTTAAGTGCCTTGCTCAAGGGCACATCAGCCGGCTAATGGAGGGGGGGGGCAATTTATTCACATTAATCCACCACACCCAAAAAAATGTGTGTCGGTTCACTCTTTACAGCTATAACAGCTTTGCGACAGAGAAAATAGGAAGAAGCTGTGGCCTTTGGTGGAGCTGCCCGAAAGGAAGGGAAAGTGGCTTTCTTCAAAAGTTTTTATTGAAAGCAAGGAGATTTTCCCTCCACCGTGTAAATAAGACAATGATAAAACTGTTGTGAAGGAAATCAATACATAAACAAAAAAAAAAAAAATTAATCCTTTTTCCTCATGTAGCAAAAAACCAAGGCACTTTTTTTTCCTACTTGAATGCACATTACTCAAATTGTATTCTGTACACTATTCTGTTACCAAACTAATCCTTTTGGGCTCTTTTTGTTTACTTAGTCTACAATCTTCTGTTTTTTTGGCATGTTTTATCTGTTTTGTTTAATGTGGTTGATTCCTGTCGCAAATGTGCACACAGGGACACCACTTTTATTAGTTTTGTTTTTTGCTTTTTGCTGTTTTTTGACCTTTTTGGTACTCCATTGGGGGACCCCTTCAGCTTCAGCCATGGCTCTAATGTTTACACCAGAGATCAGCTGTTAGCTCTATGCGGCCCTGCTTTTCTCTATGCCGAGAAACCAGAAATTCCTGCGGAAATACGGAGGAGAAGGAGAGGCTGCAAAGCAGGACGAAAGATCCAGGAGAGGAAACGGAGGTACAGACCATATCTACCCTTCGTTATTATGGGAAATGTCCATTCCCTCTCCAGTAAGACCGACACGCTTACAGCACTGATCTGGCTGCAGAAGGAGTACAGGGAGTGCAGCCTTATGTGTTTCACTGAGACCTGACTGAATGGACTGATACTGGACTTGGGGGGGGGGGGGGGGTGGCGGTCTTTATTAATGAGAGATGGTGCAACCCAGGGTGCATCTCTGTTAAGGAACAAGTCTGCACTAAAGACATCAAGTTATTTGCTGTTAGCATTCAACCTTATCACATCCCAAGGGAGTTTTCGCACGTTATTGTGTACATGCATACATCTCTCCCTTGGTCGATGCGGCAGCCGTCTGTGAGTTTTCAATAGGTTTAATTCCAATCCCACCCCCTCTGCCACCCATCCTCTTCCTCTTCACACATCTCCAGGCCAGCAGACACTACTACTATCACCAGACCATCACTGTCTTCTACTCCACCTCCCATCACCCACTTTCTTCACACCACTTCACACCAGCCCCCCTACCACTACCAGCACCCCCATCCCCTATTGTCCACCCCCTGGAGAGAGCAGGAGTGGACGGACATTTGGATGCTTGGATCATCGACTACTTCACCAACAGGCCACAGTATGTGAGACTGCGTAACTGTGTGTCTGAGGTGGTGGTATGCAGCATGCTGTCCCCCCAGGGAACAGTGTTAATACCTTTCCTCTTCACTCTCTCCACTTCGGACTTCACCAACAACACCAGCAGATGTCACCTCCAGAAGTTCTCTGACAATAACTGTTGGCTGTGTGTCTGATGGGACTGAGATGGAGTACAGGTCAGTCATCAGGGACTTTGTCGACTGGTATGAGCGCAACCACCTGTGTGTAAACAGCAGTAAAACAAAGGAGATGGTGATTGACTTCCGGAGAAGGACATTACCAGTTACACCAGTGAACATCCAGGGCTCGGACATTAAGATGGTGGACAGTTTTAAGTATCTGGGTGTTCACCTCAACCATAAACTGGACTGGTCACATAACACAGATGCCCTGTACAAGAAGGGCCAAAATCGCCTCCACCTTCTGAGGAGACTGAGGTCCTTTGGAGTGTGCAGGCCCCTCCTAAGGACTTTTTATGACTCTGTGGTAGCCTCTGCTATTCACTACGCTGTGGTCTGTTGGGGACCGGGCAGCACGGACCGGGACAGGAAGAGACTAAATAAGCTCAAACAGTCAGACAATCAGTCAGTGGAGGCTCTGAGCAGCTCCTTCAGCGGCAGACTGCTACACCCTCAGTGTAGGAAGGAGCGCTACCGCAGGTCCTTCATTCCCACTGCTGTTAGACTATATAATTCAATGGTCTTGTCCTCTTTTCCTCCTTTATGAAGACTTGTATATAGCTGTATATTGTACTGTGTTTACTGTATTTCGTAAATTTGTAAATTGTTAATTTATTTTACCTCTATATTTTTTGCAACTGTTTTTGCACACTTTTTGCACTCTTTTTCTGTTCTTGTGAGCTGCCACAACAAGTGAATTTCCCCAATGTGGGATCAATAAAGTTCATCTTATCTTAATACGAATAGCTACTGCTTGTTGACCAGTTGAACACTTAAGCTCAAGATTGGAATGCAGTACATATAAATCTTATGTTGTTCTTGTTTTCTGAGTGCTTAAAGAAAGAAGAGCTTGAACAATTTACAAGCTTTACATCCTTCCCTAGCTAAGATGAAGCCCAAGTGTGAGCTCTTCCTACGTTTGTTCATTTTTATGCTCACCTGTGTTAAAGAAGCTTATGGCTATTTCACTTTTGCCTTAAAATTCACACAATTATAACTGTTTATGGTACAGTCCACAATGAAACTATAATACTTCGTGGTGTTGTGCACTAGTAGGAGCAATTTGCTTATTGGCAAAAGAGTCAGTGATTATGGGGGATAATCATTAAAGCAAAAATCAGTGTATGCTTTATACACACAAAAATTGGGGCACCACCCTGTCACCAGGGACCAATAGTGTGGATTAATAAATATTTAACCTGCCTTATTTTGTTTTATGCTATATGTTCTATGCTGTATTATTGATGATATAATTAATAAGGTTATAATCATGTAGAACTGGTTGTTTGTCTCAGGACTGCACACTCTGAGGGAGACAGAGGTATCATGCATAGTAGGAGAAGGACACCATATCTCAAGTCACTCTGACCGATGGGCGAAGACACTGATACACCACCCCTCCCCTCTCGCTTGAGTGGAAAGGTGTTGAGACTAACAACCAGTGTTATCTTAAAGTATATATAATGATGTACTTCCTTGAGTGCTTTAGATCCCACTTGGCGTTTGGCTGAAGCAGACTTGTGTTCTGAGGTGGGATCTCCAAAGATCTTTGTTTCTAAAATAAATAACTCTGTTTTAAGGCTATTTCAATGACTCTGTTTTAACTCTCTCACATCAACCTACTCGGGGAAGCAAGTGGGCTTCAACAAATAGCCAAATTAATAAATAGGAAATAACAGTCTCTTAAAATTATGAAGGATGAATCTGAGCACTGACTGTCACGAATCCAGCTGTTATTACAAGTATATTCACAATAACCACAGACAACGACAGGTTAAACTATAACAGGATTTATTAACCAGCAACAACCATCCAGAGATAAGTATCACTTTGTAATAAACACTATTATAATATAAGTTTTGTCTACATGTAGGCTGCTCTATTGTTCTCCAGAGTGCATGGCCAGAGATCCCAACAGTTGTAAGTTACTTGCAACTTAATTGTCTATTACTTATTCTTTTTTATATATATATCTTTCAAATTGTCTTGTTAAATGCCAGGGGCCTAAGAGATAGTGGGAAACGCAAAGCTTTATTTTTATATGCTAAATGATTTAAAGCAGATTTTCTTTTTCTTCAAGAGACTCATTCCACAGGTAATAAGGTTAATTTCTGGAGGTTACGGTGGGGGGCACAATATCTGGCTGTCACATGGGTCAGAACATTCAGCAGGTGTGGGCACTCTGAAATGCAACTTTACAGGTAACATACTGCACTCAGATATTGATACTAATGGTCACTTTATGTCAGGTAATTGACTTCAGCAAGATTATTTTGATTGTAATGTTTATGGATATAACAGTAAAACACAGAATGAGATCCTGTTTGACACCATAGAACAAATGTTATTAATATGGTTAAACAAATTCCCTAATGCCTTCCTTTTAATGGGTGAAGATTTTAATTAGTGGTGGCAAGTTCGACTCTTTCTACTGAATCGGATCGTTCACTCTCGAACAGTAAATTGAGCAAATCTTTTTTTGAGTCATTTCGTTCATTTTACAGCAGGTGGCGCTGTAGCCCTCTTGTGGGCGTTGTAAAAAAGGCTACAATTCACAAACACTAAATACAGAAGGCAACATGGTTTGCTTCAGCTGACAAAATAATTTCTAATACACAAAATGCCACAAGCAATTCAAACCATATGAAAACTTGGGGAAGCAAATACACACCACAATAAAGTGACTTGTGTCCTGCATCCTCCCTGTCATTGTTGTTTAACAGAGCGACGGTGACTACTTACTTGTTACGTGACAATTGAATGAGAGACCGATCCGAGAACAAATGTACTGTTCGAACTTACAGCATCGTTCACGAGAACTGAGAACTTACTGTTTGCCATCGGCTTTGCATTAAGCCCTATTCTAATGCATGATGCCACTGTTTGCTATTCCTCATATTTCTTCTTAGTATTATTATTATTTTCTTTCTTCCAGACAGAATTTCACACAAAATGGCTGCTCCTAGTACTACATGGAGTCCAATGGACACCCAGTGTATATTAATAAGATACACACACAACAACATGCTTATATGTCCACACGCAGACACACACACACAAACACACAGACTTTCAAAATAAAAGCCCCTCTCTCAGCTCTCTCTCTCTCTCTCTCTCTCTCTCTCGCTATCTCTCTCTCTCTGCAACGCAACCGGTCAAGGCAGATGGCCGCCCATCTTGAGCCGGGGTCAAGATGAGGCTGTTTTTCCTTGCCACTGTTGCCAAGTGCTTGCTCAAAGGGGAATGTTGGACTCTCTGTATTACAATTGCAGAGTGCTGATGCTGCGTTGGATAATGTATTGCATATTACATCACTTCCTGTTTTAGCACTACACTTCGCGTTTGGTGCTCGGTGGTATTGGTGTACTTCTATCGACATACTTTGTGTTAGCTTTTACTGTGGTTGGTTTTTACAAATAAGTACACAAGCACTTTAGGAAAAGTTTATTAACCGCACGTCATCTAGATTCTTTCCTTTCCCGATCCCCGCTCTGTCTGTTGTTCAGCTCAGCTTAGCTTAGTGCTAACATGGCTTCTTCCACTGACTCTTCCTCTGCCTCTCCCTCTCCCATCTTCTGTAAGGTTCCTCTGCCTCCTTTAGTGAGAGTGAGATGTGTAGAAATGTAGCTTATTCATGACCTTGGAGGTGAGGCTAACCGAGTTAGAGGCCCAGCTCCGTACCGTAGCCAGCAGCAGTTAGCCTGTGTGGACTGGCCTAATTTAGCTACTTTAGCTGATGTCAGCCGCCCCCCGGCAGCCCCCGAGCAGCCGGGAAGTCAGGGAGGTTGGGTGGCCGTTCGAAAGAAGCGTAGTCCAAAACAAAGGCCCGTAGCTCATCACCAACCGCTTCATGTGTCTAACCGCTTTTCCCCACTCATCAACACACCCGCTGAGAGACCAACCCTGGTTCTTTGCGATTCTGTTTTGCAATACGTGAAGCCGAGACCAGTGACCATAGCATCCCGGGGGCCAGAGCGGACGACATAGGGGGCAATTTAAAGCTGCTGGCGAGAGATAAGAGTAAATATAGTAAGATTATAATTCATGTCGGTGGTAACGACACCTGGCTACGTCAGTCGGAGGTCACCAAAGTTAACATGGAGTCAGTGTGTAATTTGCCAAAAACTATGTCGGACTCCGTAGTGTTCTCTGGTCCCCTCCCAAATCTGACCAGTGATGACATATTTGGCCGCATATTTAGCCGTGCTCCATCGTTGGCTGTCACGGTGGTGTCCAGAAAACAACGTGGCCTTTATACATAACTGGGAGACTTTCTGGGGAAAACCTGGCCTTATTAGCAGAGACGGCATTCATCCCACCTGGGGTGGTGCGGCTCTTATTTCTACCAATATAGCCAAGTTTATTAGACAACCAACCCCCTGACAACCCAGGGTCGAGG
The DNA here is from genome assembly GCF_020382885.2 of Scatophagus argus. Taxonomy (NCBI): domain Eukaryota; kingdom Metazoa; phylum Chordata; class Actinopteri; family Scatophagidae; genus Scatophagus; species Scatophagus argus. The sequence goes on along the minus strand of NC_058504.1, from coordinate 23,961,824 downwards.
CCAGGAAGCAGAGTCGCTGTATTACACACTTCTCTGCTGCTTCTGTAGGACTGCCGCCCTCCGTTAAAAGTAGAATAAATAAAAATATAAATGCACACAGTAATACTAAGTTTAACAATCCCATAGAAATAGTGTCAGTGCTTCGTCCTCCCATAGTCCAACTAGCACAAAATTTAAGAAGTGTTAATCATAATAACCTCATAAAAATACAAACTAGCAATTTCCACTCTAAATCCCTCCTAGTCAGTGATCTAATTATTGACCATCAGTCTGATATATTCTGTCTCAGTGAGACTTACGGGTTACGGGATTACGGGATGAAGAATATGTTAGTTTAAATGAATCAACTCTGTCTGGTTATATTAACTATCATCAGGAGGAGTGGTAGCAATCTACCACTCCAGTCTTCGGATAAGCCCCAAACCTAAATCTATCCATAGTTCATTTGAGAGTCTCACTCTCAGCCTGTCTCACCAAAACTGGAAATCAGAAAAGCCAGTTTTATTAGTTGTTGTGTATCGCCCACCTACTGCTGCTTACTCAGAGTTCCTGTGTGAGTTTTCGGACTTCTTATCTGGTTTAGTGCTCAGTACAGATAAAGTCATTATAGTGGGTGACTTTAACATTCATATGGATGTTGACTCTGACAGTCTTAAGACAGCCTTTAGTTCACTCTTAGATTCAATAGGTTTCCTTCAGACAGTAAATGAACCAACATACTGTCATAATCACACCCTCGATCTAGTTCTCACCTACGGCCTAGAAACTAAGAACCTGTTAGTTGTCCCTTAAAACCCTCTCCTTTCAGACCATTCACTTGTAATTTTAGAACTAACTCTAACAGACTTTACAGCACATAACAAAAAGGTCTACTATACCAGATGCCTCTCTGAGAATAGTGTAGAAAGATTTAGGGATGCAGTCCCATCACAGCTCCCTTCAGCACCATGTACCAGTACAACAGAGTTACTCCTGGAGAAATTGATTCTTCTGTCAACACTGCAGCCACATTGCACACAGTTTTAGATATGGTTGCTCCACTGAAAAAAAGGTTACAAATCAATGGAGGCTAGCTCCTTGGTATAATTCAAATATACGAGCACTGAAGCAAACATCAAGACGGATGGATGGTACTCCTCCAAATCAGTTGAATCCCAGAGAGCCTGGAAAGACAGTCTATTGGCATACAAAAAGGCCCTTCGTGAAGCCAGGACTGCCTATTATTCAACATTAATAGAGCAAAACGAAACAACCCATGTTTTCTCTTTAACACTGTAGCCAGGCTGACAAAGAGTCACAGCTCTGTTGAGCCTTGTATTCCTGCAGCTCTTAGTAGTGAAGACTTCATGAGTTTCTTCACCAATAAAATCAATAACATTAGAGAAAAAAATCAATAAAGATCTCCCCAGAATAGCCTCTTTTAATCCTACTCCATCTCTGGACAGCTTCCTGCCCATAAACCTCTCCAAGCTGACCTCCAGCATTAACAAATCTAACCCAACTACTTGTCTCTTAGACCCCATCCCAACTAAGGTCCTCAAGTACGTTTTTCCCTTGATTGCCGTTTTCTTCTTACATCAGATCAACTTGTCTTTAACAACAGATTATATACCACAGGCGTTTAAAGCCGCTGTTATTAGACCTTTGCTTAAAAATCCTTCACTTCACCCAGACATTTAGCAAACTATAGGCCCATATCCAACCTCCCATATCCAACCTCTAAAATACTTGAAAGAGTGGTTGCAAATCAGTTAACTGATCACCTGCACAGGAACAGAACAACAGAATTCATAAAAGTAGAATGGGAGGACGAGCCTTCGGCTATCAGGCACCCTTACTGTGGAGCCAGTTGCCAATATGGGTTCGACAGGCAGACACCACCTCCACTTTTAAGAACAAACTTCAAACCTTTCTGTTTAGTAAAGCATATAGTTAGCCTCAAACAAAGTGTGTAGGGCTGGTAGGCATAGTTACAGTCACTTCTTGATATATAGCCACAGGTAGAATAGGTCTGACTAACTGTTAATCTTTAAATCTCTATCATAGCTATGCTGCTATAGGCCTATGCTGCCGGGGGACACAAACATGATCGACCAAGAAGTTTCCCCTCCTCCTTTTCTTCTTCTTCCTCTCCCTCCTCTCCCCTCATCAGATTAACATACAATTCATTATTTTATGTCACTAACTGTGTGTCCAGTTCTCCTCATAGTTTTGTGTCTCTCCCTCCCTTTCTCTCTCTCTCTGTATCTTTCTGCAGGTATCTCTCCATCCAGATCTTCATGTTGAACTGCATCCAGCCCTATGACCAACCCAATGTCTACTGTTGACATCTGCCTGTCATTCTTCTGTGCACTGAATATCGGCGGGGTGGTTCTCCCTTGCGGGCCGAAATTGAACTGAATTGAATTGAATTGAACATGAGAATGATACAGCATTTCATTATAATTTCATTATTATAATTCCAGTCTTGTGAAATGTTAAAATCATATTGAGGTGGTATCAAAAGTGAAACTGAACGGATGAATAACATGAAAATTTAAAATTTTTATGAGTTGAGATTTTGTTTTACTTGTCTTTTTAGTAATGTTGTTCTCATGTTGTTAACTGCTTTCCTGCCTGTACAACATCCATTACCCGTCCTGGGTGAGGGATCCTTCCTCTGTTCCTCACCCTGAGGTTTCTGACATTTTTTCCTGTTAAAGGTTTTTCTGGAGGTTTTCCTTAGTCAATGTGGGGGTCGAAGGGCAGAGGATGTTGCTATGATGTTATGTTAAGTTACACACACCACAACATGCATATATGACCACACAGAGACACACACACATATGTTCAAAATATAAGCCCCTTTCAAATTACAGGAAGTGGCTGTCACAGAGCTTTTCAAAATAAAAGCTTCAAACATGTTTTCAGATCTACCAAGGAATGTTTCCAGCCCACACACAGCACATTCACACAGTAATAAAGAAGATAATAAGGATGTACTGTATATCGATCAATTCCATGGTCCAGCTGCTGGTCAGCAGTGATGTTGAGGATGGTAGAACCACAGGATACTGGTATGCTTAACAACCACACTGAATGTTGGTATGATAATAAGACAGACCACTGGATAATATTACACATTCTTCATTATATCATGTAACTACCACAATGAAGACAATATAGAGTTTTAATATCAGTAAGTTCATTTAATAAATGTGCATAATAAATCACATAGTAACAATATGTATGCAACTAATGTTCAAAAAGCAACATGCAATTTACAATAAATTATTAACTTATCTAACTTAACTATTGACTTAACTAGTTTAACTTATTTACTTACCTTAACATTAACTAAATTTCAGTTGCGGATCCATAAATCTTTATACGCTCACATTGTCACTCTTTCTTTTTATTTTTTGGTTGTTAATGTCCATTATTTTCTCAGTAATATATCGACCAGCTTTTCCCCATCTGGCCTGCAATTCTGTCTCCTCTAAGTTTTTGTTGACAAGCCACTCTCTGAAGCAGACGGAAAAGAAATATAGACAGACCAGTACTGAGGTATTAAGTATTGGCTTATAAGATTCATCCACATGAGCATGAACAGGGTTTCCTACAGGCAAAATATGATATATTGGCTTCATTGTTACTTGTGTATACAGTACCAGTCAAAGGTTGGAAAAGACCTTCTAATTAAATAATTTTTCTTTATTATTTTCTGCATTGTATATTGAAGATATCAAAGCTATGCAATTATGTAGTGAACAAAATACAAAATAGTAAATAGGAATTAATCTACAATGTAGAAATTAATAAAAACAAAAAAAGCCACTGAATGAGAGGGTTTGTCCAAACTTTTGACCGGTTCTGTATGTGTTTGTAAAAGTGAATTATGTAAATTGTAAATTCATGATCCACTGCAACATAGGACCATGAAATAATTGCTTTAACAGTGAAATATTTTTTTGAAATAATTTCAATGAATTTGTGACACTTTGAATAGCATATTTATGTATTTAATTCCAATTTTTAATCATTAATTACACATTCAAGTACATTTTTAATGATATATTTATTTATTTGATTTTGGCACTTTTACATACTTGGCAACCCACAAGAGCTCATTGCTAATGCTACCAAAAATGCCATACTTTTCAATGTTTGGAGCTTCTCCGGGGTTAAAGGCTGTCTGGTAGTTTTTGTGGTGGGACACTCCTTCCCTGTAAGGCTTCTCTCACCCAGGGTCTTCGTGCCCCACATCACCATTGCCAACTCATTCACCAACAAAGACCAGGGGTCCGTTTCATGAAGCAGGTTCAACAAACTCCGAGTATGAATGTTAACTCTGAGTTGACAAACCCGGAAATGAGTCTGAGTTTCCTGTTTCAACAAAGCTGATTCGCATCAATTTTGTCGACTCTGAGTATGTTAACTCTGAGTATGTTGACGCAAGGGACTCTAAAAAAAGCCATAATCAATGGAGCCCTGATTCACTGATTCACCACGGAGGCCGGAGGGGAACGAAAGCGCTCAACATATTTTTCACCGCTGGAGCTGGAAATTTTGATGGAGACGTACGGTGAATATCGGTATATATTCCGGAAAAAAGTAACACGGCAAAACAAAGAGAAAACGCGTGGGGAAAAAAAATCACTGCTCGAGTCAATGTGTAATTTATGGGTTTAATCACTCACAAAATATTGCATGTAAAAAATGGTATTGACCCTCTGTTCATGTAGGTGCAACCCAGGGGATGAAAAACATGTGAAATATAATGTATCTCATTTTGCTAACATTTGACATGTCAAACTATTTAAATGTATTTAAATAATTTAATACTGTACAACGCTTTCATCCCCGCATGATGTTTCCACACATTCTGTTCTCTGTAATGTTTCATTAATTAATGTGGTGAAGTTAACATTTGACTCCTGCCTAGCCAACAGAAAGAAGGCAGATGCCTCAAAACGGGTGGAGGACCTGCACCACCATCTCTAACAGAGGCAAAGAAGATGGCCATTAGCCAAACTACTGGAAGGCCAGTGGCTGAGGGAATCCCAGGGGGAAGCTCATCTGAGCCAGTCATCCCCCAGGACATGTGGTATAATTTCTATGTAAGTTGTGATGAGCTAAAGTTATAGTATGCACTGCAATATGATAGCATGAAGTAGTTATGTTATGTTCCCATTAAGATTGAAAGAAAAGCAAGATACAGCTGTATTAAAAGGATACAACTGGTTAAGGGCCTGTAAGCTATAGCAGGCAAAACTGTAATTATATAATCTGTTTTATGGTAGTGAAACACTGTCTATGGTAGCCATACACTGTCAATGTAATGTCATTGTAACTGCTGTAAACCTGGGAAAGAACATTTATTGTAATCCTGCATAAAACAATTATTTTTTAAAAATAGCACAGGAAAAGGCCTGGAGATAATGGTGTCTGCTACCAGCCGAAACTTAGGCTGAAACTGGAAGGCAGAGAGGAGAACTAATGGTGTAAACTGTGCATAGAAGCACATAAAAAATATAACGGTGTAACCTGTACACAGAAGCACATGAAAATAATAATAAAGTAATGAATAAACAGGTGCAAGATAAGGCCAGTGGAAAGTCCCCAGAAAACCTAATGGTGTAAAAGTCACCACCCAATCCAGGACAAAAAATAGAAACCTATTGGTGTAATAGAAACAAAGTTGGCAAAGAGATGGACAATAGGCGTGGAAAAGTCCAAACCCCAAGGTATATAATGTGAAGCCACCAGTCATTCTGTGAGAGACCCTTCATGTGTACCTAGTGTGCTTTGTGAACGTTTTTTTCCTTTTTTGCCGGCATTAAAGTCTTTGCTGCTCAGAATCCTGTCTCCTGTTGATGATTCTACTGGACTTCGAGGGAAGATTTTCCTGAACAATTGGACACAGCTAAAACTTAGAAATTACTGTGGTGTGGCTTTGAGTCTCTGCTCTGAGCTTACACGACAGACACAAGTGCCTTCATAACATGTAAGAATTCCACACCTCTATAACATTTTTTATGAATCTTCTTTCTCCTTAAACAGATTTAAAAAAACAGATAAGGAAATGGTGTACTTGGACTGCCAGATCCAAATGGCAGATCTGGAAATCGAGATACTTAAATACAACTTAGAGGTGGGTGTGCAGTCACAGGTAAATTTAATTTATTATTGGAACAATATGAAACAAGACAAGACAACTTTATTTGTATAGCCCATTTTTACAAGCAGTTTGTCTCAAAGGGCTTAACATAACATCAGCAACATCCTCTGCCCTTCGACCCTCACATCGACTAAGGAAAAACTCCCAGAAAAACCTTTAACAGGAAAAAATGTCAGAAACCTCAGGGTGAGCAACAGAGGAGGGATCCCTCACCCAGGACGGGCAGACGTGCAATGGATGTTGTACAGGCAGGAAAGCAGTTAACAACATGAGAATGACATTACTAAAAAGACAAATAAAACAAAATCTCAACTGTTTAGTTTCACTTTTGATACCACCTCAATATGATTTTAACATTTCACAAGACTGAAATTATAATAATGAAATTATAATGAACTGCTGTATCATTCATGTATTTTTTATGTGCTGTTGAAAATCACTATCCTATCAATTCTATTCAGTTCAATTCCCCGCCGATAGTCGGTGCACAGAAGAATGACAGGCAGATGTCAACTGTAGACATTGGGTTGGTCATAGAGCCGGCTACAGTTCAACATGAAGATCTGGATGGAGAGATACCTGCAGAAATATATATATAGAGAGAGAGACAGAGAGAGAAAGGGAGGGAGAGACACAAAACTACGAGGAGAACTGGACACACAGTTGACATAAAATAATGAATTGTATGTTAATCTGAAGAGGGGAGAGCATAGAAGAGGAAAAGGAGGAGGAGGAACTGCTTGGTGGATCATGTTTGTGTAGCTATGATAGAGATTTAAAGATTAACAGTTAGTCAGACCTATTCTACCTGTGGCCATATATCATGAGATGAGTGTAACTATGCCTACCAGCCCTACACACTTTATTTGAGGCTAACTATACGCTTTACTAAACAGGCGTTCCTCCAAACTTATTGAATCTCGCTCAATCTGGCAAGACAGTCTTAAATTATATAGGAAGGCCGTACGGACTGCCAGAGCAGCCTATTACTCGAAATTAATTGAGGATAACAAGCATAATCTCAGGTTTCTGTTCAGCACTGTAGCCAGGCTGACAGAGAGCCAAAGTGCTATCGAGCCTTGTATCCCTGTGTCCATTAGCAGCAATGACAAGATCTTAAACATTAGAGACAAAATCCAGCACCTACTGATCTCAGCTGGTACTGATCTAACATCAAACACTAGTGCCTTAGAACCAACAGCAGAAACAGAAAATCATTTTGACTGCTTTTCACCTATTGATCCCCATCAGCTATATTCACTCGTATATTCATCCAAGCCAACAACCTGCCTCTTAGACCCCATCCCTACTAACCTACTCAAAGAAGCTTTACCCTTACTTAGCACTTTTCTATTAGACATGATCAATCTGTCCCTGATAACAGGCTATGTACCCCAGTTCTTTAAAGTAGCTGTAGTCAAACCTGTGCATGACTCCTGTATATATCGAGGGTCTACTCTGAGCAACAGAATATACTGTGGCAAGTGGCCTGAAACACTGCACTGGTGGCTGTTTGTCACTGTAAAGATCTTTGTCTAATGAAAAGATCTTTGAAAAATATCTATACTAAATAAATGTGACTTTACTTGCAGGAGAGATTTAAGGCTTCCTTCTGGGTGACAGGAGTTACCCCTGCTAACCCACACTCATAACTCCTTACCCAGACCCTCAACCAGGCCCCCAGCAGCACTTGCAGGACAAGAGCCAGGGTAGAGATGACTGTAGGCCTGCTGAAAGCCTGTTTCCAGGGCTTACGTCATCTCAGAGTAACCCCTGAGAGAGCCTGTGATATAAGTGTGGCATGTGTTATTCTCCATAATATTGCTACTATTAGAGGAGAGCAACACCCTGCCCTACAAACAGAAGACCACGAGGAGGACCCCATCTACCTCCCAGAAAACCAGGATGGAAGAGCAATCAGAGATCCCATATGCAATAATCATTTTCCAGGTTAAATCAATAAAAGCACGACCACACTGTCACACATTGATTTTATTTAGTCTTCCTTATATCCTACAGACAGAGAGAGACAAAGAGAACATTTCTCTGTTAGTCTTTCATATTGTTCCAATAATAAATTAAATTTACCTGTGACTGCACACCCACCTCTAAGTTGTATTTAAGTATCTCGATTTCCAGATCTGCCTTTTGGATCTGGCGGTCCAAGTACACCATTTCCTTATCTGTTATATATTATTCTACATGTACAATTGTACAGAATTAAACTGTGTTGTTTACTGAAACTCTCACTGTGTTAATTGGTGCTGCAGAGTTTGATGGACACTCTTTATGCTGTCCAGTTACGCTCTGTTAACAAAGGATAACAATGTCAGCTTCCATGTCAATATAAATCCATACAAGAATGTCACATGTACATGTAAAGCTGATCTAATATGATACCTCTGTAGGCCTTTTTGTGACAGCAGACACAGTGTCTTCATCTTCATTATCCTTTGAAGACAAGCATTTTATTCTGTGAGCTTTACACCACTATTGGTTATGAGTTTTGGTGTGTTGAGTTACATACAACAGGTTGGAGTCTGGAGTCTACCCTCTTTCTGTTGGCTAGGCAGCAGTCAAATGTTAACTTCACCACATTAATTAATGAAACATTACAGAGAACAGAATGTGTGGAAACATCATGCGGGGATGAAAGAGTTGTACAGTATTAAATCATTTAAATACATTTAAATAGTTTGACATGTCAAATGTTAGCAAAGTGAGATACAACCAGGCATGTTATGTTTCAGCCTCACCTGACTGAATTATATTTTTGTATTTCACCTGTTTTTCACCCCCTGGGTTGCACCTACATGAACAGAGGGTCAATACCATATTTTACATGCAATATTTTATGAGTGATTAAACACAAAACTTACGCATTGACTCGAGCAGTGATTTTTTCCCCACGCGTTTTCTCTTTCCTTTTGCCGCAGGTGTTACTTTTTTCCTGATTATATACCGATATTCACCGTACGCCTCCATCAAAATTTCCAGCTCCAGCGGTGAAAAATATGCTGAGCGCTTTCTTTGCCCTCTGGCCTCCGTGGTGAATCAGTGAATCAGGGCTCCATTGATGATGGCTTTTTTAGAGTCGCGGTGCACGAGCTTGCCTCAACATACTCAGAGTTAACATACTCAGAGTCGACAAAACTAATGCGAATCCGCTTTGTTGAAACAGGAAACTCTGAGTTTTTCATCTCAGGGTTTGTCAACTCAGAGTTAACATACATACTCAGAGTTTGTTGAACCTGCTTCATGAAACGGACCCCAGGAGAGAGTGAGGAGAACCTACCACTGGATGTCTGCAGCTACATTTAAAGGTGACCAGGAAGTGATCTAGCCTCGGCTGTTAGGAATCGGTGCTGACCGAGCTTCCAGTGGGAGGAGGAGGAGCTCTACCTATCACAATGACTTTATCTGTACTGAGCACTAAGCTAGATAAGAAGTCTGAAAACTCAGACAGGAACTCTGAGTAAGCAGCAGCAGGTGGGCAATACACAACAACTAATACAACTGGCTTTTCTGACTTACAGTTTTGGTGAGACAGGCTGAGAGGGAGACTCAAATGAGCTATAGATGGATTTAGGTTTGGGATTACTCTGAAGACTGGAGTGATACATTGCTGCCACTCCTCCTCCTTGGCCTGTGCCTCGAGGAACATGATAGCTAATATAACCACACGAAGTTGATTCATTTAAATTCCATCCATCCATCCATCTTCTTCCGCTTTATCCGGGACCGGGTCGCGGGGGCAGCAGCCTGAGCAGGGATACCCAGACTACCCAGACACTTCCTCCAGCTCTTCCGGGTGGACCCCAAGGCGTTCCCAGGCCAGCTGAGTGACATAGTCCCTCCAGCGTGTCCTGGGTCTTCCTCGGGGCCTCCTCCCGGTGGGGCATGCCCGGAACACCTCCCCAGGAAGGCGTCCAGGGGGCATTCGGAACAAATGCCCGAGCCACCTCAACTGGCTCCTTTCGATGTGGAGGAGCAGCGGCTCTACTCCGAGCTCCTCCCGGGTGACAGAGCTCCTCACCCTATCCCTAAGGGAGCGCCCCGCCACCCTGCGGAGAAAGCTCATTTCAGCCGCTTGTATCCGAGATCTCGTTCTTTCAGTCATGACCCAAAGTTCATGACCATAGGTGAGGGTAGGAACGTAGATTGACTGGTAAATTGAGAGCTTCACCTTGCGGCTCAGCTCTCTCTTCACCACGATGGGCCGGTACAACGACCGCATTACTGCTGTCGCTGCACCAATCCGCCTGTCAATCTCACGCTCCCATCTTCCCTCACTCGTGAACAAGACCCCGAGATACTTAAACTCCTCCACTTGAGGCAGGAACTCTCCTCCAACCTGAAGGGGACAGACCACCTTTTTCCGGTCGAGAACCATGGCCTCGGATTTAGAGGTGCTGATTCTCATCCCAGCTGCTTTGCACTCGGCTGCGAACCTCCCCAGCGCACGCTGAAGGTCCTGGCCTGAAGAAGCCAACAGGACAACATCATCCGCAAAAATCAGAGATGAAATCCTGTGGTTCCCAAACCAGACACCCTCCGGCCCCTGGCTGCGCCTAGAAATCCTGTCCATAAAAATAATGAACAGGACCGGTGACAAAGGGCAGCCCTGTCGGAGGCCAACATGCACTGGGAACAGGTCAGACTTACTGCCGGCAATGCGGACCAAGCTCCTGCTCCGAGAGTACAGAGACCGCACAGCCCTTAGCAAAGGACCCTGGACCCCACACTCCCAGAGCACCTCCCACAGGATGCTACGGGGAACACGGTCGAATGCCTTTTCCAAGTCCATTTAAATTAACATACTCATCCCATAACCAAGTCTCAGTGAGACAGAATATATCATATTGATGATCAATAATTAGGCGATACACAACAATTAATAAAACTGGCTTTTCTGACTTCCAGTTTTGGTGAGACAGGCTGAAAGTGAGACTCTCAAATGAACTATGGATAGATTTAGGTTTGGGGCTTATCCGAAGACTGGACTGGTAGATTACTGCCACTCCTCCTCCTCGGCCTGTGCCTCGAGGAACATGATCGTTAATATAACCAGATGTAGTTGATTCATTTAAACTAACATATTCTTCATCCCGTAACCAAGTCTCAGTGAGACAGAATATATCATATTGATGATCAATAATTAGATCATTGACTAGGAGGCATTTAGAGTGGAGGGATCGTATATTTAATAATCCACATCTGACCGTCCTATTTGTTGGTTCTGAATAATTGCTAGTGTGTATTTTTATGAGGTCATTTTGATTAACACTTCTTAAATTTTGTGCTAGTTGGACTGTGGGAGGATGAGGCACTGATTATTTCTGATTATGCTGACTTTCTATGGGATTGTTAAACTTAGTGTTACTGTGTGCAGTTATATTTTTATTTATTGTATTTTTAACGGAAGGTGGCAGTCCTACTAAAGCAGCAGAGAAATGTGTAAGACAGCAACTGCCTCCTGGCCTCGACCCTGGGTCAGGGGGTTGGTCATATAATAAACTTGGCTATATTGGTAGAAATTTACTCTTAACTCTCGCCAGCAGCTTTAAATTGCCCTCTGTATCACCCGTCTGGCCCCCAGGATGCATTTGACTATTGTCGCTGGTGTCAGCTTCACATACTGCAAAACATTTGCCAATAACCAGGGTCAGTTTCTCAGTGGGTGTGTCGCTGAGTGGGGAAAAGCAGTTAGATACACGAAGCGGTTGGTGGCAAACCACGGGCCTTTGTTTTGGACTACGCTTCTTCTACGCACCACCCAACCTTCCTGACTTCACTGCTGCTCGGGGGCTGCTGGGGACGGCTGACATCATCTAAGCCAGGCCGCTCCGCACAGGCTAACTGCTGCTGGCTAGCTGTCGGGGCTACTGGACTGTGATCTACAGTACGGAGCCGGGACTCTAACTCACTTAGCCTCGCCTCCAAGGCTATGAATAAGCTACACTTTCTGCATAGCTAAACATTTCACACACCTTGCAGAAGACGGGAGAGGGAGAGGCAGAGGGAGAGCGAGTGGAAGAAGCCATGCTAGCAGTAAGCTAAGCTGAGCTGAGCGTCACAGAAAGAATGGGGACCGGGAAAGGAAAGAATCAAGAGGATCGTGCAGTTAATAAACTTTTCCTAAAGCGCTTGTGTACTTATTTGTCAAAACCAACCACAGTGAAAGTGTAACCCAGCTGTAATTTCAGCTACTAAGTTACTGTAAGGTATTATTATTGTTTGTATTGTTGTGTTTGTATTATTTGGGGTGTAGTGACCTTTAAGGATTAGGACGGCACCCTGTGACAGTTTACGACATGTCGGGTGAGTTACAATAGTGCCCCTGTGAGAATCGTGGGCTCAGACGGCCAGGGCTGCAGAGTGTATGTTCCCACTGTGTGCTCAACTCATCAGGTCGTGTCGTGTTTTTCCTATTAGGTGAGCATTGTTGTTGAATGTGCCATGCTGTCATTGTTATGGGAATTGTTACATGTATCAGGATGGAGTTTTGATGACCGAGTAGTGTTGTTAATAGGCAAACCGCTAATGATGCTAAGCACGAATTAGCCATTTTGCTAAGCAAGGTTGTTTATCATTTAACTGTGCTTAACAGGTACTTTAATTAATCCTGTTGTTGAATGATGTGTTTAATTTGTTTTTGCCATGTGCTGTGTATGTTGAATGCTGTGCTGTGTAAAATTGTCAGGTGAGTTACGATAGCACTCCTGTGACAATCGCGGGCTCAGACGGCCAGGACTACAGAGTTTATGTACCCAGTGTGTGCTCAACTCGAACTCCATCGCTGGAACATTGGTTTGCCTAACTTCTCAAACATACACGCGCTTTAATTTAAGATCGCTTAAGTTGTTCTAATATTCGCTGTAGCGAGTAATTTCACACTGTTACCCTGATCGTCTGTTCTAGTCATAGACTTCATCACTCACTTTATTAATTTGACGCTAATCTTATAACCGATTAGCATTTGCCAAATTCCGCTAAGCTAGCTTAGCCTGTTCATTAGCGATGGCTTCTCTGTCTCCCTCTCTCTCTCCTGCTCTCTCCTGCTTGGTGTGTCAAATGTTTAGTTCCTCTGCCTCCTTTAGTGAAAGTGGTAAATGTAATAAATGTAGTTTACTTGTAGCGCTGGAGGCGAGGCTTAGTGAATTAGAAGCACGGCTCCGCACCATGGAAACAAAGTCTCTAGCTACTGTTGTTAGTCAGCCCCCATTAGCCGGTGCGGACCGATCTAGTGTAGCTCGTAGCCTGCCCCCGGTAGCTCCCGAGCAGCCGGGAAACCAGGGAGGCTGGGTGACTGTACGGAAGAAGCATAGTCCTAAGCACAAGCCCACGGTTCACCCCCAACCTCTTCACGTTTCCAACAAGTTCTCCCCACTCAGCGACACACCCGCTGAGAAACCAACTCTGGTGATTGGCAGCTCTGTAGTCAGAAACGTGAAGTTAGCGACACCAGCGACCATAGTCAAATGCATTCCTGGGGCCAGAGCGGGCGACATTGAATCTTATCTAAAACTGCTGACTAAGGATAAGCGTAAATACAGTAAAATAGTAATACATGTCGGCGGTAATGACACTCGATTGCGCCAGTCGGAGGTCACTAAAATTAATGTAGAATCAGTTTGTACATTCGCAAAAACTATGTCGGACTCTGTAGTTTTCTCTGGACCCCTACCCAATCTGACCAGTGATGATATGTTTAGCCGCATGTCATCATTCAATCGCTGGCTGTCGAGGTGGTGTCCAGCAAACAATGTGGGCTTTGTAGATAATTGGCAGACATTTTGGGGAAGACCTGGTCTCATTAGGAGAGACGGCATTCATCCCACTTTGGATGGAGCAGCTCTCTTATCTAGAAATCTGACTGACTTTCTTATTAAACCAAAACCCTGACAACCCAGAGTTGAGACCAGGAGGCAGAGTTGCAGTCCTACACGCCTCTCTGCGCTTCCATTACAGTTACCCACCCAATATCCCATAGAGACTGTGTCTGTCCCCCGACCACTTAAATTAATTGAACCAAATTCAAAAAGAGGAGTTATACTTAAAAATCTAATAAAGATCAACACCAACACCTCCACAGCTACAACAAATAGGAGAATTAAATGTGGACTGTTAAATATTAGATCTCTCTCATCTAAAGCTGTACTAGTTAATGAGTTAATATTGGACAATAATATAGATTTATTTTGCTTAACCGAAACCTGGCTTCGGCCAGAAGAATATGCCAGTTTAAATGAATCCACTCCCCAAAGTCATATTAATACTCAGATTCCTCGAGACACCGGCCGAGGAGGTGGAGTTGCTGCCATTTTTGACCCAAATCTATCATTTAGTCCAAAGCCCAAAGTCAACTACCATTCATTTGAAAGCCTTATTCTTACTCTCTCACACCCCACCTGGAAAACAATACAACCAATTTTTATTGTTGTAGTGTACCGCGCTCCTGGCCCATACTCTGAATTTTTACTGGAATTTCCAGAGTTCCCATCGAGTCTGGTCCTTAAAACTAATAAAGTTATTATTATGGGTGATTTCAACATCCACGTGGATGATAGTAATGATAGCCTTCGCGCAGCATTTATCTCTCTCTTAGATTCAATTGGCTTCTGTCAGTGTGTACATGAACCCACTCATTGCTTCAATCACACTCTTGACCTTGTTTTGACATATGGTATAGATGTAGAACATTTAACTGTCTCTGAACAAAATCCTCTTCTGTCTGACCTTTGTTTAATAACTTTTGAATTTATACTATTTGACTTCATACCACCAAGAAAAAACTCCTACACTAGATACCTGTCTGATAGTGCTGTGGCTAAATTTAAAGAAACAGTTCTATTGTCATTAACTTCAGTATCATGTCCCCAGATGAGTGAACAATATAATAATCCCTCTGAAATCGACCATTTCGTGAACAGTGCTGCAAGTTTACTAAGGACAACTTTAGACTCTGTTGCTCCGCTAAAAAAGAAACTCATAAAGCAAAAGAAACTTGCACCCTGGTATAATACAGAGGTTCGCAAATTAAAACAAAATGTGCAAAAACTTGAGAGGAAATGGCGTTCCTCCAAACTTATTGAATCTCGCTCAATCTGGCAAGACAGTCTTAGATTATATAGGAAGGCCCTACGGACTGCCAGAGCAGCCTATTACTCAAAATTAATTGAGGATAACAAGCATAATCCCAGGTTTCTCTTCAGCACTGTAGCCAGGCTGACAGAGAGCCACAGTGCTATCGAGCCTTGTATCCCTGTGACCCTTAGCAGCAATGACTTCAAAACCTTTTTTAACGACAAGATCTTAAACATTAGAGACAAAATTCAGCACCTACTGACCTCAGCTGATCCTGATGTAACATCAAACATTAGTGTCTTAGAACCAACAGTAGAAACAGATATTCATCTTGACTGCTTTTCACCTATCGATCCCCATCAGCTATACTCACTCATATATTCATCCAAGCCAACAACATGCCTCTTAGACCCCATCCCTACCAAACTTCTCAAAGAAGCTTTACCCTTACTTAGCACCTGTCTATTAGACATGATCAATCTGTCCCTGATAACAGGCTATGTACCCCAGTCCTTTAAAATAGCTGCAGTCAAACCTCTCCTTAAAAAACACACGCTTGATCCAGAGGTTTTAAGCAACTATAGACCAATATCTAACCTTCCATTTCTTTCCAAGATCCTTGAAAGAACAGTCGCCAATCAGTTATATGACTTTCTTCAAAATAATAACTTATTTGAAACTTTTCAATCTGGCTTTAGAACTCATCATAGCACAGAAACAGCATTGGTCAAAGTCACAAATGACCTCCTCCTGGCATCAGACAAGGGATTTATCTCTGTCCTTGTACTGTTAGACCTTAGTGCTGCATTTGACACCACTGACCACTCTATATTACTGCACAGATTGGAACACCTAATTGGCATCAAAGGAACTGCATTAAGCTGGTTTCAGTCTTATTTATCAGAGCGATTTCAATTTGTTCATGTTCATGATACATCGTCCACACTCTCAAAAGTTAGTCATGGAGTTCCCCAAGGTTCTGTCCTTGGGCCAATATTATTCAGCCTGTATATGCTCCCCATTGGTGATATTATTAGGAAACACACCATACATTTTCATTGTTATGCGGATGACACGCAATTGTACTTATCAATGAAACCAGATGAAACAAATCAGCTAGTCAAATTTTAGGCATGTCTTAAAGACATAAAAACCTGGATGACCAGCAACTTCCTACTTCTCAATTCAGACAAAACCGAAGTTATTGTTCTGGGCCCCGAACACCTTAGAAATAAATTATGCAGTGATATTGCATTGATAGATGGCTTAGCCGTGGCCTCAAGCTCCACTGTAAGAAATCTAGGAGTTATCTTTGACCAGGACATGTCCTTTAACTCGCACATTGCAAATATTTCAAAGACTGCATTCTTTCACCTCCGAAATATCGCAAAGATTAGGCACATCCTGAGTCAGAAAGATGCAGAAAAATTAGTCCATGCATTCATTACATCTAGACTGGATTACTGTAACTCCCTTCTATCAGGCTGCCCCAGTAAATCCATAAAGACTCTCCAGCTAATCCAGAACGCTGCAGCACGACTACTGACAAGAACCAGCATGAGAGACCATATTTCTCCTGTTCTGG
Organism: Scatophagus argus; assembly: GCF_020382885.2. NCBI lineage: Eukaryota > Metazoa > Chordata > Actinopteri > Scatophagidae > Scatophagus > Scatophagus argus. The sequence goes on along the minus strand of NC_058504.1, from coordinate 23,944,992 downwards.
CTTCTCTACATTGGCTACCTGTAAAATTCAGGATAGATTTTAAAATTCTCCTCCTCACTTATAAAGCCCTGAACGGTCAGGCACCATCCTATCTTAAAGAGTTAATAGTACCCTATTATCCCACCAGAACTTTGCGTTCCCAAAATGCAGGGCTACTTGTGGTTCCTAGAGTCCTCAAAAGTAGACTGGGAACCAGAGCCTTTAGTTATCAAGCTCCTCTGCTATGGAACCATCTTCCGGTTTCGGTCCGGGAGGCGGACACCCTCTCTATATTTAAGAGTAGACTAAAAACTTTCCTCTTTGATAAAGCTTATAGTTAGGGCTGGCCTAGGCCGGCCCCTAGTTATGCTGCTATAGGCTTAGACTGCCGGGGGCCCTCCCATGACGCACTGAGCTCTTTCTTCCTCTCCCTCTCCTTCTGCACACATTCATGTCCCATTAATGCATATTACTAACTCAACTTCTTCCCTGGAGTCCCTGTGCTTTCTTGTCCCGCAGATTCCTATCGATCATGACTGAACCTCCTGCTGCGGTCCTGCTGTCGTCCTGCTCAAAACCTACTGCAATTACTACTGTTTAGTCATAATCTGATTTAAATCTGTTAAGACTCAGTACAGCTACTACCATTATTGTCACTACCATTGTTATCAAAATCACCATAATACCTTCTGTATACTTCATTGTCATTATCATTATCTACATTTCGATACTTCTGGTATTATTACTGCTGCTATGCATCTCTGCTTGCGTGCTCCTTCTCTCACACCCCACCCCCTCTGCCTCTCTCCCTTGCTCTCTCTGTCGCTCTCCTGCTCTCTCTCTCTCCCTCTCTCTCTCTCTCTCTCTCTCTCTCTCTCAACCCAACCGGTCAAGGCAGATGGCCGCCCATCTTGAGCCGGGGTCTGCTCCGAGGTTTCTGCCTTCTAAAAGGCAGTTTTTCCTCGCCACTGTCGCCAAGTGCTTGCTCAAGGGGGAATGTTGGGCTCTCTCTATTTTACAATCTAATTAAAGAGTTTGGTCTAGACCTGCTCTAATTGGAAAGTGTCATGAGATAACTTTTGTTGTGAATAGGCGCTATATAAATAAACTGAATTTAATTGATTGAATTGAAATTGAATACACACACAACTTCCTCATATAGAGCTCTATGAACATATTTAGTACTTCGAATTCGAACTCACGACTGGCATGGACATTGGCTGTGTGTCAGCCATCTCCACAGGGGTCCGAGGCCACGTCACTCAGATAATAAAAGTTCACTGTGACCCTCAGTCGCTGCTTTTTCCCGTGCGTGCTGTGACAGTGAGAGCTTCTCCAGGCTCTCCAGGTGTCCAAATCGCCGAAAGGGAGCAACAATCAAACGTTTGATTATCATCATCATTACAGTTCTGTAACTCGGAGGCCGAGAAACAGACTGCTGTATTTTTTCTGTAACTTTTCCTTTTTTTCTTCTTCCGACGTGGATCGCTGGGCAATCAGCTGATCGCACATTAATGAGCTGCGCGCCGACTTTGTTAAGGACAAAACAAAGTTTGTTCATTTCTTCACCGGTGATTTTCCCCGTCGCCGCCAAGGGATCAATACTCTACATTGCCTGAGACAACGGATTGCCAGCATCCCGCTGAGGACAACGCTGCGATCGTTTAAGTGGATTATTAACTTTCAAACTCCGAAGGATCAGAGCAGCGCAAAGTAAGAGGCTTATGTCTGGGCAGAGACAGTGTAAAGTAGGGTTGTTTACACATGATTTCCTGTAACTTGTAAGTGCTGCATTTGTTGATTTTGTTTCCAGTCGGTCACTTCCGCCGTTTCAGTGAGACCGCGTGTTACCGGTTAAAGGACCAATAGCTGAGCAGATAAGCTCCGGTTTACTGACTCCGCTATTGTGTGGTGATACGCGAGACTCTAAAGAATTGGAGTGGATTCTTTTTATTGGGGTGTGTTTTCTGCTCTTTTCATTTCTATCTTTCTTCCTCACACTCTTCTTTCTGAACGGTGAGGCGAAAGTCCGAGCATGCGATTACGAACCGTAACAAAAGGGTACGTGCCCAAAGGCTTCCGCCCATTGTTCTCTTCTATGGACACGTAAGCCACATCACGTGGGTTATCACCACCTTGGCTCTGAATAACACACCCGGCGTACTCTTCTGCTGCTATCTTGGTTTTGTTGTCATCACTCCAGTGTTCATTTGCTGCTTTGTGTGCTGAGTCACCGTTTGTGTGGTTGTTCCCCATGTTGTGTGCTGATTCTCACTTGTGTAGTCATTCGCCATTTTGGTTGTAGTTTCTCCACTCTCGTGGCCATTCACCATTTTGGTTGTAGTTTCTCCAGTCATGTGGCCATCACACACACACACTCCTGTATATATGCACACCTATGTATAGATATACTCTTGCTGCTGTACCTGTGTTATTCCTAGTTAATAGTTAATGTGTGTTGATAAAACTTATATTATAATAGTGTTTATTACAAAGTGATACTTATCTCTGGATGGTTGTTGCTGGTTAATAAATCCTGTTATAGTTTAACCTGTCGTTGTCTGTGGTTATTGTGAATGTACTCGTAATAACAGCTGAATTCATGACAGTCAGTGCTCGGAATCATCCTTCATAATTTTAAGACACTGTTATTTCCTGTTAATTAATTAGGCTATTGTCCCATGGTGTATAAAGCATACATTAATTTTTGCTTTAATGATTATTTGCCATAATCATTAACTCTTTTGCCAATAACCAATTTGCTCCTACTAGTGCACAACACTATGTTCAGACTGTTAGTGTTGTGGAAAGAATAGGATATGTTGCATTTCAGTCCAGCTTGAATTTCAAAATTAAATCTGGATTGATAGTACACTGCTATCAGGACTCTGCTTATTAAATCTTGCTTACTGGTTACAAAAGCTAACAAAAAGTATGTCAATTGAAATAAATCCACACCACCGAGCACCAAACGCAAGCAAGTGAATGAGTAGGCCCAAGCAGAAACAGGAAGTGATGCAATACACAATACGTTACCCAGCCATCAGGGATTGGAGCTGTGGACAAGACTCAGGACCTGAGTGAAATCCAGTGTGTTAATGTGATAGGATGACACCTGTGCAACAAGTCCAGTTGTGAAATTTCCTTGCTACTAAATATTCTACAGTCAACTGTCAGTGGTATTATAACAAAGTGGAAGCGATTGGAATTGACAGCAACTCAGCCACAAAGTGGTAGGCCACGTAAAGTTACATAGTGCGCAGAGGTCGCCAACTTTTCTGAGTCAGTCGCTACAGTCCACCAAACTTCATGTGGCCTTCAAGATGAGCTCAAGATCAGTGCGTAGAGTGCTTCACGGAATGAGTTTCCATGGCCGAGCAGCTGCATGCAAGCCATACATCACCAAGTGCAATGCAAAGCGAGCGTTGGATGCAGTGGTGTAAAGCACGCCACCACTGGACTGTAGAGTAGTGGAGACGCGTTCTCTGGAGTGATGAATCACGCTTCTCCATCTGGCAATGGAATGGAGGAGTCTGGATTTGGCGGTTGTCAGTCAAATGTGAAGTTTGGTGGAGGGGGGATTATGGTTTGGGGTTGTTTTTCAGGATCTGGGCTTGGCCCCTTACTTCTAGTGAAAAGAAGTCTGAATGCTTCAGCATACCAAGAGATTTTGGGCAATTTCATGCTCCCAACTTTGTGGGAACAGTTTGGGGATGGCCCCTTCCTGTTACAACATGACTGCGCACCAATGCACAAAGCAAAGCTCCATAAAGACGTGGATGAGCGAGTTTGGTGTGGAAGAACCTGACTGAGTCCTGACCTCAACCCGATAGAACACCTTTGGGATGAATTAGAGCGAAGACGAGCCAGGCTTTCTCGTCCAACATCGCTGTCTGATCTCACAAAGGCTCTTCTAGAAGAATGGTCAGAATAAACACACTCCTAAACCTTGTGGAAAGCCTTCCCAGAAGACTTGAAGTTGTTATAGCCGCAAAGGGTGGGCCGACGTCATATTAAACCCTATGGATAAAAAATGGGATGTCTTTTAAGTTGTGTGAATACTTTTGGCAATATAATGTATCTGTTTTTCTTGTTTCTTCTGTTCTTCGTTCTCAATAGTCAAACTTAACAGGGAGATCACCTACTTCCCAATTCTGCATCATAATGAACCAGCACCAAATGTGTACTGTGTACATTTCTGTAAAATGAAATATAGCAAGCACTATTGTTGGTTTTCACCTGGACCTGCTTGTGTATAACACACTTGCTGTTGTCTAAAGTAAAATGTGCTTGCGGTGTACCAGCTTTTCCTCCGTGTCATCTTTGTTAACATTAAGTTTGAGTGTTAACATAACATGGTGTCAGAAGAAAAATGGAAAAGTAAAGCATGAGGAAAGATGAACTAAACCTGTAAAGGGTCGGAAAAAAACCCCTGACAGAAAATGATGTTCTCCATCAATGTTTTTTTTTTGTTGTTATTTTTTTTTGTTTGTTTAGTTTTTTTTTTTGTTGACGAAGGAGCAACGTCATTACAGGTAACAGCACTGCCACAGGTAGCAGCGGCACTACAGGCAAGTTTGACTTCGCCAATACAAAAGAATGGCAGAGATGGATGAAGTCTTTTGAATGCTACAGGATAGCGTCAGGGCTTTACAAGCAATCCCAGGAGGTTCAGGTGAATGCTTTTATGCATGTCGCCGGCGATGACACTGAAGATATCTTGAATGTATTGCCACTGACAAAGGTGCAGAAACAGTTATACCAAGCAGTAACAGAGGCTTTCAGATTCGGCTGTGTGTGGACCTAGCACATCTGAACAATTGGATGCGGAGACAGCAGTAGACCACACCCTAGCCATGCTGACTGGGGAAAAAGTGTTTACAAAGCTGGACGCCACCCACGGCTTCTGGCAAATTCTGTTGTCAGAGGAGAGCTCATGCCTCACAACTTTCATTACCCCATTTGGGCGATATGCATTCAATCGTCTACCGTTCGGGATTTCCTCAGCTCCAGAGCATTTCCAGCGTCACATGTTACAGATGCTGGAGGGCTGTGAGGGGGTCGTGTGTTATGCTGACGACATAGTCGTGAATGGAGAGGACATGCAGCAACACAATGAGAGGCTGCACAGGGTCCTGAACAGGCTGAGAGAAGAGGGGCAGATGCTGAATGAGAAATGTGAGTTTGCCAAAGATGACATCATGTTCGTGGGGCACCGGGTCACAGCAGACGGTGTGACACCTGATCCAAGCAAGGTCAAAGCGACCATGGAAATGCCTGAACCAACCGGAGCTGAAGGAAGAAGAAGAATCAGCTTTATTGACAGTATATATGTATTTTTACAGACACACACTGAATTCGTCTTCTGCATTTGACCCATCCTTAGTTGAACACACACGTGCAACACCCGGCAAATTACATGCAGTGAAACACACACAGGAGCAGTGGGCTGCATCAAGCGCCCGGGGCCTTGCTCAAGGGCACAAGGGGGAGCATTTTTTTGCATCAATCACTCCACCACACCCAAATTTTCCTGCCCGTCCGGTGGCGGGAATCGAACCGGTGACCCTCCGATCACAAGCCACTTCTCCAACCTCTAGGCCACGGTTGAAGGAGTGAGGAGAGTGATGGGAATGGTCAACTACTAAGTTTTCACCCCACCTTGCCTCATACGCCCACCCGTTAAAAGATCTGCTCAGTGGAAAGACCAAGTGGGTCTGGAAAGCGCCACAGAAAAAAGCATTTCAGAGACTGAAAGCTGAACTGAGCTCATCACAACTGCTGGTCCTACATTCACCAACAGCTGAGACATGCGTATCGGCTGATGCCTTATCTTATGGCCTAGGAGGAGTCCTGAGCCAACAACAGATGGATGGAAAATGGAGGCCAATAATGTTCATTTCCAGAGGTATGTCTGAGGCGGAAAAACATTGAGCACAGATTGAGAAAGAGGCTTTGGCTGCCATGTGGGCTTGTGAATGTCTGTCACCATATCTGCTGGGACTAAAGTTCAAGTTAGAGACTGATCATAAGCCTCTGGTGCCACTGCTGAGCACAAAGGCACTGAATGAGCTCCCTCCGAGGGTACTAGGGTTCTGGTTGAGGCTGATGAAGTTCACATTTGACACTGTGCACGTGCCTGGAAAACAACTGATAACAGCAGACATATTACCAAGGGCCCCTATGAAACACACATTTACACAGGAGGAAAGAGACAATGAGGCAGAGGTCAAAGTGTTTGTGGACGCAGTCATCCAAAGCCTCCCTGCTACTGAAGCGAGATTGAAAGTGATTCAAAAAAAGCAAAAAGCCGACCCTGTCTGTGAAAAGCTCATCAAATACTGTTAAACCGAGTGGCTGGTGAGACATGCACTGCCGCCAGATCTGGTCCCATAATGGCCAGAATGAGAAACCCTGACTGTGGCAGGTGAGCTGCTTCTCAGAGGCCAGAGAATCGTGATTCCCCACTGCATGAGACAAGAAATCCTTCAAGACTTCCACAATGGCCACCAGGGTATTGTTAAGTGCTGAGAAAGGACACGCCAGTCTGTATGGTGACCAAGACTGTGTGTCCTATATCAGTCAGCTTGTGGAGCACTGTAAAACATGTTCACAGCACTGGGCAGAACACAGAGAGCCTTTGCTGACCACAACTTTAGAATAGAGGCCCTGGCAAAGAGTGGGCACTGACTTATTCTTCTGAGAGAAAAAGACTAACTTTCTCATAGACCTCTCATGGACTATTTCTCATGCTACACTGAAGTTGCCCATCTCAACATAGTCTCTGGCAACACTGTCATTGCAGCTCTGAAAGATAAATTCAGATGCCACGGAATACCTTTGACAGTCATGTCGGAAAACGGCCCACAATACAGTTGTGAACTCTTCAAACACTTTTCCACAGAGTATGGGTTCACATTACCATTACTTGGCATTACCAGCAGCCCAAGATACCCGCAGGCGAACCGAGAAGCCAACTGGGCGGTGGCTACGGTAAAAGGACTGTGGAAAGGGGGAGGTGAGAAACTAAATGTGTTGATGATATATCGAGCCACACCACTGGAAAGTGGTTTCTCCCCTGCACAACTCCTCACGGGGAGACAGTTGCGAACAACCATACCACAGCTCCCGACAACCCTTCTCCCCCGATGGCTGATTATTAGAGGATTCAGGAAGTCTCAAGACAACTAGACAAGACAAGACAACTTTATTTGTATAGCCCATTTTTACAAGCAGTTTGTCTCAAAGGGCTTTACATAACATCATAGCAACATCCTCTGTCCTTCGACCCTCACATCGACTAAGTGTGGCGGCATGATGGGCCCGCATGCTAAGGGGACATGAAAGTAAGTAATGATTGCCAGACAATGCCACCCTGGGAATTTCACCCAGGAAATTCTTCCCAATGGACTAACTCCACGGGAATGAACGGCCCTCAGGTCCGTTTACAGTTGAGGCAGAGACCATAATGCACAAATGTATGTAAGATAAATGTTTTATTACAAAATCAAATGAATTCACTTAAAAGACAGGGACTAATATAAGATAAAACAAACAGTCACTGAGGAGAAGTACAGAAGACCAATCAAGCTACTGTGTCTGATCCAAACGCACAAAAAAAAGGATCCCTGGAACACCACGCGTGAAACAAACAAAAATGAAACAAAAATCCACCCGACGTGCAAACACAACACAAGAGGAACACCACCACCAGGACCGTCCACCACCGTAGGTTCAGCACCTGAATGGCAAACAAAATATCAAAACCAAAAGAAATAAATCTTACACTACTCTCCCATTCCCCTCCACACACACACACAAACTATAACACACACACACGCAAAGAGGAAGCCCCAGACAGCGACGGGAGCACCGAACGACAAGCCAGGTGCCAGGCAAGGCAACCGGAGGTCAAATCGGTTGCAGCGGAGCGGCGCACACCTGAAGCAAGGCAACCAAACCAAAAAGACAAGCCAAAGCAGTTAGTCTCTGTTACAGCAAAGCAATCTCCAGCGTGATACCGGCCAGTCAGTCTTGGTTACGGCAAAGCAGTATCCAACGTGAGGCAAAGCAGCAGTGATTTCCCTCGCCGACCAGCCAACACTGCGCGGCTGCCGGGTTATCCTTTCCCCTACAATAATAATAATCACACACAGCATAAAAAACTTAGCAAACTAAAGTGCCTTACATACATGCCGGTCAGGCAGTCCGTGGCCTAGAGGTTGGAGAAGCGGCTTGTGATCGGAGGGTCACCGGTTCGATTCCCCCACCGGACGGGCAGGAAAAATTTGGGCAAGCCACTTAACCCCCCAATATGCTCCCCGGGCGCTTGATGCTGCCCACTGCTCCTGTGTGTGTTTCACTGCATGTAATTTGCCGGGTGTTGCATGTGTGTGTTCAAGGATGGGATAAATGCAGTAGTCAAATTCAGTATGTGTATGTAAAAATATATATACCGCTAATAAAGTTGATTCTTCTTAAGACAGCACAGCATGGAGCGGAGGGGTGGACTCTACACAAAAACAACCTGCAAGCAAACACACGGGTTGCCACAGGTGCAACGCCAAACAGAGGGACACATAAAAACAGTGCACCTACCCATAGCAAGCAACAAGTAACGCTTAGCGCAATACACAAACAGTCTCTACCACCACAGAGGGGAACTGGAGGACGCCAGGAAATGCTGCGACCCCGTCTCCGGCAAGCCATCGCACACATATATGCACACTACACCAGCCACAACCCCAGACAACTCCAGAGATACCTGTAACAACCACAGAATCAGTTAACACTGAAACACACACTCACAACTTCAGGCAGAGTGTCACACCCTCCACAGCGCCTGAATTTATAGAGAGAAAGAAAGGGAAGAGACTGTTCTAGAAGAAAAAACAATGCACTTTATAAATGTTGTGTGATATGTTCTATTCAGTAATATGATACAGGTCAATTCGAGTTACTTCTGGGACGGTTTGTTAAGGTATAATCTGATTTATTTGGGTATTAGAGGGGGTTTTACTTAAGAGGGGAGGTGTTCTGTAAAATAAAATATAGCATTATTATTGGTTTCCAACCGGACCTGTTTGCGTGTAACACACTTGCTGTTGTCTGAAGTAAAGTGTGCTTGCGGTGTACCAGCTTGTCCTCTGTCTCATCTTTGTTAACAGTAAGTCTGAGTGTTAACATAACGTGTAGTACTTATGATCGTTTGTTATGGCTGGGAATTGTTAGGCTTTCATGTTCAAAGTTTCTTTTTTTTCTTTTTCTCTCTCCCTCTCCTTTTCTTCTGTTGTGTGTATATGAGTGTGTTGGGTCCTTACCTGTCCAATCCAGAACAGAATTGGACAGAGCTGTGATCCTCACCAGTCATTCATGTACCTGCACACTTGTGCCTCATCCCCTCCAATCTACTCTCATTTGGCAGCTCCTATTTAAGACCAGCTCCACCTCTCCACCTTTGGCAAATTATTGCTTCACTCTCAGTGGTAGTTTGTTTCAGCTTTTGACTTTGATACATGCATATAGATATATCTATACATCATCTTGATATATGCTGCACTTGATGGTAACATGATGTACTTGATGTACATTTCCAGGCATTCCAGTGTCCATATGTGTGGCACTGAGTTGTAGGCTTTCTAGTCAACCTAGGTGTTGCGCATGTTGGACTGCCTGGTCTTGCAGTCCTGAGTGACTGCTCTATGGACCAGCAGCTGATGCTTGGCCCCCCTGGTATTGCTACCAATTCCCTTCTGAGCTCCACTCATGTATTGATCCATTTGTCTACTTATTTTAGCCACTATGATGTCTGACAGGAGCTTTCATGTTGTGCAGAGGCAGGTTATTGGCAATTTTTTTATTGGTAATTCGATGGAATTACTCCCTTCTGAGGATCCTTCATGATGAAGACTGTCCTTCCTTAGGTTGGCCACTCTGGGTAAATTCCATCAATCAGCAGCTGGTTCATTTATGCTGCTAGGAGCTCATGGAGTGCAGTTAGCTGCTTTAGCCAGTAGGCATGAATCATATCAAGCCCTGGCACTGTCCAGCTCATCCTTCCTGATACTCTTTGTTGGATATTTGTCATTGTGATGGTTACTAGGTCTTGTCTTGGGAGATTGCTGTCGTCTGCTCTTAGATCCACTAGCCACTGAGCATTGATGTTATGTGATACCTCCTTCTCCCATATATTCTTCCAGTACTGTTTAGTCTCAACCCTGGGTGGATCTGTCCTCATGTTATTGCCCTGCCACTGGGCGCACACTCTTCTCCTAACGTCTGCTCCTCATGTGTATATCTTCAGGCGGCAGCCAGAGCTGTGAGTCTTTGTTTGGCAGACTCCAGTGCCTTGGGTGTAGACTTCATTAGTAGCCCTTTCCTCACCACACCTTTCTGCAGTTCTGAGAACTGACTGACTTGTCTCCTTTTTTCCCGGGACCTCCTGCGTTGGGTTACGTATTGCGTATTGCATCACTTCCTGTTCTTGCACTACTCATTCACTTGCTAGCGTTTGGTGTTCGGTGGTATTGGTGTACTTCAGTCGACATATTTTGTGTTAGCTTTTACTGTGGTTGGTTCTTACAAATAAGTACATAAGCACTTTAGTGAGAGTGAGATGTGTAGAAAGTGTAGTTTATTCACAGCTTTGGAGGCGAGGCTAAGTGAGTTAGAGGCCCGGCTTTGTACTGTAGATCACAGTCCATTAGTCCCAACAGCTAGCCAGCAGCAGTTAGCCTGTGCGGACCGGCCTACTTTAGCTACTTTAGCTGATGTCAGCCGCCCCCCGGCAGCCCCCGAGCAGCCGGGAAGTCAGGGAGGTTGGGTGGCGGTTTGAAAGAAGCGTAGTCCAAAACAAAGGCCCGTGGTTCACCACCAACCGCTTCATGTGTCTAACCGCTTTTCCCCACTCAGCGACACACCCGCTGAGAAACCGACCCTGGTTATTGGCGATTCTGTTTTGCGATATGTGAAGCCGACACCAGCGACCATAGTCAAATGCATCCCGGGGGCCAGAGCGGGCAACATAGAGGGCAATTTAAAGCTGCTGGCGAGAGATAAGAGTAAATATGGTAAGATTATAATTCACGTCGGCGCTAATGACACTCGGCTACGCCAGTTGGAGGTCACCAAAGTCAATATTGAGTCGGTGTGTAATTTGGCAAAAACCATGTTGGACTCCGTAGCGTTCTCTGGTCCCCTCCCGAATCTGACCAGTGATGATATGTTTAGCCACATGTCATCGCTCTGTCGCTGGCTGTCACGGTGGTGTCCAGAAAACAACGTGGCCTTTATAGACAACTGGGAGACTTTCTGGGGAAAACCTGGCCTTATTAGCAGAGACGGCATTCATCCCTCCTGGGGTGGTGCGGCTCTTATTTCTACCAATATGGCCAAGTTTATTAGACAACCAACCACCTGACAACCCAGGGTCGAGGCCAGGAAGCAGAGTCGCTGTCTTACACACTTCTCTGCTGCTTCTGTAGGACTGCCGTCCTCCGTTAAAATTAGAATAAATAAAAATATAAATGCACACAGTAATACTAAGTTTAACAATCCCATAGAAATAGTGTCAGTGCCTCGTCCTCCCATAGTCCAACCAGCACAAAATTTAAGAAGTGTTAATCATAATAACCTTGTAAAAATACAAACTAGCAAATATTTAGAGCCAAAAAATAGGACAGTCAGATGTGGATTATTAAATATACGATCCCTCCACTCTAAATCCCTCCTAGTCAGTGATCTAATTATTGATCATCAGTCTGATATATTCTGCCTCACTGAGACTTGGTTACGGGATGAAGAATATGTTAGTTTAAATGAATCAACTACATCTGGTTATATTAACGATCATGTTCCTCGAGGCACAGGCCGAGGAGGAGGAGTGGCAGTAATCTACCAGTCCAGTCTTCGGATAAGCCCCAAACCTAAATCTATCCATAGTTCATTTGAGAGTCTCACTTTCAGCCTGTCTCACCAAAACTGGAAGTCAGAAAAGCCAGTTTTATTAATTGTTGTGTATCGCCCACCTGCTGCTGCTTACTCAGAGTTCCTGTCTGAGTTTTCTGACTTCTTATCTAGTTTAGTGCTCAGTACAGATAAAGTCATTATAGTAGGTGACTTTAACATTCATATGGATGTTGACTCTGACAGTCTTAAGACAGCCTTTAGTTCACTCTTAGATTCAATAGGTTTCCTTCAGACAGTGAATGAACCAACACACTGCCACAATCACACACTCAATCTGGTTCTCACCTACGGCCTAGAAACTAAGAACCTGTTAGTTGCCCCTCAAAACCCTCTCCTTTCAGACCATTCACTTGTAGTTTTTGAACTAACTCTAGAAGACTTTACAGCACACAACAAAAAGGTCTACTATACCAGATGCCTCTCTGAAGATAGTGTAGACAGATTTAGGGATGCAATCCCATCACAGCTCCCCTCAGCACCATGTACCAGTACAACAGACCGTACTGATTTAAATGTTACTCCTGCAGCAATTGATTCTTTTGTTAATAACACTGCAGCCACGTTGCACACAGTTTTAGATATGGTTGCCCCACTGAGAAAGAAGGTTACAAATCATAGGAGACCAGCTCCTTGGTATAATTCAAATATACGAACACTTAAACAAACATCAAGACGGATGGAGAGGAAGTGGTACTCCTCCAAATCAGCTGAATCCCAGAGAGCCTGGAAAGACAGTCTATTGGCATACAAAAAGGCCCTTCGTGAAGCCAGAACTGCCTATTATTCAACATTAATAGAGAAAAACAAGAACAACCCACGTTTTCTCTTTAACACTGTAGCCAGGCTGACCAAGAGTCACAGTTCTGTTGAGCCTTGTATTCCTGCAGCTGTTAGTAGTGAAGACTTCATGAGTTTCTTCACCAATAAAATCAATAACATTAGAGAAAAAATCAATAAAGATCTTCCCAGAATAGCCGATATAGTGCCATCTCTAGAAATCTCTTTTAATCCTACTCCATCTCTGGACAGGTTCCTGCCCATAGACCTCCCCGAGCTGACCTCCAGCATTAACAAATCTAACCCAACTACTTGTCTCTTAGACCCCATCCCAACTAAGCTCCTCAAGGACGTCTTTCCCTTGATTGGCGTTTCCTTCTTAGATCAGATCAACTTATCCTTAACAACAGGTTATGTACCACAGGCGTTTAAAACCGCTGTCATTAGACCTTTACTTAAAAAACCTTCACTTGACCCAGACATCTTAGCAAACTATAGGCCGATATCCAACCTCCCGCTCTTATCTAAAATACTCGAAAGAGTGGTTGCAAATCAGTTGATTGATCACCTACACAGGAACAGTCTCTTTGAGATGTTTCAGTCTGGTTTCAGAGCCCATCACAGCACAGAAACAGCACTGGTTAAAGTCACAAATGACCTCCTCATGGCATCAGACCGCGTGCTTGTCTCCATACTTGTTTTGCTAGAGCTCAGTGCTGCTTTCGACACTGTAGATCACAGCATTTTATTACACAGATTAGAACATGAGACTAGGATCACAGGGACTGTGCTACGCTGGTTCAAATCATATTTAACAGATAGATTTCACTTTGCTCAAGTTAATAATGTTTCCTCTTCATATATAAGGGTTAGCCTCGGTGTTCCACAAGGTTCAGTGCTTGGGCCGATCCTGTTCACCTTATACATGCTCCCTCTAGGAACTATTATTCAGAAACATGGCATAAACTTTCATTGTTATGCTGATGACACTCAGCTGTACTTATCCTTAAAGCCTGAAGAAACAGAGTCATTAGCCAGACTCCAGTCATGTCTTAAGGACATAAAGGACTGGATGACCTCCAATTTTTTATTATTAAACTCAGACAAAACTGAGATCATTGTTCTAGGCCCCAGACACCTTAGAAATAGAATAGCTGATAATATTCTCTCTCTGGACGGCATTACTTTGGCCTCCAGTACGACTGCGAGGAACCTCGGCGTTATCTTCGATCAGGACGTGTCATTTATCCATCACATTAAACAGACCTCGAAGATCACCTTCTTTCACCTCCGTAATATTGCTAAGATTAGGAGCGTCCCCTCTCAGAGTGATGCTGAAAAATTTGTCCATGCTTTCGTTACTTCTAGGCTGGACTACTGCAACTCACTATTGTCAGGATGTCCAAATTACTCTATTAATAACCTGCAGCTGATCCAGAATGCAGCAGCTAGAGTTTTAACAGGAATCAGTAAAAGGAATCATATCTCCCCCATCTTAGCTTCTCTTCACTGGCTTCCGGTAAAATTCAGAATAGACTTTAAAATTCTCCTACTTACATATAAGGCCCTAAATGGACTAGCCCCATCATACCTGCAGGATCTAATAGTCCCATATATTCCCAATAGAACACTCAGATCACAGAGTGCAGGTTTACTTACAGTTCCCAGAATTCATAAAAGTAGAAGAGGAGGATGAGCCTTTAGCTATCAGGCACCCCTGCTGTGGAACCAGCTGCCAATCTGGGTTCGACAGGCAGACACCACCTCCGCTTTTAAGACTAAACTTAAAACCTTTCTGTTTAGTAAAGCATATAGCTGGCACCAAATAAAGTGTGCAGGGCTGGTAGGCATAGTTTCACTCACCCCATGGTATATAGCCACAGGTAGAATAGGTCTGACTAACTGTTAATCTTTAAATCTCTATCATAGCTAAGCTGCTATAGGCCTATGCTGCCGGTGGACACAAACATGATCCACCAAGCAGTTTCCCCTCCTCCTTTTCCTCTTCTATCCTCTCCCCTCGTCAGATTAACATGCAGTTCATTATTTTATGTCGCTAACTGTGTGTCCAGTGCTCCTCGTAGTCTTGTGTCTCTCCCTCCCTCTCTCTCTCTCTCTCTCTCTCTCTGTATCTTTCTGCAAGTATCTCTCCATCCAGATCTTCAAGTTGAACTGTAGCCGGCTCTATGACCAACCCAATGTGTATTGTTGACATCTGCCTGTCATTCCTCTGTGTACTGACTATCAGCGGGGTGGTTCTTCCTACGGGCCGAAATCGAACTGATAGGATAGTGATTCTCAACATCACATAAAAAAAGAATACATGAATGTTACAGCAGTTCATTATAATTTTCATTACTATAATTTTCTTATAACTTGTGAAATGTTAAAATCATATTGAGGTGGTAGCAAAAAGTGAAACTAAACAGTTGAGATTTTGTTTTACTTATCTTTTTAGTAATGTCATTTCTCATGTTGTTAATTGCTTTCCTGCCTGTACAACATCCTTTGCACGTCTGCCCGTCCTGGGTGAGGGATCCCTCCTCTGTTGTTCACCCTGAGGTTTCTTCCATTTTTTCCTGTTAAAGGTTTTTCTGGGAGTTTTTCCTTAGTCGATGTGAGGGTCGAAGGGCAGAGGATGTTGCTGATGTTATGTTAAGCCCTTTGAGACAAACTGCTTGTAAAAATGGGCTATACAAATAAAGTTGACTTGACTTGACTTTTTGCCCTGATCTTGGCCTCCAGACTCCTCTTTCATGGGAGATAGTGCTCTTTGTTTCTTAAGGTTGTAGCCAAGCATCTCAAAGATTACCATTGTTGTGATGTGCATCAACTCAGAGGTGTCAGTAATCGACTTAGTCGGGATAGTCTGTAGTGCTGCATTCATATCTTTTTGCAGACTTTCAGAAGGTACTTTGACACTTAGCCGTGGTAATCGACCACAGGGGTGCCAGGTATCCAGCTTTGTCGTGATCTTTATTGTCAGGTCTGCTGCCCTTGTGTTAAGGGACTTTGTGTCTGTTATTGGAACTTGGTACCCAATCTCGGTGTGTAGGGATGATGATATCTCCCCCCTGACCTGTTCTCGTGCCTCCCCCTTGCTGTAATATTGTTGTTGTACCTCATCAGTTTCTAGTTGTGATAGCAGTTACCGTTTGCGGACACTGGAACACTGTGCTACAAGCAGCTTCTTTGTTGGTGAAGATGTTTGTTTTCGAAGCATCCATAAATGTGCCACTAAATATATCCTCTCTCCCTGGGATCGCTTGTATAGCATTCCAACAGTTCCTTGTTTTCTGCCCTAGTTCACGAATGCCTTGTTCCAGTAGTCCATTTCTCATCAAGTTGCCCTGGTCCCCCAACCCAGGCCATTAAGGATCTTGCCTAAGGATTCGAACTGGATGCGTAGCCCCTCCTTGACCCTGGTCTCCTGTACTGAAGTCAGTGGTGTTACCCACTCCTCCCTTGGAGTGTCAGACACTCAATCAATACATCAATACACTGTGAGACTGGTTCTGCATTTTTCACTGCATTTGCTGCACTGTTTTTGTATTGTTTAATGTAAATTCACCACATACTTGTACAATACCTGTATATACCTGCACACATACATTTCTATTTATTTTTATATTCTAGACATATTTTTATTTCTATTTTTATTATAATTCGTTGACCTGTTGACAGCTGAGCAGCTGTAACAAACCCAATTTCCCCCAGGGATCAATAAAGTATTCTCGTCTGCCCGTCCTGGGTGAGGGATCCCTCCTCTGTTGTTCACCCTGAGGTTTCTTCCATTTTTTCCTGTTAAAGGTTTTTCTAGGAGTTTTTCCTTAGTCGATGTGAGGGTCGAAGGGCAGAGGATGTTGCTGATGTTATGTTAAGCCCTTTGAGACAAACTGCTTGTAAAAATGGGCTATACAAATAAAAGTTGTCATACACACACACGCACATATATATATATATATATATATATATATATATATATATACACCTGCATAAACTGATAAACTGTGAACTTATTGCCTTCTCAGTAACTGTATTCATTAGCTTGCTCATTACAGGTATAAGCTAGCTAGCTTTTTATTCAAACATACAGATCAACTACAGGCATGTAGTCCTGCATCAGAGTCTACACTGGATACATTCAGCTGCAATACTGTTTTGGCAGTGTCCAGAGCCCAGTACACAATAATTGTATTTATGCACAAAAAAAAAACAAAATATATTTTAAGTCTGACAATACACTTCTAATTGCACTTGTGCACATACTCAAAAGTCAACATGAGGCAGTTATGGTCCAAGTGTAGACAGCTGTATCATTAATAAGCAACTGTACTTGATCAGTTAGATGTCTGTGAGATATATATTTCTTAAAGTGTTGATACAGTTAAAAAACATCTCAAAGAGAATCTCGCTATTGGATCTAAATAACCTGATCATGGATACTCTTATTCAGGTCCCTACCTTTGCAAGTCACCACCTTGGTTACCTGAGACATACCTTATGATCCCTCACATACTGAGAAAAATTGGCTGTCATGTATGACCTGTTTTGGAACCTGATTATTTCCATCTAGCACCAGAAGCTATAATCATGTGTGCCCATATTGTCTGGGGAAAAGTGTTGCCCCTAAATATCATTAGAATAATGATAAATTGAAATAGCTGAATTGAATAGCTCCATTGGAGTCTTCCTTCACTTTTATACTCATTCTTTATTTCCACTATGGTCGTATCTGTAGAAGGAGAACATGAGTAGTCCAACAAGAGAATCGGACCAAACAGTGACCTTGAGTTCATTCTGTACTCTTGTGAGTTTTGATCTTAAACTTCATATCCTGGGAAGAAAGTGCGTCATGGTCATCGTGGGTGTGACCCGGTTGCCTCTCTTGGTTTTGCCATTCTTGCTGAGGCCTATGTACATGCCAGGGTAGGCAGCTGATTCATAGGCATTATAATTGTTGGCAAGAAGGTTCTCCTTGAACATGCATTCATCATTGTAGTGGCCCTAGGGGATCGGAAATGGACACAGACAGAGGGACAACAGAAAACAGTTATTTAAACAGTTGTTTATCAAGTCACTACTAATTTATTATTTATTTATTTATTTGGTAAATCATTGGCAAATCATTAAGAAAACATTAAACATTTTGTTTCATGAATCAAACACTAAAAAAAAACATTTAAAGAAATCCAGTGCCACATTTAAATGAATTTTCATCATTCAAATTTTCTATTATAATGATTCAGTTACAAATGGCTCATATATCTAAAAAAAAAAATATCAACAAAGGTGTTTATTGTTATAAAATCTGAATTTTGTCAACTTTAAATTGAACTAGCCAACCCATGTCAGTATCTGCAAAACAAGATTCAGATTCAATTCAATTCAATTTTATTTATATAGCACCTTATACAATCAAAACTGTCTCTAGGTGCTTTACAGAAACTCAGATCCTGAACCCACGAGCAAGCACACAGTGGCAAGGAAAAGCTCCCTTTAAACAAGAAGAAACCTTGAGCAGGACCAGGCTCACAAGGGAGAACTATCCTGTTGATAGTTGGCTGGATGAAGGGGAGGGAAGAAGAGGTGGTCAGGACAAAGAGGATGAGAGAGAGAGAGAGAGAGAGAGAGAGAGAGAGAGAGAGAAACATACATGCAATAAACATCATACATTACAAAAGACAAACATGACAGGTTGTTATAATTGGAATTCTGAAAGACTATGTATTGTATGTATTTGTATTTTAACTGATATGTTGTTCAAGTTAGTTATAATAGCACTAAACAGAAGAATGACATGGGCAGATGTTGACAGTAGACACTGGGTTTCTCACTGGGTTTGTCTAGTCTTAAAAGTGGAGGTGGTGTCTGCCTGAACCCAGATTGGCAACTGGTTCCACAGTAAGGGTGCCTGATAGCTAAAGGCTTGTCCTCCCATTCTACTTTTATGAATTCTTTTATGAACCCATTTTGGGCCTTAGATGTAAGTAGGAGAATTTTAAAGTCTAGTCTGAAGCTCCTATCAAGGGAAAGATGTTCTTGAGGAGCTTAGTTGGGATGGGGTCTAAGAGACATATAGTTGGGTTAGATTTATTAATGCCAGAGGTCAGCTCAGGGAGGTCTATGGGCAGGAAGCTGTCCAGAGATGGATTACAACTAAAAGAGGTTTCAAAAGATGGCAGTATATCAGCTATTCTGGGGAGATCTTTATTGAGTTTTTCTCTAATGTGATTTTATTGGTGAAGTCTTCACTACTAAGAGCTGCAGGAATACAAGGCTCAACAGAGCTGTGACTGTTTGTCAGCCTGACTACAGCGTTAAAGAGAAAACGTGGGTTGTTCTTGTTTTTCTCTATTAATGATGAATAATAAGCTGTTCTGGCTTTACAAAGCCTTTTTATATGTCTTTTAGATTTAGGTAACCTTGCTTATCTCAAGATGTGCATTTCATTTACAACTTAACCATAGCATATATACAACTTTAATACATACAACTCCACAACTGACAGACAATATACCTATAGAGGCAAACGCTCAACATCCATAAATCTGTATGAGGATAAACCATGCACACCAGACATTTAGGTTCATTAGTCATATCAATAAGTAATCAAATCTAAAATATTAACAGCCATTTAAAATGACCACTGTCAGACGGAGAACGCGCAGACTGTTACCTGGAATCTTTCTCTCTAATGCACGCTCACTCTGCAACAAAATGGATCAGCTGACACTGCTGATGAGAAATAACAGGGACTTTTCTTCATCTTGTGTTTTGTGCTTCACGGAGATGTGGCTTTGTGGACAGATACCGGACTGCATGCTGCAGCTGGAGGGATTCCAACTTCTCCGAGTGGATCGTCACAAGGAACTTTCCGGCAAAACTAAAGGTGGAGGTGTAAGGTGGCGGCTTCTCTCCTGCGTTGGGTAACGTATTGCGTATTGCGTCACTTCCTGTTCTCGCACTACTCATTCACTTGCTAGCGTTTGGTGTTCGGTGGTATTGGTGTACTTGAGTCGACATATTTTGTGTTAGCTTTTACTGTGGTTGGATCTTACATATAAGTACACAAGCACTTTAGGAAAAGTTTATTAACCGCACGATCATCTAGATTCTTTCCATTTCCGATCCCCGTCCTGTTTGTCGTTGAGCTTAGCTTAGTGCTAACATGGCTTCTTCCACTCACTCCCCCTCTGCCTCTCCCTCTCCCGTCTTCTGTAAGGTGTGTGAAATGTTTAGCTATTCCTCTGCCTCCTTTAGTGAGAGTGAGATGTGTAGAAAGTGTAGTTTATTCATAGCTTTGGAGGCGAGGCTAAGTGAGTTAGAGGCCCGGCTTCGTACTGTAGATCACAGTCCATTAGTCCCGACAGCTAGCCAGCAGCAGTTAGCCTGTGCGGACCGGCCTATTTTAGCTACTTTAGCTGATGTCAGCCGCCCCCCGGCAGCCCCCGAGCAGCCGGGAAGTCAGGGAGGTTGGGTGGCGGTTCGAAAGAAGCGTAGTCCAAAACAAAGGCCCGTGGTTCGCCACCAACCGCTTCATGTATCTAACCGCTTTTCCCCACTCAGCGACACACCCGCTGAGAAACCGACCCTGGTTATTGGCGATTCTGTTTTGCGATATGTGAAGCCGACACCAGCA
Source organism: Scatophagus argus (assembly GCF_020382885.2). Classification (NCBI taxonomy): domain Eukaryota; kingdom Metazoa; phylum Chordata; class Actinopteri; family Scatophagidae; genus Scatophagus; species Scatophagus argus. The sequence goes on along the minus strand of NC_058504.1, from coordinate 23,924,627 downwards.
ACCATAGTCAAATGCATCCCGGGGGCCAGAGCGGGCGACATAGAGGGCAATTTAAAGCTGCTGGCAAGAGATAAGAGTAAATATGGTAAGATTATAATTCACGTCGGCGCTAATGACACTCGACTACGCCAGTCGGAGGTCACCAAAGTCAATATTGAGTCGGTGTGTAATTTGGCAAAAACCATGTTGGACTCCGTAGCATTCTCTGGTCCCCTCCCGAATCTGACCAGTGATGATATGTTTAGCCGCATGTCATCGCTCCGTCGCTGGCTGTCACGGTGGTGTCCAGAAAACAACGTGGCCTTTATAGATAACTGGGAGACTTTCTGGGGAAAACCTGGCCTCATTAGCAGAGACGGCGTTCATCCCACTTGGGGTGGTGCGGCTCTTATTTCTACCAATATGGCCAAGTTTATTAGACAACCAACACCCTGACAACCCAGGGTCGAGGCCAGGAAGCAGAGTCACTGTCTTACACACTTCTCTGCTGCTTCTGTAGGACTGCCGCCCTCCGTTAAAATTAGAATAAATAAAAATATAAATTCACACAGTAATACTAAGATTAATAATCCCATAGAAATAGTGTCAGTGCCTCGTCCTCCCATAGTCCAACCAGCACAAAATTTAAGAAGTGTTAATCATAATAACCTTGTAAAAATACAAACTAGCAAATATTTAGAGCCAAAAAATAGGACAGTCAGATGTGGATTATTAAATATACGATCCCTCCACTCTAAATCCCTCCTAGTCAGTGATCTAATTATTGATCATCAGTCTGATATATTCTGCCTCACTGAGACTTGGTTACGGGATGAAGAATATGTTAGTTTAAATGAATCAACTCCATCTGGTTATATTAACTATCATGTTCCTCGAGGCACAGGCCGAGGAGGAGGAGTGGCAGCAATCTACCACTCCAGTCTTCAGATTAATCCCAAACCTAAATCCATCTATAGCTCATTTGAGAGTCTCACTCTCAGCCTGTCTCACCAAAACTGGAAGTCAGAAAAGCCAGTTTTATTAATTGTTGTGTATCGCCCACCTGCTGCTGCTTACTCAGAGTTCCTGTCTGAGTTTTCTGACTTCTTATCTAGTTTAGTGCTCAGTACAGATAAAGTCATTATAGTAGGCGACTTCAACATTCATATGGATGTTGACTCTGACAGTCTTAAAACAGCCTTTAGTTCACTCTTAGATTCAATAGGTTTCCTTCAGATAGTGAATGAACCAACACACTGCCACAATCACACAGTCGATCTGGTTCTCACCTATGGCCTAGAAACTAAGAACCTGTCAGTTGCCCCTCAAAACCCTCTCCTTTCAGACCATTCGCTTGTAGTTTTTGAACTAACTCTAGAAGACTTTACAGCACACAACAAAAAGGTCTATTACACCAGATGCCTCTCTGAAGATAGTGTAGACAGATTTAGGGATGCAATCCCATCACAGCTCCCCTCAGCTCCATGACCCAGTACAACAGACCGTACTGATTTAAACGTTACTCCTGCAGTAATTGATTCCTTTGTCAACAACACTGCAGCCATGTTGCACACAGTTTTAGATATGGTTGCCCCACTGAGAAAGAAGGTTAGAAATCATAGGAGGCTAGCTCCTTGGTATAATTCAAATTTACGAACACTTAAACAAACATCAAGACGGATGGAGAGGAAGTGGTACTCCTCCAAATCAGCTGAATCCCAGAGAGCCTGGAAAGATAGTCTATTGACATACAAAAAGGCCCTTCGTGAAGCCAGAACTGCCTATTATTCAACATTAATAGAGAAAAACAAGAACAACCCACGTTTTCTCTTTAACACTGTAGCCAGGCTGACCAAGAGTCACAGCTCTGTTGAACCTTGTATTCCTGCAGCTCTTAGCAGTGAAGACTTCATGAGTTTCTTCACCAATAAAATCAATAACATTAGAGAAATAATCAATAAAGATCTTCCCAGAATAGCCAATATAGTGCCATCTCTAGTAATCTCTTTTAATCCTACTCCATCTCTGGACAGGTTCCTGCCCATAGACCTCCCCGAGCTGACCTCCAGCATTAACAAATCTAACCCAACTACATGTCTCTTAGACCCCATCCCAACTAAGCTCCTCAAGGACGTCTTTCCCTTGATTGGCGTTTCCCTCTTAGATCAGATAAACTTATCCTTAACAACAGGTTATGTACCACAGGCGTTTAAAACCGCTGTTATTAGACCTTTACTTAAAAAACCTTCACTTGACCCAGACATCTTAGCAAACTATAGGCCGATATCCAACCTCCCGTTCTTATCTAAAATACTCGAAAGAGTGGTTGCAAATCAGTTGATTGATCACCTACACAGGTACAGTCTCTTTGAGATGTTTCAGTCTGGTTTCAGAGCCCATCACAGCACAGAAACAGCACTGGTTAAAGTCACAAATGACCTCCTCATGGCATCAGACCGCGGGCTTGTCTCCATACTTGTTTTGCTAGATCTCAGTGCTGCTTTCGACACTGTAGATCACAGCATTTTATTACACAGATTAGAACATGAGACTAGGATCACAGGGACTGCGCTATGCTGGTTCAAATCATATTTAACAGATAGATTTCACTTTGCTCAAGTTAATAATGTTTCCTCTTCATATATAAGGGTTAGCCTCGGTGTTCCACAAGGTTCAGTGCTTGGGCCGATCCTGTTCACCTTATACATGACCCCTCTAGGAAATATTATTCAGAAACATGGCATAAACTTTCATTGTTATGCTGATGACACTCAGCTGTACTTATCCTTAAAGCCTGAAGAAACAGAGCCGTTAGCCAGACTCCAGGCATGTCTTAAGGACATAAAGGACTGGATGACCTCCAATTTTTTATTATTAAACTCAGACAAAACTGAGATCATTGTTCTAGGCCCCAAACACCTTAGAAATAGAATAGCTGATAATATTCTCTCTCTGGACGGCATTACTTTGGCCTCCAGTACGAATGCAAGGAACCTCTGCGTTATCTTTGATCAAGACGTGTCATTTATTCATCACATTAAACAGACCTCTAAGACCGCCTTCTTTCACCTCCGTAATATCGCTAAGATTAGGAGCGTCCTCTCTCAGAGTGATGCTGAAAAACTTGTTCATGCTTTTGTTACTTCTAGGCTGGACTACTGCAACTCACTATTGTCAGGATGTCCAAATTATTCTATTAATAACCTGCAGCTGATCCAAAATGCAGCAGCTAGAGTTTTAACAGGAATCAGTAAAAGGGATCATATCTCCCCCATCTTAGCTTCTCTTCACTGGCTTCCGGTAAAATTCAGAATAGACTTTAAAATTCTCCTACTTACATATAAGGCCCTAAATGGACTCGCCCCATCATACCTGCAGGATCTAATAGTCCCATATATTCCCAATAGAACACTCAGATCACAGAGTGCAGGTTTACTTACAGTTCCCAGAATTTATAAAAGTAGAACGGGAGGACGAGCCTTTAGCTATCAGGCACCCCTGCTGTGGAACCAGTTGCCAATCTGGGTTCGACAGGCAGACACCACCTCCACTTTTAAGACTAAACTTAAAACCTTTCTGTTTAGTAAAGCATATAGTTAGCACCAAATAAAGTGTGTAGGGCTGGTAGGCATAGTTTCACCCACCTCATGATATATAGCCACAGGTAGAATAGGTCTGACTAACTGTTAATCTTTAAATCTCTATCTTAGCTAAGCTGCTATAGGCCTATGCTGCCGGGGGACACAAACATGATCCACCAAGCAGTTTCCCCTCCTCCTTTTCCTCTTCTATCCTCTCCCCTCGTCAGATTAACATGCAGTTCATTATTTTATGTCACTAACTGTGTGTCCAGTGCTCCTCGTAGTCTTGTGTCTCTCCCTCCCTCTCTCTCTCTCTCTCTCTCTATCTCTGTATCTTTCTGCAGGTATCTCTCCATCCAGATCTTCAAGTTGAACTGTAGCCGGCTCTATGACCAACCCAATGTGTATTGTTGACATCTGCCTGTCATTCCTCTATGTACCGACTATGGGCGGGGTGGTTCTCCCTACGGGCCGAAATCGAACTGATAGGATAGTGATTCTCAACATCACATAAAAAAAGAATACATGAATGTTACAGCAGTTCATTATAATTTTCAATACTATAAATTTCCTATAACTTGTGAAATGTTAAAATCATATTGAGGTGGTAGCAAAAAGTGAAACTAAACAGTTGAGATTTTGTTTTGCTTATCTTTTTAGTAATGTCATTTCTCATGTTGCAAATTGCTTTCCTGCCTGTACAACATCCATTGCACGTCTGCCCGTCCTGGGTGAGGGATCCCTCCTCTGTTGCTCACCCTGAGGTTTCTTCCATTTTTTCCTGTTAAAGGTTTTTCTGGGAGTTTTTCCTTAGTCGATGTGAGGGTCGAAGGGCAGAGGATGTTGCTGATGTTATGTTAAGCCCTTTGAGACAAACTGCTTGTAAAAATGGGCTACACAAATAAAGTTGACTTGACTTGACTTGTATGTTTTTACATCAACAGTGGCTGGTGTACTGATGTGACTGTGATCTCCCAGCACTGTTCTCCTGCTCTGGAGTACTTATTCATACACTGTAAGCTGTTTTACTCTCCACGTGAGTTTGCTTCATTCATTCTGGCCACTGTTTACATCCCGCCGAGTGCGGACGTGCACGAGGCTCAGCATGTACTCGCGGATCAGGTACTGCGTGTGGAGCAAACATATCCGGACTCCTTAGTTATTGTCCTTGGCGACTTTAATAAAAGAAATCTGAGACAAGAGCTACCCAATGGCGGCGCGCGGTAGTGCAGCGGCTTCTCACGCTCCCGGGTTTAAGCCCTTTTTTTGTAGTTTTTGTGTTGGTCTGAAGGCCAACTCTACTTGTTTTGGTTGTCTAAACCAACGAATAAGGTACAGCCGAGCCGAACTCTTTAAAATAAGGGATGGCTCGAACATTAGAACAACAACAACAACAACAACAACAACGGCCTCACACCAACTCAGGGCTTCGCTGGGTAGACTGCAGCTGCTAAGAACACCGGACTGGCGTAGCAGGCTACACCGGACGGAGGGCAAGAGGAAGCGGTGTGCGCGGAAGCAGAAGAGGGGCAAACGGGGCGGACTGTTAGCCAGGCAAAAGGCTAACGCCGGGAGACCACCGATCCCGTCCCTGTTCCTGTCCAATGTCCGCTCTCTGGACAACAAAATGGACCTACTTCGACTGAGGCAAGGGGTTTCACGTGAAATGAGGAACTGTGCAGTGCTTTGTCTCACGGAAACATGGCTAAACGAGAACATGCCGGATCCAGCCTTCCAGATCGACGGCCGGCTTCTCTTCCGAGCGGACCGTAACCAGCTATCGGGGAAAGTTCGGGGGGGCGGACTATGCGTCTACGTTAACAAAGGTTGGTGTACAAACTGTATAAAAGTTAACAGCCACTGCTCTGAGGCAATAGAGTATATGACTGTGAAATGTCGGCCACACTATCTGCCTCGGGAGTTTACGGCGGTGTTTGTTATGGCTGTTTACATCGCGCCGGGTGCTAATGCTAACGAGGCGCTAAGGGAGCTACACAATAACATCAGCTCGCTCCAGCACAAGCACCCGGAGGCTTTTTACGTGGTTGCGGGAGACTTCAACCACGTAAACCTGACAGACACTCTGCCTAAGTTCTACCAGCATGTCACCATACCAACACGGGGAAATAACACGCTGGACCGTGTTTACACGAACAGACGAGACGCATACAGAGCTGTCCCCCACCCCCACCTCGGCTTCTCCGACCACATCTCCATCATGCTGCTTCCTGCCTACCGTCCGCTGCTCAGACGCCACACACCAACGCAGAGGACCATCACCGTGTGGCCCAGCGATGCAGTCCCTGCACTACAGGACTGCTTCCAGCGCACGGACTGGCAGGTCTTCAGGGAAGCAGCTGTCCGTGAGGGAGAGGTGGACCTGGAGGACTACACATCTGCGGTCCTCAGCTACATCTACAAGTGTGCAGAGGATGTTACCAGTACCAGGACAGTAACAACCTACCCAAACCAAAAACCCTGGCTGAACACGGAGGTCCGTTCTCTGCTGAAAGCCAGGGATGCTGCGTTTAGGTCAGGTGATAGAATGGCACTCAGGGCGGCAAGGAGAGAGCTGACGGCAGGAGTAAAGAGGGCTAAGACCGCATACGCGGTGCAATTGGGTCCTGGACTTCCTGACGGACAGGCCGCAAACAGTGAAGATCCATGACATCTCCTCCTCCTCCATCACCCTCAGCACCGGCTCTCCCCAGGGCTGTGTGCTGAGCCCCCTCCTGTTCACCCTGCTAACACACGACTGCTCAGCGCAACATCCGAGCTGCCTCATCGTGAAGTTTGCGGATGATACAGCTGTGGTTGGACGCATCGCCAACAGCGACGAGGCCGACTACAGGCAGGAGGTGGAACGCCTGGAGGGTTGGTGCAGAGAGAACAACCTCTGCATCAACGTGAAAAAGACCAAGGAGATGATCGTGGACTTCCCCCTTCCTCCCCTGTACATCGGAGGGACAGCGGTGGAAGTGGTCTCCAGTTTCAGGTACCTGGGCGTCCACATAACGGACGACCTCACCTGGAGCAACAACACTTCCTGCCTCATCAGGAAGGCACACCAGCGCCTCTACTTCCTCAGGAGGCTGAGGCGTGCCGGACTGGGGAGTTCGGTCCTCACATCCTTCTACAGATGTGTGGTGGAGAGCGTCCTGTGCTCCTGCATCACTGTGTGGCACGGCAGCTGCTCTGCAGCAGAGAAAAAAGCTCTGCAGAGGGTGGTGAAAGCTGCACAGAAGACTGTGGGACACAGCCTATCCACCACCACAGACATTTACACCTCCAGGTGCAGGAAAAGGGCCTCCTGCATCATGAAGGACCCCACCCACCCCTCACACAAACTGTTTGCCCCTCTCCCCTCAGGCAGGAGGCTGCGGAGCATCAAGAGCAGGACCACCAGACTGAGGAACAGCTTCTTCCCAGAAGCTGTGAGACTGTTGAACTCTGGAGGTCCTCTGTAGCCCCTGCTGCCAAACTCACACCTCACACACCAACAAACACACAAACAACCACCCATGGAACATTTTGCACAATGCAGCATTTGCACAGAACTCAAACTGCTCATGTTCATTGCACTACGGTCATTTTGCACTACCCTGTCAGCCATTTTGCACTACTGTTTATACTGTTTACACTGGTGTTTATATCATCTACTGTTTTTCACTTATATTACACTGTTTTTATACTATATAGCATTGTTTATATTTATATTTATTTTGTTAAGTAACTGGGCTGATACTGGGACCTGGGAAACTAATTTCGTTCCACTCATGTTTTACGTGTGTGAAATGACAATAAAGCTCCTTGAATCCAAATACAATCAGCTAATCAAATGCCCAACCAGAGAGGAGAACACACTGGATCACTGTTACACCACAATAAGCGGAGCATATATCATATATCCAGTACTGTAGGGACAGTATTGTGCCAACACGCACCAGGGTAAGTTATAACAATGACAAACCCTGGTTCACAGCTAAACTCAGACAGCTGAAGCTAGAGAAGGAGGCTGCATTCAGAAGTGGGGATAGAGACAGCTACAAAGAGGCCAAGTACAGGTTTAGCAAGGAGGAGAGAAGTGCTAAATCACTATACTCTGAGAAACTTCAACAGCAGTTCTCAGCTAATGACTCGGCCTCTGTGTGGAAAGGGCTTAGGCAAATCACCACCTACAAGCCCAAAGTCCCCCACTCTACTGACGACCTGCGACTAGCCAACAGTCTGAATTCTACTGTGTTCTGAGTTCTGCTGTCGCTTTGATGGACTATTTACCGGCCCTGACTCCCCCACACACCCCATCAACACGGCCAATCACACCCCCCACACCCCTGAAGTCATCCCACCAGTATCCACCTCAGACCTCTTTATCCAGAAGGAGGATGTTAACAAGCTGTTCAGGAAACTGTACCCTCACAAGGCTTCTGGACCAGACGGTGTGTCCCCCTCCACCCTGAGACACTGTGCAGATGAGCTGACTCCAGTGTTCACAGACATTTTCAACACCTCTGTGGAGTCATGCCATGTGCCAGTCTGCTTCAAAGCCTCCACCATAGTTCCAGTCCCCAAGAAGCCGAGGATCACTGGACTTAATGACTACAGACCTGCGGCACTGACATATGTAGTCATGAAGTCATTTGAGCGCCTGGTTCTGTCCCACCTCAAGTCCATCACAACCCCCCTCCTGGACCCCCTGCAGTTTGCCTACAGAGCCAACAGGTCTGTAGACGATGCAGTCAACTTGACTCTGCACTTCATCCTGTAGCATCTGGACTCCCCAGGAGTTAGGATCTTATTTGTGGACTTCAACTCTGCTTTCAATACGATCCGCCCAGCTCTCCTCCAGGACAAGATGTCCCTGCTGAACGTGCCTGACCCCATCTGCCGGTGGATCACTGACTCCCTGACAGACAGGAAACAGCATGTGAGGCTGTCGAAGAATGTCTCGGACACCCGGACCATCAGCACCGGTACCGCCCAGGGCTGTGTACTTTGCCCTCTGCTCTCGTCCCTCTACACCAACTGTTGCACCTCTGGCCACCAGTCTGTCAAGCTGATTAAGTTTGCAGACGACACCACCCTCATTTGACTCATCTCGGATGGGGATGAGTCTGCCTACAGGAGGGAGGTGGACCGTCTAGTGTCCTGGTGTGGCAACAAAAACCTGAAGCTGAACGCCCAGAAGACAGTGGAGATGATCATAGACTTTCGGAAAGTGCCAGCTCCATCGCTCTCCCTCACCCTGACAGACACCCCCATCTCCATGGTGGATTCCTTCTGTTTCCTGGGTTTCCTTGGTTTCAGGACCTCCTCTTTCACCCAAAGAGAACAAAAGTCTCAGAGTATCTTGTAGCAGACTTTAACAATGACATGTAGGCTATTGTCTTTCACAGACAACCATTAAACAAACAGATAAATGAGAAAGTTCAAAGATTTTCAAAGAGTGACCGATAATAGTGGCTACAGATCCCACCCACCTGGGCAACGAACTGTTTGTACCGCTTCCATCAGGAAAGCAGTACAGAAACATTACATAAACAAGCACAAACAGACTCAGGGACAGCTTCTTCCCCAGAGCTGTAAAAGCAATAACCCCCCTGCAGTGAAGCACTCACACCCCACCCTCCTACAGGACTGCACACATGCCCCACCCCAGCCACATAAACACACAATCAAACACTCACAGCACACCATAGACTGGCACTAAGTGCACTTTATTCACTTCACTTTACTTTGTGTTTTATATTTTTGATATTTTTCTGAAGTGATTATTTTAAATTTTGCTGCTATTTCAGCTGAGAATCTTTACAAAATTTCATTATGCTTGCATAATGACAATAAAGACTCTTGATTCTTGATTCTTGATTCTTGATTGATCTGTGCAGGTGAACAGACTGACAAGGAAGAAGGTAAGGCCCCCTGAGCTCTTCATAATTTCACACACACACACACACCCACAGACAAAAAGAGATAGATAGAGAGATAGATAGACAGATAGATAGATAGAGAGAGAGAGAACCAACTCAGGGAAACAAAAAGGGGGAGGACATGGAGAAACCCAGGAATAAAACTAACATCCTAACACTGTTTTAAGATTGCCACTGTTATATTGTGTTTTTATATAACGCAGTTCTCTGGAGACAGCCTTTTTCTCCACAGGATCACTAGTACAATAACTTTGTAATTTTTAATGTAAAGGTTTTTGTCAATTAGGATTTAACTTCAAAACTTCATACTTTATTTATCAATATATTTTCACATACACCAAAATTCTTCTCTGCATTTAACCCATCACTGATTGACCCACACATGCAACATGCAGTGAAACACATGTTTCAGTGGCTGCCATATCAGGCACTTGAGGAGCAGTTGGGGGGTTAGGTGTCTTGCTCAAGGGCACGTCAGGCGTTTCTAATGGAGGAGGGAAGAGTGTTAATTAATCACTCCACCCCCACCCATTTTTATTTCCTGCCAGTCCAGGGTGAATCAATCCGGCGACCCTCCAGTCACAAACCGCTTCTCCAACCTCTAGGCCACAGCTGCCCCCCAGTGTTAATGTTAATGTCAATTGTAATGACTGGGTCAACATAAAATAGAAAATATGCTTATACAGTATCACATAGTTCATTAATGTTATCATACACCTCATAAAAAGATTGTACAGTCTTACAGTCGCTAAATAAATTGTACTTCTGTGAACTGAAGATCTCTCTGATTTGTTCTTGGGCTTCCAATAAAAGAGCCGGGTTAACAATGTACTGTTAAAACAAGTGTTGGATAGTTAGCAGTGATAGTGTGAGACTGTCAGCAGCTCTACATCTGCAGTACATATTATTCTCTTCTGAACCAACCACATTGGTGTTATAGTACCTCTGGTTGATATGTCCCATCCATGTTGTTTGTTGTAATTGTCAGTGTCCAGTCCAATCCAAATGTATTTACCGTATTTTCCGCACTATAAGGCGCACCTAAAAGCCTTAAATTTTCTCAAAAGCCGACAGTGCGCCTTATAATCCGATGCGCCTTATCTATGGATCAATATTGGTCAATCGTGGCTACCGTAGTCAGGGGGCGTGGCCGAAGTAACAGATTTAAGCGCACTGTGGATAAAACGAGAGTATGTACGGTGAATGTTCGCACCACAGGGAATGAGAAGTCGTCCTTCACTGTAGTTCTCGCTTGCCAGGCTAATGGCCAGAAACTACCACCCATGGTTATTTTCAAGAGGAAGACCTTGCCAAAAGACTTTCCAGCCGGCGTCATTATCAAGGCTAACTCGAAGGGATGGATGGACGAAGAAGAGATGAGTGAGTGGCTGAGAGAAATTTACGACGTTAACGACGTTAACGAGCCGGGCATGTTGGATGCCGTATTCGCCCAGCTGTTCAATTCGGACACTGAAGAAGAAGAATTCGAGGGATTCGTGGATGGGGAATGAACTGATAAAGTGAGCTTTACGTGTTTCTTTTGTGTGTTCAAACTGAACAAGGTTGGTCATATTGTGAATATGGACAGTAACGTTTGAGCAACATTGAGTTATTGTTAAATGGTTATTGCTTTGCACTATTTCGAGAGTTACTATATTGTTATTGCACTTACGTCTGAGTTACCGTAACGGTATCAGACTCTTTTACGTGTTTACTGAATCGAGGAAAAGTTCCCGTCCACTACGTGATAAAAATGTTGCACTACCTGTTATACCGTGCTGTTGCTAAAAGATAAACTGTGTTGCGAAAATACTACACCGCTGACATTGCCTCGGGAAAAATAACACAGCTGTTTATTCATTTTGGGAGTGAACGGGGTTGTTATATTGTTATTACTTTGCACTATATAGAGAGTTACTATATTGTTATTGCACTTACGTTTGAGTTACCGTAACGGTATCGGACTGTTTCTTTTACGTGTTTATTGAATCGAGGAAAAGTTCCCGTCCACTACGTGATAAAAATGTTGCACTACCTGTTATACCGTGCTGTTGTTAAAAGATAAACTGTGTCGCGAAAATACTACGTCGCTGACATTACCTCGGGAAAAATAATAACACAGCTGTTTATTCATTTTGGGAGTGAACGGAGTTGTCAGAACGCTGGTTTGTATTCTATTAATAAAGTTTGACTGACTTATCTGACTGTTTTGTTGACATTCCCTTTAGCGCAGCTCCATCTAGTGGACGCAAAACGCAACCCGAACCACTGCTGTAGCTTCTATCCTATGCGCCTTATAATGCGGTGCGCCTTATAGTGCGGAAAATACGGTATTTAGATATTAGATATTTATTCATCCAAGCAATGTTTCAGTAGAAACAAGAAGACATGTTTATTTCATTTTTGAATGTGGCCCTCACTTCCAGCACAATTAACTTGAGGAGAAAAACTGACGGTAGCACAGGAAGCTTTCTACAGTTTTGTTGAATATAATAGAATGAAATTTGAAACAACATGAAACATGCATGAGCATCCCACATCCAAGCATGATTCCAATAAACTCATGTTTTAAGAGTAGACTAAAAACTTTCCTGTTTGATAAAGCTTATAGTTAGGGCTGGCCTAGCCTGGCCCCTAGTTATGCTGCTATAGGCTTAGACTACCGGGGGTCCTCCCATGAGGCACTGAGCTCTTTCTTCCTCTCCCTCTCCTTTTGCACACATTCATGTCCCATTAATGCATATCACTAACTCCACTTCTTCCCCGGAGTCCTTGTGCTTTCTTGTCCCGCAGGTTCCTATCAATCGTGGTTGGACCTCCTGCTGCGGTCCTGCTGTTGTCCTACTCGAAATTTACTGCGATTACTACTGTTTAGTCATAATCTGATTTAATTCTGTTACGACCCTGTACAGCTACTACCATTATTATTGTTACTACTATTGTTATCAAAATCACCGTAATACCTTCTGTATACTTCATTGTCAACAAGTAAAACTATCTGCTCATCAGGAAATTCAGTAATTATTAGCAGTTCCTGACCACTTCTTTGTCATCAATATTATATTGAATTGATAATTCAATATTAAGCTTGACAGCCTCTGTGATGCCTGAACAGTTCATTTAGATTAAACATCTTAAAAATCTTTATGGGTTGTTTGACATGCTGACAGCTCAATGTAAACGTATGAACACAGAATGAGAATGTATTGATATTGAATCACTCAGATCATAGTCAGAGGTGGTCTGGCATGCATATGCATTCTTTTAGCATTGTCCTGAACCACACTAAAAGACTACATACTACTACTACAAAACTGATGATTTCTGTGAATACACATTTCTACACTGTCTTCTTTATGTTTGGTTCATTGCAATGCAAACTGTGTTCAGGTTCACTTATCTGTCAAAATAAGCAGCTGATGTTTATGATCCAAGCCTAAGGTCTCTTTTAATTGACCATGTAATTGAACTGGTAAACTGTAAAATATCTCCATACTCCCTTGGAAATTTTTAACAAGCTATGGTAAATTTGGCATTAAATGCAATACATTAAGTTGCTTCTTTTCTTGTAGAAAACATCAGCTTTGTTTCAGCAGCGAGGAGATACACTATATTGTCAAAAGTATTCGCTCATCTGCCATTACATGCATATGAACTTAAGTGACATCCCATTCTTAATCAATAGGGTTTAATATGAAGTCGGCCCACCCTTTGCAGCTATAACAGCTTCAACTTTTCTGGAAAGGCTTTCCACAAGGTCTGGCTCGCAGTCTTCGCTCTAATTCATCCCAAAGGTGTTCTATCGAGTTGAGGTCAGGACTCGCTCATCCATGACTTTATGGACCTTGTTTTGTGCATTGGTGCGCAGTCAGGTTTGAACAGGAAGGAGCCATCCCCAAACTGTTCCCATAAAGCATGGGAGCATGGAATTGTCCAAAATCTCTTGGTATGCTGAAGTATTCAGAATTCCTTTCACTGGAAGTAAGCCTAGCTCCTGAAAAACAACCCCACACCATAATCCCTTCTCCACCAAACTTCACACTTGGCACAATGCAGTCAGACAAGTACCATTCTCTTGGCAACTGCCAAACCCAGACTCGTACATCAGATTTCTAGATGGAGAAGCATGATTCGTCACTCCAGAGAACACGTCTCCAATGCTCTAGAGTCCAGTGGTAGTGTGCTTTACACCACTGCATCTGATGCTTTGCTTTGCACTTGGTGATGTATGGCTTGGATGCAGCTGCTCAGCCATGGAAACCCATTCCATGAAGCTGTTCTTGAGCTAATCTGAAGTCCACATAAGGTTTGGTGGTCTGCAGTGATTGGCTCTACAGAAACTTGGCGACCTCTGCACACTATGCGCCTCAGCATCCGCTGAACCCGCTGTGTTATTTTACGTGGCCTACCGCTTCGTGGCTTCGTCAATTCAATTTTAGTGCCAGTTCATAAGAGAGTTATCTCGAGAACTTTACAGTTATGTAAACAACACATTCAAAAAAAGAAGAGAATCAGAGAGAAACCGGTCCCAGGGCAAAACCCCACACTGAGTAAGCATTTGGCGACAGTGGCGAGGAGCAGAACCAGACTCAGTGTAGATGGCCTTCTGCTGCGACTGGCTGGGAGGGGGGGCAGGGAGATGGAGAGAGACAAGAGAGGGGGAGAGGACAGACAGGGAGATGGAGAAAGAGAAAGGAGAGGGGGAGTTCCCAATCACTTCCATTTTGTTATAATACCACTGACAGTTGACGGTAGAATGTTTAGCAGCAAGAAAATTTCATGAGTGGACTTGCACAGGTAGTATCCTATCACAGAATTCACTGAGCTCCTGAGAGTGGCCCATTCTTTCACAAATGTTTGTAGAAGCAGTCTGCATGCCTAGGTGCTTGATATTATACACCTGTGGCCATGGAAGTGATTGGAACACCTGAATTCAATTATTTGGATGGGTGAGTGAATTCTTTTGTCATTATAGTGTAGATCTGGCTGTGCAAGACAGCTTTGTATCGAAGTGCATCTTACTTGCCAGTATTTAAAAGCTGTTTGAAAACTCAGTTTTAACTCATGTTCCATTTGCACCATCCATCCATTTTCTATACCGCTTATCCGTCAGGGTCGCGGGGAAGCTGGAGCCTATCCCAGCTGACTACGGGCAAGAGGCGGGGTACACCCTGGACTGGTCGCCAGTCAATCGCTGGGCCAACACACAAAGACAAACAACCACACACTCTCACCTAGGGGAATTTAGAGTAGCCAATTAACCTAATGTGCATGTTTTTGGTATTGTGGTAGGAAACCAGAGCACCCGGAGAAAACCCACGCAGACACAGGGAGAACATGCAAACTCCACACAGAAGGGCCCAGACCGGGATTTGAACCTGGAACCCTCTTGCTATGAGGCGACAGTGGTAACCACTGCACCACCGTCCATTTGCACCAAATTTATGAAATTCTACTGATGGCAAACATATCAAACTTTATGAATACAGTAAATAATAAGCAATACTTCTTTGTCACTCATGTAGAAAGACCCCAGACTCCCTTAAAAAAAACATAATTTTGTTGTTTCTTCTGGAGAGACTTTGCGAAACGCTGTCTACCACAATTCCTAATTATAAGGGCTTGAAAATTTGGCAACTCTTTTATATTCAGTGATTCCTGTCTATTTGATTCAGCATGTCGCTCACTGCTACTGGTCTGCAGGTTAAAAAACAACAACGTAATCTAGTCATTGCAAATGAAAAGATGTATGTGTTTATTTGTATATCGAGGAAGTGGTCACTTTACAAGCATGTAGAGACTCACTGAATACTCTCCTTGATCTTCTCAATGAACAGAACCATGCCAAGAGCAAATGTGACAACTATGACCTTGTGGGACTGATCCCCATTCTGATGAAGCTTTGCGAAACTAGTTCTCCGGTACATTTAAAACAAAATCCCAACCATAGTGCAACTATGAATCTGGGATAAAAACTGTTTTTGAGTCTATTTGCTCATGATGAGGGCTGTATGACTATTTTGTTCCTCCTGAAGTCTATGATCAGCTCTTAGGTGTTGCCGGTGTTAAGGACCAGGTTGTTGGCTGTACTCCACACAGACAGCCGCTCCACCTCGTTCCAATATGCAGCCTCATCACCCTCAGAGATGAGCCCCATAACAGTGATGTCATCAGCAAACTTGATAATGGCATTGCTGGGGTGTGTGGGGGTGCAATCAGTGGGCTATTTTACTTGCCTGTGGGAAGCCAGTGTTGAGGCTGAGGGCTGAGGAGATGTAGGGCCTACTCTGACCCTCTGGGAGCGATCCAACAAGAAGTCCTTTATCCAGAGACAGATGGAGTGGGATAACCCCAGAATTTCCTTGGGGCTGACTGAAAGTCTCTCCATGGTCTCACTGAACTTCTCCCACACTTGAGTTCCTGTCAACATGTTTCATTCCAGGTCACACTGTAATTGCCCATGTGAGTGTGGAAGTCCTCAGTAGGGGAGTCTTCCAGCACCAGTCCGAAGGAGTCCAAGGAGTGGGTACTCTGTTGTTTGTGCATATGCACCAAACAACAGACGCAGAGAAGCAACCCTTTCTTTGACCAGGATAAACTCAAACATGCAGACAGAGAGCCAGGAGGCACCTGCCATCCTTGTCTCACCCACAACAACTCCAGAAAAGAGAAGTGTCCAACCCCTCTCAAGGAGACTGGTTCCAGAGCCCAAGCCGTGTGTAGAGGTGAACCTGACTATATCTAACTGGTATCTCTCAACCACACACACAAGCTCAGGCTCCTTCTTCACCAGTGAGGTGACACTGCATGTCCCAAAAGCTAGCTTCAACAACCAGGGATCAGACCACCAAGGTCTTCAATTTGGTGGTCAACTCTGATTCCACTGGAGGACCTGTCCCTGCTTCAGGCCGGGCACATCCGGGTCCCATGGGCAAAGGCCTGGTCACCAGGCACTTGCTGATGCTTCCCTTCCCCAGGTAGGGCCCCAGGCCGGGGCCCCTGTAACCCTCACAGCAGGGTACCCTTGTCATTTTTGTCTTCTTCATAGCGGTCTTCTTGAACTTTTGAAGCTTTGTCTGATCCGCCCCCCAGGACCAATTTGCCTTGGGAGAGCCTACCAGGGGCAGACAGGCCTCTGACAACATAGCTCTTAGGAAGATTAGATCACTCAAACCCCTCCACCATAATAAGGTGGCGGTTCGTGAAGGGAGTTGGCATTAGCATCAGGTTGAGTATACACCGGAGTTATCATGACCATGACAGTCACATACTTCAGATCAGAGGAGCAGTGAGTGTCTACAGTTTTGGTGTTAGTAGTAGTCCTAGTACTCTAGGAACCACAAGTAACCCTACATCTTGGAAACCTAAAGCTCTGGTGGGATAGTAGGGTACTATTGACTATTTAAGATATGATGGTACCTAGCCGTTCAGGGCTTTATGTGTGAGGAGAAGAATTTTAAACTCTATCCTGGATTTTACAGGTAGCCAATGTAGAGAAACCAGAGATATGATCTCTAACACTGGTTCTTGTGAGTAATTGTGCAGCAGCATTCTGGATTAGCTCGAGAGTCTTTAGAGAGAGCGAGGGAGTTACAATAATCCAGCCTGGAAGTACTAAATGAATAGAAATTTTTTTTTGCATCTTTCTGAATCAGAATGTGTCTAAGTCTTGCATTATTTCCTTCAGGTGGAGTTCGAGGCCAATGCTAAGCTATCTAGAGTTGCTATAACATTGGATTATTTGTTTCTAAGGTGCTCAGGGCCCAGAACAATAACTTCAGTTTTGTCCGAATTTAGAAGTAGAAAATTGCAAGTCATCCGAGTTTTTATGTCTTTAAAACATGCCTGAAGTTTGGCTAGCTGATTCGTTTCATCGTGTTTCATTGGCAAGTATAATTGTGTGTCATCTACATAACATTGAAAATATATGGAGTGTTTGCTAATAATATCACCGATGGGGAGCATATAAAGGGTGAATAGTATTTGTATACTTTATTATGTTTATTTGAAGTTTATATGTCTTTATAAATTGTTCAGATGACATGGGACTGTATGTATTATTATTTACATTTACATAGTGTGCTGTGAACTGCCTGCAACCAGCTAATGAAGATTGTTTATTTTGCACCCTCGGAAAGAGGAGCGATGTATGGGATTTGGTTATTTTAGCGATATTTGTAATGTTTACTTGCAATGTTTACATGGTTTATCAATTTATTGTTTTGGTTGAGCAATTTATAAACATGTTGTGACAATTCTCATATTGTATTGTGTTCATATGTGTGTATGTTCGTCATTCATGAGATTACACACTTTATAATTACATGGTAATTTACTTAGCAAATACTAAGTGACTGCATTTGATACTGTTTAAAGGCTGAACCTAATATGATTTAAAGGGATTTTAGTGTGTGATAGTAGATCATCAGTAACACTGCCTGGCATCTTGCTTGTTAATGTGTGCCCATATTAGTGCATACTTGAGGTGTAAATGTCTGATGTGAGTGATTATATAGGTTTGTTAAAGTCACCACTTAACAAATTTGAGTACAGACATAAGACACTTAAAGCTTGCAACATAACAAACACACAAACAAACAACATGTCAGAACCCACTGAAGAAGCAGACAACTGTACTCTTGGAGCAGGAGTTTGGTCCGCATTGCCGGCAGTAAGTCGGACCTGTTCCCAGTGCATGTTGGCCTCCAGCAGGGCTGCCCTTTGTCACCGGTCCTGTTCATTATTTTTATGGACAGGATTTCTAGGCGTAGCCAGGGGCCGGAGGGTGCCTGGTTTGGGAACCACAGGATTTCTTCTCTGCGTTTTGCGGATGATGATGTCCTGTTGGCTTCTTCAGGCCAGGACCTTCAGCATGCGCTGGGGAGGTTTGCAGCCGAGTGCGAAGCAGCTGGAATGAGAATCAGCACCTCTAAATCCGAGGCCATGGTTCTCGACCGGAAAAAGGTGGTCTGTCCCCTCCAGGTTGGAGGAGAGTTCCTGCCTCAGGTGGAGGAGTTTAAGTATCTCGGGGTCTTGTTCACGAGTGAGGGAAGATGGGAACGTGAGATTGACAGGCGGATTGGTGCAGCAACAGCAGTAATGCGGTGGTTGTATCGGTCCGTCGTGGTAAAGAGAGAGCTGAGCCGTAAGGTGAAGATCTCAATTTACCAGTCAATCTACGTTCCTACCCTCACCTATGGTCATGAACTTTGGGTCATGACCGAAAGAACGAGATCTCGGATACAAGCGGCTGAAATGAGCTGGAGACAGTGTCTGGGGAGAGGGAAGTCTGGGTATCCCTGCTCAAGCTGCTGCCCCCGCGACCCGGTCCCGTATGAAGCTGAAGAAGATGGATGGATGGAAGGATCCGAAATAAAACTCTGTTGACACATTTACCAATAAACTGTTTAAATTATTGTAAATGGACTTACGTGCATTGTTGATAGTGGACATACAAGTTTTTTCTACTATGCACTCCAATGACGTGTGGTTATTTACAATCCTCTAGTGTCATTTTTATGTCCCATCAAACTTGATTGCAGGCTATTCTACATATCCACTTAACACATTACACTAACAAAACTTTCGGTTCGCATTTTATATTGAAATCAAGATAAATCATGGGCAAATAGTAAACTGATATTGACATGCACACATGAGTTTTAATCGGTTCAGGGAAATCACGGACCATGTTTACCATTGGCTTAAAAAAATATCTAGCCAACCCAAATTACCCTTCTGGAATCTTGGCTCAGCTTACCTTGAGGCCGACAAAAGGCTAAAAACTGTCTGGACAGATAACAATCCTCTCACATACATCCTAATTAAGCCAAAACTGGATGCCTGCAAGCAACGGTGGGTCTCCAAGCTGGCACCATACTGCTTTGAGATTAAGTATGTCCCTGGCAAGCTAAATGTTAGATAGATAGATAGATAGATACTTTATTGATCCTGAGGGAAATTCAAGCATCCAGTAGCCCATTACAGCAGTGTAGGTTAGTCAAAGGTAAGTAAACAAACAACCAAACAAGGCCTAACTGTTAGTGGGAAAAATAGACTAAACATACTAAATAAACTAACATATGCTACATCATCTGTTGTGGCAGATGCTTTGAGTAGGAGCCCATTTTTGAAGCCCTGGTCCAACGTCTTCTGTCAGAGCCTTACCCTGAGTTTCTGGATCAAGCTTGTGGCATGAGTGATGAAGCTGTGCAGGGTGCTTTCCGTTTGACATGTCAGCCCCAGTTGTTGGGCAGTCTCTCTCCCTCCACCGCTGCTAATTTTCCTATGTCTGAGGATGATATCTCCTCAGTCCTGTCCTCCATCAGTGACTGGGACTCAGCTATCCAGCTGTCTCTGGCTGACCACCTCCCAAACATGGTTATACCTGGCTTGGATGTTTCCATCACATTGACTGCTGCTGACCTCCTGTCCCACCAGAAACAGGATTTTGTTGAACGGAAGTGTTGCCCATTTAGACGTGAACGTTGCCATGAGAGTGAGGAGGCTTTGCGACTTCTGAGGCATTGGAACAAACTCACACTGTCCATTCATCCATCCATCTTCTTCCACTTCATCCGGGACCGGGTCACGGCGAGCAGCTTGAGCAGGGATGCCCAGACTTTCCTCTCCCCAGACCCTTTCTCCAGCTCTTCCGGGCAGACCCCAAGGCGTTCCCAGGCCAGTTGAGTGACATAGTCCCTCCAGCGTGTCCTGGGTCTTCCTCGGGGCCTCCTCCCGGTGGGGCATGCCTGGAACACCTCCCCAGGAAGGCGTCCAGGGGGCATCCGAAACAAATGCCCGAGCCACCTCAACTGGCTCCTTTCGATGTGGAGGAGCAGTGGCTCTACTCTGAGCTCCTCCCGGGTGACAGAGCTCACACTCACACAAACTTACACTGCTGGATAGCATTCTCTATTGGGTCTCAAAGGACCCGCTAACCAAGTCCAAGAGGTTCCAGTTTGTTGTCCCTAACTCTGTGCTGTTGTCTGGTGTTCACGACAACACAGGGGATCAGGGTCAACTACGCACATTCTCTTTGACCTGTCAGTGCTTCTTCTGCCACGATATGGAGAAGGATGTGCGCAGTCACGTTAGAAACTGTCCCAGATGCCTTCTCAGTAAGACCCCAGAGCCAGCTGTGAGAGCCCCTTAAAAGAGGATTAAGACCACTGCTCCATTAGAGCTTGTATGTATGGACTTTTGGTCAGCCGAGGAAAACAACAAATCTGTGGATGTCCTTCTGATCACTGATCATTTCACGAAGCTAGCCCATGCTTTTCAGTGACAGGACCAGACTGCAAAGAGAGAGGCAAAGAAACTCTGGGTTGGATTCTTCTGTGCTTATGGCTTTCCACAACGGCAATCAGCGTGCAAATTTTTCTTAGTCTTCATTTTCAGATTCTTCTGGGACATACTCTGGGGAGTTATCCTTGTCAGTCTCGAGTGATTCTTGAATAAGCAAACGAAGCCGGCTTCTCTTCCGCAGACGAACAAGCAGTGGGGGGTAAGAAATGTGGGAGATACGTTTTATTTTGATTGACACTCCTGACATTCAATGGAGATACATTTCAAATACATGATACAAAATGTTTTTTCATTGGTCGTATAAATACTCAACACATCAGTTGCTAGGGAGGAATGCGGACATGCCTTGTAAAATGTAAAATGTCAAAAACGTAAAAAGTGGAGATACGTTTGTTCGTCGGACAGCGACGATATCAGGGTGCTTGGGAGGTCCTTAAAAAAAAGTATGGAAACCCATTCACTGTTCAAAAGGCCTTTAGAGTAGAGCTTGTAAAGTGTCCAAAGATCGCTGCAAATGACCCCATCGCACTCAGTGCGAGAGTTTCTTAAAGGATGCTCTGAGGCCATTCCACATGTTAAAGGACTGGACATTCTCAATGACTGTGGGGAGAATCACAAACTCCTTAAAAGGCTTCCTGGTTGGTTGGTTCGTAAGTGGAGTATTATTGCCATGGAAGAATTAGACCAAAGTGGAAATTATAAAAGTTTGCATGCTTTACAGAGATCATGGCAAGAGAGGCCAGAAACGCATGCAACCCCATTGCTTTATGGGGTGCCATTTGTAAAGCGGCTCACGCTGAAAATAACAGCAACATTTTGTCACATTTAGTTTCGAACAATGTTTAAAAAACTGGTATGAACTTTTGAGGGTCACTTTTTTGCACATTTACAAGAATATTTGTCAACTCATAGATATTTAAAATAGCTAAATCCAAATATTAAATGTTTAAGATAAGAAAATGTTTCACCTAAATGTTAAATTTAAATCTAAATCTAAATGTTAAATCTAAATATTAAATCTCATTGTTAAATCTAAATGTTTTGGGTGAAACTAAATATTTAACTGATATGCAAATTAAAAATGCCGGTAACTGGAAGTACCAAAATTAAAGCTTGAGGAGGTCAGTGTGTGTTTATAGTGTCAAATAACGAATATAAACAACAAACTTTATTTCCCCAAACATGTTTTTTCAGTCTGTGACACTGAGAAAATGTTTCATAAGTTCACTTTCTCACCTGAATGTTGTAATCTCCTGAAGTTCCTTTGATGAGAGGGAGGTCAGTTGGAAGCAGAACCGCAAGAACACAGAATGACAGTCCACCTCTTCGGTGCTGCCTCCTCCCCTGGGTGTGCCACTTTCAGACTTAGGTACATGACACAGCAACACAAGACCAACTATCCCTTAGCAGCCGCCTTTGTGGAGAAAAATTTCTATGTGGATGATGGGTTGATCAGTGTCCCAACCATGGAGTAGGCTAAAGAACTAATAATCAAGGCACAGCAACTTTGCAAACGTACAGGCTTACAGCTACATAAGTTTAACTCGATCCGAAGAGAACTACTTAAGCGACCACCAGCCCTCTCAGCCTCAACCAGGAACTTTACCAGAAGTGGTCCATGGAAACCGACACCCTTACCTTCAATATCGATGTCAAAGACCAACCTCCAACTCGTTGTGGTATCCTGCCAGCTGTCGCCTCGCTCTACAACCCACTTATGACTCCTTTCACCCTGAGAGGGAAATGTATCCTGCAGGAGATATGTCACCGAGGTGTTGGATGGGATTAACCCATTCCTGTAAATCTTCTGTCACGCAGGGAGGAGTGGAAGAATGGTTTCAAAAGTTTGAAGGAGATCACCATACCCCGATGCTGTGTCCCTCACAACAACATAAAATTGTTAGGGGTTGAACTGCACCACTTTGTAGATGCCAGCACTACAGGATATGGTGCATGTTCCTACCTAAGATACACAAACAACAAAGATGAGAGCCATTGCAGTCTTGTAATGGCAAAGGCCAGAGTAGCTCCAACCAAGACATTAAGTATCCCTAGATTTGAACTCTCAGCTGCTGTCACAGCCGCCAGAATGAGTGCCATGTTAAAGACAGAACTTCAGATGAAAATCGATGAGTTTTTTTAGACTGACTCTCAGGTGGTGCTAGGGTATATCTGCACTGAAGCACGAAGGTTCTATGTTTTGTGGCCAACCATGTTCAACTGATAAGAGGGAGTACAGATCCCAACCAATGGCACTATGTTGACACAACCCAAAACCAAGCTGACCATGCATCAAGAGGTTTTAATGCAGAAGAAATCTCTACATCTAACTGGTTGTCTGGGCCCAGATTCCTGTGGGAGCAAGAGGTGCACTCACCACCTAATTCATCGATTGAACTGCTTGTCAGAGATCGAGACGTCAAAACAACTCAAGTATTTGCAACCCTTTAAGTGAATGATGTCCTAAGCCACCTGAACCGGCTTTCCACCTGGAAAAAGCTCATTAAGGTTGTTGCAAGAACCAAGAGAGCTAAGGAAACCCAGCAACATGCCGACTGCTTGACCACTGAAGAACGTAATTTTTTCAGTTCAATTTTATTTAAAGTGCTAATTCATAACAGAGTTATTTCAAAACACTTTACAGGTGTGTAAACCACACATTCAAAAAAAGAAGGGAATCAGAGAGAAACAAGTCCCAGGGCAAAGCCCCACAATGAGTAAGCATTTGGCGACAGTGGCAAGTAAAAACTTCCTTTTAACAGGCAGAAATCTCGAGCAGAACCAGACTCAGTGTGACGGCTTTCTGCTGCAACCGGATGGGGGGGCGGCTGAGGTGGTGATTAAGCTGGTTCAACAACAAGCCTTCTCTCAAGAGATAAAGATGTTTCTAAAGAGTCATAAAGGTAAGTGTCTTCCAAAATCAAGTCCTCTTTTTCATCTTGACCCCATTCTAGATGAAGGACTGCTTTGTGTTGGAGGAAGACTAAAGGAGTTGGCCCTCAGTGAAGAACTAAAGTACCCCATTATCCTCCCAAGGGACAGTCACATCACTGATCTGATTATAGCTCATTACCATGCCAAAATCTGTCATCAGGTGCGGAATCAGACACTGATGGAACTACAAGTCAGGCCTCCACTCCATGCCAGGCTGCCTTGCTACATCAGGCCACCACAGAGCCGAGCCTTCAGCCTGCAGGGGATCCAACGGCAGCTCTGGAATTGGTGGTTCATCTGGGCGCTGTACTCAGGCCGACCTCCCGAAGCCTCATGTTGGGTCCAGGCCCAGCATTTGGGCAGACGTCCTGAGGTGTCAAGCCCCACCTGGGTGTTGAACTGGGACCGCCTGCCCAAGGTTTCAGGTCGGGCCCATGTCCTACACCCAGACTACCTCCATGACTTGTTTTTTTTTTCTTATTTTTGCTCCTTGTTTTTCCTGGTCTTGTCTACTTAGTCCTCGTCTTCCCGGTCACATTTGTCAGTTCGTTGTCATGTGTCTTGTAGTTTGGTGTCGTTGTTCTTGGTTTGCATTTGCTTCCTGTCAGTTAGTGCTTTTGCTTCTGTTTGGATGTTTTTGCTTCTGCCTCGTCCTTGTGTCTGGAAAAGTTTTGTTTCGTCATGCCATGTTTTGTCTCCATGGTTTGTCCATGATCCCATGCCAGAGTAAGTGTGTGCTTTATGAGTTTTGCTAATATTAAAAGACTGTTATTTTGGACCTCTGCCTCCTTGCCTCTCTGTGTGATTTGATTATAGGAATACAAGGTTGAATCACGCTATGACCTGGCAGCAGTGCTGAAAAGAAACCTGGGGTTTCTTTCTTATTAACCTCAATTAATATTGAGTAAAAGGCTGCTCTGCAATGAGTGGTACTCAATAATTGTGATGAGATTTATGAAAGAGTCATACCTAAGTTTAGGCTTTGGATTGTGTAGGAGCCTAAATGTAATTTTAGTTAATTAATATTTGTACAAAGTATTTAAGTTCATAAATCTGCACTAAAGACATTGAGTTACTTGCTGTTGGTTGGCATTTGGCCTTATTACATCCCAAGGGAGTTTTCGCATGTTATTGTGTTTATTGTGTACATCCCTCCCTCGGGCCGATGCACCAGCCGCCTGTGAGTTGCTCCACAGTACAGTGACCAGGATGCAGACACAGCACCCACAGTCCCTCCTGCTTATCAGTGGAGACTTCAATAGAGCCTCTCTATCTTCCATTCTCCCCACATTCACACAGCATGTGAAGTGCCACACCAGGGACAACAAGATGCTGGACCTTTTGTATGCTAATGTCAAAGACGCATACACATTCGCCCCCCTCTCCCGCTTGGACGCTCTGATCACTGTCTCGTTCATCTGCTCCCTGAATACACACCCAGGGTGAGAAGAGAGCCTGCACAGAAGAAGTCTGTGAAAGTGTGGACTGATGAGGCCAGTGAGAGACTGAGAGACTGTTTCCAAACTACAGACTGGGAGACACTTTACAGCTCTTATGGTGATCAATGGCCTGACTGACTGCATCACAGACTATATCAACTTCTGTGTGGAGAACACCTTACCAGAGGGTACGGTGTTTCTCCAACAACAAGCCCTGGGTGACCCCTGAGCTAAAAGCCCTGTTGAACCAGAAGAAGAGGGCTTTCTTTTCTGGGGAAAGAGTGAAACAGAAGATAGTTCAGTGTCATCTCAAGCACGCAATCAGGCGGGCCAAGAACAGCTGCAAGGAGAAGCTGGAGGAGCGACTGGAATGGAACAATACACGAGATGTGTGGAGGGGCCTGAAGACCATCTCAGGACATGGACAGAGTGGAGCCAGAGGGAATTAAACCTGTTTTTCAACAGGTTTAATCACTTTTCTAATCCCTCTGCCACCCATCCTCTCCCCTCTGCACACATCTCCAGGCCAGCAGACACTACCACCATCACCAGACCATCACTGTCCTCTACTCCACCTTCCATCACCTCCCATCACCCCCCTGTCTTCACACCACTTCACACTAGCCTCCTCTTCCACTATCAGCCCAACCCTATTGTACACTCCTTTCCCCTCCCAACCCCCCTCTCTCACCCCTCTTCTTAACATCGGACTAGGTGAGGAGAGAACTGAGGTGGTCATGTACACCTTCAACCTGAGCCTTAGCCTGGAGAGGGTCCCTGTCCTGTGGAAGACCTCCTGTGTGGTTCCAGTTTCTAAGACTGCACACTCCACACGCTGCAGTTTACCTACAGGCCAAACATCGGGGTGGATGACGTTGTCATCTACCTGCTGCACCGGGCGCTGATTCTGATTCACTCACCTGGAGAGTGCTGGGAGCGCTGTGAGAATCATGTTTTTTAACTTCTCAAGCACATTCAACACAATTCAACCGGTGCTGCTGAGAGGGAAGCTGGAGAAAGCAGGTGTGGACGGACATTTGGCTGCTTGGATCATCGATTACCTCACCAACAGGTCACAGTATGTGTCATGCCTGGTGTTTTTTGGTTATGCTTTGTCTTTTGATTTCTGTCCATGTGCCATGTTCCATGTTTGTCTTGTGTTTCCATGTATTATGTTCAAGGTTTTTGTCATGTCCTGTTTTATTTTGAAAGTGTCTCTTCCCCTGTGTGCCCTGTATTCATGTAGCTTTGCTTTTAGTTTTCCTGATTGCTTTCTCCCTCCTGATGTGTGTCACCTGTGTCTCGTTGTCTTGTCTATTTAGTCCTTGTCTTCCCAGTCACTGTTGTCAGAGCGTCTGTGTTTATTCCCCATGCCATGCCAGGATCTGCATTATTTCCTCCATGCTATGCCAGGATCTGCGTTTTTCCATGTCATGATTAATTTTTGCCTTGCCATGCCATGCCATGCCTTGTTTTTTTTTGTAGATTTTCTGCCACGGTAAGAGTGAGCTTATTAGTTGGTTTTTTGTTTTAATTAATAAAAGACATTTGTTTTTGGACCTCCACCACGCCTGCCAGCCGCTTTTTGACTCTGCATCGGGGTTCAGTAAATTTCTGCGTCAGCGACGCCGCCAATTCGTGACAGAACGCTCTGACCACAATGAACCCCGCAGAGTCACCGTTTTGGGGCACCAGACTGGCAATCAGGCCCCCTCCCAGTCTGGGCCACCTCTGGAAGGTGCACATGCACCGCTTGAGGTCCAGGGGAGGCCTGCACCCAGCGACAGGCTTCCCACAGCCGGTGCAGACTCCGCGGACTGAGCCGCCTGCCGCCGCGGAGATCTTCGTACCTGTTCCTGCTCCGCGGACCAGGCCGCCTGCCGCCGCGGAGGTCACAGTTCCTGTCCCTGTTCCTGCTCCACGGACCAGGCCGCCTGCCGCCGCGGAGGTCACAGTTCCTGTACCTGTTCTTGCTCCGCGGACCAGGCTGCCTGCCGCCGCGGAGGTCTTCGATCCTGTCCCTGCTCCGCGAACCAGGCCGCCTGCCGCCGCGGAGGTCAAAGTCCCTGTCCCTGCTCCGCGAACCAGGCCGCCTGCCGCCGCGGAGGTCAAAGTCCCTGTCCCTGCTCCGCGGACCAGGCCGCCTGCCGCCGCGGAGGTCTCCGTTCCTGTACCTGCTCCGCGGACCAGGCCGCCTGCCGCCGCGGAGGTCTCCGTTCCTGTACCTGCTCCGCGGACCAGGCCGCCTGCCGCCGCGGAGGTTTTCGTTCCTGTCCCTGCTCCGCGAACCAGGCCGCCTGCCGCCGCGGAGGTCTCCGTTCCTGTACCTGCTCCGCGGACCAGGCCGCCTGCCGCCGCGGAGGTCTTTGTTCCTGTCCCAGCCCCACGGACCAGGCCACCCGCCGTCTCAGGACTCCAAGCTTCAGCTGATGGACCGCAGCCCACTGTTCCAGGACTGGGTTCACCAGCACCCCAAGCTACGCCAGGGCTCTATGCTTCAGCTGATGGACCGCAGCCCACTGTTCCAGGTCTGGGTCCACCAGCACCCCAAGCTACGCCAGGGCCCCATGCTTCAGCTGATGGACCGCGGCCCACTGTTCCAGGGCTGGGTCTGTCTGCCTTCACGCCTCGTCTCACCCGGTCTCCTCGTCAGGTCCCCAGGTCTCCACGTCTCGCCAAGTTTCCACGTCTCGTCAGGTCACCACGTCATGCCGCCAAGTTTCCACGTCTCGTCAGGTCACCACGTCATGCCGCCAAGTCTCCACGTCAGGTCACCAAGTCTCCACGTCTCGTCAGGTCTCCACGTCAGGTCACCAAGTCTCCACGTCTCGTCAGGTCTCCACGTCAGGTCACCAAGTCCCCACGTCTCGTCAGGTCTCCACGTCAGGTCACCAAGTCTCCACGTCTCGTCAGGTCTCCATGCCTCGTCGGGCCGCCACAGAGGCGGTTCTTTGTTCGGCCGTTGGCCCTGACCCAGCACTCGGGCAGACCGCCTGAGGCCTCATGTTGGGTCCTGGCCCAGCATTTGGGCAGACCCCCTGACACGTCACACCCCACCTGGGTGTCGAACTGGGGCCGCCCGCCCGAGATTCCAGTCGGGCCAACGCCCTACACTGGGGCTGAAGCACTGACTTTGTTTTTCTTGGTTTAGGGACATCTGGGATCTGTCCCTTAAGGGGGGGGTTCTGTCATGCCTGGTGTTTTTTGGTTATGCTTTGTCTTTTGATTTCTGTCCATGTGCCATGTTCCATGTTTGTCTTGTGTTTCCATGTATTATGTTCAAGGTTTTTGTCATGTCCTGTTTTATTTTGAAAGTGTCTCTTCCCCTGTGTGCCCTGTATTCATGTAGCTTTGCTTTTAGTTTTCCTGATTGCTTTCTCCCTCCTGATGTGTGTCACCTGTGTCTCGTTGTCTTGTCTATTTAGTCCTTGTCTTCCCAGTCACTGTTGTCAGAGCGTCTGTGTTTATTCCCCATGCCATGCCAGGATCTGCATTATTTCCTCCATGCTATGCCAGGATCTGCGTTTTTCCATGTCATGATTAATTTTTGCCTTGCCATGCCATGCCATGCCTTGTTTTTTTTTGTAGATTTTCTGCCACGGTAAGAGTGAGCTTATTAGTTGGTTTTTTGTTTTAATTAATAAAAGACATTTGTTTTTGGACCTCCACCACGCCTGCCAGCCGCTTTTTGACTCTGCATCGGGGTTCAGTAAATTTCTGCGTCAGCGACGCCGCCAATTCGTGACAGTATGTGAGACTGCGTAACTGTGTGTCTGCAGCACGGGGCCCCCCAGGGAACAGTACTCTCACCTTTCCTCTTCACCCTCTACACCTCGGACTTCACCTACAACACCAGCAGATGTCAACTCCAGAAGTTCTCTGACGACTGGTCACATAACACCGATGCCCTGTACAAGAAGGGCCAAAGTCGCCTCCACCTTCTGAGGAGACTGAGGTCCTTTGGAGTGTGCAGGCCCCTCCTAAGGACTTTTTATGACTCTGTGGTAGCCTCTGCTATTCACTACGCTGTGGTCTGTTGGGGACCGGGCAGCACAGACTGGGACAGGAAGAGACTAAATAAGCTGGTCAGGGGGGCCAGCTCTGTCCTGGGCTGCCCACTGGACTCCGTGGAGCAGGTGGGTGAGAGGAGGATGTTAGTCGAGCTGACATCCATCATGGACAACACCTCTCACCCTCTGCATCAGACAGTGGAGGCTCTGAGCAGCTCCTTCAGTGGCAGACTGCTACACCTTCAGTGCATGAAGGAGCGCTACCGCAGGTCCTTCATTCCCGCTGCTGTTAGACTGTATAATTCTATGGTCTAGTCCTCTTTCCTCCCTTATGAGGACTTGTATATAGCTGTATATTGTACTGTTTTTACTTACCTTGTAAATTGTTCATTTATTTTACCTCTACATTCTTTTGTAACTATTTACAAAATTCACAACACGTGAATTTCCCTGCTGCGGGATCAATAAAGTTCATCTTATCTTATGTTGAACGGGGATTCTATTTCCCACTTTTTTCAGATTTTCTCAGTTTTGAATGAGTATTTGTGTCAATTTTTGTTTCATTTTTTGAAGTAAACAGCGGAACTGAATCGAGATGAGTTTTGTTTTGGTTTTTTTGTCGTTGAAATGAATTACAGCGTCAAACTGAGGCTTCATCAATAAGGAAACTACAATAGCTATAAAAGAAAACCAACAACAACAAAAACTTTCTTCACGGATCAATGGAACGTGGAACGGCCTGACTCAAAACGGATCCAGAAGAAGGAAACAACACTTTGACTTTTGGGAAAAAAAAAAAACAATAAGGTGCGTATGAGTACTAAATAAGGAAAAAAAGGGGATTGTTGAATGAAGAAGTGGAATACTGCAGTGCTTTGACATTTTCATTGATAAAATGTGAAAAAATGCTTGTCATGGATGAACAGCACAGTGGAAAATGAACAATAAAAATGACTGAGAAGGCTGCAGAAGAACAGGGTTAGATATATTCAGGCATGCAGGTACAAGCTATCCCAACAAGTTAGCTTTATGAAGCAAACTGAACAATCAATGGAACATTATGCAAATGTTGACACTGTAAAAAATAAACTTTGTGCTGACTTTAGTGGCTTGCAGCAAGAATTGATGAAGAGTGAAGAGTGTGATGGACAGGTAGCACCTGCAGATTGTAATTCTACATCACAAAAGGTGACCACTAGAAGTCAAAGTAGATCTGCATCACAATGTGGAAGCATGCTCTTGTCATCTTCTTCAGTCAGACTAAATGCGTAAATGTAGCGAACAGCATTAAAGGCAGAGAAGGATAAAAGCTACAATGAAGACTGGAAAGACTGTTCCTGTTGCGGTAAGCATCTTACATAAGTTCCTGTTCTTGCTTGTTACTGGTGTTACGAGCAGCTCCGTCTGTGCTTTAATTTAATAATACTTAGTAGTAGTCAGGAACGTGAAGTTAGCGACACCACTGACTACGGTCTGCGTTCCTGGGTCCAGAGTGGGCGATGTTGAATCATATCTAAAACTACTGGCAAAGGATAAGCGTAAATACAATAAAATAGTAATACATGTCGGCAGTAATGACACCCGTCTGCACCAAAGATGGAACAGTGTGTACTTTTGCAAAAACTATGTTGAACTCCATAGTTTTCTCTGGACCCCTACCCAATCTGACCAGTGATGACATGTACAGCCGCATGTCATCATTCAATCACTGGCTGTCGAGGTGGTGTCCAGCAAATAATGTGGGCTTTGTAAATAACTGGCAGACCTTTTGGGGAAGACCTGGTCTCATCAGGAGAGATGGCATTCATCCCACTTTGGATGGAGCAGCTCTCATATCTAGAAATCTGACTCTGTTTCTTATTAAACCAAAACCCTGACAACCCAGAGTTGAGACCAGGAGGCAGAGTTGCAGTCCTACACGCCTCTCTGCGCTTCCATTACAGTTACCCACCCAAAATCCCATAGAGACCGTGCCTGTCCCCCGATCACTTAAGTTAATTAAATCAAATACTAGTAAATGAGTTAATATTGGACTATAATATAGATTTATTTTGTTGAACCGAAACCTGTCTTCGGCCAGAAGAATATGTCAGAATATGTCCCCACAGTCATATTAACACCCACATTCCTCGGGACACCGGCCGAGGAAGTGGAGTTGCAGCCATTTTATTCATCCAAGCCAACAACATGCCTCTTAGACCCCATCCCTACCAACCTTCTCAAAGAAGCTTTACCCTTACTTAGCACCTGTCTATTAGACATGATCAATCTGTCCCTGATAACAGGCTATGTATCCCAGTCCTTTAAAGTAGCTGTAGTCAAACCTCTCCTTAAAAAACACACACTTGACCCAGAGGTTTTAAGCAACTATAGACCAATATCTAACCTTCTATTTCTTTCCAAGATCCTTGAAAGAACAGTCGCCAATCAGTTATGTGACTTTCTTCAAAATAATAACTTATTTGAAAATTTTCAATCTGGCTTTAGAGCTCATCGCAGCACAGAAACAGCATTGGTCAAAGTCACAAATGACCTCCTCCTGGCATCAGACAAGGGATTTATCTCTGTCCTTGTACTGTTAGACCTTAGTGCTGCATTTGACACCATTGACCACTCTATATTACTGCACAGATTGGAACACCTAATTGGCATCAAAGGAACTGCATTAAGCTGGTTTCAGTCTTATTTATCACATCGATTTCAATTTGTTCATGTTAATGATACATCGTCTACACTCACAAAAGTTAGTCATGGAGTTCCCCAAGGTTCTGTCCTTGGGCCAATATTATTCAGCCTGTATATGCTCCCCATTGGTGATATTATTAGGAAACACTCCATACATTTTCATTGTTATGCGGATGACACACAATTGTACTTATCAATGAAACCAGATGAAACAAATCAGCTAGTCAAGCTTCAGGCATGTCTTAAAGACATACAAACCTGGATGACCAGCAATTTCCCACTTCTAAATTCAGGCAAAACTGAAGTTATTGTTCTGGGCCCCGAACACCTTAGAAACAAATTATGCAGTGATATTGCATTGCCAGATGGCTTAGCCGTGGCCTCCACTGTAAGAAATTTAGGAGTTATCTTTGACCAGGACATGTCCTTTAACTCGCACATAGCAAATATTTCAAAGACTGCATTCTTTCACCTCCGCAATATCGCAAAGATTAGGCACATTCTGAGTCAGAAAGATGCAGAAAAATTAGTCCATGCAACACCATGTCTCGTTCCGGTACCGAAGAACAACCACCCAAACTCACACAGTGACTACAGCTGGACAGGGCAGGCATCACTGTGAGAGTCATGTTCTTCGACTTTTCCAGTGCTTTTAACACCATAAGACCTACTCTTATGACTCCCTGGTCACCTGGATTGGGAACTACCTCACTGGCCGGCCACAGTACGTGAGGCTGCAGAACACCACCTCGGACACCATACCGAGCAGCACAGGGGCACCCCAGGAGACGGTCCTCTCACCCTATCTGTTCACACTATACACCTTTGATTTCAGGTACAGCTCACAATCCTGCCATCTGTAGAAGTTTTCGGACGGCTCTGCCATTGTGGGCTGCATCACTGGTGACCAGGAAGCTGAATACCGAGGTGTGGTGGACAGCTTCGTGGAGTGGTGTTGACAGAACCACCTGCAGCTCAACATAGAGAAAACTAAAGAGCTGAGGGTGGACTTCAGGAAGATGAGTATCCCCCATAATTCTATCAACATCAGGGGTACTGAGATGGACATTGTGGACTGCTACAAGTATCTAGGGGTCCACATAGACAATCAGAATCAGAATCAGAATTCCTTTATTTATCCCTGGAGGGAAATTCTTGTTCTTACAGACATTGCACATGCAGTATTCCTGACCAAGAAAGGAGAAAAGTGTGGAGTATAAAAAATAGGATAAACAATAAAGATAGGATAAACAAAATCTCAAAGTACAGGTATTTACAAAAACTGCATTCAAAATTTTTAAGAAAATTTAAAATGCAGGTATGTACATGTGTAGAAAACCAATATATACATTGTATATATAAAGTGAGTGTGTCCGTCACAGTGCTGAGTTTAACAGTTTGATGGCGACAGGCAGGAATGATTTCCTGTGTCGCTCTGTGGTGCATCGTGGCAGTAAGAATCTTAAACAATAAACTGGACTGGACTGTCAACACCAATGCCCTCTAGAAAGGGCAGAGTCGCCTTTAATGTCTGCAGGACAATGCTGCAGATGTTTTACCACTCAGTGGTCTCCAGTGTCATCTTATGTGCTGTGATGTGCTGGGGCAGCAGGGTGAAGACAGGTGATGCCAACAGGCTCGATAAGCCCATCACGAGAGCTGGCTCTGTCCTGGGAGAGGAACTGCAGTCTCTGGCAGAGGTGTTTTTGAGCAGAGGATGCTGAGGAAACTGCTCAACATCCTCAACAACAAGTCACACCCCCTGCATGTACTACTATCCTACTATCAACACTTGAAGATTGTATCTGCACCTTATCTGTTCCATTCTGCACCTTATCTGCGGTTATCTATGTCATGCATATACTCTGTTATTTTCTTTTTTTCTTATAGTACTCAGTTACTTTTTTTATACTACCCTGTTATTTTATATTTTGTGTTGATTACTTGATACTTTTATTTGCCTCTTTGTGTTGCAACCCTGGCACAACAATTTCCTGCGGGATCAATACAATTCTTATCTTATCTGTATTTAAGAAAGCTTTCAAAGGAAAGAATCTGACAACTTTACCAAAGCAGAAACAGAACTTGTGAAATACTGTCAAAAGCAAAGTTTCAAAGAAAGATTGATAAATAGGCTTGAATCAAAATTGTCTGCAAATCCACCTCCTTCGCATGTATGAGGCCCTGGGTTCAATCCCCAGCATCTCCGGGGGCAGTCGTGGATCAACGGTTAGGGTGTCGGACCCGTAACCGGTGGATCGCTGGTTCGATTCCCCGTCCCGGTGTCCATGGCTGAGGTACCCTTGAGCAAGATACCTAACCCCCACTGCTCCCCGGGCGCTGCACGCGGTCGCCCACTGCCCCGGGTTTGCTGTGTGTGTGTGCACGTCACTTGGGTGGGTTAAATGCAGAGCACAAATTTCGTTGGAGTGAGTTCCCTCCAATGACAAAATATGTCACTTTCTTTCTTTCTTTCTCCTCACATGGTGTCTCCAGGAATGTGAGCATTGATAATGAAATATCCTGGTTTGCAATCTCCATTCCAGTTGATCACAAAGGTGTTCGATGGGGTTGAGGTCAGGTCTTTGTGTGGGCCAATCAAGTTCTTCCACGCCAAACTCATCCAGTGGAGAAGGGCCCTGCCCAAACTGTTACCACAAAGTTGCAAGCATAGCATTGTCCACAATATTTTAGTATGCTGAAGGATTAAGACTTCCCTTCACTGGAAGTAAAGGGATGAGCCCAACCCCTGCAAAACAGCCCAATAAAGAGGTTTGTCTGGATACTTTTGTCTATATACTGCAACTGTAATTAAACTAGTTTTAATTTAACCTCTATTTAATCAGGCAGCCTCACTGAAATTAAACTTTCTTTCTTTTTCTAAAGAGATGAGAACAAGAAACATTCAGCAGAGCTTCATAAAACAATAAAATTAAATTGTTATTCCATCTTGACTGTAAGGAAGTTCGTCCAGCGGATACAGAAAATGATGATGTGAAATTTGTCATTTGTGATAAAGTGTGATGCATTGTGATACAAAGGGTATAACTGCTGAAATGCTGATAGAGCAGCATGGCAATACAGAATATTGCCATTGCCAAGGACAGACATGACAACTGACTGCACAATAGTTTTATGGTTGAAAGACAGACATGTTTTATTCAATACAAGAAACATAGTTTCATCTTTTTGAGTCAAATGATGAAATGAATATTGAGTGATAGTCCGCAGTCAAGCTAAATTTTTAAATATTTGTACAACTCCAGAATAATGAGGGTGCCACTTAAAGTTTTAATGTCTGGTCATGTGACCAGTGACTCTGATACAATCTTCTATAGTGATGATTTCTTCTTTGTGACTTTTAACTGTGATTCCTGCACTGTCACTTGTGTTAACACACTACAACCTTGGGTCAACATAACATTCTACCTAAATTTATCTTTATTGTGTTCTTTTATTTTAAAATGGAGAGTTTGGGCACAGCAGCTGACTTCACCACTAGTGTCCAGTAGGGTTCTTGCAGTCATGAGAGACAACTACAGCTAAGCACCACTGCTATCATCTGTGAAGGAAAGAGTGTCACACACTCTCAAGTACTTTGCCTTCTATCTGGTTTAATTTATGCACTCCATCTGCATCTGTTGAACCTCAAACAACAAAAGCTGAGCATGTAACTGTGAGTGAGTATGTGTATATGGTAGGGGTGAACAGTCAAATGGAACATAATAGTTTTTAAAGATTTGATTTGACAAAGGTAAACTGTGACAAAATATTTATAGAAATGAAGATTTATGGAGCTGTAAAAAAGTCTTGCTTTCTACGAGCCTGAATGAACAAAATAGTAAGATAGTCTAAAATCTCAAAATTGGGCAAAAAAATCCACAGTGACCACATACTATTATGATATGTAATTGAAATAATAATATATTGTATGCCCATGTTGTTTATCCTACTATTTTATTCCCTAAAGAAATCCAGTATAATTTATCTAAATGTTCTTCTAATGTCCTAATGTTCAGGGTATTAAAGGCTGCTTTTTCTTGGCGCTTTTGCAGACCCTCATTTTGCAGTTAAAGCAGCCTAAATTATTATGGCATGGATTCAGCTAAACATTAGAGAATTTTGTCTCTTTTTAGGTGGCAGGAGTGAAAATTTGTAATTCTCAACATTTGTTGTGTTATGGTTTCAGAATGATGAAGACAATAGAAGATCAATTAAAAACAGAATAAATACAGGCTCAAGGATTTTTTTTTTCCGAGCAACTACGATGGTTTTCACAGATGATGCACAGATTTCCAGACATCTTATTATCATGAGAGGCTTGAAAAATGGTGTCTATAGTTGCCATTCTTAGGAAAAACCTCCCAGGGAGCACACCCCTAGACCCCTCTAGACTTGGCCCATAATGTACCAAATGTTGACACCCGATTCCCTCCCATGGTGCAAACAATTACACAGAAAGGCTGAAAATTTTAGTTGAGTTCACATACATTAGTCAACTCAGCAAACCCTGATCAGTTCTTACCGAACCATAGAGTTTTCCTTTGTTGCTCATGGCAATGAAGAGACCACTTCTCACCCCAAGTAGAGTCACCACTCCTCTCTCCACTGGGGATATTTCTAGAAGGCCTGGGATAAAACATGAAAATGATCAGTAATAGGTATAGAATATATCAAATGAAAGGGGATGATAATAATGCTTAGTATGATTGCGTCAGAAGTACAAAATCAAAGCAGGAAGTGTAAACATTTTTCCTTTCTTCTAATATTTTTTGGGAATTAAAAGCTTAATATTTGGCAAGTGTTTGTATTTATGCAACCTTTTATATAGGAGCCTTTTTGTGAATGTTTGTTTTCTAACATCCCACAAAGAAATGTAGGTCTTAAAGGACATTGTTTATAGATGAATCTCATCGCTGATTTTTTTTGTGCTCTTAAGCAACCATTACTTGATGATGGTGTTGAATTAAACACATTTGCGCGAAAGGGCAATACACGTGTATTATCTGTCACTTGTCAGATACCTGTGACAGGCATACCTGTGGATATAGGTCCCCAGTTCACCTCTCAAGTTTGGAGAGCTTTCTGCTCAGCCTTGGGGGCTTCGGTCAGTTTGCTTTCTGATTTTCATCTGCCGCAAAAACAGACACTCAATTAAAATAACCTTCCTTGCATGCCCCATGTCAGCTAAGCTGCTGAACTCCTTGAGATCCAATTTCAATTTAATTCAATTCAATTTATTTACATAGTGCCAAATGTCAACAAAAGCTACCTCAAGTTAGGGTTCTTGAAGATGTTTCGCCTCTCATTCAAGAAGCCTCTTCAGTTCTAAAATTTGATGTGCAGAGTATTTAACCTGTCGGTATTGAATTCCTAAACAAAAGGGGCTTTAAGCCTATAGGCCCCTGAAGTGGGTCATTACATCCACCTCGGAGAGGTGACGAAAGCCGTTAAGGGGTCTGATGGGCCGTTGACCCGCCTAAGTTGTTGACTGAGTTGTTTTGGCCGTCTGAGTTGTTATGGTAAAAAGGGTCATTAGAATGAGACTGGGCTGTGAACCTCCTGGGCAGAGAAGCCAGGAGGGCCCTATAAATTGGGGACAGGTTGGGGTGGAGCCCACCTCCTCTGTTGAGTGAAGGCTCTTCCAGGTTAACAAAAATGGCTTCTTTTACTCCTCTCTCAAACCATCTGTCTTCCCTGGCTAGAATATGAACCTTGTCATCTTCAAAGGAATGTCTCTTGGCTTTGAGGTGCAGGTGGACTGCTGAGCCCTGTCCGGAGGTGTTGGCTCTCCTGTGTTGTGCCATTCGTCTGTGGAGTGGTTGTTTGGTTTCCCCAATGTATAAGTCAGCACATTCCTCACTGCACTGCACTGCATATACCATGTTATCTAGTTTGTGCCTGGGAGTTTTGTCCTTAGGGTGTACCAGTTTCTGTCTTAAAGTGTTGCTGGGTTTGTAATGTGCCGGGATGTTTCACAATCACAATAATATTTAATATGCAGAATACATTTTGAGAATATGTATTTATAAGTAACATTAGAGGGTACTAAAACAGTTTGGTCATTGTGTCTAAATAGGCAAACATGAATGATACAATTTCACAAACTTAGACAATTAAAATATGAACAAACCATTTACAAAAATTTTGACTGAACTTTAATGACGTGCTATTGCCTAGCCTGAACTCAAACTTTAATTCTAGTACTCACAACGTGGTCAAACCTTCAGTCGCTACCAAGGATATGGAGTAATGGCTTTTGAAAACCTTTACATTTTGAAATTCAAAGATTTTTTAAAGGTTTAAAACAAAACAAATTAAAATATAAATTGATGGTCTCATTTATACCATGATATAAATTGGATAATACCCTCCGAGGTGTCCATAGTCCAAAATTAATAACCAAATGACTCCCTGACCTCCATATTGTCCATTAATTCCTGAAAACAGACACGTCTTTGGCTATCATTCCTTACCCAGCAGTCATTTTCCGACATGTTTTGAAAATTAAAATGAATTATATGTCAATTTTCAATTTAAAATTGCATCACAAATTTTTCCTTCAATCTGAGTGCTCCTGCGTGCAAGGTAAGCACACCCCTGGATCAGACTGTGCATGCATACAATGACAGAAATTAAAACAGGCTTTTAAGTATTCCAGTTATGGTTGAGGTACTCAGCACAGCAGTTTCTGTCACATGAAGATGAAAGATGAATGATGAAAGTGACATATTTTGTCATTGGAGGGAACTCACTCCAACGAAATTCGTGCTCTGCATTTAACCAACCCAAGTGACGTGCACACACACACAGCAGTGGGGGCAGTGGGCGACCGCGTGCAGCGCCCGGGGAGCAGTGGGGTTTAGGTACCTTGCTCAAGGGTACCTCAGCCATGGACACCGGTACGGGGAATCGAACCAGTCGAACCCGGTTACGGGTCCGACACCCTAACCGCTGATCCACGACTGCCCCGTCGTGGATCAGCCATAGGTACTTCTCTCATGCTGGCTGATACTAATCCCTGGGTTATCTTTCAGTTCCACCAGATCTTTACCAGCTTCCCTGGCTGAGAACTAAGCCCTTGCAGCTGCCTCCTGTCAGCCATCACCCAGCTCTGCTCAATCAGCTTGCCAGCCTCTGAATGAATATTTGTCCCATCGCTCCTTCAGTCCTGCTTGATATGACTGTGATGACTTCGCCCTAGAGTTTATGTCAGATTGTTTTTACTGGAGTTTTGGTTTATATGAATGTCTCACATCAATTTTTTCAGTTTAGACTGAATAACTTCCTCATTCACATATTGCCTCCATCTGCTGGATGAGACAACTGTGAACTACCCAAACATCTCTTCTATCACTGACGGTGTAAATGTCTAAATGTGTTCAATTGCACTTCTACTAGTGATCTGGTAAGGCTGTAACATGAAACATTTTGCACCTATTATTACCACAAACTAAATAATGCAGGTTCTCTTACTCTTCTCTTACTGGGCAACATTTAGAATTGACTTTTCCAACCCCTCTGGGATTAAAAATTTGTAAAAAAAAAAATAAAATAAAATAAAAAAAATAAAAAATTACTGTATTCAAACTATTGCCTTACCT
Source organism: Scatophagus argus (assembly GCF_020382885.2). Taxonomy (NCBI): domain Eukaryota; kingdom Metazoa; phylum Chordata; class Actinopteri; family Scatophagidae; genus Scatophagus; species Scatophagus argus. Next base: position 23,885,158 of record NC_058504.1, on the reverse strand, counting down.
TTTCTGTAAGAAAACAAATGGATATGATTTAAAATTCTTAACATTAACTCCTAACATAAACATGGGATTATTAAATTTGTATAATAGTTTAGTTTTAATTTGTGTCCACAGACCAAGTACCACAGACATTTCCCTGTTTACATAGATTTAATTTTTAAATAGCAAAATACTTACTGTATCTGTTGTCATTATGTACGCCTGTGATTTTCCCATTTGGTAAGACCTGAATGTGGAAACCGATGCCAACATTACAGTAAAGCCGTCTTAGTCTCTTAATTCCCAGCAGGTATTCTCCATCTCTAGTCGTTACTTCCCTCTTGTCCCAGGAGCTGCCACTGGCCCAAACCAATGACCTGACTTCATGTATGGTCTGCCTCTTACTACTGATGACTGGGAGAGGAGCAAAGGTGCTGCATAAGAGGATCCCATACAGGAGCAGAGGGAGCTTGGACCTTGACAATGACATCCTATGATTACCAATCCCAGGTATTGTAGAGGTAACTATTGTCTATTAATAATTAAATGTTCACTTAGTATGAACAGAAATGGTCATAAATGTTTTCCTTTTTCAGTCTTACACAGAATTACCACGAAATAAATGTCTTAATTTCCGTACTTTTTAAAGTCCAGAGAAACGTTTCAATATACATATTTAGGCATCTCTAAAAACTGGACAAATCAGGGTCCCGTTTTTTTTTAATCACCTCCCTGGTTTTGCTTCCTCCTCAGGTAGGTATCCAGAAGATCAGGCAGCATACTTATATGTGCCCCATATTACATCACACACCACCTGCTGTCTTGTTTGTCTGTGAATCACTGATGCCGTAGAAGCACACAAACTGAGAAATACATAAAATACATAGTGACAGAAAACAAAAAGTGTTTTAGTAAGGTGTTAAGCCATAACTGCCAGAACAGCTTCTGCACTCCTTGACATTGATTCTACAGTTCTCTGAACTGGAAGAACAAACACCATTCATCAAAAAGATAATCCCTCTTTTGACTTTTTGATGATGTGGTGGAGAGCACTGTCCAAATCCTCCCACTAGTGTTAAACTGGGTTGAGAAATGCTGACTGTAAAGGATACTGAATATTATTTATGTCACATTCATACCAATCTTGGGCTGAGATAGAATAGAATAGAGTAGAAAAGCATAGAAAAGAATGCCTTTATTGTCACTGTACAGCTGTGTAGATAAAGTGCTAGATAAAAGATAGAGATAAAAAGATTTTTTCTAAAAAGTCACAGCGACAGCAGCAACGCACTCATAAAACAAATGAGTGATTTTTTTTTTCATCAATGCAAATGATGATTTTCATCAAAAATCATTTGATCACTACATACAGTACATATCACTATTCTACACGCTGATGCACAGTGATGTGTACACAGGACATAAAGCAATAGTGCAAATTGCTAAATGCAGAAAGAGAGAGGATGTAGTGAGTATTCCATCGAGGTGAGCCAGAGAGAATCACAAAGTGTCTAAAGTCTGAGATCATTTAAAGCTGAAACAAAACAAAAACTCTGTACAGTGTGTCTATTGTATTGAAATCAAACTAGCTTGCCACCAGAGCACAAAATCATTGACTACAGCATCTCGGCAGAAAGCATTCAGTCCACACAGAGCAGACCCAATAGAAGGTATCTTTAAAGATAGCGTTCAATATACCAGTAAGGGAATATGCTTGCTGGATGAGATGAAAACTAATACATTAATTATGGCAATATGCAGTTGCTGCTTGTAAATAGAAATCATTATCACTGTGGCTAGATATGAAATCCCTAAGTTTTGTCAGAGCAGGTCAGCAGGTGGTCAGCATAGTAAATAAATGTACATTGGACAGTTTTATGAACATATAGCAACTGTTACTGTTATTTATCAAACCATTCAATGACCCCTCATGCCCTATGGGTACGGTTCTCTGAAAGAGAACACTCCTATCGGGACAAACATTTCAATATAGAATAAGGTTGATCACTCAGAACAACTTTGTACATCATCGTGTAAAGTTGTCTCTAGGTCCTTTATCAAATTATTCAAACCTAACTTTTGATAATCACACCAATAAGGCCATCCAGACAGCAATAAATCAGGCTTTAAAGGGTATATAATGTATAATATTTCCTGCTCAGGAGGATGAGGGTCTTTGGAATACAGGGTCCACTTCTCAAGAGTTTCTATGACTTTGTGGTGGCATCAGCCATATTTTATTGTGTGGTCTGCTGGGCAGGCAGCATCTCTGTCCGAGACAAAAAGAGGCTGTACAAACTGGTGAGGAGGGCCTCAGTCCTGGGCTGGTCCCTGGACTCAGTGGACAAGGTGGGTGACAGCAGGACGTTAGCCAAGCTGTCATCCATGCTGGTGACCCCTTCCCACCCCCTGCTGGACACTCTGACAGCACTGGGCAGACCCTTCAGTGACAGACTGCTCCACCCACGCTATGTGAAGGAGAGGTACCGCCGCTTCTTCCTACCCGCTGTTGTCAGGGTCCACAACAAGCACAGCTGATAGACTGAACATTTTAAGTTGATGAATGTGTTAACTGGACAATAACACATGTGCAATAATGGGACAAAATGGTCATGCTAGACCTGTGCAATAATACATGTATAATAATAAGACATGATGAATCTGTCCCTAGTAACAGGCCATGTACCCCAGTATTTTAAAATAGCTGAAGTCAAACCTCTCCTTAAAAAACGTACACTTGACCTAGAGGTTTTAAGCAATTACAGACCAAAATCTAACCTTTCATTTATTTCCAAGATCCTTGAGAGAACAGTCGCCAATCAGTTATGTGACTTTCTTCAAAATAATAACTTATTTGAGAATTTTCAATCTGGCTTTAGAGCTCATCACAGCACAGAAAAGTCATTGGTCAAAGTCACAAATGACCTCCTAATGGCATCAGACAAGGGACTTATCTCTGTCCTTGTACATAAAGAATTTCACTGCACATTGTACCGTGTATGATTGTGTGTGTGACCTTGCGGTCTAGTAAAACTCTATGGTAAAACTTCCCATGTGGCTGCTGCGTTTTCGCCACCCAAGTTCTCTGATTGGTTGGCTTTTGTGGCACATTTATAACATGCAAAACCTGACAAAACATTTTTTGAGCACAGAATCGATTTTTGTTTGCTCAACCATAAGTTTTGTGCGCACAATTTTAATTTTTCCTCAGAATACTAGTTGTGTGCTTGCAAAATGTATTTTTGTGCACTCAAAATTTCCATGCACGCGCTAAAATTTTCGTTTTGCGTGCTCAAAATTGTGGCACAAATATAATTCTATACCTTCCTCCATCAAGTTGCCTTCAAGTAACATAGGTACCTGTGAGAAGTGTGACACATTTTCTCGACACCATATTCACATTATGGCACATGTGTCAAACTCAAGGCCCACGGGCCACATCCGGCTCGGCGTATAATTATATCTGGCCCGTGAGCTCATTTCATATAGATCTATTATTGTTACCAATGGCCCGCCAATGTGAAGCACTGATAACACACAAACTACAGATCCCATAATGCAGCGCAATTGCCGCCTTGTCTTAATATAGGCTGCCTGGGAACATTCCCGCGTCAGGCTGTTGATTTTGTTGGCCTAGCTTGCTCTTTTATGATTACTTTCAGCACAACAACAACGTCTACTTGCGCAATTAGCGCACTGCTCCCTCCTATCGGAAAGCGGTCACAACGAGCTCATCTGTGCCGCCCCGGGCTCGAAAGGGTGATGTAACGGAGTGGGAAAACCAAAATGCATTGTGGGCTTTTCGGGCAACTGAAAAGTGTGTTTATGCTGGCTGCTTGCATGATGCTGTTCTTGTGTTCTTGTGTTGTTTTGTTTCAACAAGTTAAAACATGGTGCGAATGTGCTGTGTCCTTAACTGCCACAATCGTTCACATGATCGCTTCGGTAAAACAAACGATCGGGTGAGTTTTTTTCTCATTTTCTACATGCACACAAACCCAAGGGCCTCGGATCTGTGAGCTAACGAGGAGACGCCGAATGGCCTAGGTAGCAGCCGTGACACGACCAAACATCACTTTCAGCACAATCACCCGACACATGTTGGTGTGTTCACAGCATTTTCAGACTGGTGTTGGTGGTGTTTTTCTGAAAATAGAATGAAAGGCTGGTTATCTTCCTCTGCTTATTTCTGTTTATCCTTAACATGTCTTTGATATGTCAGGCACAGGAAAATCTCCTCACCTGCTACTTGCTCATATGGTGACAAACACCAGGCCTACACTTTACAAAGAAAGTTAATAAAACTATGCCTGATGGTAATAATAAATATTGTAGTTCACTAGCAATATATGAAACTATATTCCAATTTGAGCCATAAGAAGTCCTCTGTGAGATCATGCCATTTACTCAAGCAATAATGTCTTCCAAGTCTTTTCAGTTTATTACAAACATTCTTGTGAGAAAAGCCCTTTATTTCAAGGGTTTTTTGTTCATATGTTCGCGATCTAAGGCGTGCTTTGAGTTTTGGCCCCCTGTGCAACTGAGTTTGACACCACTGCATTATGGGCAGTGACAAAATCGATGCCATTGATAAGGTTCTGTTTAGCAAGCTGTTTTAAACCGAACTTGGCCCCAATTGTAGTATAAGAACAATAACCTATGCTAGATTGTACAGTTCAATCAGAATCAGAGTTCCCTTATTTATCCCTGAGGGGAAATTATTTTTTTATAGACAATGCACTTGCTATTCTCCCGACCAATAAAGAAAGTGAAAAATATAAAATAGGATAAAAACTAAAATAAGTGTAAAAATATCATGTATTTACATGTGAAACGTCAGCCATACTTTAACGTTTGACATTTCCCACTTCCACATGCAACTGTGAACACAACGAAGTATTGGCTAGCAATCAGAGGTGGACAGTAACAAAGTACATTTACTTAAGTACTGTAGTTAAATACAGTTTTTGAGTATTTGCACTTCACTTGAGTTGATTTTTTAAAAAATACTTATGACTTTCACTTCACTACTTTTGAATGACAAATACCGTACTTTTCACTTTACTATATTTCAGTCAAGGCTCTCGTTACTCGTTACTTTCAATTCTGAAAGTTCATGCTGCCCCCCCTCCTTTTCTCTTCTAAAACATAATGGTTGCTTCCAATGTTCCCTCTAATTTTTCATGTATCTGGGCATACACACAAGCTCCCTGAGCAAACTGAGGACCACTGTGAGTAACATCAGATATGCACGCTTTATTTTTAAATATGTAATTTGGCCCACTTAAAAAAAGACAAAAATCTGAAAAATGGGATGTGTAGATGTTATATGTGAGAGTCCTGCTTTGGCCATGGCCGAGTCGGGGTCCGATTTTGTTTTGTGTGACAGCTTGTTCCTTTTCTCTCTGTCTTTTGCGCTCTCCCGCAATAATGTACCAATCCCCTGTCCCATCTTGAGTCTTCGTACAATTCCGACAGCTTTTAAATCACTTTTCTGCTGAATGTGACGCTTGAGATAGTCCAACTTCCATTCAGTCCACATTGTTCCCTCCGAAAACTCACTTGCTACTTTGGCATCGCTGCATGTTTTGCAGAGTAGACCTTTCTCACTCAAAAAAGAAAAAATTTCACCCAAATTCACTGTTTTTTCTTCAATTTGCACATACTCCGACATTCCATCTGAAAAGAATTGCATTTCTTTTTTACTTTAGCTTGGTGAGTGGATGTGTTGCTGCAAGTTTGTTTCGCCATGATACAGGGTTTGTATTAGCATCTCTTAACCCAGCCGCATTGTTGTTTACTGACCTGCTAACCTGCACAGGGCGTATATAGGCAGGGCACAGATGCAAGCACTGTCAATGCCATGATTGGCTACGTAACGTAAGTGAACCGTATCGTATCATTGGCTGGACACCTGTCGCTCACTGAGTGAGAAACAAAAAAACAATATTATTGGGCGAATTCATTAGAATAGATTAGGTCTAATATTAGATATTAATTAATACGTTTATGTTGATTTTGCTTATGCGCTGGATAGATTTTCTTGTGCTCTGAGAATGTGCGGGCAGTGCGCGATTGCGCATGCGCGCAGCTTAGAGGGAACGTTGGTTGCTTCGCAGATGACAGATCAGTAATCAGGGTTGCGTCATGTCCGTGAGCTGTAACTATAAAATCAAGTTCGATGCTGACAATTGTTCTTTCCTTAAACTGACAGCAAGATGGACTAAGACGGAGGTGACAGAGGATGCCCTGTCGACTACTTGCACCCATGGCCATATCTTGACAAGATGTTTCAGTTTTCTGAACGGATGGATGATTCCTATCATTTTAAATGCGTGCTTTGGTTGACGAAAACAAACTTCGTCACTGCATACAAAAATTCGCCATCCATATAGTATATGGCATATTGCGCTATGTTTTATTAGTCAAGTGAAAGTTTGCAATGTAGTGGTCGGAGGAGCTTTTGCAACACGGCTAGTGAAATGACTTTGCCTGCTAACTCCACTGATAGGCTTGTCTACTAACTTCAAGCTAGGCTTGCGCATGTTAGCGCGTTGTTAACGCATTAATTAATTAAGGCTGCCGGTTATTTTACTGTGCTTTTTTTATTATTATAACAATTACAGTTATAAAAAGTCAGTTGCTCAGTATCTAATTAACCATTGCTCACTTGCTCACTATAAAAAACTGTATTAAATAAGTCTTGACATAAACGTTTATGTCAGCGTTAAAGCGAAAATAACGCGAACTTGGCCAGCCCTATTTAACCATTGTTGGCATGTTGGCAAGTAAAAGTAAAGCTACGCCAATGTGAATAAGGGTAACCGGAGTCTTTGTTTTAGCATGGGCTAATTGAATCTAGCCAAATAATGTTTCCATTCTAACGTCAGTGTTGGCTATAATTTCTAGTTTGAAAAGAGTTTGCTAGCATGTCGGGTAGTGTGGAGTTGGAGTTGTGGAGTTGGCGGGCAGTCATTTTGTTAGCCAAATGCAAAAGTTGTGGCAAACATAAAGTTAGACTACCAAGATGATGCACTGCAAAGTTAATTTTTGCACTTATATTTGTGTTTGGTAATATCGACATTGTAGCTTAATGTGATATTGCATGACTGAATAGCTAAAGAGACAAAATCGTCATTTTGTTAATGATTCTTGCATGGTAGCAACACTTGCTTAAACAGGTTAGGCTAGGCTACTCAACAAGTGATGTTATGGTTTTAGTGCTTGAAAATGTTTTTGGTCCTTAAACTAAGATGTAAGTTAAAATTTTTCTGCTACTGTGGCAGAGTTCAGGAGGTAAGTAAAAGATAAATGACAGTCAGTTTTTCCTCGCCACTGTCGCCAAGTGCTTGCTCAAGGGGGAATGTTGGGCTCTCTCTATTTTACAATTTAATTAAAGAGTTTGGTCTAGACCTGCTCAAATTGGAAAGTGTCATGAGATAACTTTTGTTGTGAATTGGCGCTATATAAATAAACTGAATTGAATTGAATTGAGTTGCTGACAACGCCACCTGGAGGAGAGGTGTCTCAACCCCAGGAAATACACACAGGTACACAGGTCCAGGTCACACACAGGGCAAGGGACGGGTACAAGGAACAATTTTTTCATTAAATCCCCCCCAAAAAAGAAAAAAAAACAGACACAACAATAAAATTTAATCGTAAATACTAATATTTTGTTGCCTATCACAAACAAGGTACGTTGGGGCTGCTGAGGGTGGGAAGGAAAAAAGAAAAAGGGAGCAACCTACACACCGTGACACTACAATCCAATAAAATAAGGATGTGAAGACAAAACCCAGCACCAGGAAATGGGGACCGCCACCACCAGGCCACAGCTCCTGTACAGCAAAAGCAAAGAGAAATTAATCACAGGGACCCAACAACATGGCAAAATACACAGACACTCACACACTCCAATAAACAAACAAAGGAAAAAAAATAAAAAGGAAAGAAAACACAACTATACCTATTTTACTAAATTCAACCCAAAAACAATGCAAAAAAATATATATATAAATACATACATACATAATCTAACTCCAATGGAGATTACAACAAAAAGTACACCTAAATTTACACAATAAATCAAAATAACAAATAATCCAGAGGAACAAAACAAAAATAAAGCACAAACCGCCACCAACGCCATCTGACTAAACGTGGCTGCTGCTACGTTCAATTCAGAGTCTTTTAACAGTCCCTCGGACAAACAGGCTCCACGTCGGGAACGACTTCGCGTCCCGAGCGACTTCGCATCCAGAACAGCGGCGCAACCAGAACAGCAGCACCTACCCAGTGCACTGATAAGGAGAAGGGGACGCTAACATTGGGTGAGTCACTCCCGTCACAACCACCGCTGCAGATCAAAAAGAGAACAGCGTCAGCACAGGGAGATCCAGCTAGCACAATATTGCAACAACCTACCGTGCCAACACCGCAGACGGACCCAGGCAAGAGGAGACGACAGCCCCACTGCATACACGCCGCCACAATGCACGCTGCAAAACAAATCACAGCCGCTGTGACTGCAACGTACCTTGGCACACAGACAGAACGGACAAAACGCATACCTGGACACCAGAGCACCACGGCACCCACGTCCACCACAGCTACTGCTGCAGGCTACCGCCGCACAAGGAGGAAGAAGAGAGACAGGAGCGCAGCCATCTGACGGCTTAAATAGCTGCAGGGCCGCCCCACAACCAGCACACTGGAATCGTGGGACAGTGCCATATAGCGGCGGGGAGGAAATAACTCACCTGGCAACACTACCACTACCTGAATGACATATAATTGAATATGGGTGGGATGTGTAGTGCTTTTCAACTAGGCTAACTGTGAAATTGTACATTGTCTTTTATAGAGGAGACATAATTGTCAGCTGATGAAGTATTGTGAGCTAACCACTGCTCCCCAGAGAAAAAGATGCTGGGACATCTTCAAAAAAAGCTTGAGGAAACAAGGCAAATGTATCAGAAAACGGTAGACAACTCTATACACCGCTTCATTATTCAAAGTCTCCAAGCTTTCTCCCTCGTAGAACAACCATCATGCCAGACCCTAGTCCAGGACTTGCGGTCAAACAGTGTGGTGATGACTCAAACTACAGTTTGCCGCAGAATTAACAGAGCCATGATGACAATGAAGGCAAGAGTTAAAGAAGCAATGAGTAAGACTGCATACATTGCCACAACAACTGACAGCTGAGTTTTATTGGTGTGACGGCACATTGGCTGGACCCATCCAGTTTTCAGAGACATTCTATTGCACTTGCGTGTAGGGGAATAAAGGGTCCGCATACATTTGATGTCTTTACAAGTGCGATGAATGACATACACACAGAGTATGAAATCCATCAGAAAATAGTCAGAGCTACAAATGACAATGGTTCAAGTTTTCTTAAAGTTTTTCATGAGTTTGGACTGGATGAAAACAACAGTTACACTGCTGAACAGGCAACCGAGGAAGAAGGAACCGATGAAGATGATTGCTCTGATGAAGAGACGGAAGTTGAGTTCATTGATGTTGATGCTATTGTGGCCAAAGATGATGGCCTTCAGTATCAATTACCAAAGCATCATCGGTACAGCCCAATAAAACAAGCTGGAACTCTTTATATTTGGCTGTGGACTGCATCGTGAGAATCCTGAAAGGTCAAGGAGAAGGACCCATGAGGGCTGTCTGTGCTTGGTTTGGTTTCATTGCTTAAAGAAATGCTTGCCACATTACCTGGCTCTAAACCATTATTTGTAAATAAGTATCATTTGTAAAACTGAGGAGCTTGAGAGGAGACAGTGAGGCTGCAGAGCGGGACTTAAACAGAGGATGAAGAAGAGGAAGCCCTACATCCCTGCAGTCATCACTGGAAACGTGAGGTCATTGGCAAATAAAGTGGACGAACTGGAAGCGCTCGTCAGGACACGGAGGGAGTACAGAGAGTCCAGTATCATGTGTTTCACAGAGGCGTGGCTATATGAGCAGATACCGGACTCTAACATCACCATTCCCGGCTTCCAGACAGTTTGAGGTGACAGAGACACCACTGCGACCAGCAAGAAGAAAGGAGGGGGCCTTGTTGTGCCGCCGTCGGACTTCATCCATATTACCGTATTTTCCGCACTATAAGGCGCACCGGATTATAAGGCGCACCTTCAATGAATGGCCTATTTTAAAACTGTTTTCATATATAAGGCGCACCGCATTATAAGGCGCATAGGATAGAAGCTACAGCAGTGGTTCGGGTTGCGTTTTGCATCCACTAGATGGAGCTGCGCTAAAGGGAATGTCAACAAAACAGTCAGATAAGTCAGTCAAACTTTATTAATAGAATACAAACCAGCGTTCTGACAACTCCGTTCACTCCCAAAATGAATAAACAGCTGTGTTATTATTTTTCCCGATGTAATGTCAGCGACGTAGTATTTTCGCGACACAGTTTATCTTTTAACAACAGCACGGTATAACAGGTAGTGCAACATTTTTATCACGTAGTGGACGGGAACTTTTCCTCGATTCAGTAAACACGTAAAAGAGTCTGATACCGTTACGGTAACTCAGACGTAAGTGCAATAACAATATAGTAACTCTCGAAACCATTTAACAATAACTCAATGTTGCTCAAACGTTACTGTCCATATTCACAATATGACCAACCTTGTTCAGTTGTGAACACACAAAAGAAACACGTAAAACTCACTTTATCAGTTCATTCCTCATCCACGAATCCCTCGAATTCTTCTTCTTCAGTGTCCGAATTGAACAGCTGGGCGAATACGGCATCCAACATGCCCGGCTCGTTAACGTCGTAAATTTCTCTCAGCCACTCACTCATCTCTTCTTCGTCCATCCATCCCTTCGAGTTAGCCTTGATAATGACGCCGGCTGGAAAGTCTTTTGGCAAGGTCTTCCTCTTGAAAATAACCATGGGTGGTAGTTTCTGGCCATTAGCCTGGCAAGCGAGAACTACAGTGAAGGACGACTTCTCATTCCCTGTGGTGCGAACATTCACCGTACGTGCTCTCGTTTTATCCACAGTGCGCTTAAATCTGTTACTTCGGCCACGCCCCCTGACTACGGTAGCCACGATTGACCAATATTGATCCATAGATAAGGCGCATCGGATTATAAGGCGCACTGTCGGCTTTTGAGAAAATTTAAGGCTTTTAGGTGCGCCTTATAGTGCGGAAAATACGGTATTTGCCAAGGAAGTTTACCAGTGTTATCGCCGTCACTGTTTACATTCCTCCATCTGGAAACGCAGAAGCAGCGTGTGACGCCATCCACACTGTGACTGCAGGATTACAAACAAAACACCCTGGGGTCTTCATCATCATCACAGGTGACTTCAACCATGTCTCCCTCTCATCCACACTCCCAACCTTCTACCAGTTTGTAACATGCGCCACCCGTGAAAATAAGACTTTGGTGGACCTGCTGTACGCAAATGTTAAAGATGCATACAGCTCCACTGTCCTGCCACCACCGGGCAGGTCAGACCACAACTTAGTCCTGCTCTCACCATTATACAAGCCTGTGGTTCAGAACAGTGAGGAAATGGTCTCCTGAGAGCATGGAAACACAGCGTGGAGCGCTCGAGGCCACAGACTGGGATACTCTGTATGAGCCACATGGTGAGGATGTGATGGCCTGACTGTTTCTCTGAGTACATTGGGTTCTGCATTGACAATACCATCCCCACTAAAGAGGTTCACTGCTACCCAAACAACAAACCATGGGTAAACAGCGACCTGAAGGCCCTTCTCAATGAGAAGAAGAGGGCCTTTAGATCAGGGGACCGAGCAGAACTCAAGCGGGTACAAAGGGAGCTCAAACGCAGCATCAGGGAGAGCAGGGACAAATACAGAAGTAAACAGAAACACAAACTGGAGGAGAACAATACCAGGGACATCTGGAGTGGGATGAGAGAGATCAGCGGCTTCCAGAGGAGAGGTGTGGGTTTCATACATCCATCCATTCATTTTCTATACCGCTTATCCGTTAGGGTGGCAGGGGAGCTGGAGCCTATCCCAGCTGACCACGGGCGAGAGGCGGGGTACACCCTGGACTGGTCGCCAGTCAATCGCAGGGCCAACACACAAAGACAAACAACCACACACTCTCACACTCGCACCTAGGGGCAATTTAGAGTAGCCAATTAACCTAACATGCATGTTTTTGGTATTGTGGGAGGAAGCCGGAGTAGGGTTTCATACAGAGATGATTTAAGAATAGTAATGAAAACAAAAAAATAAGTCACACTTTTTTCTCTTTAGTGGATTTCTGACTTTCTTCACCATGTGACATTATCAAAACTGCTCAGTTATTTTTATTTCACCCAAACTTCCCTTCTATTTGGTATTTTTTAAACACATACCATACCACCCATACCACAGTAAAATCATGCATAATTAGATTAATGAGAGTTGAAAGTATATGACTGAGGACAGTTTTTAATGCCTAGAGGAGGGTTATTTATACAGTTTTATATATCACAGGGTACTGTGGAATAAAGGAAGTGTTCAAATATAATTATTTCAATGAGGTACAAATGTTTATCATTTGTAATATATCTATGATACAGTCTTTCATGCAGTCTGCTTTTCTAGTAGAAAGCTCTCACTCCTCTATACAAGTCCTGCTGCTGCTGAGAAGCATGCAAATAGCTCATGCATAAAGAGACATTGCAAACAACAATGTGATTCATACCAACAAATACTGACCTACCTAGTCTGTACATAACACAGCAGCAGTGGAGGGTTGATACCATGTGGCATGTGGTGCGTCAGAGCATTGCTCATGTTGGGTTCTTTGCAGGGCTCAGAGAGTGAGAGGCCATGATAGATCATGTGAAGGACTATTCCACTCACTGGGAGAAAACCCCATAATAGATGTGACGTGGGTGACCACTTGACTTTTGCTCTGACATCAAATCTCATCAGGGTTTCCCCCAAGCCACATGGTAGAAAGTGTGACATTGGCAGGCCTAGAAAATCCCGATGATCTGGGTTCAGTGACAGTTTTCCTTTAAATATAGTTGCAACTCAGTAACCCTAATGACATTTGAAAAGTGGACTCTGATGCCTAACCACTAGTCAAGCAAGAGCCCATATGTAGAGGCCAGATGGTAGCACATTTATTTACATCTTGCTTTAAAAATATTTTTAGACTGATATATACAAAGAGATAATTCCCTGTCTTAGCCAAAGTACAGTTTCATCAAAAATTATTAGCATAATGTTCATGTTGGAGGATTTTTTTAAAAACATTTATTTATGACAACAACAAACACAATATAAACATACAGACACCAAACACACACACAAAGCCGTAGCCTACACTCCCAGTATGGAGTTCAGGGGAATTTAAGGGACATGCTTCATAGCTTAATCCTGTAAAAAGCAGAACAGACAGAGGGTGCCTCCAGCCCAATTCCCTTCCTAAATCAGAGAATGCAGGGTAAAACTGGGCAAAACAGTTAGGTTTTCTTATTTTAAAATGAGTAAGTAGTTCTTCTCCTCACATACAAAGGCTTTATTAGTCATTTATTATAATATCTTAAAGAGCTTATTGTGCCCAATTATCTGACTACAACGTTATGTTCTAACGCTGCAGGATTACTTCTGCTACCTAGAGTCTCAAAAAGGAGGATGGCAGCCAGATATTAAGTTAAAGCTCCTCTCCAGTCCTGCTGTCCACTGGTTTTGGTTCTGGAGTCAGACTAATTATGCTACTATAGGCTTGCCATAGGACTTCCAATGATACACTGAGCTTCTCTCTTCTCATCTCCCTCTCTTTCTGTACACATTCCCATCCTGTTAATGCATGGTTCTCACTTGGCTTCTTCCAAGGAGTCTTTGCGCTTTCTTATCTCACAGGTTCTCATGGATCATGGTTGGACCTACTGGTGTTTTCCTGCTTGACACTGACTGTAGAAATATGAAATAATAGTGATGAAAGTGAAAAGCAGCATTGAGCGTGCCCTCACACACCTGCGCGCATCGGAGCTGGAGGCAGTTGTGTTCCATTGCCGGCATGTGGCACTATGTGTATAACTGATTATTGGCTGGTGGTTTGTTTTTGTTTTCAGATTGGCACTCTTATCCAACACCTGAGGTTTGGTGCAGATTGGACAATATTTATTTGATACAAAAACTTTCGGTTTCATGGGGAAGCTTCGAAATTTGCTGCACCGCCATGGTAACATCAGTCCATGAAATGTGATCATGGAGCTCCTCTAGGTTTCCTGATTGCCTTTGAGGTGTATCTGGTAATTTAGAAGGAAATAGTGCCCACAGTAACAAAAACAAAAAAAACAACAAAAAAAAAACATAATAACTTCCTGTTGCCACTATGACAATAACTTGATATTGTCATGTACTGGTCTTCCGAACACTTACCATGTGAAGGTTGATAAAGACTGGATAAGGCACAAATGAGTTCAAGCTGTTTAAGTCTTTTATACAAGCTTGGCAAGTCTCAAGTCTATCGGATTAATCCCCTAGGACGAGTTTGTTCAAATATGACCAATTGTAAATGGCACAAAAAAACTGAACATTACAACAGAACATTGGGAAGTTACATGTGCCTACCAAATTTTGTACACCTGGGTGTGAGGGACCAGAGTGGTCTCCCCGAATGACGGGATCTAGGCAAGATCGGATTCAGGCGGAAGAGGTTGAAAATAGGAGGCAGCAAAGCGTCAGGTGCCAGGAAAAGCCCTTTTATTCTCCCGGAACACAAGGTTTTCACAGACACAAGGCAGGAACAATGCAGGAACCAAAAACACCAATAGCAAACACTCACAGCAGTACATAGTAGTTCTCCCAAGGAACAACAAGAGCAAAATGAGGCTCCTTTAAATAGGGCTGCTTGTTGAGCCCAAATGGTCCAAACCATTATGGAGGGGATTACCAACAAACATAATGGTCCATCCAATACACTAATCATAATAAATAAATACAAAAAAATAAATACTGCATTATTTAATTTATCCACACACCAAATACAATACACACCATACAATAATTTTACACAAACACCACATAGCCAACACCATAAAAAATGTAAACCCCCCTGAGTGCAATGGGACGTGCCCCCTTGCCCTGTGCTCAATAAAATCCGCCCCTGCAGCGGCATGCGCTTCCACAGAGGAGCAGTGGAGCCGGACCGGGAGTGCAGGTGACTATGTACGCCACGCCAAACATGTCACCAAGCATTTAAAATATATATAAACTGACGACAGAGTCCATTTCTCCGTGTGCGTGTATGTGTGTGTGTGTGTGCGCACACGCATCCGCGTATACATGTGCCACAAAGTCCGAAAAGTCTTTTCATTTTCCGTCACCAAACCGCGTCCCTCATGGGAGACAGTGAGAAGGGGGGTGCTCACCTTCTCACACTGGGTCAAATGTACAGCCGCAGCTACTTGGTTGAAATTTTGTAGGAGGTGCTATGGAGTCATTTTGCCACTTCCAATACAGAGACCTATATTAAATATTAGGATCCTGTGCCAAATTTCATAAGGTATTGGGTATCCCTAACCTCTCAAACACAACTTCCTGTTTCAATGAGAAAAATGCATCGCATTGCCAAACTGCTATGACTGAGGCAGAACATTCACATACACGTCTTCAGATAACCACTCTCATCAAACATGTAAAGTTTGGAGCAGATTGGACAAAGAACTGTCGGGATTTGGCTTTTTTTTTATTTTCTCTCCACCTTCCTAGTTGTGTGTGCTGAGTCTCACTTAATGGTCCAATTTGGAGCTCAGCTGGGCATTCTTGTTCTCCCTCACCTGCCTGTTCATGCACCTGCTTCAGTCAGTCAGTCAGTCATCAGTCACCTTTTCAAGACCGGTCTCTCCTCTCCACCTTTGCCAGATTATCCTGCTGCTTTAGTGGTATCCAGATCAGCACTCCTTTTGTAGCAAGTTCTTTCCCTGTGAAGATTGACTCAGGATTCGCTCTACCTACATTCACCTGCCCATGGTCTGCTTATGTTTTTGACCTGCCTGTTCGTGAACGGACCCCTGCTCAGCTCTATGAATTTCTGCTGGAGGAAACAGACCATGAGCACTCACCCACCGTCCTCCTCAAATCAATTTATTCAGAATACTTTAGTTAGCTAGCGTTTCTTCAGCCTCTGTGAGGACGGATGTTCAGTAAGTGTCACACAATAATATATGGTTCTTTTATACCAGCCAGTAACACCATTGAGAAAACACGGACAAAAGAATGGTAGTAAAGATTCTTTTACTGTGAGAATCTCTTTTAAAATATAGAACAGTTGGTAAGATATGGATATATATAAAAAAACAGTTCAGTCTTTTAAAAAAAAGAGGGAGGAGGGGGGCTACTTAAGTTTAAGGTCTCGTTTAGAATGAGGGAGAGGATCCTGGTCATCGACTCTTCTGTTTCAGTCCTAGTGCGTGGAGTCCATGTTCAATTCTTGATTTACTTTCGAGTTATCAGAGTCAAATCCAGCCTTTTCCTTCTGTTCCTTGTATCGTCCTTCCGTCACCTCTCGTGCCTTGTCTCCAGCAGCTCCTTCTCCCCCTGTCCTGTCACACTCACTCTTCTTTTGTCTCCCTTCTCCTTCTGCTGCCCACACCTGTCTCTTAATCAGTGCAGCTCTCTGCTGTGGGCTCCTCCCAAATCTCCCGGGTAATCTGTCACAGGTGTCTGATTGACATGATCCAGCTATAGGTAAAAAAGAGAAGCAAAAAAACCAAACACAAGCCAGGCACCCACACATCATAAGTAATAAAGGTAAATGTAATATAAAGGCACATCAACTCATAAACAAAAAACTGGATCAGACAAAAAAAAAAAAAAAACTTATTCCCACCTGTGACATAAGCACTTGTGTTTTACCCACTCTTGGTTTCTGTATGTCCTATGTCTGGGGTCCCCCTTTTTGAGAAACGTAACATGAACATGTAAGTTATAACAATTAACAGTTCTTTGGCTTAAAAAAGCAACAACATCAAAGTTTGCCACACTGTCACAGGAAGCGCGTTTGACCAAACATCACGACTCTTGACTCTCACGCATCACCAGATTATTAAGACTTTACTGACCAAATTTGGTGTGGTTGTGTTGTGGTCAACCTGCTAGGTGTAGTAATGCAAAGTATGCAACAGGCTACTGTTGCCATTAGGTGGTGCTTTGACTCTCAGCAAATATTGTTACTTTCTTGTACTCAGACTGGAAGGGTGGTGAAACTACAGAGTTGTCTGAAATCCATGCTGAATGGCCTGAGTTCTTATAGAGGAAAAGCTGAGTTGCACATGGTCACCGCCCACAGAGTTGCTGGAATCCTCTGCCTACGAGTCCCGCTGACACATGAAGATAATTGAGTGTGGTGTCAAACTGTCGTGACATGTGGCTAAGTCAATCTAGAATAATCAGAAAATAAATGATTACACTGTTTGTGATTTTCACACTGTATAACTCACAGGTACATTTTTCTAACATCCTGTAATGACAACCTGACAGATTTGCCAAATAAAATTGGGTTTTTGTCCATGGGAATGGCAAATAATAATAACGAAGAAAAATTTCGCCTTTCAAGTTTTGCATAAATTGTTGATAACTTTTTATCATCAAAACAATCAGTTTAATCCCCTTAGATGAGTTCATTCAAATATGACCCCTGTAAATAAGATAAGATTAACTTTATTGATCCCGCAGTGGGAAAATTCACTTGTTGTAGCAGCTCACAAGAACAGAAAAAGAGTGCAAAAAGCAAAAAGTGTGTACAGTAAACACAGTACAATATACAGCTATACACAAGTCCTCATAAGGGAGGAAAAGAGGACCATTGAATTATGTAGTCTAACAGCATTGAGAATAAAGGACCTGCAGTAGCACTCCTTCCTACACTGAAGTTTTAGCAGTCTGCCGCTGAAGGAGCTGCTCAGAGCCTCCACTGTCTGATGCAGGGGGTGAGAGGTGTTGTCCATGATGGATGTCAGCTCGACTAACATCCTCCTATCACCCACCTCCTGCATGGAGTCCAATGGGCAGCCCAGGACAGAGCTGGCCCCCCTGACCAGCTTATTTAGTCTCTTCCTGTCCCGGTCCGTGCTGCCCGGTCACCAACAGACCACAGCGTAGTGAATAGCAGAGGCTACCACAGAGTCATAAAAAGTCCTTAGGAGGGGCCTGCACACTCCAAAGGACCTCAGTCTCAGAAGGTGTTTTGTTACACTAAGACACTTACAAATAGGCAAAGAATCCTGTCAATGTGAACATTTATTCAAAATGACCGACTTCCTGTTGGGTTTAGGCCATGGCACCAAGAGACTTTTACATGTCTCAGTTACATGTGCCTACCAAATTTCATACATCTAGGTGAAACATACAGCGAGGGCTACTTTCTTCAAATTGAAATTGAGTAGGTGGCGCTCTGGAGCTGTGCCTTAAGATAGCTGCGCATTGGAAGCATGCAGTGGCCTCCCCAGATCTACTATGGGCTACTTCATGTGCTAAGCCTGGCCCGTGGCACAATTCTGGTCACATGGATGTCGGAACAGCCAATGTTCATGGCTACCATTACCAGACACTGCTGCAGATCTGAAATGGACCATTATCTGATCAAGACAGTGCCCTAATAGAAACCTTATGCAGACTCCAAATGCAGGGGAAACCTATGTCCTTGGAAGCCTGAAATCACGTGACTTAAGGATCGAAGATTGGCGGGTCAGAGACAGCTTGTATCGAGTGGATCCCATTGGGCGATCATTTAGACGCCGTTATGCTATAAGATGGAGGGCCTACAGTGTTCAGTACCCCAACCGAATAATGGTAAGCTCATAGTCTTGCAAAGACTTGCCAAGAGATTTTTTTAAGTAAAGGTGTCATGCCACAATATTAAAAATGATGTTCAATAAAGTCCAGCATAACCAAAAGTTTCTTTAAAGTACTCACTGTGCTTGAAAATACACCATGTCAGTGTTTTAATATTCTTGTTGTTGAAGTGTTGTTTCATCATCCTGTTACATTCTACTCTTGTAGATATTTAACATTATTCTTGTTCTAACCTGTTATGTCTATCTTATTAGTGCACAAGTGTAATAATACTGATTCTGGTCTCCCAACAGGCATTTCGATGGAAACCACAAGCTAGTTAGGTGGCGTCTTGTCATGCATGGCTGTGTTGATGGCTTCAGCCGGACTATTATATACCTGCAGTGCTTATCCAATAACAGAGCCTCAAGTGTTCTGTCATTATTTTTGGAGGGTTTAAAATATATATAGGTTAGGGTTCAGTTGTGCATTCAGTTCATTCAGGTGTCATAAAGAAAGAAGAAAGAAAATTACATATTTTGTCATTGGAGGTGTGGCGAGGTGTACGCTAAGGAGCATAAAAAAATCGTGGTTGCGACAACGCCACCTGGGGAATTGCGCCCCAGGAAATCTGAGCTTAACTGTGTTGGTTATTGGGACCAAGGCCACACAGGTTCAATACCACAGGGCGAGACGGTTCCACAACAAACAATTTATTAACACATGAAGTAAACAAAATACAAGTCAAACACAGTCACACCAATTGAACACACAATAAAACAAACCAAGGGGCAAATGAAGCTGGCCGGGGCTACCATGCAACAGGACAACCACAAGACAAAGGGGGGGGGGGGGTCCTCAACAAAATCACCCGTGAAACTACACACTCATGTGCACACACAAAACCAAAAAAAGGGGGGATCGTGGAGAACACACCACCACCAGGGATTAACGGCCACAGGGAGCCCACGACACCTGACAACAGAAGAAACAGCGATTAATAAAACAAGCCCAAAGGTTAGTATAACTGGCGTGAATTAAAACATGGACCTAAAGAAAGAAAAAAAAGAAAAAAACAATATAATAAACTCATCAATACAATAAAGGAAATAAAAACCAACACAGGAAAAAAAAGGGAAGGAACAAACTCCACATCAGACCAAAACAGCAATACAGCCGATACAATAATGGAGCCAAAACGGTAGTAGAGCCAAAACGGTAGTAGAGCCAAAACGGCAGCGCAGACCCAGGGAGGAGTGACTGGTAGTTGCCGGCAGTTTACCCTCGCCTCGTTCCGCAAGGCTACGACCACGCCGGAAAGAGGCAGAAGACAGCCAGCTCCTGTCACGGGTTAATCACTCAGCTGCACCAAAACACCCAAACAATCAGCTGGAGAACGAGGGACAGAGCCGCTGGACGGCAGACAATCGCGGACTTACCGAAAGGGCAGATGAGCATCTCCAGGAAAAACTACCAGTGGGGCAACACATCCCCACGGCCCGGCAGCCGGTCGCGCTCTACAAAACAAAGATCACGTCACCAAAACCACCGCGCCGTGCATACACCAGCAGCGAAAGAATAGCAGAATACATTACCTGAGCGAAGAGGATCATACGCCCGCAACGACCACGTCACGCAATCACAGTGGCCACAGGAAGGAAGCGGAAGAGGAAGAGGCAAATGCATCGCACATCTATATATAGAGACGCATCGCACCGCCCCTCAATCAACGCGCTCCGTCTCTTAGCACAATGCCATATAGTGGCAGGGAAAGACACGACAGGTCACAGAGGGAACTCACTCCAACGAAATTCGTGCTCTGCATTTAACCCACCCAAGTGACGTGCACACACACAACAAACCCAGGGCACTGGGCGACCACGTGCAGCGCCCGGGGAGCAGTGGGGGTTAGGTACCTTGCTCAAGGGTACCTCAGCCGTGGACACCGGTACGGGGAATCGAACCAGCGACCCACCGGTTACGGGTCCGATACCCTAACCGCTGATCCACGACTGCCTCTAAGAGAGAGAGGACGATCCACAGGCGGTGGTCTCCTGCGTCCTCTGGAGACCACCGACAGCCTCAGCACACAGACTGCAGCTCTACCAACTGAGCTACAGGAGCCCTAAACAGCATTGGAATTCAACCAGTTATAAATGACATTATTCATATGGATACCCACTATGACATCAATGAACATGAGCCTTTGGAGTTCAAACTAACAATGACATTACAATTCCAGACATTAACATAACAATCAATGAGACCACAATGAACAGGATTCAACCAGTGAATCCAGTGGAAAATGATGGGAACTATGGAATTGATGTATTTTCCTCACTCCCGCACCTATTTCAGTAAGGTTATGTGGTGTGTTTTTTTCTACAATGTTTTGTTAACAATCTGTGAAAATAATAAACAGTGTCTAAATGAGAGATGGATATAACCAGAAAAAGTGAGACACTAAAAAATGTATATGCACGTTGTATTCAGGCTCTGTCAAACCCATATGTGTTTCCTAGGGCAAAGTCAAACTTCTCCTTAAAGAGATGGTATGAAACAAAGTGGCAACCTGACGCAGTTAACACATGCATTGGCCATTGGGAACAGTGGTGTAGAAGAGAAGTCGTCATCTCCTTTATGAATGAACTCAAAAGGGGAAAAGCCAATAGGAGGGACTACAGATGCTCCAGTTGCAAAGGCCAATATTTTCTGTAGTTTAGATGGTCCTTCTTCTTCTATAAAACAGAACAGAATCAACCAATCATGAAATCAAAATGCTTAAGTGTTTATCAAACCCATCAAACCAAGTACCGTATTTTCCGCACTATAAGGCGCACCTAAAAGCCTTAAATTTTCTCAAAAGCCGACAGTGCGCCTTATAATCCGATGCGCCTTATCTATGGATCAATATTGGTCAATCGTGGCTACCGTAGTCAGGGGGCGTGGCCGAAGTAACAGATTTAAGCGCACTGTGGATAAAACGAGAGCACGTACGGTGAATGTTCGCACCACAGGGAATGAGAAGTCGTCCTTCACTGTAGTTCTCGCTTGCCAGGCTAATGGCCAGAAACTACCACCCATGGTTATTTTCAAGAGGAAGACCTTGCCAAAAGACTTTCCAGCCGGCGTCATTATCAAGGCTAACTCGAAGGGATGGATGGACGAAGAAGAGATGAGTGAGTGGCTGAGAGAAATTTACGACGTTAACGACGTTAACGAGCCGGGCATGTTGGATGCCGTATTCGCCCAGCTGTTCAATTCGGACACTGAAGAAGAAGAATTCGAGGGATTCGTGGATGAGGAATGAACTGATAAAATGAGCTTTACGTGTTTCTTTTGTGTGTTCACAACTGAACAAGGTTGGTCATATTGTGAATATGGACAGTAACGTTTGAGAAACATTGAGTTATTGTTAAATGGTTATTGCTTTGCACTATTTCGAGAGTTACTATATTGTTATTGCACTTACATCTGAGTTACCGTAACGGTATCAGACTCTTTTACGTGTTTACTGAATCGAGGAAAAGTTCCCGTCCACTACGTGATAAAAATGTTGCACTACCTGTTATACCGTGCTGTTGTTAAAAGATAAACTGTGTTGCAAAAATACTACACCGCTGACATTACCTCAGGAAAAATAACACAGCTGTTTATTCATTTTGGGAGTGAACGGGGTTGTTATATTGTTATTACTTTGCACTATATAGAGAGTTACTATATTGTTATTGCACTTACGTTTGAGTTACCGTAACGGTGTCGGACTGTTTCTTTTACGTGTTTATTGAATCGAGGAAAAGTTCCCGTCCACTACGTGATAAAAATGTTGCACTACCTGTTATACCGTGCTGTTGTTAAAAGATAAACTGTGTCGCGAAAATACCACGTCGCTGACATTACATCGGGAAAAATAATAACACAGCTGTTTATTCATTTTGGGAGTGAACGGAGTTGTCAGAACGCTGGTTTGTATTCTATTAATAAAATTTGACTGACTTATCTGACTGTTTTGTTGACATTCCCTTTAGCGCAGCTCCATCTAGTGGACGCAAAACGCAACCCGAGCCGTAGCTTCTATCCCATGCGCCTTATAATGCGGTGCGCCTTATATATGAAAACAGTTTTAAAATAGGCCATTCATTGAAGGTGCGCCTTATAATCCGGTGCGCCTTGTAGTGCGGAAAATACGGTACTATACTGATGTTGCAAGGTTGGTTTTCAGCCATGAGACGCCAGGTGGAAGGCAGAGAGCCTCCATTCTCACTTGTAACAAGTCACAAGTCATGTTAATTAACTATCACAATAACTCAGGAAGTTTTGAATTAAGGTAAAAATATAGCATAGCCACGGGAAAAAATCTGCTTAGTTCCTCTGTAAATGTATAAACTGTTTCAACTTGAAATCTATTGTTAATGTAATTCTGGTTGCGTCTGTCATTAATACATTATATTGAATATACACACATACTTGCATATACAAAGATATATTTATTAGGCTTCCCCTTTAAAGTCCTTGCCTCAATAGTAGTTTGTTATTAATAAAAGATGTATTATTACTCAACTAAATGACAAATATTTAAATATTTAAATATTTTTAATATTTATTTATGTACCTTCTGCATCTTGAAGATAGTCTCTCCAGAAGGTAATCACCACTTCCTCTGCAACTCTCCTGTTGCTCCCTTCTGGTGACAGACGAATGGTGAAAAGATCATCTACCTGGTCTGCAGTCAGGGTGCTTGGCTCGTAGCAGAACAGGGGGCGAAAACTGTCTGGATGTTTCTGGATTGAATGGATGGAAAAAACAATTGTATAGTTGTTTAATTCATTCAAAAATACTTGTTCCAGCTTAACCTCAACATTGTCAATTTGTTCTAGAAACTTTGTCTATGTGGGTTGATGGGTAAAATTCTATCCCATATTGATTACACTGAAACCAACACTGAATACCTTTGACATGGACCTTGAACCCTGTGGATGACCTGAAACATAACAATGTCTTGTACCAGCAGATCCCTGTCTCTGATTGACCGAAGAGGCCTCAGACATCGTGCATTGGATAAGTAGTCAAGCAGAGGTGCCTTTGACTTCTCAAGGCCCTCAATGGTTGTGCTTTCAGATACCTGGTATCTCAAGGAGCAGCATATTGGCTTGTTATAAAAGCTAATTATTAGTTAATAACTTATTGGCAAGAGGTAACCCTTTAGTGAAAACATCAGTAATAATAATAATAATAATAAATGAAAAGAATATGGCACAAACATTAAGAAAATCTACCTCAATCAGGCAGTCCTTGTAAAGTGAGTGAGTGTGCATGAAGAGAATAGTGAGAGGCAACCAAAACAACTGACTACTAATTAAAAGATCTCAGATACTAGAGGTCTGTATTGCTGATTTTCTAGTGTTACCCACCAGGTCATCACAGTGAAGGCTTCCACTGTAACACTGTAATGCCAGTGGTTTCAAAATGGAGCGAAAACACACTTTAATAACTGAATTTGTTGATTAAATTGTGGCAGAATTCAAACTACAACATGGAATACAGGAGTTCAGCACTGTGCCACACTACAGTGGACCTATAGTTCCTGTCATTTTGGAAAAGAGTTGCAACTGACCTTTTTGACTTTTTCCATGAGGTCTGCATCGGCTATGTCTTCTAGGACTGGATTTGCTGAAACACCAACCAGTAAAGAAAATACTACTGGTGACAGGAAAGTTTGGTGGGAGTCCACCATGTACCAAACTTACTGCAATGGCTCTGCCTGCTATGTAGTACCAGTTCTCTCTTAAAGCTTCAAAACAACAGAATAAGAAGAAATGTAATAATGTTAAAAAAAAAAAAGTTAAAGTTTGTTGTACTAATTTAAATTATAAATCAGTCCAAAAAGTTACATCAGTACCGGTACTGTTGAGAGCAAAGTTTTTGCTGTTTTCTTTTCCCTCAAACATGGGGGACCTTGCAATGCTCTCTATTAGGAGCCTTAAGAATTCCCTCCTTGGACCTCCTAAATCAACTCCTTCCTCATTTTTTCCCATGTCATCTGAGAATTTTACAGACATCATCAAGTTGGGTTCATAGGACCACCTCTTGAATCCCCGAATGGCTCCCTCCCGGACAGCAGATCTATTTATGTGAAATCTGCACCGCTGATTTACGTTAATGTTGCTGGCGAGTTCCAGCAGTATCTTCTAAACATAAAAAATAATGACATCCGTGAAAATACCGTCTGATATTAAACCGGTCCGTGGCTCAACAAAGCTTGGGGACCGCTGCTTTAACTAATAATAATAATAATGATAAGGAATGCCAGACGACAAATGTATCCCACACTGACATTTGCGTGTGCTTCACCTATAAGGACGGCGTCGAAGGAAAAAAAACAGACTATGCTCTCCAGCCGGCTCACCTGCAGCTCCAGCTGTCAGAGGAGCGCTCAGCTGTTCCTCTATTTAGCCTGCGTTTTGCTGAACATTCTGTAACAGGTTTAGCACAGTGGATGTCGTGATGTGTTTTAACGTTAGTAAAAAAAAAAAAAAAAAAAAATCGTCTGTTTTTTCGGTCACTGACAGCAGCAAAATATGCATCCCTAGTTAGAATGGCAATACACAGGGTAAATATCCATCTCACCTTCTTCTGCTTGTGCCCGATGTCCATGTGCCGAAGCACTGCTGAGTTTGATAACGTGGCACGGAGGTCCAGACCGGGCCAGCAGCTGGTTGTAGCAAGCCGCTGCGGCCACGAGATGGGAAAAGCGTCGTCTGTCGACCCTCCACCGTGTCGCAACCTGAGGCAACGTGTAATTGTTACCCGGTTGTTGTTGCATTCGACAATGTTCGTATTGTCTCCGCCGAAGCCAAAATGCTGTTAAACAGCATGGCAGCTTCTGTTACGCCACCGGAGAGCTCCTGGGACGACATGTGCGCTGCACTTCTTCTTCCGAGCCGTCTTCTGGTTTCACTGAAACGCCTTCCGTTTACACTGAAATTTCAGTAGTGTGTATGAGAGCATTTCAGGAGTGTGTGTGAGAGCATTTCAGTAGTGTGTGTGAGAACATAACATCTCAGTAGTGTGTGTGAGAGCATTTCAGTAGTGTGTGTGAGAGCATAACATCTCAGTAGTGTATATGAGAGTGTGGCCAGGTGAGTTATTTCCTCCTCGCCGCTATATGGCACTGTCCCACGGTGCCAGTGTGCCGGTTGTTGGGCGGCCCCGCAGCTATTTAAACCGGCAGGTGGCTGCGCTCCTGTCTCTCTTCCTCCTTGTGCGGTGGTAGCCTGCAGCAGTAGCTGTGGTGGACGTGGGTGCCGTGGTGCTCTGGTGTCCAGGTATGCGTTTTGTCCGTTCTGTCTGTGCGCCAAGGTACGTTGCAGTCACAGCGGCTGTAATTTGTTTTGCAGCGTGCGTTGTGGCGGCGTGTATGCGGTGGGGCTGTCGTCTCCTCTTGCCTGGGTCCGTCTGCGGTGTTGGCACGGTAGGTTGTTGCAATATTGTGCTAGCTGGATCTCCCTGTGCTGACGCTGTTCTCTTTTTGATCTGCAGCGGTGTTTGTGACGGGAGTGGCTCACCCAACGTTAGCGTGGCCTCCCTACCCTCCCCTTCTTATCGGTGCACCGGGTAGGTGCTGCTGTTCCCTGTCCCTGTGATTAATTTCTTTTTGTTTTGCTGTACAAGAGCTGTGGCCTGGTGGTGGCGGTGGTCCCCATTTCCTGGTGCTGCGTTTTGTCTTCACATCCTTATTTTATTAGATTGCAGTGTCACGGTGTGTAGGTTGCTCCCTTTTCTTTTTCCTTCCCACCCTCAGTACACCACAGCCCTATTGGCTTTTGGTTTTGATTTGTCAGCGCCCCAACGTACCTTGTTTGTGATAGGCAACAAATGTTAGCATTCACGATCAAATTTTATTGTTGTGCTTGTTTTTTCTTTTTTTGTGATTTAATAAAAATTGTTCCTTGTACCTGTCCCTTGCCCTGTGTGTGACCTGGACCTGTGTGTATTTCCTGGGGTTGAGACACCTCTCCTCCAGGTGGCGTTGTCAGCAACTGTCATTTATCTTGTACTTCCCTCCTGAACTCTGCCACAAGAGCATCTCAGTAGTGTATGTGAAAGCATTTCACTTGTAAGTGTGTGAGGTTTTTACTATAGTGTGTGAATATGTTGTGTTTTATATATGTGTGTGAATGGTAATTCTGAATAATGTCCCTGACAGCCCCTCATAGAACTCTGTCTTAGTCTCCACACACTGTTCTATCACGGTGGAATTCTTAAATGTCAGATGCAAACCATTTTATTTGCCACGAGAATTCACCACTGTGCTCATTGTGGCAATGTTTATTCCGTCTGTCTAAGAAAGTACTAAACAAACTGCACACAACAATAAGGGAAGTTTGGAAAACAAATAGACAGACTTTTTATAATCGCCAGAGATTGCAACCACATGAATCTCAAGGCAGTGCTCCCTAAGTTCCACCAACTTGGAGAAGTATGTATGTATGTGTCACACATATGTGTCATCAGTGACTAGCTATATTGGCAAGTGCATCAACGACATCACTCTCTCCAAGACCATCACCACATGTGCCAACCAGAAGCCATGGATGACTGCAGAAGTGCCTACCTGTGACAGTGATGCTTCCCTCCCAGATGCACTGAACGACTTCTACACACAGTGTGAGGCACAGAACAACGTGGCAGTGAGGTAGTACACCCTTCTTCCCAACAAGTAGGTGCTACATCTTGCTACAGATGAAGTGTGGCGGACTCGCAGAGTAAATCCATGGAAGGCTCAGGGGATGTGCAGACCAGTTAATGGATGTTCTCACAGACATGTTCAACATCTCCCTGAGAAGTGCCATAATCTCAAAGTGCCTCAAAGAAACCGGCATCATTTCATGCCCAAGAACCAGTGTCCTGTCTTGATGGCTATCAATCTCTCGCACTCATGCCTATAATCATGAAGTGCTTTAAGAGACTGTTCATACTGCTGACTCATGACTATCTGGCAGTGTACAGCATGAATTACATCATTACGTTTGCTGATGACTGTGGTGGAATCTCATCAGCAACAATGATTTAGCTTACAGCGAGAAAGTGCAACATCTAATGGACTGGTGCAAAGTCAACAACCTGTCCCAGAAAGTCAAAGAGATGGTTGTTGACAGAGCACAGTGTGATCACTCTCTGCTGAACACTCTCAGCTCCACTGTGGAGACCATCACAGAGGACCAAATTCCTCATTGTCCGCATGGCGGAGAACCTTAACTCAACATCAGCACCACTGTTAAGAAAGCTCATCAGCATCTCCACTTTCTGAGAAAGTTGAGGAACAATCATCTTTTTTTTACCCCCACCCACACCACTTTTTACAGGGGGACCATTCAGAGCGTCCTGTACAGCTACATTACTACTTTATATGGTAACTGCACCGCAGCAGATCAGAAGGACAGCTGAGAAGATCACTAGGGTTCTTCCCTCCTTCAAGGACATTTACCTCACACGCTGCAAAGCCATCAGAATTGTGGATAACCATGTACACCCATCACACAAACAGCTGTGTTATTATTTTTCCCGAGGTAATGTCAGCGACGTAGTATTTTCACGACACAGGTTATCTTTTAACAACAGCAAGGTATAACAGGTAGTGCAACTGACTGAAGCTGCAGCTACAGATCTCAATGAACTCACTGACACTGTAACATCTTACATCAGTTTTTGTGAGGACTTATGTGTGCAAACCAAGACCTTTTGCACATACAACAACAGCAAACCGTGGTTCACTCCTGATCTTAGGAGGCTGCGCCAAGCCAAAGAGGAGGCCTACAGCAGTGGGGACCGGGACCTGTTCAAGCAGGCCAGGAACAAGCTGACAAAGGAGATCAGGGTAGCCAAAAGAAGCTACAGTGAGAGACTAAAACATAGCCTCTCAGCCAACGACCCTGTGTCAGTCTGGAAAGGCCTGCAACAGATCACGGATTACAAAAGACTATCTTCCCACCCTGCGGAAAATCCCAGACTGGCTGACGACCTTAACAACTTCTACTGCAGGTCTGAAAAGCACCCATTCTCAAACCCATCACGCACAAAAGACTTACCCTCAACACCCAACCCCCTTACCCCACCTGCACTGACGTTCTGCGAAGAGGAGGTGTGCCGGCTGTTTCAGAGGCAGATGACCAAGAAGGCTCCTGGACCTGATGGTATGTCCCCCTCTTGTCTGTGAGCCTGTGTTGAACAGCCGGCGCCAGTCTTCACGCAGATTTTTAACCGGTCCCTGGAGCTGTGTGAAGTACCCTCCTGCTTCAAATGCTCCACCATCATCCCAGTCCCCAAAAAACCCTCCGTCACAGGATTAAACGACTACAGGCCTGTCGCCCTGACATCTGTGGTCATGAAATCCTTTGAGAGACTTGTGTTGAGCCACCTGAAGGACATAACAGGACCCCTGCTGGACTCCCTGCAGTTTGCCTATAGGGCAAACAGGTCAGCAGACGATGCCGTCAGCATGGGACGGCAGTACATCCTGCAACACCTCGACTTCCCAGGGACATATGCCAGGATCCTGTTTGTGGACTTCAGCTCGGCGTTCATCACCATCATCCCTGAACTGACAGGCAACAGCATGTCAGACTGGGGAACGTCATATCCAAAGCCCCCCCCCCCCCCCCCCCCCCCAGGGGTGTATCCTCTCCCCACTGCTCTTCTCCCTCTACACAAATGACTGCACCTCAGAGAACCCGTCTGTGAAAATCCTGAAGTATGCAGATGACATAACCGTCATTGGCCTGATCCAGGATGTTGACGAGTCGGCTTACAGACAGGAAGTAGAATATCTGGTCCATTGGTGCAGTCATTACCACCTAGAGCTAAATCCGATTAAGACTGTAGAGATGACAGTGGACTTTAGGAGAAGCCCCCCCCCACTCACCCCCCTCAGCATCCAGAACAACACAGTGTCCACTGTAGACTCCTTTAGGTTCCTGGCATCTACTATCTCACAGGACCTAAAGTGGTCTCCTCACATTGACTCAATCCAGAAAAAGGCCCAGCAGAGGTTATACTTCTTGCAACAGCTAAGGAAGTTTAACCTGCCTGAGGAGCTGCTGATCACCTTTTACTCAGCCATCATTCAGTCTGTCATCTGCACTTCCATCACTGTCTGGTTTGGGTCAGCCACCCAACATGACAGGGCCAGACTGTCCGCCAAAACCAGCCGGCACAAACAAAGTTTCTTTCCCCAAGCAGTCACTCTGTTGAACACTCTGAAATAGCCCCCCATCCTTACACTCGACTATGACAATCACAAATGTCATCCTTATCTACCTCACTAATTTAACAACACAGTACCATTATTATCTGTCTATTGCACAGCACTGCCTTGCACTGTATTTATTTATTTAAATCCTAGTCTACCTACACTGTCCTTGCACTACTCCACAGATTCACTGCTATTGTATACAGTATTTTTTATCTTTATCATATTGTATATAGTACCTTTGTGGTCTTACTGCTAGGTGTTTGTTTTTGTACTCCAGAGCAAAGTCTAACCAGAGTCAAATTCCTTGTTTGTACGCATGCAAACTTGGCCAATAAAGCTGATTCTGATTCTGATTCTCCAGGTTGGGGTTGGACACAGCTAACAACCCAATTCAATGTAGAAAACACTGTTACTATAAGCACAGGGGAAAAAAGTGCTGGAGCATGATGTGTACGCTTGCTGCCCCCTTCACATTTCTGAGTGCCCCCTCATATATGCCTGCCTAGAGCCGGCCCTGGTGTTCATGCCAGGAAACCTTTTTGTCTTGCCTTGCCATGCCATGCTTTGCCAGGAGTTTTTTGCCATGGTTTTCTTGATCTCAAGTCACAGTAAGTGAGAGCCTATTTTGTTATGTTTTTGATTTTTGTAAATAAAGACTATTGCTCAGACTTCAGCCTCCTTAGAGTCTGCATCGGGGTTCAGCCTTTTTCTGCATCAGCCAGCCACGACGCTCCATTTTTGACACTTATTTGTCAAAACCAACCACAGTGAAAGCTAACACAAAGTATGTCGATTGAAGTAAATCCACAACACTGTTGGGATCTCTAGCCATGTGCTCTGGAGAACAATAGAGCGGCCTATATGTACCCCATAAAGCCTGAGTTAGAGTGACTGTCGACTCGAGACCCCCCCCCCAACACACACACCTAGTCATAAATCCTGAATTCAAATTCAGGACCGGCATAGACATTGGCTGTGGTCCAGCCGTCTCCACAGGGGTCCAAGATGATGTCACTCAGATAATAAAAGTCCACTGCAACCCTCACGCGTGGCTTTTTCCCCGTGCAGGCTGTGACAATGAGAGCTATTAGGCTCTCCGAGGTGTCCAGCTGCCGAAAGGGAGCAACATTCAAACCCGGTTTTTCCCCATGCATGCTGTGACAATGAGAGCTATTGGGCTCTCCGAGGTGTCCAGCTGCCGAAAGGGAGCAACATTCAAACGTGCCGGTTTTCTTTCCTGTGCACAAGTACAGCGGAAGACTGTGAAGTTTTCTGCAACTTGGTTGCTGAAAGGGAGCAATTCTCAAACGTTTGGGTATCATCACTCACAGGCCGAGAAACAGACTGCTATTTTTTTTTTGTAACTTTTCCTTTTTTTCTTCTGCCGAAGTGGATCACTGCAATCAGCTGATCGCATGTTAACGAGCCGTGCGTCAACTTTGTTTAAGGAGGAAACAAAGTTAGTTTTTTTTTCACTGGTGATTTTCCCCGCTGCCGCCGAGGGACACACAGTGATACGCCGCATCGCCAAAGGAGCGTAACAACAGGCTGCCGCTGAGGCCAACTCGGCGAACGTTTAAGCGGACTAGGACAGAGCAGAGCGACGAGAGAAGTGACGCAATACACAATATGTTACCCAACCCAAAACAATGAATACAGTATAGTGTAATACTGTTTCCCTCCCCTCCCTAGTGTTTATGGTCTGTTCCTGTTTTGCTCTCTATTCCTGCCTGTTTGTGTATGTGTGTCAAGAGCTGAGCATGTAACTAATTCCCTCTTCCTGCCTCTTGCCCTGCACACCTGCTGCTAATTCACTCCAGTCAACTTCACCCCTTGACTACTGCTTAAAAGACCATTTCATTCACCACCAGTTCATTCACTCCATCTTTGCCAGATTGTTTCATTACTTTGTAGTGGACAACTTGGAGCAGGAGAAACCACCTACAGCTCAATGTGACAAAGACAGAGGAATTGGTAGTGGACCTGAGGAGGACTAAGGTTCCAGTGACCCCTACCAACATCAGTGGGCCACTGTGAAGATGGTGGAAGAGTACAAGTACTTAGGGGTGTACTTGGACCACAAACTGGACAGGTACAAGAATGAAGAATGTGGTCATTGCATATAGAAGGGGCCAGAGTTGCCTCCATTGTCTGAGGTGACTGAGGTTTATTCAGTTTTTCAGTTTATTAATATAGCGCCAATTCACAACAAAAGTTATCTCATGACACTTTCCAATTAGAGCAGGTCTAGACCAAACTCTTTAATTAAATTGTAAAATAGAGAGAGCCCAACATTCCCCCTTGAGCAAGCACTTGGCGACAGTGGCGAGGAAAAACTGCCTTTTAGAAGGCAGAAACCTCGGAGCAGACCCCGGCTCAAGATGGGCGGCCATCTGCCTTGACCGGTTGGGTTGAGAGAGAGAGAGAGAGAGAGAGAGAGAGAGAGAGAGAGAGGGAGAGAGAGAGAGCAGGAGAGCGACAGAGAGAGCAAGGGAGAGAGGCAGAGGGGGTGGGGTGTGAGAGAAGGAGCACACAAGCAGAGATGCATAGCAGCAGTAATAATACCAGAAGTATCGAAATGTAGATAATGATAATGACAATGAAGTATACATGATCGCTAGGAATCTGCGGGACAAGAAAGGCCAGCCCTAACTATAAGCTTTATCAAAGAGGAAAGTTTTTAGTCTACTCTTAAATATAGAGAGGGTGTCCGCCTCTAGGATCCAAAACCGGAAGATGGTTCCATAGCAGAGGAGCTTGATAACTAAAGGCTCTGGTTCCCAGTCTACTTTTGAGGACTCTAGGAACCACAAGTAGCCCTGCATTTTGGGAACGCAAAGTTCTGGTGGGATAATAGGGTACTATTAACTCTTTAAGATAGGATGGTGCCTGACCGTTCAGGGCTTTATAAGTGAGGAGGAGAATTTTAAAATCTATCCTGAATTTTACAGGTAGCCAATGTAGAGAAGCCAGAACAGGAGAAATATGGTCTCTCATGCTGGTTCTTGTCAGTAGTCGTGCTGCAGCGTTCTGGATTAGCTGGAGAGTCTTTATGGATTTACTGGGGCAGCCTGATAGAAGGGAGTTACAGTAATCCAGTCTAGATGTAATGAATGCATGGACTAATTTTTCTGCATCTTTCTGACTCAGGATGTGCCTAATCTTTGCGATATTTCGGAGGTGAAAGAATGCAGTCTTTGAAATATTTGCAATGTGCGAGTTAAAGGACATGTCCTGGTCAAAGATAACTCCTAGATTTCTTACAGTGGAGCTTGAGGCCACGGCTAAGCCATCTATCAATGCAATATCACTGCATAAGGTCTTTCAACATCTGCAGGACAATGCTGAGGATGTTCTATAGGTCAGTTGTGTCCAGTGCCGTCACATATACTCTTGCCTGCTGGGGCAGCTGCCTGAGGGTGAGGGCCACTAGACTCAACAGAATCATTAAGAAGGTCAGTCATGTTGTGGGAGAGGAACTGGACTCTCTGATGGTGGTGTCTGAGAGGAGGATGTTAAGATAAGATAAGATAAGATAATCCTTTATCAGTCCCATTACTGGGAAATTACAATGTTTCAGCAGCAAACAGGATATAGAGGGTGCAAAGCATGCAAGAATAAGGGAAGGATGAGCATTCAAAAAGAATAAATACACAGGAAACAAGTACCTGCAGCTGTAGACAGTACAGAAAAGAAAAGACTATTCACACTAGAGTCCCTCAAGTTATGATTAGTGGATGGATTGATTATTGTACTGATTTGTTTCAGGAAAAGACTAAGTATGTATGTACTGATCCTAGTAGCAGTGTTACATAAGTAAGGATTATTGCACAATTATTACTACACATGTATTATTGCAGGTCTGGTGTGACCATTGGTCCCATTATTGCACATGATTTATTGTCCAGTTAACACATTCAACAGCTTAAATGTCCAGTCTATCAGCTGGGCTTGTCGTGGAGTCTGACAGCAGTGGGCAGGAAGGAGTGGCGGTACCTCTCCTTCACACAGCGCGGGTGTAACAGTCTTTCACTGAAGGAGCTGCCCAGTGCTGTCAGAGTGTCCTTCATGGGGTGGGAGGGGGTCTCCAGCTATTGTCCTCCTGTCACCCACCTCATCCACTGAGTCCAGCCTCAGGACTGAGGTGGCCCTCCTCACCGGTCTTTCCAGCCTCTTTTTGTCCCGGGCAGAGATGCTGCCTGCCCAGCAGGCCACACCATAAAAGATGGCTGATGCCACTACTGAGTCATAAAAACTCCTGAGGAGTGGACCCTGTATTCCAAAGGCCCTCAGTCTCTTGAGCAGGTAGAGTCTGCTCTGGCCCTTTTTGTACAGGGCGTCCGTGTTGTCAGTCTAGCCCAGTTTATTGTTAAGGTGAACACCCAGGTACTTGTAGGAGACGACTCTCTCAATGTCTGTTCCCTGGATGTTCACCAGTGTGGGTGGGGTGTGTTGGCGCCTGCTGAAGTCCACCACCAGCTCCTTGGTTTTACCCGTGTTGATTTGGAGGCGGTTCTCCTGGCACCAATCCACAAACCCCTGGATGAGTTATCGATGCTCTTGGTGGTCTCCGTCCATGATGAGACCAGCGATCGCAGAGTCATCTGAGAACTTCTGTAGGTGGCAGGTTGAGGTGTTGTACCTGAAATCAGAGGTATAGAGAGTGAACAGAAAGGGAGCCAGAACTGTTCCCTGTGGTGCACCAGTACTACAGAGAAGCATGTCAGACTCACCGCTCTGCGTCCTCACATACTGTGGCCTGTTTGTCAGGCAGTCCACGGTCCAGGCACTGAGGTGGTGGTCTACTCCTGCACATTTCAGCTTGTCTCCCAGAAGGGTGGGCTGGATGGTGTTGAAGGCACTGGAGAAGTCGAAGAACATGATCCTCACAGTACTCCCAGCCCTCTCCAGGTGAGATAGTGATGTGTGCAGGAGGTAGATAATGGCATCCTCCACTCCAATTCCTGGCTGGTAGGCAAACTGCAGCGGGTCCATCGATGAGCTCACCAGCGGGCGCAGGTGGGCAAGGAAGAGTCTCATTCAGTAAGAGACACTTACTCCCATGGTGCACCACAGAGCAACACAGGAAATCATTCCTGCCTGTCGCCATCAAACTACTGACCTCTGCACTTTAACAGACACACATACTTTTTCCCCGGAAATATATAAATGTACAGACACATATAAATATTTGATATTTTATACTTTATTTTATTTTTTATCTTATATAATATTTTTCATTTTCTTTCTTGGTTGGGAAAATTACAAGTGCAATGTCTGTATGAAAAAAGAATTTCGCCTCTGGGATAACTAAAGGAATTCTGATTCTGATTCTGATACTCACTGCAGTAACATCTTAGGCTTAGTTCTTTGATGACTTTTTGTGATTTTTCTCTTTGTGAAGATTTCAATTTTTTTTTCTTCTTTTGCCCCATGTTCACTAGCCTCCCTCTACCATTTCTCTCCCTGTGCTTCCTGGCTCACCTGATTCTCCCATACTCTTCTTGAGGGTTTTTCTGAACACATTACCCACCCACCACAACAACCCTCTGAACGAATTTCTTATTAACACATGATGGGGTTACGTGGAAAAGAGAAAGGAACATGTGTTTCATAGTTAGGGAGATATGAGAGGCAATGCAAAAATTAGAAACATGGGTACTGGTGGGGAGTTTTAGATTTTCAGTGGCAAAAAGAGTTTGTTTTCACTGTAAAGAAAATCCAGGACCAGGTTAACCTTAAACTTTATGGAGAAAACACAGAAAGAGTAGAAAATATTTAAGTGTCCCACTTGACAAGAACCTTACTGAGTTGATTCATACTGGGAAATTTTTTGAAAAATGTAAAAAAGCAGATTGAGTATGTTGAATCCTAGATAAGCTATGGTGTTGGGGAAGAGGTAGGTTTGCTTTGAAAACTGTATATATTTGGTTAATCAGGGCAGAATAGACTAGACTATGACTACATAATTTATCAGTCTCAATCAAAAACTATATTAAAGAAGGTGGAAATGAATGAAATGCAGAAGACCTCAAATAGTGCTAACATATTGAGCAAACTTAAAGGGCGAGGAGGAGAATTGTCCCAGTCAGCAGGTGTTTGAGCCTTGCCAAGAGAATGTAAATAACAGGCCAAGAGCTTTTGTTAGACAACAGAATGCACGAACAATGGAATAGTAATCTGTGATATATTAGGCCCCACTGTACTTCTCTCAGCTGTCTCTCTATGGTTGTTAGAGAAGGTAATGGTTGACTTGCACCTTTTCGAATACAAGAAGGAAGGAAGTATAGATAAGGACCAAATTATCAGATACATAAAAGGACATTTGCACACATTTGGACATATTCATTTTTCATCCCTAATTTAAAGAGTTAATAACAATCAGTATTCATGATGGGACTATTGGCTATTCTTTTAGCACTGAATTGAACAGCCAAGCAAAGTTTTGAGGTTCAGATTCTAGTATTGCATTAATCAGTGTTAAAAGTATGCAGTGAACAGCAAGATAGAACATTGTGTTGGTAGTAGGTCAAGCTATCCTTAGGAATAATTGTGAACTTGAAAACAAAAAGAAAAGAAACAAGTGTAACAATAACCAATTGTAAGGCATTAGTATCCAAAAGAAAGTAAGAGACTGTGGTGAAACTAGTAAGGATGACCTTTTGGCCCATTAATCTTAACAGTACAATTAGGATAAATAGTTATCGTGCAACTAGTATTTGTGAAAACATGCAGAAAACAATAGGACATGTTATCATTCAGTGGGAGAGCAGTTCCGTTCCACACTCCAATACGCAAGGTGGCGGTAATGCACCTAAAAGCTGTTTGAAGAAGAAGGAAGAAGAAGAAGAAGAACACTCGTGAGGAAGTAGAGAAGCTTCTAGCGATAGTCTGACTGTATTAGTGAACCTAGACAAAGTATGGAAAGCCCCGAGTTAAGTTTTACTCTGGCCTACATAGTGTTCTCTTTCTGCTTCGTGTTTACGCCCAACGAGTTTCGTTCGGCCGGTTTAACCATCCAGAATCTGTTTTCCTTCTGGCTGGGGAGTGAGGACGTGGGCTTCACCCAATATCATATCAGGAGGACCAGTATTACTGTAATGCTCCACTCTGCACTGCCTTTAGGTAAAATCTTACGTTTAACTAAGTCAAAAGTCATATAATAGGAGCTGTTAATATGAGTGATTTGGTGCTATTGTTTAAACCATGTTGCTTTTGCGTATGTCCATGTTGTTTTTTCTCTAGGCTACTATACAGGAATGAGTATTGCAGCCCCAGAAAAAAAACCGGGATACATTTATCAGGTCAGTCATATTCTCTTAGTCCATTTACAGATTTATGACCATACTTGATATCACTCTGCACACATGCATTATACCCCACTGTGCTGTTAAATTTTGCGTTATTCAGAGGAAGTGAAGTTAGCAGTGATGTGATTGATGACATTTATCGTGGAGCTGCACAAGGATAGTTGTGAGTGTTTCTATCCTAGACTCCCATGCACAAGATACAACTATTTAGTTCCTAAGTCCACAACATGGGGAGGCCATCTGCTTTTATCTGAGGTTTTCAATTATTATGAATTTGGAAGCAAACCCTGATCTTTACGAGCACACCACGAAGCTTAACTCCCATACTTTCACTTCATTACCAACACCGCCACTTTATTTAACCATACTGTCACTTTAATGTCATATGGTTCACTCTGCACTGTCTGTTGTCCATATTGTATTGTATTGTACCATACCGTGTTCATTGTCTTGTTTATACTGTTACTGCACTGTTGTATTTCGTATTTGCACTGTCTGTCCTGTATTTTTTGCTTTTTTATTTTCATTTTTTATACTCAATATACATTCTCCTTTATGTAACACCATGTAACATCTTGGAGGAACACTTTCATTGCTCTGTGTACTACACATACATGGTTGTAATGACAATAAAAATTCCTTGTATCCTTGTAATAATAATGATAATGTATGTTATTTACAGGTGCCTTTCTAGAAACTCAAGGTCTCCTTACATCATTAAACATAAAAACAGACACAATATTAACAACAATATACAGTATGTAACTTAATTGACATAGATACATAATCAACCGAAGACTGATCTTTTCTTAAACCTAACCAAGACGGTTTTGGTACCTAAATCCAACTAAACTGTAACTATTACACATCATTAACAATGTAAATGTATTTAACTTGACGTGTGTAAGCTCTATTCTTATCATGCTATTGTCAGGAAGCACCATGTTGTTAGCATCAGACATACCTCAGTTTTGTCTCCAAAAGTCTTTGCACTGAATGCTGATGGTCATTTCTGCAAGTGTACTCTTCAGTATTCATCTCCACTTCCTGTGTATTTCATGCAAATGTATTCAATTTAACACATATCTTTTATATCTTTAATTTTAATTGCACCAAACAGTTATTTATTATTATTGTTATTATTGTTGTTGAAAAAGCAGTTTTTTTATTGGTCAGTTAATCTTCCTAATTTATAAACAAAGTTTTTTTTACTCGATTGAGTACTCGAGCACAAGAGGGTAAAACACTTCCCAAGTTATCATATGACCACATGATCAGTTGCTGACAAATGAGGTAGTATTTAAAAAGCTTTTTTTAAGTTCAGCTCCTCAAAAAATGCACAGGACCTACATTACATCAAAAAAAGCATCACCCATCTGTTTTAACTGAATATTCTCTGGTTTAGCTTAGCTAAAAAACACAAAAACACCAAATCCTTTTTAGTACTGGAGCTCATACTGCCACAGAATGAATTCTAGGGACACACTGCTGGTGGTATTTGCATGGAGAGCTTCACAGATAATGACACACAGGAGCTGTTTAGGAACAGCGCAGCACAGAGATAAAGATAAATACTTTACTCTCATTGTAGTTATACATCAAAACTTGTTTGGTAGCTTTTAAAGAATAGCATCAAAAAATAAATAAATACTAAACATTAAATAAAATAAAAATAAGATACAAGATGAATGAGATAAAAATATAGAAATATTTATAGCACCGTATACGTATGCAGAGGCACATGTGATTGTGCAAGCAGTGCTGTGTAATCAGGCATTCACATAAATAGCAATTGTATACAGTCATTTACACCGTTTTACAGTTGAATAAGGTGCTTAGTGTGTTGGCAACAGCCTTGGGAAAGAGTGGGGTCTGCTGTTTCCAGTCGTCAGCACTTATGGGTGTGTGGGTGTGTATGGGGATGGTGTA
Organism: Scatophagus argus; assembly: GCF_020382885.2. Lineage (NCBI taxonomy): Eukaryota > Metazoa > Chordata > Actinopteri > Scatophagidae > Scatophagus > Scatophagus argus. The sequence goes on along the minus strand of NC_058504.1, from coordinate 23,845,898 downwards.
ATGGAGGCTACAGCTGTCTGTTAGTGCATGTCCTGATGGTTCTATATCTTTTGCCCGATGGGAGGGGGACAAGAGCCTGGCAACCTGTCTAGTTCTGCAGCTTTGGTGATGGTAATCTCCCTCAAAGTAGATCTCACCTGATGGCACTGTAAAATGAGTACAGACTCCTCTTTGAATGGTGGTGTTGTTTGGGCTCTCATCCTGCTGGTGTGGTTGTCAAAGTGTGCAAAGACCTGGTTCAGGTTGTCAGGAAGTGTGGCATCATGGTTGGTCAGTGAGGTGCTACCCTTGTAGTCTGTTATGGCTTTCATCCCTTTACACATAGTGTGTGTGAGGTTGTTGTTTTCAAAGTGGCCCTTGATGCACTGCTGGTATCTATGCTTAGCTTCCTTAATGCTGTCCTTCAATTATCTCCAGGCATTACTGTAAACTAGCCTGTTCCCTGACCTGTAAGCAGTGTCCCATGTCCTGAGCAGAGACCGCACTTTTCTGTGGAGTCATGGCTTTTTTTCTTTTCTTTTTTTTTTTGCAACTCCTTGATGGCCTTGATGGTTAACACAATGTCAGTGCTGAAGGCTATGGAAGCTACAATGGATGAGATGTATTCCTCCAAGTCTATTACATTTGCAGACAACTCCCAGTCTGTGTTTTCAAAACAGTCCTGCAGCAGTAAAGTGTATTCCTCACTTCAGGCTTGGACAGTTTTAACAGCAGTCTGTGTTTTCAATCTGTGGTCGAGTTCTGCAGATTAGAGGCTCCCACAAACACAAACACATCATAGATTTTGGCTTTTGGCTTTAAAAAAGAGATTTTTTTTGATAATGTTGGTTGAATGAGTTTGGTGTGGAAGAACTTGACTTGCCCGCACAGGGCCCTGACCACAACCCCATCAAGCGAGCACCTTTGGGACGAACTGGAATGGAGATTATGAGCCAAGCCTTTTTTTCAAACATACATTCCTGACCGCACAAATGCTCTTCTGCAAGAATGGACAAAGTTTCCCACAGAAACACAAAATCTTGTGGAAACCCTTAGCAGAAGAGTGGAAGCTGTTATAGCAGCAAAGGAGGGGGGGTGTACTCCATATTACATGTGTATTTAGAATGTGGTGTAATGGTCAGGCATCCTTATACTTTGGTCTGTATAGAGTATGTCAGAGTGGCATAACAATCTGTTGATCTGAATATATCAATTCAATTATGAATGATCCAGTATCATCAATGCACAGTGAAAGCTCTTTATTTAAAAAAAAAAGCCAAAAAAACTCTCTATTATCTTTATTATCATCTTCAAAATTAAATTGCTCTTAACTAGTTATAGCTCTGTTTTTTTTCTTTCCTGTCAAAAGCAGGAAAGAAAGGGGTAACGGTTTAATCTGTAAATGATTGTGTTAAATGAGCATAAAATCATATCCATTGCAGACCACAGAATTGAATCGAAAAGTTGATTGTGGCCGGCTTTGCGACAACATCCAGTATTGTGTCATTGTCCATGAAACTGGTGATTTGTACCCTTAAGAACCCTTAATTGTATTTTCACTTAAGTACTTGACTTAAAACCTAAAATGTTTATTTATTTAGTGGTGTAATATGCAGTTAAGATAATTCCTGACAAATGTTTTTTATATCAGTGAATTATATACAATAAATCAAATAATTAACCCACTAACAACAGCCTATAAAGTGAGATTCAGCCATTTCTCACTCATACATGGCTCATACAAGTAGAAGGAAAATATAACATAACTGAATATCACTTACATACACTTAAGTTTAATAAATTAAGTGATTAATTCAGCAACGTTTTTAAAGTCAGTCTAAATCACAGACATTTTTTCATCTCCATGTTGTGCTCCAAGTGCACTGGTGGAACACACATAGACCTGTTCAATTTGGTTCTGTCAACTGGCATCAAAATTTCCCAAGCAAACATTAAGCTGCTGTCTAGTTTATCCTCCTGCTGACCGAGTTTAACTGAGTTTCACTTGCCACATTTTCTCCAGTTTTTGTTGAGTCATGACTAAAATAAAAAAAAAAAACCTCAGCAATTTATTGAATGCAAATAAGATTTTTAAAATTTCTGCTTAAGCAATGATGTGTATAATCTTTGACATATGTTCTCATCTAGATGTTTTCCACACTAACCTGTAGTAGTTTTTAACAGTAGTTAAATATTGATTAAGGTGTCTTAGTTGTGTTGTCATTTTGCTTCACCAGGTGAGTGACAGCTGGAGAGCATTTCTCCTCCTCTCTCTGTGCCTCCAGCTGACCAGCTCAGCGTTTGTCATCTACTGGTCCCACTGTCACTGGCACAACCATCCAATCAGCCAGGCCCTGCAGGCCCACGTACAGCCTCCTCACTCCTGCTGGGCCTCTGTGGCAACCAGCATCAACAATGAGTTCAGACGCATAGATAAGTTTGCTACAGGGCCTCCTGGAGCCAGAGTCATTGTTACTGACAACTGGGTGTTAAAAGTAAGTAAATATTATATACATTTGTGTTGTTTTGGTGAAATTGGAGGGGTCTGAGGAATATGTGCTGCCCAACACTTTATATGACCTGTGAGATATTTCTACACTTATTAAAATGCAGTTTTTGTTCTGAAAGCTAGGTGTCATTATCAGCATATGTGTTGATTGCTTGCAAAATGGCATCAATGAAATCAGTCATTTGTGGGAGAAATAGTGTTTAGTAACATCCTTTGCCCATATAATCAGTAATGTGGTTAAAACTATTTGATCTCATCAATCATCTCATCATACGTAATCATATGTAATCTACTACTTCAATAACCTGAGCTTTTTTTTTTTTTAAAGATAAAGGTCAGACATGGGCTTGTGTTTCACATGTATGCATAGATGAAATCAGTTGTTTTGATGCTTCTATTTTTTTGAAAGGGAAATCATTCTTGGCATCTTTGGGAAATTATCTTCAGTTGGCTAAACACTAGCGTTTCTGTGAAAAGGCATATGTGACTGTCACTGATCACCGAATTTAATCAATTTAAGCAATTTCAAGATTTTGCTCCCACTGAGAAGGACATCAGCCTGCTCTCAGCACCTTTTTTATTGATGTGGAAGAAGTCTGGAGCTTATGTGATAATATTCTCTGATCAGCAGGTTTCACTGCCATAGTAGTTAGTTAGTTAGTTAAAGTCCACAGTTCTCTAGTTGAGACAGCATTGTGTTGATAATTGCCATGCTTTAAAATTATTAACATAAACTTTTAACATAAATATTCACATTCAACTCATCATCAGATTTTCAGTGTCATTTCATTACTATTACTGAATACACAATGTTAAGAGGAGTTTATATTGAAACATTAAGGTTATGTGAATGCTGTTATTATTCTACATTTGATGACTTGCATGGAGAACCTCTCAAGCTCCATCAGGTTGGATGCGGATTGTTGGTGCATAGCCATTTTCAGATCTCTCCAGAGATGCTCAATAGGGTTCAAGTCTGGACTCTGGCTGAGCCACTCAACATTCACAGAGTTGTCCCGAAGCCATTCCTTTGTGATGTTGGCTGCATGCTTAATTCAATTCAATTCAATTTAGTTTTATTTAAAGTGCCAGTTCGTAACACAGTTATCTCAAAACACTTTACAGGTGTGTAAACAACACAGACAACCAAAGAGAAGAGAATCAGAGAGAAACAGGTCCCAGGGCAAAACCCCACACTGAGTAAGCATATGGCGACAGGGGTGAGGAAAAACTTCCTTTTAACAGGCAGAAACCTTGAGCAGAACCAGACTCAGTGTAGACGGCCTTCTGCTGTGACCGCCTGGGAGGGAGAGGCGGGAGAGGAGAGACAGGGAAATGGAGAGAGACAGGAGAGGGGGAGATAGAGAGAAAAAGGAGAGAGACAGGGAGGATAGAGGGAACAGTGCAGAGCAGGAGCAGCAGGATCCAGGCAGGGCCATGGAGAGGGTTCTGGATCCAGCAGCACTATCAGTCCAGTAGGTAGTGCCATAGAGGACTCAGGATCCAGCAGTGGTACCTGACCTCAGGAGGGTGGGGTAGGAGATTCTGGATCCAGCAACATGCTCCGGAAGTGCTAAGGAAAGATGGAGCACAAGAGCTCCGGGGGAGAGGGCGAGTTAGTACTGTACCTGGTGATGGGATATGATGAGTGGGTCCCCCTGCTCTGAAAGCTCGGTGTCTAAGGATCTCCCCCAGCAATCTAAACCTATAGCAGCATAACTAGGGGTTGGTCTAACTATAGGCTTTGTCAAAAAGGAGGGTGTTAAGTCTACTCTTAAACATAGAGAGGGTGTCTGCCGCCCGAACTGAGGCTGGTAATTGGTTCCACAGAAGAGGAGTTGATAACTGAAGGCCCTGGCTCCATATTTACATTTGGAGATTCGTGGTATTACCAGTAAGTGTGAATCTAAGGAACGCAGCACCCTAGAGGGCTGATATGGTTCAATGAGATCAGTGATATATGATGATGCCAGACCGTGCACGGCTTTGTAGGTTAGGAGGAAGATCTTAAATTATACTCTAAATTTTATTGGAAGCCAATGTAGAGAGGCAAGCACAGGTGAAATGTGGTCACGCATCTTAGTTTTAATCAGGACACGAGCTGCAGAGTTCTGCATGAGCTGCAGAGTCCTGAGGGACTTTTTAGGGCATCCTGACAAAAGAGAGTTACAGTAATCCAGCCTAGAGGTAACAAAAGCATGAATGAGCTTCTCAGCAGCATCTAAGGAAAGGACATGCCTGATTTTTGCAATGTTACAAAGGTGGAATTATGCAATCCTTGAAATTTGCTTTATGTGAGTGTTGAAAGACAAGTCCTGGTCAAAGATAACACCCAGGTTCTTTACAGTGGTGCTAGAGGCAGGAGCTAGTCCATTATGAAAGGCTATATCATTAGCTAAAGATTGTCTAAGGTGTTTTGGACCAACTAGTCTGAGTTCAACAGAAGAAAGTTGTGGGTCAACACAGGATTGCAGTTATGTTAGCTGATTGCTTTCATCTGGCTTCATTGATAAATACAGTTGGGTGTCGTCAGCATAACATTGAAAATTGTGCTTTCTGATCACATTGCCTAGTGGGAGCATATAGATTGTGAATAGGATCGGGCCAAGCATAGAACCTTGTGGAACACCATGGCTAACCTTAGTGTGCATGGACGAATTGTGATTTACATGTACAAAGTGATGTCTATCTGATAGATAGGACTTGAACCAGCTTAAAGCAGTTCCATTTATACCAATTTGATTTTCTCGTCTCTGTAAAACAGTGCTTCTCAATTATTTTCTGGGATGTAATGTCTTCAAGTGGCGCCTTAATTTATTTGGCTTCATGCTGTCCGCTGCCAGCATTTTTAGACATAGTAAACACACCGGTCTTTCGTCTCCCACTGCAGTCACAGTGAAGCCAAGCTACATATGCTTCGTCATATTTCCTCGTCTTAGCTTTCGGGTGAGTTACTTTTGTCTCATCTTCGTCTCTCTCCGCCTTTCTTTTCATCCCTGTTAAAAATTTCTTCATGTTGTCTCTTAAGGGTTCGTTTACTGCACTTCATATCGCCTGCTCGGTGCAAAAAACCCGCTACACCACAGAGCTAATACTCCCTGCGCACACTCTGACGATGAGAGCGCCACTGCCAACTACTGTAGTGGATGTGCAATTACACTTTATTCTAGTACGGCAATAAAAGCATGTTCCCCAGGGTCACACGCGCCCCCCCTGGCACCGCACCGAAGCACTGCTGTAAAAGAATCTGGTGGTCATCAGTATCAAATGCAGCACTGAAACACAGCCCTGGTCAGAGGCCATTAACAGGTCGTTGGTGACGTCTCTGTGCTGTGATGTTCCCTAAAACCTGACTGAAAGACTTCGAATAGGCTGTTATTATGGAGATACTTGCACAGCTGAATGGCGATGACTTTCTCCAAAATTTTTAAAGTGAAGAACAGGTTGGAGATAGGCCTATTGTTTGGTTAAACTCCTGGATCAAGAGTGGGATTTTATAGCAGAGGTTTGATTACAGCAACTTTAAACCCCTGTGGGACATAGCCTGATGTCAGGGACAAATTAATAATGTCTAGTAAGGAGGTTCCAAGTAAAGGGAACACTTCCTTAGGTTGCCAAGTAGGAATAGGATCTAAGAGACAGGTTTTGGATTTAGAGGAGGAAACGATAGAAGCCAATTGTTGATGTTTGATAGGAAGAAATGAGTCCAGGTATGTATCTGACTTAGTGGTTATCTCTAATGCGGTGCGGAGTGTTGCCTTGTATGTTTTTAGACTATCTTGCCAGGCCTGATAGAATTCATCCTTTTTTGTTGAACGCCATTTCTTTTCTATGTGTCGTGATCTTTGCTTTAACTCGCATGTTTCCTGGGTGTATCACGGAGCAGGGTTTCTTCTAGTTATATTCTTTTTAGATAGATCAACAAAGTTATCAATGTCATGGCAACTAGTGGTAGTGCATGAGTCCCCTGACACGCTGAGCCTGGGTATTGTACTAAGAATCGACGGAACTGTTTCCTTAAATTTGGCTATGGCATTATCAGACAGACATCTAGTGAGAGTGTTTTGTGCGATTGGCTAAAAGAAAATCAAAAGTTATTAAATGATGATCAGACAAAACTGAATTCTGAGTAGAGACTGTTAAGTGTTCAATTTCAATCCCATATGCCAACACACGGTCTAGGTTGTGGTTGCTTAGGGTTGTTGTCCTGTTGGAAGATAAACCTTTGCCCCAGTCTGAGGTCCAGTGCACTCTGGAGCAGGTTGTCAGCAAGAATGTCTCTGTGCATTGCTGCAATCATCTTTCCCTCAACCCTTGCTGGTCTCACAGTTTCTGCTACTGCAAAACATCCCCAGAGCATGATACTACCACCACCATGCTTCACAGTAGGAATGGTATTGGCCAGGTGATGAGCAGTGCCTGGTTTCCTCCAGACATGATGCTTGTCATTCATGCCAAAGAGTTTAAGCTTCGTTTCATCAGACCAGAGAATATTGTTTCTCGTGGTCGGAGAGTTTTCCAGGTGCCTTTTGGCAAACTCCAGATGAGTTTTCATATGCATTTTACTGAGAAGTGGCTTCCTCTTCCGTCTGGCCACTCTACCATACAAGCCTAATTGGTGGAGTGCTGCAGAAATGGTTGGTTTCCTTCTCCACAGAGCAACGCTGGAGCTCTGCCAGTGACTATTTGGTTGTTGGTCACCTCCCTGACTAAGGCCCTTCTACCCCAATCACTCTCATTCACTCATTTAGTTCTGTACCCTTTCCCAGATCTGTGCCTCGACACAATCCTGTCTCAGAGGTCTACAGACAATTCCATTGACTTCATGGCTTGGTTTGTGCTCTGACATGCACTGTCAACTGTGAGGGCTTATTTAGACAGGTGTGTGCCTTTCCAAATCATGCCCAGTGAACTGCATTTACCACAGGTGGACTCAACTCAAGTTGTAGAAACCTTTGAAGGATGATCAATGGAAACAGGATGCACCTGAGCTCAATTTTGAGTGTCATGGCAAAGGGTGTGAATACTTATGTACATGTTACATTTTTGTTGTTTTGTTTTTCATTTTTAATAAATTTGCAAAAAATTCAAGCAAACCTGTTTCACTTTGTCATTAAGAGGTATTTTGGGTAGAATTTTGAGGAAAAACATGAATTTACCGTATTTTCCGCACTATAAGGCGCACCTAAAAGCCTTCAATTTTCTCAAAATCCGACAGTGCGCCTTATAATCCGATGCGCCTTATCTGTGGATCAATATTGGTCAATCGTGGCTACCGTAGTCAGGGGGCGTGGCCGAATTAACAGATTTAAGCGCCGGTACGGCGAAGAGGAATTCCAGTACAACACCATTTGTGTGTGTGTGAAGACCCCGAGATGGCTCTTTGCAAGAGGCACGCTTACGACGCAGAGTTCAAGCTGAAGGCTATCAGTCATGCAGTAGAACATGGGAACAGAACAGCGGCGAGACACTTCAACATTAACGAGTCAATGGTGCGGAAGTGGAGGAAGCAGCAAGATGAACTGCGCCATGTAAAGAAGACTAAACAGAGTTTCCGAGGGAACAAAGCGAGATGGCCACAGTTAGAGGACAAACTCGAACAGTGGGTTGTTGAACAGAGAGCAGCAAGTAGAAGTGTCTCTACAGTCACTATTCGAGTGAAGGCAACAGTGCTAGCACGCGAACTTAACATCAGTGAATTTAGAGGCGGTCCTTCCTGGTGTTATCGGTTTATGAAAAGACGTAATCTCTCCATCCGCGCACGCACTAGTGTTTCGCAGCAACTACCGAAAGTCTATCAAGAAAAGCTGGCCACTTTCCGTGCATACTGCAAAGAGAAGATTGCTGAAAAAAAGATCCGGCCGGAACATATCATCAACATGGACGAGGTTCCACTCACTTTTGATATTCCTGTGAACCGCACTGTGGATAAAACGGGAGCACGTACGGTGAATGTTCGCACCACGGGGAATGAGAAGTCGTCATTCACCGTAGTTCTCGCTTGCCAGGCTAATGGCCAGAAACTACCACCGATGGTTATTTTCAAGAGGAAGACCTTGCCAAAAGAAAACTTTCCAGCCGGCGTCGTTATCAAGGCTGACTCGAAGGGATGGATGGACGAAGAAAAGATGAGTGAGTGGCTGAGGGAAATTTACGTCAAGAGACAGGGTGGCTTTTTTCACACAGCCCCGTCCCTATTGATCTGCGACTCCATGCACTCCCATATCACCGATGGAGTCAAAAAACAAGTGAAGCACACTAATTCAGTGCTTGCCGTCATTCCGGGTGGATTGACAAAAGAACTCCAACCGCTAGATATTGGTGTCAATAGGGCATTCAAAGCTAGACTGCGAACTGCGTGGGAGCAGTGGATGACGGAAGGCGAACACACGTTCACCAAGACAGGGAGACAGCGCCGAACGACATACGCCACTATCTGCCAGTGGATCGTAAATGCCTGGGCTGATATATCAGTCTCAACTGTGAGACACTGACTCGGATAATGACGACGTTGACGAGACGGAGCCGGCCGGGCATGTTGGATGCCGTATTCGCCCAGCTGTTCAATTCGGACACTGAAGAAGAAGAATTCGAGGGATTCGTGGATGAGGAATGAACTGATAAAGTGAGCTTTACGTGTTTCTTTTGTGTGTTCACAACTGAACAAGGTTGGTCATATTGTGAATATGGACATTAACGTTTGAGCAACGTTGAGTTATTGTTAAATGGTTATTGCTTTGCATTATTTCAAGAGTTACTATATTGTTATTGCACTTACGTTTGAGTTACCGTAACGGTATCAGACGCTTTTACGTGTTTACTGAATCGAGGAAAAGTTCCCGTCCACTACGTGATAAAAATGTTGCACTACCTGTTATACCTTGCTGTTGTTAAAAGATAAACTGTGTCGCGAAAATACTACGTCGCTGACATTACCTCGGGAAAAATAATAACACAGCTGTTTATTCATTTTGGGAGTGAACAGAGTTGTCAGAACGCTGGTTTGTATTCTATTAATAAAGTTTGACTGACTTATCTGACTGTTTTGTTGACATTCCCTTTAGCGCAGCCCCATGTAGTGGACGCAAAACGCAACCCGAGCCACTTCTGTAGCTTCTATCCTATGTGCCTTATAATGCGGTGCGCCTTATATATGAAAACAGTTTTAAAATAGGCCATTCATTGAAGGTGCGTTTCCTTTCCTGCTGTTGAGCACTCAAAGCTGAGGTGTGACTGGGTTGGGCAGGTGTTTAGCTCTAACGTCTCTGGAAAGGGGAAAGGCTCTAGATGGGACCGTCTCATTACAAAAAAACAGGCTCAGGGCTCCCACTGATTGTTGGTGCGATGTTATGAAGACGCTGCTATTAAAGTTGCAAGTATATATTGGATTTATGTTTATTGTTATATTTAAAAAAATACCCCAGTTTTTATGCTGATAATTTCATTTTGTTGTATTTATCCGCCACACCGTAAAGGCCAGTTCGTGAAAATACAGTCTGATATTAAACCGCTGATGTAGTGGATACCTGCCGTATTTTACATCCTAATGATAAGGCATTTACATTTTATTCTGGTGTACATAAAACATGCAGTAGAATTGACTTTGTCCTCACTCTTAAAATCTCATTAAGTAATGTTAAGAGTTGCACTACTGTGGATATTATTATATCAGACCACGAACCTATCTTGTTGACCTTTATTAATGTGAATCCTGTGTCAAAGTTGACCTTGGAGATACACCTGAAGCACCTGAATCTCTGAATCTGAATCATGACCCCAGTTTTGATAAATATCTAAAAGTGCAATTGGGCTATTTTTTTTAAAAGTGAATAAGACTCCTGATGTTTCTCCTGGACTGCTTTGGGATACCATGAAATCCTATGTCCATGGTATAATTAGTGGGCCAATAGCATTGTTCCACTATTACTATTGCTCATACTTCATCTTCTTCTTATTAGTGGGCCAATAGCACTAGAATGGAGCTTAATGCAAAGCCGAAGGGTTTTGCGTGAGCGTCCTGAAACTTTCATCCAACGTGCGGCCATATTGGGAATAGTGTGCTATGACTTTTGGTTCTGATCCGACAAATGGTTCTTGAGAAAATCGCGAAAAACTGATGGGCGAGAGACTTAGACGTTGAATGTAAAAGAGAGAGAGGAAAAAAAACGAAAAATCGCAAAACATTGCTCTCTTTGTCGCCCTCTAGCTCTGCCATAGTTTCACCTAGAGACGTCATTCAAACAAAATTTAAACGGGTAAGGAGGGTTGGGGCTAAATTTTCTCCAATACATTTGTGTTTCGATTTTTTGTTTAAGTTTTATGAAAATCTTGGAGCGATGAAAAATTTTTCCCGCCAAGCAGTGATGACATCGCTCACTCGACTTTCAGCTTCTGAAAAACAGCTGAAAAAAGGTGAACAACTTTCATCTGTGGCCGCAGTGTGTATCGCACATGCACAAATTATACATCAACTGTTTTACTATCTACCACACACCAGGAAAGTTGTGTGTCTTTTTGGTGTTTTGTTCGTCGCTGAGCTACACTTTTCGGAGCGGCGATGAAACTCCTCGCTGCCCGCATTGTTTACACTCGGGATCAGCTGATGGACCTGAAGCCGGCCACCGCTCCAGGGAAAACACAGAGAGTAATCCCTGCTGAATGCTGGATTAAAACGCACAGGGGATGCAGGGGAAATAAAAAGTTACGGAGGAAGAGGGAAGCTTTGAAACAGCGGAGGCTTATGACTAGAAAGTTTAAGCCGTGTCTCCCCTCTATCGTCATGGGAAATGTGAGGTCACTCGGGAATAAGATGGACGAACTGACGGCACTGTCGCAGAGTCAGAGGGAATACCAGGAGTGCAGTTTGATGTGCTTTACGGAGACATGGCTGCACCAGGACATACCCGACGACAATGTGACGGTAACGGGCTTCCATACGGTCCGTGCGGACAGAGACTGCGCTACCAGCGGTAAGCACAAAGGGGGAGGGCTTGCCGTGCTCGTTAACAACCGGTGGTGTAATCCAGCTCACATCACGGTGAAGGAGCGCATCTGCAGCCCGGATGTGGAACTTTGTGCCGTTGGACTACGTCCATATTACCTGCCCAGGGAGTTTTCACATGTTGTCATGGTAACTGTTTATGTTCCCCCCTCTGCAAACCCCAGCAGGACATGTGACACTATTCACTCTGCAATAGCCCGGATACAGACTCAGCACCCGAGTGCATTCATTGCAATCTCGGGTGATTTCAACCATACTAACCTAGACAAAACACTCCCCACTTTCACTCAGTTTGTGAACTGTCCTACCAGAGAGGGAAGAACAATTGATCTGCTGTATGCAAATGCAAAGGACTGTTACAGCTCTTCCCCCCTCCCCCCACTAGGCAGGTCAGATCACAACCTGATCCACCTCTCCCCCTGCTATGTGCCTCTCGTAAAGCGTCTGCCTGCAACTTCAAGGACTGTGAGGAGATGGACAGACGTGGCCAATGAGACACTCCAGGGCTGTTTTGAGGTGACAGACTGGCAGGCACTCTGTGAGCCCCACGGCCAGGACATTGATGGGCTCACGGAGTGCATCACTGCCTACATAAACTTCTGTGTGGACACCATTGTCCCAACCAAAACTGTAAAGTGTTACCCCAACAACAAGCCGTGGGTAACCAAGGACATCAAAGCCATCCTCAATGACAAGAAGAGGGCTTTCAGAGCAGGCAATAGGGAGGAGGTGAGAGCTATCCAGCGCACCCTGAGATCAAAGATCAGGGAGGCAAAGGAGAGGTACCGGAGGAAGCTGGAGTGGAAACTCCAGCAGAACAACACGAGAGAGGTGTGGAGTGGCATGAGGACCATCACAGGTTACGGGCCAAACAGAGGAGGAGTTGATGGCAGTGTGGAACGGGCGAACGAGTTGAATCAGTTTTTTAACAGATTCGACACAGGGACCCCAATTCACACTTCAAACGACTCCTCAGCAGTACGGCTGCAGCAACCAGCCACTCCAGCCTCTCTCCCTCCACCCACATTCCATCTGGATGGCCTCGCTCACACCTCGTCCCCAGAAGCCTGGGTGGACCACTCTCACCTGGGTACCACAAGCACTCCTCCCCCACCCATCACCCCAACGATGACCTTCACAGCTGACCAGGTGAGAAGACAGCTGCAGAGACTCCGTGCAGGCAAAGCTGCAGGCCCAGATGGTGTGAGCCCCAGGGTCCTGAAAGCCTGTGCCCCCCAGCTAAGCGGAGTACTTCATCACGTCTTCAACCTGAGTCTGAGTCTTCAGAGGGTCCCCGTGGTGTGGAAGACGTCATGCCTCGTTCCTGTCCCGAAGACGCCGCGTCCCAGCGACCCCAAGGACTACAGGCCTGTGGCCCTGACGTCACACATCATGAAGACCCTGGAAAGACTCGTCCTGGAGCAGCTCAGGCCCATGGTCCAACCGCTTCAGGATCCCCTTCAGTTCGCCTACCAGCCCCGCCTTGGAGTGGACGATGCCATCATCTACCTGCTGAACAGAGTCTACACTCACCTGGACAAGCCGGCAAGCACTGTGAGAATCACGTTCTTCGATTTCTCGAGTGCGTTTGACAGGCTGAGAAGCTGACAGCGATGCAGGTGGATGCCCCACTGGTGTCCTGGATCGCAGACTATCTGACGGGCAGACCGCAGTACGTACGCCTGAAGTGCTGCCTGTCAGATGAAGTGATCAGCAACACCGGGGCTCCACAGGGGACTGTCCTCTCTCCCTTCCTCTTCACGATTTACACCACAGACTTTACGCACTGCACAGAGTCCTGCCATCTTCAGAAATTTTCTGATGACTCTGCAGTGGTTGGGTGTATTACTGGGGGGGATGAGAGAGAGTACAGGACGGTAGTGGACAACTTTGTCACATGGAGCGGGAAAAACCACCTACAGCTCAATGTGACAAAGACCAAAGAACTGGTGGTGGACCTGAGGAGGACTAAGGCTCCAGTGACCCCTATCAACATCAAAGGGGACACTGTGGAGGTGGTGGAACAGTACAAGTACTTGGGGGTGTACTTAGACCACAAACTGGACTGGTGCAAGAATGTGGACATGGTCTACAGAAAGGGCCAGAGTCGCCTCTACTTTCTGAGGCGGCTGAGGTCCTTCAACATCTGCAGGACGATGCTGAGGATGTTCTATGAGTCGGTGGTGTCCAGTGCCATCACATATGCCGTTGCCTGCTGGGGCAGCTGCCTGAGGGTGAGGGACACCAACAGACTCAATAGAATCATCAAGAAGGCCAGCCATGTTGTGGGAGAGGAACTGGACTCTCTGACAGTGGTGTCTGAGAGGAGGATGTTGTCCAAAATAAGAACTATACTGGACTTTCCCTCTCACCCTCTCCACAATGTGCTGATCGGCTACAGGAGCTCGTTCAGCAACAGACTCATACTCCCACGATGCACCACAGAGCGACACAGGAAATCATTCCTGCCTGTCGCCATCAAACTGTTAAACTCAGCACTGTGATGGACACACTCACTGTATATATACAATGTACATATTGGCTTTTTACACATGCACATACCTGTATTTTAAATTTTCTTAAAAATTTGAATACAGTTTTTTGTAAATACCTGTACTTTGAGATTTTAGTTTTGTTTATCCTATCTTTATTAAGTTTATCCTATTTTTTATACTCTGCACTTTTCTCCTTTCTTGGTCGGGAATACTGCATGTGCAATGTCTGTAAAAACAAGAATTTTCCTCCAGGGATTAATAAAGGAATTCTGATTCTGATTCTGATCAAAACGTAGGGATTTTCGTCCTGGGTAAGATGGCGTGCCACTCCTTGCCGTGTCAGTGCTCACGGTGAAAGAATTTTTGCCCTGCGACCTTTTGTTTGGTTGCAAGAAGCATTTGTTAGAGGGCCTTTTTCTAGCTACCTCTTTTTCTCTGGGGCGATCAAGGATTCTCTCTCTTTTACCTAGGAGAGCCTCCCTGGCTGATAGGGAAGGGAGGGGCTGGGGCGAGGAGGGAGCCTGTTTCTATGGTAACGTGCGGAGCTGCTCAACAGAGTTGCAGCAGTTAATATTGAAACACAGTTATAGTCAGCACACAAAATGGCTGCTCCCACTACTAATACATGGAGTCCAATGGACACCCAGTGTATATTGATAAGATACACACACGACAACAGGCATATATGACCACATGCACACACACACACACACACACACACACACACACATACACAGATTTTCAAAATATCAGCCCCTCTCTCTCTCTCTCTCTCTGTCTCTCAGCTTTTCAAAATAAAAGCTTCAAACCTATTTTGAGATCTGCCAAGAAATGTTTCCAGCCAGGCAGGCAGGGTCCCGGCAATGGGGTCCCGGCCGGCAGCAGAGCCCCGGCGAGCGCCATTGGCCCACTCAAAATTTCTTGGGAAGAAATTTTCTAATTATATCTTACACTGCTAGGCTTAAAAAGAAAGCTTGAAGGAAGGAAGTTTAAGCTGGAACTGCATAAACTTCAGACAAGACACAACTTATCTTCATCAGAAATACACTATATTGCCATGAGCATTCATTCACCTGAGCTGAGTTTAAGTCTATAGCAGCATAACTAGGGGCCGGCCTAGGCCAGCCCTAACTATAAGCTTTATCAAACAGGAAAGTTTTTAGTCTACTCTTAAGTGTGGAGAGGGTGTCCGCCTCCCGGATCGAAACTGGAAGAGGGTTCCACAGTAGAGGAGCTTGATAACTAAAGGCTCTGGTTCCCAATCTACTTTTGAAGACTCTAGAAACCACAAGTAGTCCTGCATTTTGGGAACACAAAGCTCTGGTGGGATAATAGGGAACTATCAACTCTTTAAGATAGGATCGTTCAGGGCTTTATATGTGAGGAGGAGAATTTTAAAATCTATCCTGAATTTTACAGGTAGCCAATGTAGAGAAGCCAGAACAGGAGAAATATGATCTCTCATGCTGGTTCTTGTGAGTAATCTTTCTGCAGCATTCTGAGAGAGTCTTTATAGATTTATTGGGGCAGCCTGATAGAAGGGAATTACAATAATCCATCCTGGAGGTAGTGAATGCATGGACTAATTTTTCTGCATCTTTCTGACTCTGAATGTGCCTAATTTTTGCAATATTGCGGAGGTGAAAGAATGTAGTCTTTGAAATATTCGCTATGTGTTTGTTAAAGGACATGTCCCGGTCAAAGATAACTCCTAAATTCCTTACAGTGGAGCTTGAGGCCACGGCTAAGCCATCTAGCATTGCTATATCACTGGATAATTTGTTTCTCAGGTGTTCAGGGCCCAGAACAATAACTTCAGTTTTGTCTAAATTTAGAAGTAGGAAATTGCAAGTCATCCAGGTTTTTACATCTTTAAGACATGCCTAAAATTTTACTAGCTGATTTGTTTCATCTGGTTTTATTAACACGTACAATTGTGTGTCATTTGCATCACAATGAAAACGTATGGAGTGTTTCCTAATAATATCACCAATGGGGAGCATATGAAGGGTGAATAATATTGGCCCAAGGACAGAACCTTGGGTAACTCCGTGACTAACTTTTGTGAGTGTGGACGATGTATCATTAACATCAACAAATTGAGATTGATCTGATAAATAGGACTGAAACCAGCTCAATGCAGTTCCTTTGATGCCAATTAGGTGTTCCAATCTGTGTAATAAAATAGAATGGTCAGTTTCAGCCATTTCTGTGCTGTGATGAGCTCTAAAGCCAGATTGAAAATTCTCAAATAAGTTATTATTTTGAAGAAAGTCACATAACTGATTGGCGACTGTTCTTTCAAGGATCTTGGAAATAAATGGATAGATAGGTTAGATATTGATCTATAATTGCTTAAAACCTCTGGGTCAGCTACTGTAAAGGACTGGGGTACATAGCCTGTTATCAGGGACAGATTGATCATGTCTAATAGACAGGTACTAAGTAAGGGTAAAGCTTCTTTGAGTAGCTTAGTAGGGATAGGGTCTAAGAGCCAGGTTGTTGGCTTGAATGAATATATAAGTGAATGTAGCTGTTGAGGGTCAATAGGAGAAAAGCAGTCAAGTTGATTATCTGTTTCTAAGGCACCAGTGTTTGATGGTAGGTCAGTACCAGCTGAGGTCAGTAGGTGTTGAATTTTGTCTCTAATATTTAAAATCTTGTCGTTAGGAAAGGTTATGAAGTCAATGCTGCTGAAGGTCACAGGGATACCAGGTTCGATTGCACTATGGCTCTCTGTCAGCCTGGCTACAGTGCTGAAGAGAAACCTGGGATTATGCTTGTTATCCTCAATTAATTTTGAGTAATAGGCTGCTGTAGCAGTTTGTAGGGCCTTCTTGTATAATCTAAGACTGTCTTGCCAGATTGAACCAGATTCAATAAGTTTGGAGGAACGCCATTTCCTCTCAAGTTTTTGCGCATTTTGCTTTAATTTGCGAACCTCTTTATTATACCAGGGTGCAAGTCTCTTTTGCTTAATGCTTTTATTTTTTAGTGGGGCAACAGAGTCTATCGTCCTTCATGAGCTTGCAACACTGTCCACAAAATGGTCAATTTGAGAGGGATTGTTGTAATGTTCACTAATATCAGGATATGATACTGAAGTAAATGACAATAGAACTGCTTCTTTAAATTTAGCCACAGCACTATCAGACAGGTATCTAGTGTAGGAGTTTTTACTTGGTGGTTTGAAGTCAAATAGTACGAATTCAAAAGTTATAAAACAATGTTCAGATAGAAGGGGATTTTGTTCAAAGACTATTAAATGTTCTACTTCAATGCCATATGTCAGAACAAGGCCAAGAGTGTGACTGAAGCAGTGAGTGGGTTTATGTACACACTGACAGAAGCCGATTGAATCTAAGAGATAAACGCTGCGCAAAGGCTATCATTACTATCATCCACGTGGATGTTGAAATCGCCCATAATAATTACTTTATTAGTTTTAAGGACGAGACTCAATAGGAGCTCTGACAATTCTAGTAGAAATTCAGGGTATGGGCCAGGAGAGGGGTACACTACAACAATAAAAATTGGTTGTACTGTTTCCAGGTAGGTGTGAGAGAGTAAGAATAAGGCTTTTGAATGAATGGTAGTTCACTTTGGGCTTTGGACTAAATGATAGGTTTGGGTAAAAAATGGCTGCAACTCCACCTCCTCGGCCGGTGTCTGAATGAATGTGAGTATTAATATGACTGGGGAGGAGTGGATTCATTTAAGCTGACATATTTTTCTGGCCAAAGCCAGGTTTCAGTTAAACAAAATAAATCTATATTATAGTCCAATATTAACTCATTTACTAGTACAGCTTTAGATGAGAGACATCTAACATTTAACAGTCCACATTTAATTCTCCTATTTGTTGTAGCTATGGAGGTGTTGGTGTTGATCTTTATTAGATTTTTATGTATAACTCCTCTTTTTGTATTTGATTTAATTCATTTAAGTGGTCGTGGGACAGACACAGTCTCTATGGGATTTTGGGTGGGTAACTGTAATGGAAGCGCAGAGAGGCGTGTAGAAGTGGAACTCTGCTTCCTGGTCTCAACTCTGGATTGTGGTTGATTATGGTTTTGGTTTAATAAGAAACTGAGTCAGATTGCTAGATGTGAGAACTGCTCCATCCAAAGTGGGATGAATGCCATCTCTCCTGATGAGACCAGGTCTTCCCCTAAAGGTCTGCCAATTATCTACAAAGCCCACATTATTTGCTGGACACCACCTCAACAGCCAGTGATTGAATGATGACATGCGGCTATACATGTCATCACTGGTCAGATTGGGTAGGGATCCAGAGAAACTACGGAGTCCGACATAGTTTTTGCAAATGTACACACTGCTTCAACATTAATTTTAGTGATCTCCGACTGGCGCAGTCGGGCATCATTACCGGCGACATGTACTGTATTTACACTTATCCTTAGCCAGCAGTTTTAGATAAGATTCAGCGTCGCCCGCTCTGGTCCCAGGAATGCATTTGACTGTGGTCGCTGGTGTCGCTAACTTCACTTTTCGGACTACAGAGCTTCCAATTACCAGAGTTGATTTCTCAGCGGGTGTGTCGCTGAGTGGGGAGAACCTGTTGGAAACATGAACTGGTTGGGGATGAACTGTGGGCTTGTTCTTAGGACTATTTTTCCTCCGTATAGTCACCCAGCCTCCCTGGTTTCCTGGCTGCTCAGGAACTACCGGGGGCAGGCTAGGAGCTACACTAGATCGGTCCGCACTGGTTAATGGGGGCTGGCTAACTACAGTAGCTAGAGACTTTGTTTCTATGGTGCGAAGCCATGCTTCTAATTCACTAAGCCTCGCCTCCAGTGCTACAAGTAAACTACATTTATTACATTTACCATTTTCACTAAAGGATGAAGAGGAATAGCTGAACATGTGACACGCCAAGCAGGAGAGAGCATTAGAGCAAGTGGGAGACAGAGAAGCCATCGCTAATGAACATGCTAAGCTAGCTTAGTGGAATTTAACAAATGCTAATCGGTTAGAAGATTATCGTGAAATTACTAAAGTGAGTGATAAAAGTGTATGACTAGAACAGACATTCAAATTAACAGTGTATGGAAATGACGTAAGACGCTTACCGCAACAGGAAGCCAACTCCAGTGAAGCGAAATCCAAAAAACTAGTTATTTCCTAAC
Organism: Scatophagus argus; assembly: GCF_020382885.2. Taxonomy (NCBI): domain Eukaryota; kingdom Metazoa; phylum Chordata; class Actinopteri; family Scatophagidae; genus Scatophagus; species Scatophagus argus. Next base: position 23,826,764 of record NC_058504.1, on the reverse strand, counting down.
TGGAAACAAGTTTGACTTCTTATCGGTTGTCACAAATTGACACAAATTGTCAAAAAATGACAAAACTGTGGCAAAAATTCCTGACAAAAACATGACATTACATGACATGGCAAAGCATGGCAAAGCAAGGCAAAAAGATCCTGGCATGACAAGAAGACATTCAAAAATAACGCTCAGACTAAGGTGGCTGGGAAGACAAGGACTAAATAGACATGACAACGAGACACAGGTGACACACATGAGGAGGGAGAAAGCAATCAAGATAACTAAAAGCAAAGTTACCTGAAAACAGGACACACAGGGGAAGTGATGCTTTTCAAAATGAAACAGGACATGACAAAAACCTTGAACATAATACATGGAAACACATGACAAGACAAACATGAAACATGGCACATGGACTGAAATCAAAAGACAAAGCATAACAAGAAACACCAGGCATGACAGAAGGGACAGATCCCAGATGTCCCTAAAATAAAGAAAAAGCGATTCTAAACCAGGCTGGGCGGGTGGAGGGGGACCAGGAAGGAGGGAAAAATCAAAGAGCAACAAAACCAAGAGAAAACAAAGTCAGTGATTCAGCCCAGGTGTAGGGCATGGGCCTGACCTGAAAACTTGGGTTCAACACCCAGGTGGGGCTTGATGCGTCAGGGGGTCTGCCCAAATGCTGGGCTAGGACACAACGTGAGGCCTCAGGAGGTCTGCCTGAGTGCTGGACCAGGACCAATGGCCGATCCATGAGCCCCCTCTGTGGCGACCTGACGAGACGTGGAGATCTGGCGACCTGACTTGGAGACCTGACTTGGAGACCTGATGAGACGTGAAGACCTGACGAGATGTGGAGATCTGGCGACCTGACGTGGAGACCTGACGAGACGTGGTGACCTGAAGAGACGTGGAGATCTGACGAGACGTGGAGACTTGGCGAGACGTGGCGATCTGGTGAGACGTGGAGACCTGACGAGACGTGAAGACCTGACAAGACATGGAGATCTGGCAACCTGACGTGGAGACCTGACGAGATGTGGAGATCTGGCGAGACGTGGTGACCTGGCGACTTGGCGAGACATGACGAGAAGGCAGGCGGACCCAGCCCAGATATGGTGAGCTGCGGCCCCTCTGCTGAGGCGTGAAGCACAGGTGAACCCAACCCAGGGATGATGAGCTGCGGCTCCTCCGCTGTGGCGTGAAGACGTGGCTTGGGGTGCTGGCGAACCCAGCCCTGGAACGGTGGGCTGCGGTCCAAAGCTTGGAGACCTGAGATGGCGGCCGACCTGGTCCGCGAGGCCGGGACAGGAACGCTGAACTCTGCGGCGGCTGGCGGCTCGATCCGCGGAGTCTGCACCGGCAGTGGGGAGTCTGTTGCTGGATGCAGGCCTCCCCTGGGCCTAAAGCGGCGCATCTGCTCCTCCCAGAGGTCGACCAAATTGGGAAGCCGGGTCGCCAGTCCGGTTCCCACATGAGGAGATTCTGCAATGGTCTGCGGATGCTGCACCAGCAGTGGGGAGCCTGTCGCTGGATGCAGGCCTCCCCTGGGCCTGAAGCGGTGCATCTGCTCCTCCCAGGGTTCATTTTGGTCTGAGCGTTCTGTCACAAATTGAGCGGCGTCGTAGCAGAAAAAGGCTGAACCCCAATACGGAGTAAAAAAGGCAGGGATGCGTGGTAGAGGTCCAAAAAACAATAGTCTTTATTTAATAAGGCAAAACTCAAAAAACACACTTACTGTGGCAAAAATTCCTGACAAAAACATGACATGACATGACATGACATGGCAAAGCAAAGCAAAAAGATCCTGACATGACAAGAAGACATTCAAAAAATAACGATAACCCTCAGACAAAGGTGGCTGGGAAGACAAGAACTAAATAGACATGACAACAAGACACAGGTGACACACATTAGGAGGGGAAAGCGATCAAGAAAACTAAAAGCAAAGTTACCTGAAAACAGGACAATGACAAAAACCTTGAACATAATACATAGAAACACATGACAAGACAAACATGAAACATAGCACATGGACTGAAATCAAAAGACAAAGCATAACAAAAAACACCAGGCATGACATCGGTAATGCCAATCAAGCTGTCACTCCAGCAGTACAGATATTGGGTGGCCTGTAACAACCGTCCATCCACCCCATATTCTCAGAGAACACCCCACATGATGCCCTGAGGGAATAGGCCTTTTCCAAGTCCACAAAACACATGTGGACTGGTTGGGCAAACTCCCACGACCCCTCCAGCACCCTTGCGAGGCTGTTGAGCCGGTCCAGTGTTCAACTAACGGACGGCCTCCCCTTTCCAGCACCCTATTGTAGACTTACCCAGGGAGGCTGAGGGAGTGTGATCCCTCTATAGATGGAAAACACCCTCTGGTCCCCCTATATGAAAAGGTGGAGAGCTCTGCCTTCAGTGGGAGTTGAAGACCATTCTGACTGGGTCCTCAGCTAGACGTTCCCAGCAGACCTCACTGTTCATTTAGGTCTGCCAGGTCTATCCACCTGATCCAACTTACCACGAGGTGGTGATCACTTGACAGCTCTGCTCCTCTCTTCACCTGAGTGTCCAGAACATACGGCCACAGATCTGCTGGTATAACTTCTTGATGTGACTAAGTTGATCATTGACCCCCCCAAGGGTGTCCTGGTGTCAAGTGCACTTGTGGACACCCTTATGTTCGAACATGGTGTTAGTTCCTCTCAATCACACCCCTCCAGGTCATGCTGTCATTGCCCACGTGAGCATTGAAGTCTCCCAGTATAACAATGGAATCCCTAGTAGGTGCATCTTCCAACACCTGTCCCAGGTACTTCAAAAGGGTGGGTACTCTGGACTGTCATTTGGTGCAGAAGCACATACAACAGTCAGGAGGACATGGGCTTGCCCACTGGAGGACAGGCCCATGTCCCTGCTTTGGGCAGGGCCCGACTGGGCCCCCATGATTTGTCTCACCCTTCCTTCAGGACCAGTTTGTTTTGTGAGACCCTTCCAGGAGCAAACAGCCTCCGACAACATTGTTCCTGGGATTATTAGGTCACTCAAACCCCTCCACCACATTTAGGTGGTGGTTCATGGAGGCGTGAAGTATATAATGTCACTTATTTACACTTTAGTAAATATTTGTAATCTTGTAAAAGTGGACTGCAAAACAGTTAGCAAAGGCATTGAATTTCAAATGAGCATATTAGGAAAGTTGTGTGTCTTTTTGGTGTTTTGTTCGTCGCTGAGCTACACTTTTCGGAGCGGCGATGAAACTCCTCGCTGCCCGCATTGTTTACACTCGGGATCAGCTGATGGACCTGAAGCCGGCCACCGCTCCAGGGAAGACACCGAGAGTAATCCCTGCTGAATGCTGGATTAAAACGCACAGGGGATGCAGGGGAAATAAAAAGTTACGGAGGAAGAGGGAAGCTTTGAAACAGCGGAGGCTTATGACTAGAAAGTTTAAGCCGTGTCTCCCCTCTATCGTCATGGGAAATGTGAGGTCACTCGGGAATAAGATGGACGAACTGACGGCACTGTCGCAGAGTCAGAGGGAATACCGGGAGTGCAGTTTGATGTGCTTTACGGAGACATGGCTGCACCAGGACATACCCGACGACAATGTGACGGTAACGGGCTTCCATACGGTCCGTGCGGACAGAGACTGCGCTACCAGCGGTAAGCACAAAGGGGGAGGGCTTGCCGTGCTCGTTAACAACCGGTGGTGTAATCCAGCTCACATCACGGTGAAGGAGCGCATCTGCAGCCCGGATGTGGAACTTTGTGCCGTTGGACTACGTCCATATTACCTGCCCAGGGAGTTTTCACATGTTGTCATGGTAACTGTTTATGTTCCCCCCTCTGCAAACCCCAGCAGGACATGTGACACTATTCACTCTGCAATAGCCCGGATACAGACTCAGCACCCGAGTGCATTCATTGCAATCTCGGGTGATTTCAACCATACTAACCTGGACAAAACACTCCCCACTTTCACTCAGTTTGTGAACTGTCCTACCAGAGAGGGAAGAACAATTGATCTGCTGTATGCAAATGCAAAGGATTGTTACAGCTCTTCCCCCCTCCCCCCACTAGGCAGGTCAGATCACAACCTGATCCACCTCTCCCCCTGCTATGTGCCTCTCGTAAAGCGTCTGCCCACAACTTCAAGGACTGTGAGGAGATGGACAGACGCGGCCAATGAGACACTCCAGGGCTGTTTTGAGGTGACAGATTGGCAGGCACTCTGTGAGCCCCACGGCCAGGACATTGATGGGCTCACTGAGTGCATCACTGCCTACATAAACTTCTGTGTGGACACCATTGTCCCAACCACAACTGTAAAGTGTTACCCCAACAACAAGCCGTGGGTAACCAAGGACATCAAAGCCATCCTCAACAACAAGAAGAGGGCTTTCAGAGCAGGCAATAGGGAGGAGGTGAGAGCTATCCAGCGTACCCTGAGATCAAAGATCAGGGAGGCAAAGGAGAGGTACCGGAGGAAGCTGGAGTGGAAACTCCAGCAGAACAACACGAGAGAGGTGTGGAGTGGCATGAGGACCATCACAGGTTACGGGCCAAACAGCGGAGGAGTTGATGGCAGTGTGGAACGGGCGAACGAGTTGAATCAGTTTTTTAACAGATTCGACACAGGGACCCCAATTCACACTTCAAACGACTCCTCAGCAGTACGGCTGCAGCAACCAGCCACTCCAGCCTCTCTCCCTCCACCCACATTCCATCTGGATGGCCTCGCTCACACCTCGTCCCCAGAAGCCTGGGTGGACCACTCTCACCTGGGTACCACAAGCACTCCTCCCCCACCCATCACCCCAACGATGACCTTCACAGCTGACCAGGTGAGAAGACAGCTGCAGAGACTCCGTGCAGGCAAAGCTGCAGGCCCAGATGGTGTGAGCCCCAGGGTCCTGAAAGCCTGTGCCCCCCAGCTAAGCGGAGTACTTCATCACGTCTTCAACCTGAGTCTGAGTCTTCAGAGGGTCCCCGTGGTGTGGAAGACGTCATGCCTCGTTCCTGTCCCGAAGACGCCGCGTCCCAGCGACCCCAAGGACTACAGGCCTGTGGCCCTGACGTCACACATCATGAAGACCCTGGAAAGACTCGTCCTGGAGCAGCTCAGGCCCATGGTCCAACCGCTTCAGGATCCCCTTCAGTTCGCCTACCAGCCCCGCCTTGGAGTGGACGATGCCATCATCTACCTGCTGAACAGAGTCTACACTCACCTGGACAAGCCGGCAAGCACTGTGAGAATCACGTTCTTCGATTTCTCGAGTGCGTTTGACACCATCAGGCCGGCTCTGCTGGCTGAGAAGCTGATAGCGATGCAGGTGGATGCCCCACTGGTGTCCTGGATCGCAGACTATCTGACGGGCAGACCGCAGTACGTACGCCTGAAGTGCTGCCTGTCAGATGAAGTGATCAGCAACACCGGGGCTCCACAGGGGACTGTCCTCTCTCCCTTCCTCTTCACGATTTACACCACAGACTTTACGCACTGCACAGAGTCCTGCCATCTTCAGAAATTTTCTGATGACTCTGCAGTGGTTGGGTGTATTACTGGGGGGGATGAGAGAGAGTACAGGACGGTAGTGGACAACTTTGTCACATGGAGCGGGAAAAACCACCTACAGCTCAATGTGACAAAGACCAAAGAACTGGTGGTGGACCTGAGGAGGACTAAGGCTCCAGTGACCCCTATCAACATCAAAGGGGACACTGTGGAGGTGGTGGAACAGTACAAGTACTTGGGGGTGTACTTAGACCACAAACTGGACTGGTGCAAGAATGTGGACATGGTCTACAGAAAGGGCCAGAGTCGCCTCTACTTTCTGAGGCGGCTGAGGTCCTTCAACATCTGCAGGACGATGCTGAGGATGTTCTATGAGTCGGTGGTGTCCAGTGCCATCACATATGCCGTTGCCTGCTGGGGCAGCTGCCTGAGGGTGAGGGACACCAACAGACTCAATAGAATCATCAAGAAGGCCAGCCATGTTGTGGGAGAGGAACTGGACTCTCTGACAGTGGTGTCTGAGAGGAGGATGTTGTCCAAAATAAGAACTATACTGGACTTTCCCTCTCACCCTCTCCACAATGTGCTGATCGGCTACAGGAGCTCGTTCAGCAACAGACTCATACTCCCACGATGCACCACAGAGCGACACAGGAAATCATTCCTGCCTGTCGCCATCAAACTGTTAAACTCAGCACTGTGATGGACACACTCACTGTATATATACAATGTACATATTGGCTTTTTACACATGCACATACCTGTATTTTAAATTTTTCTTAAAAATTCGAATACAGTTTTTTGTAAATACCTGTACTTTGAGATTTTAGTTTTGTTTACCCTATCTTTATTAAGTTTATCCTATTTTTTATACTCTGCACTTTTCTCCTTTCTTGGTCGGGAATACTGCATGTGCAATGTCTGTAAAAACAAGAATTTCCCTCCAGGGATTAATAAAGGAATTCTGATTCTGATTCTGATTCTGATTAGTCACTTAATCACCACAGTTACAAAGTGGCACACAGATATAATTAGCCTATTTAGGTATTTTTCTCACAGTTACGTTATTAGTGTTAGGAGTTGGCAAACTTGCACAATTTGACTTCAACAACAGCTGCAACAGCAGAGTGGGTCTATTTCTGTAGGCTTTCCAGTTGTGCTTGTTGAATCCAGCGAGCTGGAGAAGAGTTGAATGTTCCTGTTCACTATGTGATCATGCTTGAATCTAGGGAAATGAAGAATTCCCTTCTAATCTTGGTAAACATTTGTAATGCTGTAAAAGTAAACTGCAGTCAATGAGTGATGGCCTGCTTGTTTATGCAAACTTTAATACTGAACATTTCGCATGTCTGCATTGGAAGTGTGTAGTAGATCAGAGGAACAGTTTTCAGCATATGCAGAGACATTGCTTTATACTTTAATATATTTAGCACATCCACATATATTTTCTGAAAGTTCCAATCTTGTATTTTGGTTAGTTTACGTTTGTATGAAATGTGCCTTATTTTATTAACTGCCTTTCATAAACGCATGAATATATTAATAGTTTTTATCCATATAGGCCATGTTAATCTTGCTGTTGCAGCATGCAGTGCTAATCATTAACGTAGTTTCTGTACAATGTGACATTGAAATTATTTTTCACTGTCTTCATTTTTCACTTTCACCAGTTTGAGTGCCACACAATGCTGGATTTTGTGTTAATTCAGGTGAAACGCAAAACAAACAGACATAGATAAAGCAGATGACAAGAGATGAAGACAGCAATTTAATGTAGTATCTATATTTTTAGCCTATAGTCTGTTTTACACCTTGCCCACTGTTTTTGTTTGGGGCTACAAGCCAACTACCCAAAGACTGATGCCCTGAAACATCCACGTGTAGTACTCATCCAAACCTTGTATTGCTTCATGCATAGTCCAGTATCGATAAATTTAACATCTAATAATTGTCCAGGCATCATAAAAATAATATAGTCTGAGTCGTTCATCTATTATTGTGTTTACATGATACACTGTAGCTGATGTAGTCCAAGACATGGTACATGCCTGTGGATCATTGTATAATTTGGCAGGCTACACAATATAGCACACTGCATATTTGTTTAGAAACAGTCACTGAAGATAAAATTACAAACTGACCTACTAAATATTCTCATCCTGGCAGCACAGCAAGAAATGAGTTTGGGCCTCAGCTTAATTTTTGTAGTCCTTGATCCTTTGGTCATGCATGGATGTTCACCATTTCTCCATTTGCAACTTTGCAGCTGAAAACAGAACATATCTGCACCATTATTTTGAAAACAGTGAAACTTAGCTTGCGAAATACAGATAGCTACATAGCTACACCTGGCTTCTCGTTTCCAAACAAAGCGGATCTAGAGTATACTCTTTAATATAGTCTTAACAGAGACCCAGCATTCCACCACGAACAAGTACTTGGTGACTGTGGCGCTGAAAAACTGCCTCTGTACCTCCATGATACCTCATCCATAATCAGCACAGTAATCTGTAGGCCCCCCTTTTGTGTGAAATGGAACCTGGATGTTATTGTCAGCCCAGCACTATTTTTGTAATGAGCTGGATAATCTAGCGCAGGCCATCGCAGAACATCATTTTTTATATAAAAAAGATATGAGTGCTCTCTACGATGGATGAATTGGATGAATACTGACATACCTAAATTTTGAATTTAGTATATGAAAGTGATTGGAATGTACTAAATGTACAGCCCTAATGAGTACTGGCAAGAAACTGGCTAATCGATATGTATCTCCAGATTCTCAATTTATGCCAGATTTACTATTCAGTGTATAGGGATATACTACTGTGTAGCAACAGCAGTAATACCAAAAGTATTGGAACTGTTGATAATGATAATGATGAAGTATACAGACAAGACAACTTTATTTGTATAGCCCATTTTTACAAGCAGTTTGTCTCTAATGGCTTTACAAAACATCATAGCAACATCCTCTGCCCTTCAACCCTCACGTCGACTAAGGAAAAACTCCCAGAAAAACTTTTAACAAGGAAAAAATGGGAGAAACCTCAGAGTGAGCAACATCCTCACCCAGGATGGGTAGACGTGCAGTGGATGTTGTATAGACAGGAAAGCAGTTAACAACATGAGATATGGGATAGATAGATCAGGAATGTTCAGTCAGGGGAGAGCTGATGGACGCAGCTCCTGGTGGGCAGGCTGGGCTATGAACAGGGAAAGCAGGAGCAGCAGGTTGGTTGATGAGCAGGGATGGCAGGCAGGGTAGAAGGACCGCAAAGGAGGTGATGCAGGTTGTTGCCGGTGGATGGAGCTCTGGAGAAATCTTTGAAGACACAGAGAGAGTGCCAGGGCCAGACTACACAGAATATCAGATAAAGACGGAACAGCAAATGCGTAGAAGGAGCGGAGAGGAGAGTAGATGGCTCCTTGTATCCTGATGAGTCTCCCAGCAAGGTAAGCCTATGGCAGCATAGCTATAAAATGGTTTAGGTACCTGAGCCAGCCCTGACTATAAGCTCTGTCATAGAGGAATGTTTTTAGCCTGGACTTAAAAGTGGAGAGAGTGTCTGCCTCTCTGACCCATGAAGAGAGTTGGTTCCAAAGTAGTGAAGTACGGTAGCTGAAAGCTCCACCTCCCAGTCTGTTGTTAGAGATACTGAACATCCTGACAAAAGAGAATTACAGTAGTCCAGCCTAGAAGTGATGAATGAATGGACCAACTTCTCAACATCACTCTGAGATAGAATGTTCCTTATTTTTACTATTCTATGAAGGTGAAAGAAATTTTTTTAAATAAATAATAATAATAAAAATAATAATTTTTTTAAATTAAGTAATAATAAGTTAAATGACAACCAGGGCTTAATGTCTTTCATATAGTTTTCCCAATTTGGTAAGGTGGCTTCTGTCATCTGGTTTTATGGATAAGTATAGCTGAGTATTATCAGCATAACAATGAAAATTGATGGAGTACTTCCGGATAATATTCCCTAATTCCAGCATGTAGAGATTGAAAAGTATTGGCCCTAATACTGAAGCCTGAGGTACAGCATAAGTAATTTTACTGTACTTGAAGCAATTATGATTAATGTTAACAAACTGATACCTGTCAGATAAATATGACTTGAACCATCAGTCGTAATAGGTCGGATCCTTTAATCCCAATTTCATGGTCCAGTCTCTGGAGAAGAATGTTGTGATCAGTGGTATACGATGCAGCACTGAGGTCTAGAAGTACAAGTATGGAGACAAGACTCTATCGGATGCCAGGAGAAGGTCATTAGAAACTTTTATCAGTGCTGTTTCAGTACTATGATGTTCTCTAAATCCAGATTGGAAAGCTCCAAAAAGGTCGTTAGAGTGGAGATGCTCTAGGACAATCTTCTCAAGGATCTTGGAGATATATGGAAGGTTGGATATAGGTCTGTAATTAACTAATACACTTGCGTCTAGGGAAGGTTTCTTTAATAGTAGTTTGATGACAACCGCCTTAAAGGTCTGTGATACATAACCTGTGACTAAAGAGAGATTGATCTGGTTCAGTATAGAAATGTTAACTAAGGGAAAGACATCCTTAAGCAGGCCAGTTGGGACCAGGTCAAGTAGACAGGTGGATGACTTGGATGAGGTAATGACTGAAGTTAACTCTGAGAGCTGAATGGGGGAGAAGCTGTCCAAACATACTTTAGGTGTGGAGGTTGCTATAAGAGAAACTGTATTTGGTGGAGTACTACTGCCAATCCTCGCTGTGATGTTCACAATCTTGTCAGTGAACTCTCATCACTGCTGAGAGTCGGAGGGATGCATGGATCAATAGCCCTATGGTTTTTAGTTAGCTTGGCTACAGAGGAATCTAGGATTGTTCTTGTTTCTTTCTATTAATGAGGAGTAATAAGCCCTTGTGGTGCTACAGAAGGTACTATGGTGATTATGATAACAATAGTAGTAACAATTAGGCCAGCCCTAACTATAAGCTTTGTCAAAAAGGAAAGTTTTAAGTCTACTCTTAAATGTAGAGAGGGTGTCCGCCTTCGAGACCAAAACCGTAAAATGATTCCACAGTAGAGTAGCTTGATAACTAAAGGCTCTAGTTCCCAATCTACTTTTGAAGACTCTAGAAACGACAATCCAATCCTGCATCTTGGGAACGTAAAGCTCTGGTGGAATAATAGGATACTATCAACTCAACAGTAAACAGTGAAGGTCTGAATCTGAGCACTAGGAATCAGAATCCAGCAGTTGCTACACCAATATGCAAATAATTACAAACATGAACCAGTTAAGCTATAACAGAACTTATTAATAAAAGTAATATTAATTTACAATCAACACCACTTCCAATTAATAACAATTTGTCATGGACTACAACTAAAGCAACAGACACACTTACTACAGCAAAGCAAAAGCACACATGGTGTGTGTGTCTGTGTGTGTGTAAGGGAGAGAGGGAGAGGACAAAATGGTGGACGAGGGCACATGAGTGACATTTCACCCGGTTTAATATGGTAGGCATAAACATGAGGGTTTGAACAAAGAGATTTTGGAACAAATTGAGGGACAATGTGGTCTAACACATGTCCAGCAAAAATATGGAGCAAACCTGGGTTATGCTACCATGTGATCCCTACAGTCAGATAGTTGTGAGTGTAAAGTGTGTGTAGGCGGGTTAGTAAAAGAGGAAACGGAGTAGAATGGAGTAGTAGATAGAGCAGGGAGGATACTAATTATTACAGACATGCAATGAACAGGCTTATTTTACCACACGGTAACAAGGCAAGCCAACCATTGTTCGATGGGCTTCATAATAGTCCTTCAACTGGTAAAATGTCAGTTAAATGGCAGTGATAGGCTCAACAAGAAAACACTCACACTGACAGACACACAAGACAACAAGCAACTCAAGCGTTTTGAGGTGCTCCTTTTTGGCGACCGGGACATCAAGGAAAGCCTAGAGTAGCTCTCACGGTCACAATGGCGCACAAGAAAAAAGCATGGAGGTGCACCGCAGGGATGTTTTCATTCTCTGGATGATCTCACTGGAGGGGACTGGGGCTCCTGAGTTTGAATTTAAACTAATCCTTACACAGTGAGGTTTTGGCACTTCTTTAAATTATCGTTATTATCAAAAAGTGATAATGTTTCTGAGAATTGTTTCAGCATCGCAAAAGAAAATATTACCATCCTCAAATTATGATTTTTTTACACCCCTAATTGACATGCACATTATGTAACAGGCACTTATGCACAATATTTTTTCCCTGGACTGTATTTGGTACAGACCTTTATTTATGTGTATGTGTATGTATTTATTTATTGTCACAAAAACATCCTTGGCCATTATTTGAATCCCTTTTTTCATTTTAGTAAGTACACACAGTTTAAGTCCCATCTATGCCGTATGTTTATCAAGTCATATATAGCACTTCTAGAAGCATCCAATTAAATTCTAAATCACAGAATGTTAAGGTAAAACAAATCAACATCTTTAAACTTAGAGCACAGACAGTGAGCTTAACATTTTGGATTATCTTGTCTTAAGCAGGATGGCTGCGTCCCATTTATCATGTATTGATTATGAGTGTGTAATTGCTTAAACGGTTAACATTCACTTACATTTCTGACCCTCTTTTGCTTTCACTCCAGGTGACCACCTATCATGTCTACATGGCCTTACAGAGTGAATGTCATATGACAGTGACAGAGTCTAGACAGCACCAGTTAAGTCCGGACTTGGCCTCACCTGCACAAATCTTGACCCTGAGAGTGGACAGCATCAACCCTTCTGTCAAACCCTTTTCTGTCAGGTACAAATGTGTGTGTGTGTGTCTATACCGGTTTGGGTCTTGAACTGTCAGAACAGAACAGCATGTACTATGTTCCAAAACGTCAAGTCCTGTTTTCACCTTTTTCAGGCTCAACTCTACAGAGTATGCAGAACTCCGAGAGAAGCTTCATGCTCCCGTCAGAAACTCAGCCCACATTGTGATCCACCAAACTATTAGTGAACTTTTCCTGGAAACATTTAAAGCTGAGGTGGAACTCAATCAACCATACACACTCTCACAGGTACACTACTGTATGTGTCTTTATGCAGTTGGTGTCCTCAGAAACTAAGCTGAAAAGTCCTGTCCATCGGATTACAATTAAACAAAAAAATACAAAATGATTCAGAAGAATGTTCTTTCTACAAAGGAAATGGAGCCCTGTATTGGCTGTATGCAAGTTCCAGCATGCACCAAGTTGGTCAGACTCTGCCACACAGAAGGTAAGCTTCTACACGTTTTTGATCAACAGAGTGAGGACATTTTGGCTGGTCATCACAACAACAAAGTGCCATTTGAAGGTTAATCCTTGCTTTTTAATCTTAGGTTAAAATTAGGTTCAGGTGAGGGTAAGGCTTAGGGTTTTACATTATTTGTGATTAACAGTAGGATAAATGGCTAGGGAATGCATTACGTCAAGGTTCTCAGTCATCCGGGTCATGGTACCGGTAGTTGAAGTGCAAGAAGCAAAGACAATTGGATATCTTTTAGGTTGTTGAAGACATTTTCACCTCTCTTTAGGCTTCTTCATTTCTGAGACTGATGGGAAATCCTAGTTAAGCCTTCATCAGTCTTAGAACTGTCTTTGCTTCTAGCACTTCAACTAGGGAACTAGGGAATTAAAGAAGATCCTCACAAAATAAAAATATGAGATTGTGCATGTGTTAATGAATGGAACTGTGCCTCTGACTCTGTGAATGATGTGTGTTCCAGGAGCTGATAATGATTCAGAGTGCCAACAGTGTTTCTGCAGACCCATGTGGTGTCTGTCCTGTCTGGGTCGATGGTTTGTTAGCCGCCAAGATCAGCAAAAACCTGAGACCTGGTTGTCCAGCAGAGCCCCTTGCCCTACCTGTAGGGCCAAATTCTGCATACTGGACATCTGTGTGGTCCGCTGACAAGAACCATCTACGCATCCTTGTACCTTTTCCTCTAAATAACGTGGAGGTTTTTCTTAAGCAACTCAGCAACATATCTCTGAGAGATATGTTCAATAAAGAGTAATAATTTTTTTTTCTGTAATGATATAACACTGATAAATATTTGGTTTGAACCTCAACATTGTGTTAAGTGACATGATTAATATGACATTGCAGAAAATGTGCTTATTTGGTGTTTTACCCAGAAAAGTGAAAGTGAAATTATAGCTGCCGCACAGTAGTGAGTAGTGAAGTTTTCAGTCTGTAGCAACTCAGTGCTGAACTCTCAACTTTTGCCACAAATGGTACATCATGATCATTTTGAGCTACCCAAAGAACTTCTTTAAAAAAATATTTTTTAAGGATAAAATTCTGAAATTTGCTTTTATGTTTGAAAGTACACTATGCAGAATTTTCCCAAAGAAAACAATGTGTAAAGAAAAATAATGTTGCAATGTCTCTACAGAGACCTTTTCTTATTTTTATAATATTTAGTTGTGTTTAGGATAATTATTTGGGACATTACATTTCTGGGCATCAGTGCCCTGGGAATGACACCCAACAATCAACCATCTTTCTTTCATACTGCACCTTTGAATGGTGTGTTTACAAATATCAACAAATTCTACATAATATTCCTTTAAATTTGTCAATAGGGGTGAAAGTACAGGATCATTATTCACTTCAGTCCAAAATGATCTTTTACAGTTTGAATACAAGTCTGTAGCTTCGGTCTCCTTCCATTGTGCTAAGACATGCAAGTGAGGTAAACTGTTCACTCTAATGTGTACTGGGAGTACTGGGAGAGGTTGCAAGTAAAGGTTTTAAAAGTTCTGCACAACTTCACAGGTGTTTTTATTTAGATTTGTGCTCCCATTATCATTGAGCAGAGATGTGCTGGGCTTTATGTGAGATCATCATACTCCACATTCAAATAAGAATAATAAAGTGTGTAATTTGTCCTGCCCTTATATGTCAAATCAGCAACACTGAAAGAATTCAAATCACCAGCAATTTTGTCATGGATGTCCATGGCTTTTTAAAGTGTTTAGTATCCCTCCAGCCTCCATGCTAGGCTATGCAAACACATCTCAGGCTTACAGTACCTCTGTATATGATGCACAGAGATGAAAGTGATATTTGATCCTCACAAGCGGAACATTTAAGAAGGCAAGCAAGCACATTTAAAGTTAAATGGGAAAAGAAGATAAATAAAGCATATAGACTAATACAAGACTTTTCACATTCTAATATTGTGTCATCCATTGTGCACTCTTTCATCACCATATGTTTTTTTTTTTTTTAACTTAGACTGTAAGCAGTGAGACTCCTCTCCTCCATAAAAACTCCATAATGCCATGTAGCATTTTCCCATCATTAAATCACCCTTACAAGTACAGCGACATTAGTTCGTGAATATATGAAAGTACCACCAAAGTTGCTTAATGTTGTATGACAGCTGGGCAGACATTCTCTCCTTTCTTGCAGGAGTACACTGAATTAATTGTTGTGTTGGTGAAACAGCTGAGATGACAGTGTGTTGTCCGGCTGGAAGTAGCCATTAGAAGATGGGTAGACTGGCACATGGTCATAAACAGTACTCAAAGCAAGGTTGGCTATGATATTAAAATTTTGCTTAGTCGATGGCCTATAAACTAGTCCCCAATTACATTACCAACCTGCATCAGAGTGCTTGTGCAAATCTACTAGAAAATCTGGATATGTGCAGAAGTAAGACTGTAATTTCTAGACTTGAATTGTCTGGAAATTAGCATTTACATGTATGTAACTTTATTTTTTGGTATAGAGTAACAAAAGGCACCAGTAGATCAGCTGAGTTTCTCATTTTCGAGAAGGTAATAGTAATTTCCAATCATTGCCAATAACTATAGACAGACAATTGTGTTTGTGCATGAAGTGTCATTCATGTGATAGTGAAAGAGATTTAAATTCTTTGTACATGCCATCTTGCAGCATACGCACTGATCAACCATAACATTGTTACCAGTGACAGGTGAGTAATTTCATTACAATGGCACTTAGGAGTGGGTGAGATACATAAGGCAGCAAGTGAACATTTTGTCTTTGAAGTTGATGTGTTGGAAGCAGAGCAAATGGGCAAGTATAAATTAAAGACTTTTTATGTTTTGTTGCTTATTGTTTAGTCTGGAAGGGTGGTATTTTTGTTGAACTCTAGATTCTTTAAGTTTGGTGAAAATTATTTGAACTTACCTATCTTTAACCTGCAAAAAGCCACCAGAACAAAGTCAAACTACAGAAATAGCCAGGCTACACAATATGAGTCTGACCTATGACTTATTTTGTAAATATATGTAAATAATATTTATAGAGGAGCAAACCAAATCACTCTAGTGCCTCTGGTGTTTTTCTTTATCATAAATATTTGTTGTGGCATTCATGTTAATGTACAGAGAGAAATCCAATATATAGTACTCCTGTTGTATTACTGTATTGTTTGTGCAAAATTCAGCAGTGTAATCACTTTTAAAATATCTTTATTAGTACTGAATAAACATAATTTCCATATTTTGAAATAGACACAAGGTTTAAAAGAGACATCTAATATTTAAACCACTGAAACTTCAAAAATTGACTTTATTCCCTCTTTCTGCCATATGAATGTGTGGTTTTATCCTCATTAAGCTGGTGTTGTTCTGGAGATTTGTACACACTTGCAGACAAGCTTTATGCTCATGGGAAGGAAATACATACTTAAATATGATGTTAACAAGGCAACAATGAGAAATACTGAATTGGAGCACATTAATTTAATTTGTGTAGCTGTGCATATGTGAGAAGAGATCATTGCAGAGGGAGTGCGTGAGATGAATCTTCAAGTCCATACATCCATTTGCATTTGTCTGTTATTCAGTTGTTTGTTCAAGGTCAGAACATTCACAATTCCATCTCAGATAAGTATTTGTTATTTCACCTGCCAACAAGTGGTAAAAGTAATTCATAAAAAATATAAATCATCCTGTTCACCTTTTCCACATTTCCTCAACTGTTCTTTGATCCTGATCTTGTCATTTGTCCTCAAAATGTCCTGTATCCTCTTAGTTTATGTGTTTGACCTGGACACCACTATCAGCTTCACTCCTGAAACACAAAAAGAAATAAGTCCATTAAAATAGGATGTGTTGATCTTCTTATCCTTAGTAAATGCATTTCCATCAGAAAATTATAATAATAGTTAAACTAGTAATACAATCGTTATTCTTATCCCACCTCAATTACTGCTCTGAAGTCTGGTCTAAGTGTTTCAGAACAAGAGCTTAATAGGACCCAGCTCACTCAAAACAGAGCTACCTGCCTTGTAATGCACTGTTCAAGGATGGACAGTGTGGAAGAGATTTATGTCAGGCTATCATGGATAATAGTGGAAGACAGACTAGCATGCAATCTGTTTCTGTAAATAAGAAAAAATTGTGCCTTAAGAAAAACCTACATACTTATCTTCACTTCTAATACATACCAGTGAAATTACAACATTCTTATTCAGAAAGATTTTAGTTTAAGCTACATATGAGATTCTATACGTTGGTTGATTACACTTCTGTACTAACTTAGGTAGTGCTTCGCTGCACAGTAGCAGTATTGTGCAGTTATACTTTTATGCTTATAACTTTATGCTTTGCTTTAACCATCTGCACTCATCCCATGACTCTCTCTCTCTGTAGTGCTTTCATGTCAGCCCCCGTGGAGCTGTGAAAATCACACTCAGTTGCCATGAGAGAATTCTTTCAACAGAACATCTGAAAAAGCAAAGTAGCAGCTGCTGGGAGAGGTTTGTTCTCTGCAGAGTCCTTAGGAAATAGAGCCGCTGCTGTTCCTTCTTTATGAGAGGTGGTGTTGACAGTTCATGTGAGGTCCTGGTAGATGTAGGTGCTCAGAAATTTATATTCAGCGACTCTCTCCACTAAATCTCCTTTAATGTATGAGGAGCTAGTTCCTCTCTCCTCCTCCTGAAGTCAATTATCAGTTATTTTCTTTTGTTTAACATGGATTTAATGCCAGGCTATTAGTAATGCACAAAACAGCCAGTTTTTGGACTTTGTCCATGTAGGCAGACTCAACGTTGTTCTGGGTCAGTCCCACCACAGTTGTCACCCGGGGCAGCTGTGGCCTCGAGGTTGGAGAAGCGGCTTGTGACCGGAGGGTCGCTGGTTCAATTCATCCCACTTGAATGTATGCCTGAAACAGCCCTAGAGTTGAATGGCAACATCCTCATGCCAGATCTTTGTTTCTCACACTAGGCTTAGTTTTTTTTTTTTTGGATGAGATATCTGTATGCTGGAGTAAATAAAGAGGTAGAGATGGTCAGACTGCCCTAAGTGGAGCAGTGTGGAGGCTTTGTATCCTTCCCTAATGTTGCTGTCTACATGATCCAGTGTATTTTGACATCTCACTGGACATGTAACATGCTGGTAGAATTTATGGAGGACAAATTCTAGATTTGCCTGAGTCCCCGGCCATGATAAAAAGCCCATCAGGTTGCACAGTCTGCTGTTGTCAACAGAATGTCCAGTGCTATCTTGATGTTAGCATTTGGTGGAATGTAAACAGCTATAGTAATAACTGCTGATTAAATGGTCAGCATCTTAATGTAACAAACTCTAAATCGGGTGAACAGTGTCCTTCAGTGACGGTTGCGTTCATACACAATTCATTATTAGAGTCGATGCATTTCCTTTTTGAAGTCCTGCTGCTTCCTGATGGACAGATAGCTTTACTTTTTGCCCAAGTAACTGCTAACTGTAGGTGCAGGACACTAGTTAGCTCAATTAACCTATTAAATGACCCTTCCCACCGTTCCTCTTCCTGCCAACTTTCAATGGTGTTACTTTGTAAGCAAACCTTCTGCATAATTATTACTTAGATCTTTTATATTTGGGGGCAGTGGAACAGGCCTTGAGCACAAGCATGACATACATCATATAGACAAAAGTCAACACACCCCTTTAGTACTGAATTCAGGCGTGATATGAGGCTGTTTTTCAGGGTTTGGGCATGGCCTTTCACTCCCAGTGGAGGAAAATCTTAATGCTTCAGCATACCAAGACATTGTGGACAATGCTATACCTCAAACCCCAACTCCAACAGGCCTGGGAAGGCACCTCTCTGCCCCAGCACACAAAGCAATGTCCAAAAAGACATGGCTGAATGAGTCCAGTGCAGGACAACCCGACTGACTCGCACAGACCCATGACCTCAACCCCTACAAACACCCCCGGCACAAACTGGAAATGGTGTTGGACAGGTAGTGTGCAGTATACCAGAATTTTTTTCACTGAAAACAGCTATCTGCTGCTACCAGTAAAGCAGTTTGTAACAGACAGTAATTGTCTATGACTAAATCACTATCAGCAACATCTCTGACATTACAAACTGCCATTTGACATCCATCCATCCATTTTCTGTACCCGCTTTATCCATATAGGGTCGCAGGGGGCTAGAGTCTATCCCAGCTGACAACAGGCCAGAGGCGGGGTACACACTGGACAGTCAATCACAGGGCTGACACACAAAGACAAGACAATCACACATGCTCACACACTCACACATTGAGTAGTCAGTTAACCCAGTGTGCATGTTTTTGGGATTGTGGGAGGGAACTGGAGTACCGAGAGAACATGCGGACTTGCAGACAAACACAAACAAACACACAGAAGATTCGAAACTGTTACTATCTTGCTGTGAGGTGACATGCTAATCACTGCACTACTGTGCCACCCGATATTTGACATTGTTAATATAAATATGAACTGGCGTAGCTTAATGGGGTAAATCTGCAATATTTCAAGGTTGTCTCCTCTGCCTTTATAGAGAGCACAGGTCAAATTATTTATATCAATAACGGCCAATGACAATCAGAGGCTGATCACCCTTAAAGCACCCTTAATAATCATACAGGGAAAAAGTTTTCTTCCAGCTAAGGATGTGCACTCAGTGACTTTGACAAATTTAAAATATATACAGTATATATTCTTACTATCCACCCCCACCCCACCCCAACACAGACACACACACACATACACACACACGCACACACACTACATCCCTCTTTCTGTCTCTTTCCACCAGCTGCTGCTGTCTGACAGGCTGATGATTACTGTTTTTTCCCTTCCTTGTTTCAAAGTATGTTGTAGCAGATGGCCTAGAGGCAGAGTGGGGGAAAATATTGGAGAGACTGCTGGGGAATGTGCAAACTGTGTGTGTGTGGTTTCAGTTCGCGTGCCTTTTCTCTGCCCTCTGCCCTTCATGGCGCCAGCTCCACTTCCCCTCCACTCTAAACATCTGGTGTCTGGGACTTTGAGAGTACACACACACACATGCAGACACACAGTCCAGCATGCACACAAGAGACACACAGAAAACAGGGAAAAAGCTCTCAGCTAGTTTCCATCTAAAAGAGCAACATGTCTGCTTTAGCATGAAGATGAATGAATCGGTTTTCATTTTCAAAACACAGTCCCAGTGCACAGGCCTAACATCCAAGTTTAATCACTGTGAAAAATATGTATTTTAACTAGTGTGTAGAGTGTATTGAATATGTATTGTGGGCACTTTGGGTCATGTCCCTATATTGTCTTTTCAAAATCTTTTGCCCAACTGAAATCCGTCAGTCAGCTTGAGGTGTGTGTCTGTGTTTAATTGACTGGAAGACTACCAGAGAGTAGGTTACATTGTAGGGAACCAGAGACAAAGTAAACACACTTGTGCTGTAGCCAACATGGCACAGACAGGCATTGTGTTTTTAGTGGAACTGAAGACCGCGAAGAACCTGTAAACCTGCATGAATAAGCAGTATAGAAAATGGATGGATGGATGTGTAACAGACAAAACAAAAACAAAAACAAAAGTCCTGAGAATAAGTCCTAAACAGTGTGAGAAAGGAGCAGAGGAAAAATGTCAAATTGGCAGCTGTAGCAGACAAGCATTGGTTCAAGTCTCAAGGGTTAATGTTTAGTATTTGTCATTGTACAATGCAGGATAGCGCAATGAAATTGCATTGTAGCCTGCTCCCTGTACACACACACACAGATTATGTGTGAACAGATATTCAATATTTGAATCATAAGACTGTGTTGACATTCAATGCAATTGACTTTCTAGCTTTGAGGTGTTGTATCATTTAACTCTGGTATCATATATCATAGCAGTAATTGCTAGAATGCTGACATTACTGTGTTATGCCAGATAAGACTGGCTCTTTTAAAATAAATTTTTAAATTTTATATACCATAATTTCCAGACTATAAGCCGCTACTTTTTTCACATGCTTTGAACCCTGCGTCTTAAACAATGATGCGGCTAATTTATGGATTTTGCCTCAAGACGAAAGTGACATTGAGAGTGACAACAAAAGAGAAACTGACAACATGGACACCTACGGCTTATAGACAGTTGCGGCCTATATATGTACAAGTTTTAAAATGGGAAGTCTTTTTAAATTTAGTGGGTGCAGCTTATATTCAGGTGTGCTCTATGGTCCAGAAATTACGGTACATAGATAGATAACTTACAGTAAAACAGTAAAATATTTATCCCGTTTGATGTTACCATTGCACAGTCTATGTACATAGTTTATTGGCAGCTAGATAGAGGTTTTATATTTGTATACTTTAGAATTGTCTTTTGTTTCTATTGAAGAATTTTATTGTACAGGGAAATGTGTTTCTTTCTGTGCATATGACAATAAAACTGACTTTGTATGGGATTGCATAGGAAAATGTTTTTTGTTGTGACACCTGTGACAGGTGTTTGTGACAATGTGTCAAGCTCCTAAAATCTGCTTCACTTTTTTATGCACCCCCTTTCCAAGTGGAGTACAGAATACTTTAGATTTTAATCACATTCTGCATGAAGACATGCATTTAGTTCAGTCTGTTGCCTAAAGTAGAGTCTGAAAGAGTATTGATTTATCAGAGATGACTGCAAAACAAGGACTGTGGATTCTGTCCCTATCATTTTGTGTACATTGAAAGCTCATTAGGAAAGGATTATTTAATAGGAAAAGGGGGATCATTTAAAGTATGAAAAGAAAAATGATTGCAGCAATCAAAACCTGTTTCAGTGTTCATATGGACACATGACTATTGTTTGAAGACAGAAAATTGTGAAACTATGCTTTAAGAAGCTCTACAATCTGTTTTTAACTGTTTTTGTTAACTTTGAAGTCTTCATCATGAACACAAATTTTCTTTGTTAAGCGACTGGCATAATAGATTTGGGTGGGGAAAGTAAGAAGGCAGCACTTACCCCTTCCTCATTACTGCAACATAAGTGCCCTTAACCCAAACTGATCCTGTGGAGCTGCTCAGTGGCTAGCAGCTCAGATTGGTTCTATTGGTGGCTTCCAAGTGTAAATGTGTATTGATGTGCAATAATAACACCACTCGTAACACAGCACAATAAAGTTAAATAAAGCATTAATGATGTGTCATACGCACCACTCTACTGAGAACACTTCTAAACACTAACAGTATTCTCATTCAATGATTACTTCCAATCACTTCTTTCACTGTTAAACCACTGTCACTGAAATTCAGCTCTTGTTTCCCATGAAGGTTCTGTGACAGTAAAAATAAACAGTATTTACCGGTAAGTGTTTTCAGCAAGGTGGTGAATATGACATTACATATTGTCATAATGATGCAATTTATGTGAATTTATAAAGACAACATTTGAAGAGGGAGAATGGGTTGACTCAGAAAACAGGTCAGAAAAAGGATGTTTTTTAATGAAATATGCTCAAATATTGTAATAAAGGAGGCAGAAGAAATTGTAAGTAAAGGCTTATTTGGGTTGCTATTTGGGAATGAATGCTCTGTGTTTAGCCTCACCTTCCTCTTCTTGCTTCTGCCCTCAGCCTGCAGGGTCCTGGTGCACTGCTCCACGCACTGAGAGAAGCTCAGATGGCTGTGGTCTGAACTGTAGTCTAACTCGGCTAACTGAGCCAGAGACATGATGTAGTTGCAGGCTATACGCAGTATTGCCAGCTTTGAAAGCTTCTGCCCATAGGAGTAACATGGTACCTGAGAGAAGTAAACAGGGGGAGATGGGCAGATGTTTTTTGTTTTTTTTTTACATGTTTGACCTCCAGGAAGACCTG
Source organism: Scatophagus argus (assembly GCF_020382885.2). NCBI lineage: Eukaryota > Metazoa > Chordata > Actinopteri > Scatophagidae > Scatophagus > Scatophagus argus. Next base: position 23,804,151 of record NC_058504.1, on the reverse strand, counting down.
GAGAAACAAGCTAAGACTGTCAGTACAACTTTAAAACAAAAGAAAGCAAACTTTATTTCTGTAATATGTTCCTTCCTATAAAAACATTGGAACACACTTGCACTGCCGGTTCTAGCTCAATGTCAGAGGTCGCTGAGAAGTCTTAACAATCTCTCTTAACGGGCTGTTTCCATCAAACTGAAGAAACACATATATATTATCATAACATACAGTCACTAGGCACTTTATATGTTTTTACACACTCGGTTCACTGCACCTTACATTCTATTTTATTTTGCACAACATTACACTGCTCATTTGTTGAATATACACTTTTTATATTGCTTTGTATATTGCTATTTTAACATTTTTTGTATAAGTTATTCTTTTTCTTTCATGGTATCGTCATTGTGCATAATTCTGCTGCTGCACTGTAATTTCCTGGGATCAATAAAGTATATCTATCTTTGTCTATATCTATCTATTACCCAGCGCAACAGCATGGCACAGTGGATAACAGTGGAGTTTTGTGCAAAAGCTGTTGTTGTAATTGATAATAAAGAGGTACACAAAATCTCATATATCTCTCATTCTATGAACCAAGTCCTACCTGGCCTGGTATACTCACTTTAGTAATTCAGACTTGATTATGTGTGTATGTTTTCAATCTGACCTGCTTCCTTAGGGCCTCAAATGCAGCACTGATGGTGTGGACACGAGTCCTCTCTCGGGCATTGGCGAGTAGTCTCCTGGTCTGCTGGATGGCTTTGACCTCTCGAAGACGCTCACGTCCATCACCACTGACTCCAACCTGCTTCCTGGGAGAGTCCTGAGAGAGAAGACATGAAGACATGAGAGGACCAGATTATACAACTGATCAAAAGTAATTAACAAGATATTTTTACACCACACAGACTTAATGGGGTTCCATATATGAGTTTAACAGTGATTTATATTTGTCTTTATATTTGTATTACAAAATTGCACATTAGCTTTGAAGATGGGCAGATCCCTACCACAGTAATTGACATGTCATGATTGTTGATGAGTACCGCCAACCCTAATTAGAAAAACATTAGCTCAAAAAAAGGTAAATTGTACTCAATTACAACTGCACAGCAAAAGTTTTATTTTCATTTCTGATTAATGCATTGATCATGTTTTTCACTAATCCATAATATGTGACACTTTCAACTTGTCTGAGCAACAAAGAAAAAACCCAAAAATATTATACAGTTATTCAAGAGTAGCCGATCAAATCCTCACATTGAAGAAACTGGAACGAGTCCGTGTACATACAGTAAATACAGTCCAATAAATAATCACAATTCTTGCTACTTAATTTACTGTTGATTAACTGATTCTTAAGATCTAATTTTGATAATTGATATTTAGTAGGTAAATCTCAGAACAGGTTAGACTCCACACATTCACCTTAGGTGACTGGTCTTCTTGACACTGAGAGGTCTGGGACACTCTGGGGACAGGTAGAGCTGCAGTTTGTTCCGACAAAGAAGGTTCCAGGGAAAAGTCCTGGTGGCTGAATGAGTGGCTGTGGCTGCTCCTGCTGGTTGACAGAGGGAAAGTCGAGCAGAGACCCATTTTGGGTCTGTTGGACAGAGGCTGGGAGATGGCTGTGGGCCACTGCGAGATCTCCGGTTCAGAGAATGGAGAGGCAGGTAACTGGGACAATTTGGAGGTGATGGCAGGCATGTTAATGCCCATTCTCATATCTATAGCACCATTCTGAATAGGAGACAAGTTTCCTTCTGGTCGTTCTGACAGTATCCCTGCAGTGCTGGCCATTGCCTCCTGTGAAATCATCAGCTGCAGCGGAGCCAACCTGGTGACATTACTTGCCTCCATCTGGATGTCATCTATCGAGTCAACATCAGACATGTCCACTGGGTAGGTTTTCAGCCTTTTAGGCTCGCGGGACTTCCTCTTGAACCTCTTATTAGTGCCTGGCACAGTCATCAATACTGGCTCTTTCTTAATACACCTATTCCAGGCATTACTCAGTGGATGAGGGTTCCTCATTTTCCAACAATACAGTTTAACTAACAAGTTAAAGTGAAATAAATATTAACCACAATTCTAATTTTAACTATGCAAAAGTAAACGAAACTGAACTACGTCTCAACTGCAAAGCCTTCAAAATTTTCCAACAAAATATTTCAGTTCCACAAAGTCTGTGAGGACCACTGTTCTAAACTTTCACCAACTGGAAGTCAGAACTGTAAAAAGTCAAGAGAATTTGACATAACTTTTGATCCCAGTCCTGGTGATACCTTCCAATTTTGAATGTGCATACACTTAACTAGAATGGCTTTAGTACAGTATTACAAAATCTAAACCCTGCAACCTGTGTAACACAAGCTACTCAACTACACTGACAGAGGCTAAAAGTTATGTCTTACTTAAACTTTACCAGCAGGTTTTCTGTGGCTCCACTGTGTCTGCAGAGCAGCATTCTGAAGTCCATATTAAATCCACATCAAAACACAAAGCGTGTGTAACATCTGCTAGGCAGAGAGCTTTTTCTCGGCTCTAAAGGTTTCTTTCTATGTGAGCATTCGAGCCTGTACCATCACAGTTTTCTGAGCATGGCTCCAGTCAGTCTGCATAGCAGCACTGAGAATAACCCACCCTGAGACACAAAGTGAGCACAGATAGGCTGTAGTGGCGCTGCAGCTGCTGGGCAAAATAAAGGGAATAGCACATGAGCCAGGATGGCAACTCTCCAGGAGCAAAATCACAATTCAAAATGCAGTTACATTGATCAATCATGTTATATACAACAGCTATGAAACAGCTCAATTTTCAAAACAACCTGGTCTTTTGGATTATTTATAGAGTTAAACAAAAACAAAGGCTGTCATGAGCGTCAACAAATTCCAACAAACTTAATCGACCAAGAGGATAAGATTTGTAAGTTTCTATACTATTCGCCACCCCTGTCAAAAAGTGCCACAGCAGTATTTTAAAGTTCAGATAAACACAGAACTGGCACGGGCCCGTACTATTCCATCATGATAATATCCCGGTACCGATACATCCCTTAGTGAAGCTCGGGGCCCCTTCAGCGAAATCGCTGAAGTAGACTACTGCAACATGTAGCCTACTTGTTATCCCGATATGAATAATAGTTCATCAGCCCACGAGTGTATCTTCTGAGTTTACATCGGTGAGTCCTCCGTTCTCCTGCTTCTCCGGAAATAACAGCGTGTGCAGAGACAGCTCAGTGGTCACAAAGCAACTACTTCTCGCGTTCCTCTTACTCTGCTGGCGTCTGTTTGGCGGAGCTCTCTCGAACTCCATAAACATACAGACACGCCCACAAACGGGGAGGGGGGGGATTCCGGAAAATATCTTAACGCCCGAAAAGTTCCCGAAAAGTGTATTGTATTGTTCATATGCAAATTGCAACTTATGACAGACCAACTTTGGCCTGCCCCTGCTAATGAAATAGCAATTATGTGTATACATAGCAGACAGTACAGTGGTCTGCTATATATACGCTGCTGGTGTTGAAACATAAGTTTCGTTTCAACACAGAGTATTAGGATCTTCCCCAGCTTATGCCTTTTCTACATTTATTTATGATAGAAATGTTTATTCATATCTTAGGTTCTGGATCTATTTAGATTTGTCATATTTTTGTGTTGTAAAACACTTTGTAACTTTGTTTTTGAAAGGTTAAATAAATATATATAAATATTAAATAAACTTTTTTATTTACTTATTGATGTATATTATGTATGTAAAGTAAAACACAAAATTCAGACACAGGGTGACAATTGAAAATATAATCAAACATAATGCTTTTGTGCAAGCAGTTTGTCAAATTAAAAGCTGTCTGCTCATTTCAGGTTTTTATTGTAGGGGGGGGGGGACACATCATCATTATGGAAACCAAGACTATTGCAACAGTACCCTCAAACCCTCAAACCCACAGCTCATGTGGCTTGTTGCCTGAAGGAGTGTATACTGTACCTCAGAAGAACATTTGGTCAGGTTGAAAGATACCCAACTGGTCAATGCCAGATGACTGCCCATCTAGAGCTGAGGTTTTCTCTAAGGTTTCTGCCTGCTAAAGGGCAATTTTTCCTCACTGCTGTTGCCAAGCGCTTGCTCATGGGGGGAGTGTCTCTCTATAGGGTCTCTCTATATTAAAGAATCATTAGAAGAGTATGGTCTTGGCTTGCTCTATTTGGAAAGTGTTATTAAATAACTTTTGTTGTGATTTGGCACTATATAAATAAATTGAATTGAATTTATTTACTTCAGGGTTACTAACCAATTCCAAAGTTGAGTTTGTATGGCATTGTTTAAGGATTCTGCAGTAGATATCAGCAGAAGCATGTAATAAGCAAGGATTTCACACAGTGAACAATCTACTTTGCCAAAATACTGTGTTTTTTCCACAGCAGTCACAAGTACAATTTTTCTCTCTTTGTGGTTCCCCCTCTTGAACTAAAAAACTATACAGAACTGAAGTAGTGCAAGTTTGCCCAAAGATGACGGAAGGCTGTTGAACCAGACAACAACCACGGCAGAGTGCTCCGTGGATGTGTATACCAGTTAGTGGATGTTCTCCTGGACATCTTCAAAATCTGCCTGAGCAGTGTCATCATCCCTAAGTGTCTCAAAGAAGCCCCCGTCATTCCCATGCCCAAGAGGTCACCAGCATCCTGTCTCAATGACTACCCTACCGACCGATTGCACTCACGCTCACCATCATGAAGTGCTTTGAGAGGCTGGTCATGATCATCATGCTCCCACCCTGGGCCCCCTGCAGTTTGTTACATGCAGATTTGGTTATCAGCAGATTATTAATAATTATCAAAGATAATTCTTGATAGTCATAAAATTATTGACAAATATTGGTAATTGCAAGGCACCACTCTGTTACCAGTGAACGGCTGAACCCAAGATGTTGGAATCCAGCTGTTGTCACACCAGTATACAAATAATCTGAAACGACAGTTATATTATAACAGAATTTATTAGCAAAAGCAATCTTAATTCACAATCAATACTGCTTCAAATTAATAAAGATCTGTTATAAACTACAGCTAGATCAACAAACACAAGCAACTATACTACAGCTAATGCAAACTAGCACACGTGGGGTGTGTGTGTGTGCATACAGGGGACAGAGAGAGGGCAAAGATGGCAGGAGAGATGGCAGGAGAGATGACATGAGTCACGTCATCCTGCCAAGCTAAAGATGGCGGTCTTAACTGTGTGGTTTGATTTGACTGTGAGTAGATGGGTTAGTATATAGAAAAGGGGAGATCCTAATTACCACCAGGGTGCATTAAGCTGTGCTATTTTACCACATGGTAACAAGGCAGGAAAATTGATATTTGTCTGGCCTGGCATTGATCTTTCAATGGGTAAAATCTCAATTTACTGGTTTTGAGGCAGTAGGCTCAACAAAGCACTTATGGTGTGATGATGAGTGCAATTAAGCACATGAGCAAACAATACACTATACCAGGGGTCGGCAACCCGCGGCTCTGGAGCCGCATGCGGCTCTTCAGCGCCTCCCTAGTGGCTCCCTGGAGCTTTTTCAAAAATGTATGAAAATGGAAAAAAATAGGGGGGGATATATACCTGAAAGACAGCTGGAGCATTCGTGAGACCAAAAAGCATGACAAGGGAGGGAGTTTTTCCTTGCCACTGTCTGCTTGCTCGGGGTTCAGGCTCTGTGTCTCTTTAAAGCATCTAGAGACAATTTTGATTGTATAAGGTGCTATATAAATAAAATTTAAAAAAAGAGAGAAACAAAAACAAGGTATTCATAGTGGCCACTGGGGGTGTTAAAAGCTGTCTTCCACTCATCCCCCTCCCTAATCCTCACCAAGTGATATGTATTCCTAAGATTCAACTTAGTAAAGACCTTTGCAATTTTTAACAGCTCAAAAGCAGAAGATGTAAGCGGGAGAGGGTACCTGTTCTTGATGGTGATGTTCAGACCTCTATAGTCAAGTATAGTGTAGCAAGGGCAAAGTGTCTCATCTTTCTTTTTCACAAAGAAAAACCCAGCGCCAGCTGGAGAGGATGATAGTCGTATGATGCCAGCAGCAAGGGAGGAGTCAATGTACTTCTGTGTGGCCTCTCTTTCAGAAGCTGACAATGAGCCGACTTCTGGGGGGAGACATTCTGGGCAATAGGTCTATGCGGGTCAGTGTGGAGGTAGAGACTTAGGCCGAGCCTTATTGAAAACCTCCTTGAGGTCGAGATAACGGGGGGAACACGGGACAGGTCAGGAAACTCGGATGCTGGAGACGCTGATGAGGTGGAAACTCAGGGATGGAATCAGATGCAGCAACAGGTAAAGATGCTTGAGGAGACTTCAGAGAGGAAGCAGAGGGACAACAGGTTGCCAGACATCCCTCATCCCAGCCCAGAACCTCACCAGTAGCCCAGTTCATGTGGGAGTTATGTTTAGTCAGCCACGGTAACCCCAGAATCAGAGGGTGTAAAGAAGAGTCAAAGAGGTGGAAGCTCAGAGGTGTGATTACCTGCCATGGCGAGTCAGACAGGTTGAGTGCAATGAGTGACCCTGCACAGCAATTGTCCATCCAAAGCTTTAGCCTCCAATGTTTTGGGCAGAAAAATCAGGTCAAAGCCCAGCCTCCTGGCCAAATCCCAATTCCATAAAATTCTCATCAGCCCCAGAATCCATCAACAGAGGATGACAGAGAAGGGGTGACAAGTTGAGCTTGAGTGAGAGGGTGAGAGGCATATATTTACTGGACAGGAGGACACGAAATGACCCAAAAGTGAGCAGCAGACGCATGGGCCCTCCCGAATGCGGTGCTGTCTCTCCTCCAGAGTGAGTCTGGATCTTCCCAGCTGCATGGATTCCTCCGGAGCAACATGGGCGAATGAAGAGTTGGCTACAGGTAAAGCGATATCAGCAGATCGTCATGAAGGAAGATTTCCCTGAGACTGCCTCCTCTGGGTGGGTGGTGGAACTGCAGATCTGATTCTGTCCTTCTCTCTCTCCATAAGGCGTGTGTCTATACGAATAGCCAGGGCAATGACCATTTTGTGGACAGTGCCGCAAGCTCATGAAGGACAACGATAGACCCTGTTGCCCTGCTAAAAAAGAAAAGCATTAAGCAAAAGAGCCTTGCACCTTGGTATAATACAGAGGTTCTCAAATTAAAGCAAAATGCTCAAAAACTTGAGAGGAAATGGTGTTCCTCCAAACTTATTGACTCTCATTCAATCTGGCAAGACAGTCTAACTGAGGATAACAAGCATAATCCCAGGTTTCTCTTCAGCACTGTAGCCAGGCTGACAGAGTGCCATAGTGCTATCGAGCCTTGTATCCCTGTGACCCTTAGCAGCAATGACTGGTTTCAGTCCTATTTATCAGATCAATCTCAATTTGTTCATGTTAATGATACATCGTCCACACTCACAAAAGTTAGTCATGGAGTTCCCCAAGGTTCTGTCCTTGGGCCAATATTATTCACCCTTCATATGCTCCCCATTGGTGATATTATTAGGAAACACTCCATACGTTTTCATTGTGGTGCAGATGACACACAATTGTTCTTGTTAATGAAACCAGATGAAACAAATCAGCTAGTCAAATTTTAGGCATGTCTTAAAGACATAAAAACCTGGATGACTTACAATTTCCTACTTCTAAATTTAGACAAAACTGAAGTTATTGTTCTGGGCCTCGAACACCTTAGAAAAAATTATGCAGTGATATTGCATTGCCAGATGACTTAGCCGTGGCCTCAAGCTCCACTGTAAGAAATATAGGAGTTATCTTTGACCAGGACATGTCCTTTAACTCACACATAGCGAATATTTCAAAGACTGCATTCTTTCACCTCCGCAATATCGCAAAGATCAGGCACATCCTGAGTCAGAAAGATGCAGAAAAATTTGTCCATGCATTCATTACCTCTAGACTGGATTACTGTAACTCCCTTCTATCAGGCTGTCCCATTAAATCAATAAAGACTCTCCAGCTAATCCAGAACGCTGCAGCACGACTACTGACAAGAACCAGCATGAGAGATTATATTTCTCCTGTTCTGGCTTCTCTACATTGGCTACCTGTAAAATTCAGGATAGATTTTAAAATTCTCCTCACATATAAAGCCCTTAAACGGTCAGGCACCATCCTATCTTAAAGAGTTGATAGTTCCCTATTATCCCACCAGAGCTTTGTGTTCCCAAAATGCAGGACTACTTGTGGTTTCTAGAGTCTTCAAAAGTAGATTGGGAACCAGAGCCTTTAGTTATCAAGCTCCTCTACTGTGGAACCCTCTTCCAGTTTCGATCCGGGAGGCGGACACCCTCTCCACATTTAAGAGTAGACTAAAAACTTTCCTGTTTGATAAAGCTTATAGTTAGGGCTGGCCTAGGCCGGCCCCTAGTTATGCTGCTATAGGCTTAGACTACCGGGGGCCCTCCCATGACGCACTGAGCTCTTTCTTCCTCTCCCTCTCCTTCTGCACACATTCATGTCCCATTAATGCATATTACTAACTCAACTTCTTCCCTGGAGTCCTTGTGCTTTCTTGTCCCGCAGATTCCTATCGATCATGACTGGACCTCCTGCTGCGGTCCTGCTGTCATCCTGCTCAAAACCTACTGCGATTAGTACTGTTTAGTCATAATCTGATTTAATTCTGTTGCAACTCAGTACAGCTACTACCATTATTGTTACTACTATTGTTATCAAAATCACCATAATACCTTCTGTATACTTCATTGTCATTATCATTATCTACATTTCCGATACTTCTGGTATTATTACTGCTGCTATGCATCTCTGCTTGTGTGCTCCTTCTCTCACATCCCACCCCGTCTGCCTCTCTCCCTTGTCCTCTCTCTCTCTCTCTCTCTCTCTCTCTCCCTCTCTCTCTCTCTTGCTCTCCTGCTCTCTCTCTCTCTCTCTCTTCGTCTCTATCCCTCTCAACCCAACCGGTCAAGGCAGATGACCGCCCATCTTGAGCCGGGGTCTGCTCCAAGGTTTCTGCCTTCTAAAAGGCAGTTTTTCCTCGCCACTGTCGCCAAGTGCTTGCTCAAGTGGGAATGTTGGGCTCTCTCTATTTACAATTTAATTAAAGAGTTTGGTCTAGACCTGCTCAAATTGGAAAGTGTCATGAGATAACTTTTGTTGTGAATTGGCGCTGTATAAATAAACTGAATTGAATTGAATTGAATTGAAATCTGTGACTAACTTTTGTGAGTGTGGACGATGTATCATTAACATGAACAAATTGAGATCGATCTGATAAATAGGACTGAAACCAGCTCAATGCAGTTTCTTTGATGCCAATTAGGTGTTCCAATCTGTGTAATAAGATAGAATTGTCAGTGGTGTCAAATGCAGCACTAAGGTTTAACAGTACAAGGACAGAGATAAATCCCTCGTCTGATGCCATTAGGAGGTCATTTGTGACTTTGACCAATGCCGTTTCTGTGCTGTGATCAGCTCTAAAGCCAGATTAAAAATTCTCAAATAAGTTATTTTGAAGAAAGTCACATAGCTGATTGGCGACTGTTCTTTCAAGGATCCTGAAAATAACTGGAAGGTTAGATATTGCTCTATAATCACTTAAAACCTTGGGGTCAAGAGTGTGTTTTTTAAGGAGAGGTTTGACTACAGCTACTTTAAAGGACTGGGGTACGTAGCCTGTTACTAGGGACAGATTGATCATGTCTAATAGACAGGTGCTAAGTAAGGGTAAAGCTTCTTTGAGTAGCTTAGTAGGGATGGGGTCTAAGAGGCATGCTGTTGGCTTGGATGAACATATAAGTGAATGTAGCTGATGAAGGTCAATAGGAGAAAAGCAGTCAAGATGATTATCTGTTTCTACTGTTGTTTCTAAGGCACCAGTGTTTGATGGTAGGTCAGTACCAGGTCAGTATCAGGTACCAGGTCAAAATCTTGTTGTTAAAAAGGTTATAAAGTCATTGCTGCTGAGGGTCACAGGGATACAAGGTTTTGTGGTATAATTTCTATGTAAGTTGTGATGAGCTAAAGTTATAGTATGCACTGCAGCATAATAGCATGAAGTAGTCATGTTATGTTTCCATTGTAATTGAAAGAAAAGCAAGATACAGCTGTATTAAAAATGATACAACTGGTTAAGGGCCTGTAAGCTATGGAAGGTAAAACTGTGTAATTATGAAACTGTTTTATGGTGGTGAAACACTGTCTATGGTAGCCATACACTGTCAATGTAATCTCATTATAATATATAATATAATTATATATATATATTATTATATAATTATTATAATATAATGACTGTGAGCCTAAAGGGAATATGTATTGTAATCCTGCATAAAACAATTATTTTTAAAAAATAGCACAGAAAAAGGCCTGGAGATAATGTTGTCTGGTGCCAGCCGAAACTTAGGCCGAAACTGGAAGGCAGCCCAGAGAGGAGAACTAATGGTGTAAACTGTGCTAAGAAGCACATAAAAAAATAATAGTATAATAATAAATAAACAGGTGCAAAGATATGGCCAGTGGAAAGTCCTCAGAAAACCAAGGGGAGGCCTACCTAATGGTGTAAAAAGTCACCAACCAATCCAGGACGAAAAGAGAAACCTAATGGTGTGACAAACAAAGTTGGCAAAAAGGGATGGACAATAGGCGTGGAAAGGTCCAAACCCTAAGGTATATAATGTGAAGCCACCAGTCATTTTGTGAGAGACCCTTCATGTGTACCTAGTGTGCTTTGTGAACAGTTTTTCCCTTTTTTGCCGGCATTAAAGTCTTTGCTGCTCAGAATCCTGTCTCCTGTTGATGATTCTACTGGACTTCGAGGGAAGATTTTCCTGAAGAATTTGACACAGTTACAACTTAGAAATTATTGTGGTGTGGCTTTGAGTCTCTGCTCTGAGTCTACACGACAGTTTGATAGCACTATGGCTCTCTGTCAGCCTGGTTACAGTGTTGAAGGGAAACCTGGGATTATGCTTGTTATCCTCAATTAATTTCGAGTAATAGGCTGTTCTGGTAGTCCGTAGGGCATTCCTATATAATCTAAGACTGTCTTGCCAGATTGAGCGACATTTATCAGACACAAATATATATTTCAAAGACATGGAATGTTTATTAACACAACAAAAATTCAATCACTCTTTAGAATGACGATCCTTCAACTCAATGAAATAAAATAATACCTGGGGTTTTATAAAACTCAGTTATGGCACCATGTCGGTGGCGCGCATGTTGGAGCTCATTTGAATTCTCATGAAAAGTATTTCCTTCAGTACTCACTGATCCTTGGAAATTCAGAAACGGTTAGCAGCAGAGTTTCCTCAAACCCTCTGTTCAGTGCAGGAAGGTGAGATGAGATGGAGAAACCAGTCCTGAAAAAAGGCTCGGCAGCGGCAGCGGCAGCTTTCCTGACAACAGCGGGAAGTCCCAAGCACCCTTTACAGGAGCAGCGGCAGCATGTGGGCGGCACACATGTAGGCTTGAGGCACACTATGCAAAATATCACAACACAAATAAGCTTACTATTTGTTCCCAATACATTGTTCATGTTGCCACCAGTTCACGGTGTCCAAACTCACTCTGAAACTATTCTCCCACACACAGTCTCCTTCTTCTGCAAGCTTAGGGCATCCTGACAATTTCAATTTATTTTTCAATTTCAATTTATTTATATAACACCTTATACAATCAAAATTGTCTCTAGATGCTTTACAGAGACCCAGTGCCTGAACCCCCAAGAAAGCAGACAGCGGCTAGGAAAAATTCCCTTTTAACTTAAAGAAACCTTGAGCAGGACCCCTCTTGCAAAGGAGAACTATCCTGCTGATAGTCGGCCCGGTGAAAGGGGGAAAAGAAGAGGTAGACACGACAGAGAGAGAAACATACATGCAGTAAACATCATAAATTACAAGGACAGACATGACAGGTTGTGATAATTGGAATTCTGAAGACTATATATTGTATGTATTTGTTTTTCAGCTGATATGTTGTTTAAGTTAGTTATAATAGCACTACATAGAAGAACAACATGGGCAGATGTTGATAGTAGACATTGGGTTGGTCATAGGGCCGGATGCAGTTCAACATGAAGATCTGGATGGAGACACACCTGCAGAAAGATAGAGAGAGAGAAAGAAAGGGAGAGAGAGAAACAAAACTACGAGAAGAACTGGACACACAGTTAGTGACATAAAATAATGAATTATATATTGATCTGATGAGGGGAAAGGAGGGGAGAGGAAGAGGAGAAGAGGAGGTGGGGGAGTAGAGCTGGTGGTGGTATTGGGGAGGTGGGGCAATTGCTCATTGGATCATGTTTGTGATCATGTTCCCCCGACAGCAAAGGTCTATAGCAGCATAGCTATGATAGAGATTAAAGATTAACCATTAGTCAGACCTATTCTATCCGTGGCTCGTCCTCCCATTCTACTTTTATGAATTCTGGGAACTGCAAGTAAACCTGCACTCTGTGATCTGAGTGTTCTGTTGGGAATATATGGGACTATTAGATCCTGCAGGTATGATGGGGCTAGTCCATTTAGGGCCTTATATGTAAGTAGGAGAATTTTAAAGTCTATTCTGAATTTTACTGGAAGTCAGTGAAGAGAAGCTAAGATGGGGGAGGTATGATCCCTTTTGCTGATTCCTGTCAAAACTATAGCTGCTGCATTCTGGATCAGCTGCAGGCTATTAATAGAGTAATTTGGACATCCTGATGAGTGAGTTGCAGTAGTTCAGCCTAGAAGTAACAAAAGCATGGACAAGTTTTTCAGCATCACTCTGAGAGAGGACACTCCTAATCTTAGCAATATTACGGAGGTGAAAGAAGGCAGTCTTAGAGATCTGTTTAATGTGATGGATAAATGACACGTCCTGATCGAAGATAATGCCGAGGTTCTTCGCAGTCGTGCTGGACGCCAAAGTAATGCCGTCCAGAGAAAGAATATTATCAGCTATTCTAGTTCTAGGATGTTTGGGGTCTAGAAAAATGAACTCAGTTTTGGCTGAGTTTAATAAAAAGAAATTGTCATCCAGTCCTTTATGTCCTTAAGACATGCCTGGAGCTCTGTTTCTTCAGGCTTTAAGGATAAGTACAGCTGAGTGTCATCAGCATAACAATGAAAGTTTATGCCATGTTTCTGAATAATATTTCCTAGAGGGAGCATATATAAGGTGAACAGGATCAGCCCAAGCACTGAATCCTGTTTGAACACCGAGGTTAACCCTTAAATGTGAAGAGGAAACATTAGTAACGTGAACAAAGTGAAATCTATCTGATAAATATGATTTAAACCAGCCTTGTGCTGTCCCTGTGATCCTAGTCTCATGTTCTAATCTGTGTAATAAAATGCTGTGATCTACAGTGTCGAAAGCAGCACTGAGATCCAGTAGAACGAGTATGGAGACAAGCACGCGGTCTGATGCCATGAGGAGGTCATTTGTAACTTTAACCAGTGCTGTTTCTGTGCTGTGATGGGCTCTGAAACCAGACTAAAACATTTCAAAGAGACTGTTCCTGTGTAGGTGATCAATTGATTTGCAACCATTCTTTCAAGTATTTTAGACAAAAATGGGAGGTTGGATATCAGTCTATAGTTTGCTAAGATGTCTGGGTCAAGTGAAGGTTTTTTAAGCAAAGGTCTAATAACAGCGACTTTAAACGCCTGTGGTACATAACCTGTTGTTAAAGACAAGTTGATCTGATCTAAGAAGGAAACGCCAATCAAGGGAAAGACGTCCTTGAGGAGCTTAGTTGGGATGGGGTCTAAGAGACATGTAGTTGGGTTAGATTTGCTAATGCTGGAGGTCAGCTAAGGGAGGTCTATGGACAGGAACCTGTCCAGAGATAGAGTAGGATTAAAAGAGGTTTCTAGAGATGGCACTATATCGGCTATTCTGGGGAGATCTTTATTGATTTTATTGGTGAAGAAACTCATGAAGACTTCACTAGTAAGAGCTGCAGGAATACAAGGCTCAACAGAGCTGTGACTCTTAGTCAGCCTGGCTATAGTGTTAAAGAGAAAACGTGGGTTGTTCTTGTTTTGCTCTATTAATGTTGAATAATAGGCAGTTCTGGCTTTACGAAGGGCCTTTTTGTATACCAATAGTCTTTCCAGGCCTTCTAGGATTCAACTGGTTTTTCTGGGTTTTGAGGGACAACTAACAGGTTCTTAGTTTCTAAGTGTCATGCCTGGTTTTCCGTTATGCTTTCTTTTGATTTCAGTCCATATTTAGTCCTTGTCTTCCCAGTCACTGTTGTCAGAGTGTTAACGTCTTTTTACATTGTCTTCTGTGTCCATGCCAGGATTATTTGCTTTGTCTTGTCTTGCCATGCCATGTCAGGAGTTTTTGCCTCAGTCTTTGCATTAGTTTTCAAGTCACAGTAAGTGAGAGCCTTTTTGAGTTTGCTTTATTTCAATAAAGACTATTGTTTTTTGGACCTCTGACCACTGTTGTGCACTAGTAGGAGCAATTTGGTTATTGGCAAAAGAATCAATGATTATGGGGAATAATCATTAAAGCAAAATCAGTGTATGCTTTATACATGTAAAACTTGGGGCACCACCCTGTCACCAGGGTCCAATAGCCAAATTAATAAATAGGAAATAACAGTCTCTTAAAATTATGAAGGATGAATCTGAGCACTGACTGTCATGAATTCAGCTGTTATTACAAGTACATTCACAATAACCACAGACAACGACAGGTTAAACTATAACAGGATTTATTAACCAGCAACAACCATCCAGAGATAAGTATCACTTTATAATAAACACTATTATAATCTAAGTTTTATCACACACATTAACTATTAACTAGAGATAACACAGGTACAGCAGCAAGAGTATATCTATACATAGGTGTGCATATATACAGGAGTGTGTGTGTGTGTGTGTGTGTGTGTGTGTGTGAGAGAGAGACAGAGAGAGAGAGAGAGATGATAACAATGGAGACCAAGATGGCAGAGGGATGACGCGGGGGGGGGGCGTGTCCCTTGAAGCCAAGATGATGGGTCGTTGCATGGGTGACGAGACTAAAAATAAGATGGCGGCTCATCATATGAGTGGGAAGACTACAAGACAAGATGGCGAATGGCTACGTGAGTGGAGAAACTACAACCAAAATGGCGAATTACCCCGCGAGGGACAATCAAGACAAGACAACTTTATTTGTATAGCCCATTTTTACCAGAACTTTGTCTCAAAGGGCTTAACATAACATAAATGTTTCGAGGCTTTTCATTGGCCCATAGTGTGTAGGTGTGCGTCATTATATCATGGCATTTCAATGCATTCTGAGCCAACGACATCTTGACAGATATGACAAATTTGAATGATTTGGTGCTGGGGAGATGGTCAGCCAGAAGACGAGTCGACTGAAACCTGCAACTGTCAACAAAAATTTCTTAGATAAAAATCTATAAAGACTCATAACTTGCCTGCTTCTGTGAGTAATCATTCCAAATCAACCATACAAGTCCCCAAATCACAAACCACTATCTTTAAAAACACTTCACACACACAAAAAAAACAATGTTTCTAAATTCAAACACCATGATCATTTGCAAAGTAGCATCTCTAATCCTGTTAGGGACTTTTAGTACAGTTTTTAAATAAATCTCAAAGCTTTAAATAAACCCTAGTACCAACATTTAACCCCTAATATAATTTGAATTTATTCTTTAGGTTAATCTGGAATATGTTTTAGAGTATGGGGGAGAGCATCTGAATATTTTATTGTAATGACGATGAATGTCCACACAGACTTTTCTGAACTTTTATTGCTGTCATGGGAATGAAACAGTGCCAGTGCTTCAGTCACTCTTTAGAGGTTGGTATGGCTTCAGTTGTCCACCAGATGTCACCGTCACTGAAGTCTCGAAGCTTTGAATCTTTTTCGGCACAATTGTTAAGAAAGCCTCAGCGCTTCGTGAGGCCTCACTTGCCCACCACTAGTAGTTAACAACATGAGAGTGACATTACTAAAAAGACAAGTAAAACAAAATCTCAACTGTTTAGTTTCACTTTTGATACCACCTCAACATGATTTTTAACATTTCATCACAATCAGCACACAAAATGGTGAACAAACCACACAGACACAAAGTAGTAAATGAACACTCGAGTAATGACTCAGCAAAGCCAAGACGGCTACGAAAGAACACGCCAGGCAGCCCCCCTTATCTGCACGTGCAGATAAGGGGGGCTACAGGGGCTCAGGCACCTGCCCTTTTCCTGATGGACATTCAAAGTGCCCTTTTGACAGGGCTGTTTTTTTTTTGGTTTTTTTTATTATTATTATTAATAAATAAATGAGTTCCAACAGCTAAGTTCTCCACAATGTCTCCTAAATCATATGCGAAGTTATACATTTGGGGGGAAAAACGTTTTACACCTAAATACCTTGCGGCCACGATTCATGACGTCACATGGTCAGCGAACCCATCGAAAGCGTGTGCATGCGGCCATCAAGTGAGACGAGAAATTACTGACTGAACTAAAAGTCTTTCACTCCTGTTACTCTTGCCTTCCCAATGTGGCATCTATGCTTTCTGTGGTCAAAGACAACAATGCTGACTTGGTTTTTCCAGAGCTAGCAGGGATGTTGAAAATATATGGAACACTGCCTGTGTCGACTGCAACAGTGGAGCGTTCCTTTTCAAAGCTTAAGCTTGTCAAGACAAAACTTCGCAGCCTTTGCCACGAAGAAAGGCTGTCGGATCTCCTGCTGCTGGCAATTGAGAAAGATATCCCTATTGAACACAGTGTTGTCAGTAGCGGTTTCTCATATGGGCGAACTGGGCGGCCGCCCAGGGCGGCACTTTGCTGGGGGCGGCATGTGAGGACCTCCGCCCCGCCCACCGAAAAAAAAAAGATAAAAAATATATAAATAATTAATTAATAATTGGCGCCCCCTGGCGTTGTAATTACCCCCCACCCCCCACCGACAGCGCCGCTGCAGTTACTGCAACTCTGCAAGGGGGAGGTGGGGGTCACGCACCGAGGTCAAACCACTGGAATAAGGAGGAGGGGGGGAACGGGGGTTCCTCCTAATTGTCCCACAGTTATGGAATCAAAAAGCACTCAAAGTAAATTTCATTCATAACACCAGGTAGTTGCCTACTGTAGGCCTGTTTCACATTCCATACACTCTTGGTTTTCGTCTGTGGGTTGTGCGAAGGCCAATAATACAGCCTTACTATTCAAAAATGAGACTATCTGTACCCCACCAATGTGTTGGTTTAGTCCTGACCCCTGCTGTCCGTCACGTCAGAGGGCATTGGCATTAGCGTAACCTGTTGATTCCCGAGGCGACTCCGATTCAGGTAATAAACATAATGGACAGAAAAAGGCCAAAGCTATCGGGTGCTTATTTCAGAAAGAAAAGGAAAGAAGAAGAGGAGAAACGGTCCAAAGACAAAGCTATGTAGCTAATGTTCCCTCTGTAGCGTACGACTGTAATTACGTTATGAAAAGGGGCTAACGCTAATTGTTTAGCGGTCATTAGCTCGTTTGCTGTTTTGTGTGCTAGTTATAGTTAACCTGAACATTATCTGAGTTAACATACATACATACCAATAACTGTGTCTACACTTAAGCTATCAGCTCCTTGCTGTCTGTCACGATTGGTCGGTGTCGCCGACGCAAAAAGAGCTGAACAGATGCAGAGATGCAGAGTCAAAAGAGCAGGCAGGCAGGCAGGCAGGCAGGCAGATCCAAGCAATAGTCTTTAATTAAACTAAACTAAACACAAAAACACACTTACTGTGGAAAAAACCAAGGCATGGCAAGGCAAGGCAAAAAGATCCTGACATGACGTGGGGGGAAAAACACAGACGCTCAGACAAAGGTGACTGGGAAGACAAGGACTAAATAGACAAGACAACGAGACACAGGTGACACACATCAGGAGGGAGAAAGCAATCAGGAAAACTAAAAGCAAAGCTACATGAAAACAGGACACACAGGGGAAGAGACACTTTCAAAATAAAACAGGACATGACAAAAACCTTGAACATAATACATGGGAAAAAGTGACGACTGAGGGTCGCAGTGAACTTTTATTACCTGAGTGACGTCACCTTGGAGCTGCCAATGTCCGTGCCGGTCCTGAGTTCGAATTCAGGATTTTACGACTAGGTGTACGTCATGGGTGGGTGTCTCCAAAGGTTCATCACTCTAACTCAGGCTTAATTCAAGGATTCAAGGATTCAAGGAACTTTATTGTCATACCAGTTCACATTCACATGCTTATGGTACGAAATTAGGACTCAGGTCCCAGGAGCAGTAAGTGACTATAAAAATATAAAGTACGAATAGAATATAAGCTAAACAGAAAATAGAATATAAAAGAACATAAAACTTGACATTTAAATAAGCTAAACCTTAAATAAGAAGCCAGTTTTAACATATAGCAGCCCAAGTATGCATGTGCAAGTGTGTGCAAGTATGAGGTAGTCCAGAAAGTAGTCCTTAATATTGCACTTGTGAGTCCTTAATATTGCACTTGTGTATTGCACTTGTAGGATAAAGTGTTTGTAGTGCGGGGGTAAGGTGTGTGTGTGTGTATGGGTATGGGGGGGGGGACTACAGGGAAGCTGTCAGCAGTCTGACAGCTTCGGGGAAGAAGCTGTTTCTGAGCCTATTGGTCTTGCTCCGGATGCTCCTCAGTCGCCTGCCTGAGGGAAGGGGTTGGAAGGGTCTGTGTGCAGGATGGGTGGAGTCCTTCATGATGCGGAGGGCCCTCCCCCTGCATCGTGCTGTGTAGAGGTCTGAGGTGGTGGGGAGGCTGCCCTCCATGGTCCTCTGTGGGTCTTATGGGGTACATTTAGGCCGCTCTATTGTTCTCCAGAGCGTATGGCCAGAGATCCCAACAGTACTGAGCACTAAACTAGATAAGAAGTCAGAAAACTCAGACAGGAACAGCAGCAGGTGGACGATACACAACAACTAATAAAACTGGCTTTTCTGACTTCCATTTTTGGTGAGACAGGTTGAGAGTGAGACTCTCAAATGATCTACAGATAGATTTAGGTTTGGGGTTAATCTGAAGACTGGAGTGGTAGATTGCTGCCACTCCTCCTCGGCCTGTGCCTTGAGGAACATGATAGTTAATATAACCAGACGGAGTTGATTCATTTAAACTAACATATTCTTTATCCCGTAAGCAAGTCTCAGTGAGACAGAATATATCAGAATGATGATCAATAATTAGATCACTGACTAGGAGGGATTTAGAGAGGAGGGATCGTATATTTAATAATCCACATCTGATTGTCCTATTTTTTGGTTCTAAATATTTGCTAGTTTGTATTTTTAAGAGGTCATTATTATTAACACTTCTTAAATTTTATGCTAGTTGGACTATGGGAGGACGAGGCACTGATATTTATTACTGCGTGCATTTATATTTCTATTTATTCTACTTTTAACGGAGGGCGGCAGTCCTACAGAAGAAGCAGAGAAGTGTGTTAGACAGCGACTCTGCTTCCTGGTCTCGGCCCTGGGTTGTCAGGGGGTTGGTTGTCTAATAAACTTGGCTACATTGGTAGAAATAAGAGCCGCACCACCCCAGGTGGGATGAATACTGTCTGTGCTAATAAGGCCAGATTTCCCCAGAAAGTCTCCCAGTTATCTATAAAGGTCACGTTGTTTTCTGGACACCACCTTGACAGCCAGCGACAGAGCGATGACATGCGGCCAAACATGTCATTTCTGGTCAGATTCAGGAGGGGACCAGAGAACGCTACAGAGTCCAACATAGTTTTTGCCAAGTTACGCACCGACTCAATATTAACTTTGGTGACCTCTGACTGGCGTAGCCGGGTGTCGTTAGTGCCAACGTGAATTATAATCTTACTATATTTACTCTTATCTCTCGCCAGCAGCTTTAAATTGCCCTTTATGTCGGCCACTCTGGCCCCCAGGATGCATTTGACTATGGTCGCTGGTGTCGGCTTCACATATCGCAAAACAGAATCGCCAATAACCAGGGTTGGTTTCTCAGCGGGTGTGTCGATGAGTGGGGAAAAGCAGTTAGACACATGAAGTAGTTGGTGATGAGCCACAGGCCTTTGTTTTGGACTACGCTTCTTTCGAACGGCCACTCAACCTCACTGACTTCCCGGCTGCTTGGGGGCTGCCTGGGGGCGGCTGACATCAGCTAAAGTAGCTAAAGTAGGCCGGTCCGCACAGGCTAACTGCTGCTGGCTAGCTGTCGGGACTAATGGACTATGATCTACAGTATGGAGCCGGGCCTCTAACTCAGTTAGCCTCGCCTCCAAGGCTATGAATAAGGTACACTTTCTACACATCTCACTCTCACTAAAGGAGGCAGACAAATAGCTAAACATTTCACACACCTTACAGAAGATGGGAGAGGGAGAGGCAGAGGCAGAGGAAGAGTGAGTGGAAGAAGCCATGCTAGCTCTAAGCTAAGCTGAGTTGAACAACAGACAGAACGGGAATCGGGAAAGGAAAAAATCTAGATGATTGTGCGGTTAGTAACTTTTCCTAACAAACTTTTCCTAAAGTGTTTGTGTACTTATTTGTAAAAACTAATTACAGTAAAACCTAACACAAAGTATGTTGATTGAAGTACACCAATGCCACCGAACACCAAACACTAGCAAGTGAATGAGTAGTGCAAAACAGGAAGTGACGTAATACGCAATACGTTACCCAATGCAGGATCCCAAGGAACAGGAACATCTTACTCGAGCGCAGCGAGCAGTGAATTTGTGTTTCCCCCTAAATATTGTTATGATAGCCCCTGAATTATGGCTTCCACTCCAGCTGTAGCATTACATGATGGCATGAACAATGACTTAAATCAGACTTTTGTTAGACAGCAGGCTAACCCCATTTTCCCTGAAAATAATGTGTATGCCTCATTAAACGCCCCATCCACTCTGGCCTATACAACAGCTTCCCAGCTTGTTGTCTCCCCCTTCACGCCATGTATGTCCCAGTCTATGAGACACAGTTATGCAGAACGGGCCCATGATTATTACCCTGTCCCTCAGTATGATGCATCACTCCCCTGTGGTAGAGAGCCCGACTCTGGTGGATATGGACAGTGTGACGACCCCTCCACACCTCTAGTTGTGCTGTGGTCGCTCTTTATGTTCTGTTTTGCAGGGGACATCTTTAGCTGATGAGCTGCACCTGGGCCCAGTGCAGTGCCTTTAAAGGGCCTCTGGTCTTCAGTCTGGCGCGCTCCTCCTTCCTTGGTTCACACGCGCCATGTGATTGCTGCGGTGTTGCAGGCTTTTGGTTTATCTTTTTGTTTATTTGGGTTTTTGCATCCATACATCTACCCATCACCATGCATGCCTACACTACTGATACTGATACTGATTATGGTTATTATGATTTGGTGTTTTGTGATATTTTGTAATAAATCTAGCTTATTTGGAGTTATCCTCGTCTCTGCTCCCCTTTTTGGTTGCAGCCTTTGAGCCGGGTTGTAACAACAGCGTAGCTGGAGAAGGCCCAAGTCTGTACCACAACTCTCGCATGATGCGTGACAGTGATTGTATGGACAGTAGCGGTGATGAACAGCATGAGCAGAAAGAGAGGATCCCCATTTTACAGCCAGGTCGTTTTGATGGATCAGACTCATGGAAAGACTTCCTTTATCTGTTTAAAAGCTGTGCCCTGGCCAACCACTGGTCGGAGAAGACCATGGCCGAGCAGCTCAGATTCAGCCTGACCGCCATTGTCCATAAAAACCCCAGATCTGCTCAATGGGGTTACCAGCGGATTGTGGATGAAGTGGACGCTGCCTATGGGCCATGTTCGGAACATGCAGCAGCCATAGGCACTGAACTGGGACAGAGAGTGAGAGGGCCAAATGAAGCTCTACATAGTCTGACAGATGATATATACGAAGAAAGTCTACATTGTGTATGCAGATGATAGGGAGCGTGAACAGGATGACATCCATGTGGAGATCTTCACCAACACCTTGGCTGATGCTGAGGTGGTTCAAAGATTGCTGGAGGAGCAGCCTCGCACCCTGGCCAGAGCATACGAAGTAGCACACAGGTACAAAATGACCAGAAGGGCCGTCAGAGCAGTTATTCAGCTGATGCAGCCAGGTCAACAGAGTTCAGCAGAGCAGAGAGCCAGGGCAGCAAGGGTATGTGAAGATATGGGTGTAATACTGTGTGACAAACCAGTAGGGGTAGCTGCGGAGTCCACCAACCAGCCGTACAGGAACCCAATGTGGCGAGGTGTACGCTAAGGAGCATAAAAATCGTGGTTGCGACAACGCCACCTGGGGAATTGCACCCCAGGAAATCTGAGTTTGACTGTGTTGGTTATTTAGACCAAGGCCACACAGATTCAATACCACAGGGCGAGACGGTTCCACAACAAAACAATTTATTAACAAATGAAATAGACAAAATACAATTCAAAAACAGTCACACCAATTAAACACACAATAAAGCAAACCAAGGGGCGAATGAAGCTGGCCGGGGCTACCATGCAGCAGGACAACCACAAGACAAAGGAGGAGGTCCTCAACAGAATCACCCGTGAAACTACACACTCACGCACACACAAAACCAAAAAAAGGGGGGATCGTGGAGAACACACCACCACCAGGGATTAACGGCCACAGGGAGCCCACGACACCTGACAACAGAAGAAATAACGATTAATAAAACAAGCCCAAAGGTTAGTATAACTGGCGTGAACTAAACAAACATTAACCTAAAGAAAGAAAAAAAGAAAAAACAATATAATAAACTCATCAATACAATAAAGGAAAAAAACAGGAAAAAAAGGGAAGGAACAAACTCCACATAAGGCCAAAACAGCAATACAGTCGATACAATAATAGAGCCAAACGGGAGTAGGACCGGAACGGCAGTGGAGCCAAAACGGTAGTAGAGCCAAAACGGTAGTAGAGCCAAAACGGCAGCGCAGACCCAGGGAGGGGTGACTGGTAGTTGCCGGCAGTTTACCTTCGCCTCGTTCCGTAAGGCTACAGCAACGCCGGAAAGAGGCAGAAGACAGCCAGCTCCTGTCACGGGTCAATCACTCAGCGAAAGGGCAGATGAGCATCTCCAGGAAAACTACCAGCGGGGCGACACATCCACACGGCCCGGCAGCCGGTCGCGCTCTGAGCGAAGAGGATCATACGCCCACAACGACCACGTCACACAATTACGGTGGCCACAGGAAGGAAGCAGAAGAGGAGAAGGCAAATGCATCGCACATCTATATATAGAGACACATCGCACCGCCCCTCAATCAAAGCGCTCCGTCCCTTGGCACAATGCCATATAGTGGCAGGGAAAGACACGACAGGTCACACCAAGATCACACCAGCGGTGGCCACCAAAGAAAAACAGAAATGTCGAAATGATTCTGCTGGAGATCATCTGTCACAACTGCTTTGGCGTAGGACATCTACAGAGGAACTGCCCTTCTCCTCATCGACCCCGAGAGCACACCCCCGAGTGTCAACCTGAGCCCAGCCCCCCATTTAGGAACAGTAGTTACCTGCAGCGGCCTGGAAGGTGAGATGAGCATTAAAATACTGGTACACAGACTGGAAATGTGTGCTCTACTGGACTCTGCTGCTTTCTGCTGCTCTGCTGCCTCTCCACCACTTTGAATCTATCTCTGTCGAGTGCAGACCTCAGATCCAGCCATCCATTGCAGAGGTCTTGCGGGGCATCGGACCCAAGAGCTTGATGGTCAGTGGTGAAGTCACTCTGCTGGTGCACGCGGGGAACAGGATTACCAATATGAACTTCATCATAGCCAACACGGCTGAGGGCACCAAGGTTATCCTGGGGCACCCTTTTCTGCGGCAGGCACGTACCCACCTGGACTATGGCCATGGGGAGATAACCCTCTTTGGTGAAAAGGTCCCCCATTTCAACCCAAATCATCAGCCCGAGATGCATATTGTCAACAACCGTGTACAACCGTGTTGGCGTCAGGCTGTGAATATGTAGTGTCTGGCACTACCTGTCTTCGTCATGCTGCTGATGGAGATATGATGTTGAGTCCTACCAAAGGCTTCATTGAAAGGTACCATGTGTTAGTGGTTGACATTGTTGTTCAGCCACAGCAATCTACCGACAGTGGCAAGTCCTTGCCACTGTCTGCTTGCTCGGGGGTTCAGGCTCTGGGTCTCTGTAAAGCATCTAGAGACAATTTTGATTGTATAAGGTGCTGTATAAATTGAATTGAATTGCTTTGAATTGGAAGGTGGGGGAACTGCTCAGTGGGTCATGTTTGTGTCCCCTGGCAGCAAAGGCTTATGATAGAGATTAAAGATTAACAGTTAGTCAGACCTATTCTACCTGTGGCTATATACCAAGAAGTAACTGTAACTATGCCTACCAGCCCTACACATTTTGTTTGAGGTTAACTATACACTTTACTAAACAGAAAGGTTTTAAGTCTAGTCTTAAAGGTGGAGGTGGTGTCTGCCTGTCAAACCCAGATTGGCAACTGGTTCCACAGCAGGGGTGCCTGATAGCAAAAGGTTTGTCCTCCCATTCCACTTTTATGAATTCTGGGAACTGCAAGTAAACCTGCACTCTGTGAACTGAGTGTTCCATTGGGAATGTATGGGACTATTAGATCCTGTAGGTATGGTGGGAAGCCAGTGAAGGGAAGCTAAGATGGGGGAGATATGATCCCTTTTGCTGATTCCTGTCAAAACTCTAACTGCATTTTAGATCAGATGCAGGTTATTAATGGAGTAATTTGGACATCCTGATAATAATGAGATGCAGTAGTCCAGCCTAGAAGTAACAAAAGCATGGACAGAGAGAGAATATTATCAGCTATTCTAGTTCTAAGATGTTTGGGGCCTAGAACAATAACCTCAGCTTTGTCTGAGTTTAATAATAAAAAATTGGAGGTCATCCAGTCCTTTATGTCCTTAAGACATGCCTGGGGCCTGGCTAACGGCTCTGTTTCTTCAGGCTTTAAGGATAAGTACAGCTGAGTGTCATCAGCATAACAATGAAAGTTTATGCCATGTTTCTGAATAATATTTCCTAGAGGGAGCATGTATAAGGTGAACAGGATCGGCCCAAGCACTGAACCCTGTGGAACACCAAGGTTAACCCTTACATGTGAAGAGGAAACATCATTAACATGAACAAAGTGAAATCCATCCATCCATTTTCTATACCGCTTATCCGTCAGGGTCGCGGGGGAGCTGGAGCCTATTCCAGCTGACTACGGGCGAGAGGCGGGGTACGCCCTGGACTGGTCGCCAGTCAATCGCAGGGCCAACACACAAAGACAGACAACCACACACTCTCACACTCACACCTAGGGGCAATTTAGAGTAGCCAATCAACCTAATGTGCATGTTTCGGGTATTGTGGGAGGAAGCCGGAGTACTCTGAGAAAACCCACACAGGCACAGGGAGAACATGCAAACTCCACATAGAAGGGCCCAGACCGGTATTCGAACCTGGGACCCTCTTGCTATGAGGCGACAGCGCTAACCACTGCACCACCGTGCCGCCCACAAAGAGAAATCTATCTGATAAATATGATGTGATGTAATGTTAGTGACTTTATTGGTGAAGAGACTCAAAGTCTTCACTACTAAGAGCTGCAGGAATACAAGGCTCAACAGAGCTGTGACTCTTAGTCAGCCTGGCTGTGGCGTTAAAGAGAAAACGTGGGTTGTTCTTGTTTTGCTCTATTAATGATCAGAATCAGAACCAGAAAAACTTTTATTGCCAGGTAGGTTCCACCTATGCAGAATTTGTTTTGGCATCTAGTGCAGCAGACAGACACAAGAAAAGAGAACAAGAATGATAAATAGTGAAATGCCAAAAGTCTGTATACATAGTATACATATACATACATCTGTATATACAATGGTGGAGGTAAACATTTGCAGATGGCCATGCATATTTTTTAAAGTGCAGAGTGATGACGTGCCAGGGAACTGAATGTGCAAGGGGAGAGGTCGTGACTGTGTGTGTGGGTGGGTGTGAGGGGCTGGGGGTGTCAGTGGTCAGCTGTTCCTGTGGCGAGAGGTTTTGGTCCGAGAGGACCGAAGCCTCCTGCCAGAGGGGAGCACCTCAAAGAGTTTGTGTCCGGAGTGAGAAAGGTCGGCTGCAATCTTATTTGCTCTGGATCCTGGAAGTGTACAGATCCTGAAGAGAAGGTAGGTTGCAACCAATTACTTTCTCAGCAGAGCGGATGATATGCTGCAGTCTGCTATGGTTCTTAGCAGTGGCAGCAGCATACCAGATGGTGATGGAGGAGGTGAGAATGGACTCTATGATGGAGGTGTAGAAGTTCACCATCATTGCTTTTGGCAGTCTGAACTGCTTCAGCTGCCTCAGGAAGAACATCCTCTGCTGTGCTTTTTTGATGAGGGACATGATTGATTGTGTTAAAGGCAGAGCTGAAGTCCACGAACAGGATCCTAGTGTAGGTTCCTGTGTAGTCCAGATGCTGAAGGATGTAGTGTAGGGCTATGTTGACAGCGTCGTCCACAGACCTGTTGGCTCTGTAGGCAAGCTGCAGGGCGTCCAGGAGTGGGTCAGTGATGGATTTGAGGTGTGTCAGGACCAGGCGTTCAAATGACTTCATGAGTCAGGGCGATGGGTCTGTAGTCATTTAGTCCAGAGGGCTTTTTTTTGGGAACAGGGATGATGGTGGAGGATTTGAAGCAGGGTGGCACGCAGCATAACTCCAGTGAGGTATTAAAAATGTCTGTGAACACCGGAGATAGCTGGTCAGCGCAGTGCTTCAGAGTGGCTGGTGAGACATGGTCCTGTCTGGCTGCTTTGTGGGGGTTTTGCTTCTTGAACAGCCTGTTAACGTCTCTCTCTGTGATGGAAAGAACCGCACCATTTGTGGGGGGGTGAGTGGGCAGGGAACCTGGGGGAACAGGTTGAGGTGTCAGGGCTCCTGCCAATGCTGGGGTGGGGGAGGTGAACGTGTCAGGGTGGACCCATTGTCTTTCAAAGCGGCAGTAATGGTCGTTCAGCTCATTCGCTAGGCGCATGTTGTTAATGGAGTTGGTGGCCTTAGGACGTCAGTTGATTATTTGTCTGAGTCGTTGGCTGAGAACTGGTGTTGAAGTTTCTCAGAGTACCGTCGTTTAGCATTTCTCACAACCTTCCTAAAGCTGTACTTTGACTCGGTGTACCTCTCTTTGTTCCCACTCCTAACGCCTCCTCCTTGAGCCTCCTTAGCCGCTTGAGTTCAGCAGTGAACCAGGGTTTATCATTGCTGTAACAAACCCTGGTGCGTGATGGGATACAGCTGTCCTCACAGAAGCTGGTGTAGGAGGTTGCCGCCTCTGTGTACTCCTCCAGACTGTTGGTAGCCATCCTGAACACGTCCCAGTCAGTGCAGTCCAAACATGCCTGCAACACCTCAATGGCTTCACTGCTCCACTGTTTATATGTCCTCACCACAGGTTTGCACCGTTTCAGCTTCTGCCTGTAGGTGGGAATCAGGTGAATCATAGTGTGGTCCGAGTGGCCCAGTGCAGCCCGAGAGACCGCATGATAGGTGTCGAGGACTGTTGTGTAGCAGTGATTCAGCGTGTTCCCCTCCCTGGTCGGACACTTAATAAACTGTACTTTGGGAGATTGTGGCTGAGATTTCCTTTGTTAAAGTCTCCGAGGACAATAACTAGGGAGTCCAGGTTGGTCTGCTCCACATTTAATATCTGATTGGCAAGCGCTCACTGGGCTTCCAGCGCATTCGTCTGCAGAATGTAAACTCTGACCCGAATGAATGAAGCAAACTCACGAGGAGAGTAGAAGGGTTTACAGTTAACAATAAAAAATCCCAGGTCCTGGGAGCAGAGCTGTAGAATCACTGTTACATCTCTACACCAGCCACAGTTTACATAAAAACAGATTCCTCCACCTTTACTCTTGCCAGAGAGTTCTGTGTCATGGTCCGCTCTGTAGAGTTGGAACCTAGAAAGCTTCAGCGTGGGGTCAGGTGTCGATCCACACAGCCACGTCTCCGTGACGTACAAGATTGAGGAAGAGGAAACATCTCTGTTTTTCTGCACCAGTAGCTGAAGTTCGTCTATTTTGTTGGGCAGTGAGCGCACGTTGGAGAGGAATACGCCAGGGAGCGGAGTATGGTGTCCACGGCAGCTCTGTTGTGCTGGTACATGGTGTTAAAGGGAGCTCTGATTGGATTGTATTCCTAAATCTGTCTACAGTATTCTCAGAGAGGCATCTGGTATAGTAGACCTTTTTGTTGTGTGCTGTAAAGTCTGTTAGAGTTAGCTCAAAAGTTAGAAGTGAATGGTCTGAAAGGAGAGGGTTTTGAGGGACAACTAACAGGTTCTTAATCGCGGGTGTGATTATGACAGTGTGTTGGTTCATTTACTATGTGAAGGAAACTGTTGAAGCACACTTCCCCGAGTAGGTTGATGTAAGAGAGTTAAAACAGGGTCGTCGTCCAAGATCTTTGGAGATCCCACCACAGAGTTCAAGTCTGTTTCAGCCAAACGCCAAGTGGGATCTCAAGCACTCAAGGAAGTACATCATTATATATACTTTAAGAGAACACCGGTTGTTAGTCTCAGCACCTTTCCACTCAAGCCAGAGGAGAGGGGTGGTGTATCAGTGTCTTCGCATGTCGGTCAGAGTGACTTGAGATATGGTGTCCTTCTCCTACTATGCATGATGCCTCTATCTCCCTCAGAGTGCGCAGTCCTGAGACAAACACCTAGTTCTACATGATTATAACATTATGAATTATACCAAAGCATATAACACAATAAGGCACGGTAAATATTTATTAATCCACAAAACCTATTGAATCTAAGCGTGAGTTAAAGGCTATCCTAAGACTGTCATACACTGTCAAGTTATTTAGATATTCTGCTTCAGTTTCTACCCAAACTTGAAAATGGCCTAGATGGCAACAGAGGACACAGTGGACAACTCAGATTCTATTCTATCTTTTCCATTTCTTCCTTTTGCTTTCATTTAGTTTCAGCTTGGATCATGTCAAAAGGGTAATACGGCGTCGCTGACGCAGAAAGAGCAGAACCCCGGTGCAGGGACTCAGAGAGACAGGGATGCAGAGGTCCAAACTTAAAGTTAATTATTACTATCAAAAACAAAACAAAACAGGCACACACTTACTGTGGCTTGGAGTCAACAAAAAACTGTGGCAAGAAAAAAACCCATGGTATGACGAGTCAAACACACATCCTGGCGTGAAGACCAAAAAAAAACGCACCAACAACAGTGACAGGGAAGACAAGGACTAAATAGACAAGATAACAAGACACAGGTGAAATACATAAGGGAAGAAGAAAGCAATCAAGATAAACAAAAGCAAAGCTACATGAAAAAGGGACACACAAGGGACAAACCTTGAACATAACACATGGAAACACAAGACACACATGAAACATGACACATGGACTCAAAAACCAAAAGACAGAAACCCAGGGCGTGACAGATCAGGGTCAAATCAAACCTTAAACATAAATAACAGGACAGAATTTTTAAAATCAAATCCACCAACTCTGGCTCCTACACAGTTTATTCAAATCAAATTCACTAACTAATACACATAAATAAGATTTTTTTTCTTTTAAAAAGCTATTACATGATCAAATCAAATCAAACAATCAGTCATGATTAAATTAATTTATTAGACAAGTCCATGTGTTCAGCAAATAATCTTTATACTCATATCAACAGCGTCTCTGTGCTCTCTCCAAATCGATGCAGGGTGTGTTTACAGGTGTTTGCAGGCTTTGTCTCTCACTTTGTGCAATCCCATGCAGCTGCATCACCTACCTCACCTTCCCTCTTCCTTTTGAGAATTCAAGATTTAAGATGCACTCCTCTGCTCCTCCATCCTCCTGATTTGCCTCAACATACACCCAGTGCTTATTTATGGAGAATGGAAAAGATCTCAAGATACAGAGGTCTTAGGATTTCAAGGAGGAAAGTATCAGAAAGACTCTGGCTAAAACATTCATTGCGAGAATGCTTTCAGAACTTTATTAGTTGTTCTGGTTCCCTGCCAACCTTCTATCATGCCAGCCCCAAGTCGGCATTCCAGTGGGCTAGCTTCTAGGCTGTTTTGGACTATTGGGTTTTGTTTTAGCGACAGACCTGTTAACTTCCCTTTAGCCCCAGTTTCTGAGTGGGTTACCCACCAGCCTGCCAACCTTTTCCAGCCCCTGAGTTGGCAAGCCACCAGACTGCTAGCCTCGCCTCACTGCTGCCCAGCATTATGGAGCCTCAGCTGCCCAGTGCCACAGAGAGGCTATCTTCTTGTCCTGGTTCCCAGTAGGCGGCTTGGCCAACTTTTACTCCTGGTTCTCTGACAGTGGCCTGGCCAACCTCTGCTCCTGGTCTTCAGCCAGTGGCAGAGTCATCTGCCTCCTGCTCTGCAGCCCAGCTAGCCCCAGTCACCGTGATGAAGCGAAATTCTCTGGTTCCCATGATGCAGCAGCAGCCTCCACTCCCTGAGCTGCAGCAGTCACCTGTTTCGGGGCAGAAGAAGCTGTTAATGGTTGCCTAAGCATCTCTGGCTAAATTGCTAGAAGCTGTGTCACATGCCCCAGTCCTGCTGCCATGTCTCTTAGACCCCATCCCAACTAAGCTCCTCAAGGACGTCTTTCCCTTGATTGGCGTTTCCTTCTTAGATCAGATCAACTTATCCTTAACAACAGGTTATGTACCACAGGCGTTTAAAACCGCAGTCATTAGACCTTTACTTAAAAAACCTTCACTTGACCCAGACATCTTAGCAAACTATAGGCCGATATCCAACCTCCCGTTCTTATCTAAAATACTCGAAAGAGTGGTTGCAAATCAGTTGATTGATCACCTACACAGGAACAGTCTGTTTGAAGTGTTTCAGTCTGGTTTCAGAGCCCATCACAGCACAGAAACAGCACTGGTTAAAGTCACAAATGACCTCCTCATGGCATCAGACCGTGGGCTTGTCTCCATACTTGTTTTGCTAGATCTCAGTGCTGCTTTCAACACTGTAAGATCACAGCATTTTATTACACAGATTAGAACATGAGACTAGGATCACAGGGACTGCGCTACGCTGGTTCAAATCATATTTAACAGATAGATTTCACTTTGCTCAAGTTAATAATGTTTCCTCTTCATATATAAGGGTTAGCCTCGGTGTTCCACAAGGTTCAGTGCTTGGGCCGATCCTGCTCACCTTATACATGCTCCCTCTAGGAAATATTATTCAGAAACATGGTATAAACTTTCATTGTTATGCTGATGACACTCAGCTGTACTTATCCTTAAAGCCTGAAGAAACAGAGCCGTTAGCCAGACTCCAGGCATGTCTTAAGGACATAAAGGACTGGATGACCTCCAATTTTTTATTATTAAACTCAGACAAAACTGAGATCATTGTTCTAGGCCCCAAACACCTTAGAAATAGAATAGCTGATAATATTCTCTCTCTGGACGGCATTACTTTGGCCTGCAGTACGACTGCGAGGAACCTCGGCGTTATCTTTGATCAGAACGTGTCATTTATCCATCACATTAAACAGACCTCTAAGACCGCCTTCTTTCACCTCCGTAATATTGCTAAGATTAGGAGTGTCCTCTCTCAGAGTGATGCTGAAAAACTTGTCCATGCTTTCGTTACTTCTAGGCTGGACTACTGCAACTCACTATTGTCAGGATGTCCAAATTACTCCATTAATAACCTGCAGCTGATCCAGAATGCAGCAGCTAGAGTTTTAACAGGAATCAGTAAAAGGGATCACATCTCCCCCATCTTAGCTTCTCTTCACTGGCTTCCGGTAAAACTCAGAATAGACTTTAAAATTCTCCTACTTACATATAAGGCCCTAAATGGACTAGCCCCATCATACCTGCAAGATCTAATAGTCCCATATATTCCCAATAGATCACTCAGATCACAGAGTGCAGGTTTACTTACAGTTCCCAGAATTCATAAAAGTAGAACGGGAGAACGAGCCTTTAGCTATCAGGCACCCCTGCTGTGGAACCAGTTGCCAATCTGGGTTCGACAGGCAGACACCACCTCCACTTTTAAGACTAAACTTAAAACCTTTCTGTTTAGTAAAGCATATAGTTAGCCCCAAATAAAGTGTGTAGGGCTGGTAGGCATAGTTTCACTCACCTCATGCTATATAGCCACAGGTAGAATAGGTCTGACTAACTGTTAATCTTTAAATCTCTATCATAGCTAAGCTGCTATAGGCCTATGCTGCCGGGGGACACAAACATGATCCACCAAGCAGTTTCCCCTCCTCCTTTTCCTCTTCTATCCTCTCCCCTCGTCAGATTAACATACAGTTCATTATATTATGTCACTAACTGTGTCCAGTTCTCCTTGTAGTCTTGTGTCTCTCCCTCCCTTTCTCTCTCTCTCTCTCTCTGTATCTTTCTGCAGGTATCTCTCCATCCAGATCTTCAAGTTGAACTGTAGCCGGCTCTATGACCAACACAATATGTATTGTTGACATCTGCCTGTCATTCCTCTGTGTACCGACTATCGGCGGGGTGGTTCTCCCTACGGGCCGAAATCGAACTGATAGGATAGTGATGCTCAACATCACATAAAAAAAGAATACATGAATGTTACAGCAGTTCATTATAATTTTCATTACTATAATTTTCTTATAACTTGTGAAATGTTAAAACCATATTGAGGTGGTAGCAAAAAGTGAAACTAAACAGTTGAGATTTTGTTTTACTTATCTTTTTAGTAATGTCATTTCTCATGTTGTTAATTGCTTTCCTGCCTGTACAACATCCATTGCACGTCTGCCCGTCCTGGGTGAGGGATCCCTCCTCTGTTGCTCACCCTGAGGTTTCTTCCATTTTTTCCTGTTAAAGGTTTTTCTGGGAGTTTTTCCTTAGTCGATGTGAGGGTCGAAGGGCAGAGGATGTTGCTGATGTTATGTTAAGCCCTTTGAGACAAACTGCTTGTAAAAATGGGCTATACAAATAAAGTTGACTTGACTTGACTTGACTTGTTGCCAGCCTCCAGCCTGACTGCCTTGTCCTCTGTCTCCTGTCCTGATCTCCAGAATTGTCAACAGTCTGGTGCGCAGTTCCACCAGTGTTGCATACTTCCAGAGAGTTCCCGTCCTTGCCTCAGGCTTCCAGGCCTGGCCTGAGTTGGCCAGCAACCAGCCTGCAAGCCTCCTTTCACTCGCTGAGTTGGTAAGCATTTTGACATCACCGCTGCCCAGAATTCTGGAGCCTCAGCTACGCAGCACCACAGAGAACCTATCTTGTTATCCTGGTTTCCATTCCATCCGTGTCGCCAGCCTCCAGAGGGTGATGCTGGCCTCCAGCTAAACCTCCATAGGGGTTCTGTCTTTGCCACAGAGCAATGACAGAGACACAAAGTGGCTACAGTGTTGTTGTTCCCAGACTGCCTGTTCGGTAGGTAGCGTAGTGGTCTCAGCTTCCTCCTCCCACCAGTTATAAGCTGCTCATGTATGTTTGTTTGTCTGTTTTGATTGTAGGGTGACTGCAACTGACTTTATAGAAGCGTAGCACCGGCTAATTCTCCCATAAGAGCCGCTGCCGAGGACTGTATTTAACACTTGGATGAAAATCCTTTACAGTCAATGACTCCCTGAAGTCTGGAACCGATGGACATGAAAATGCTTGTTTCCTCTGCCTTCAGCTGTTGCTTGTTTGCCTACATCTTGTTTGACAGATGATGTGGTATATTTTGGAACATGTGTTGTTCCTTTCCTCCTACATACTTTTCTTCTCCCATCATTTTGGTTGTCAAATTAATCTTATTCCAGAACTGAGCAGTCTTTTGGGCCTATGGTCAACAAAGCGTACAAATATAAATATTACACCTGCAGAAACTGACTGCTTTGTCAACAACACTTTACACACAGTTTTAGATATGGTTGCACCACTGAAAAAGAAGGTTAGGAGGCTAGCTCTGTGGTATAATTCAAATGTACGAACACTGAAACAGGTATCAAGACAGATAAAGAGGAAGTGATACTCATCCAAATCAATTGAACCCCAACGGGTTTTGAGAGATAGTTTATTGATGAATAAAAAGGCCCTTTGTAAAGCCAGAACAGCTTATTATTCATCACTAATAGAGCAACACAAGAACAACTCGTGTTTTCTCTTTAACACCATAGCCAGGCTGACAAAGAGTCACAGCTCTGTTGATCCTTGTATTCCTGCAGCTCTTAGTAGTGAAGACTTTATGAGTCCTCTGTTAGTCCTAATCCACCTCTGGACAGCTTCTTGCCCCTAGACCTCCCTGTGCTAACCTCCAATATTATTAAATTATTAAATATTAAATATAACCCAACTACATGTCTCTTAGACCCCATCCCAACTAAGCTCCTCAAGGACGTCTTTCCTCTGATTGGCGCTTCCTTATTAGAGCAGATCAACTTGTCTTTAACAACAGGTTATGTGCCACAGGCATTTAAAACCGCTGTCATCAGACCTTTACTTCACTTGACCCAGACATCTTAGCAAACTATAGACCGATATCCAACCTCCCGTTTATTTCTAGGATACTTGAAAGGGTGGTTGCAAGTCAGTTAACTGATCACCTGCATAGGAACAGTCTGTTTGAAGTGTTTCAGTCTGGTTTCAGAGCCCATCACAGCACAGAAACAGCACTGGTTAAAGTTAATAATGACCTCCTCATGGCATAGTCTCTAATAATGCCATATATTCCCAAGAAAACACTCAGATCACAGAGTGCAGGTTTAAGATTCAAGATTCAAGAGTCAAGCATAACGAAATTTTGTGCAGATTCTCGGCTTAAAAGCAGCAGAAAATTAAAATTGCACACTTAAGAAAACTTTACAAAATACACGTGAGGTAAGTCACTCGGGATGCGTTCCGGAGACGGGTCGTTCGTCCAAGGGACTGTTAAAAAGACTCTGAATTGAACGTAGCAGCAGCCACGTTTAGTCAGATTGCGTTGGTGGCGGTTTGTGTTTTATTTTTGTTTTGCTCCTCTGGATTATTTGTTATTTTGATTTAGTGTGTAAATTTAGGTTTAACTTTTGTATGTGTGTATTTACATTTCTTTGTATTGTTTCTGGGTTAAATTTAGTAAAGTAGGTATAGTTACTATGTTTTTCTTTCATTTTTATTTTCTTCCTTTGTTTGTTTATTGGAGTGTGTGAGTGTCTGTGTATTTTAGGTTGCTATGTTGTTGGGTCCCTGTGATTAATTTGTCTTTGTTTTCGCTGTACAGGAGCTGTGGCCTGGTGGTGGCTGTCCCCATTTCCTGGTGCTGGGTTTTGTCTTCACATCCTTATTTTATTGGATTGTAG
The DNA here is from genome assembly GCF_020382885.2 of Scatophagus argus. NCBI lineage: Eukaryota > Metazoa > Chordata > Actinopteri > Scatophagidae > Scatophagus > Scatophagus argus. The sequence goes on along the minus strand of NC_058504.1, from coordinate 23,768,870 downwards.
TGTCACGGTGTGTAGGTTGCTCCCTTTTCTTTTTTTCCTTCCCACCCTCAGTACACCACAGCCCTGTTGGCTTTTGGTTTTGATTTTGCAGGACCCCAACGTACCTTGTTTGTGATAGGCAACAAAATTTTTGTATTTACGATTAAATTTTATTGTTGGGCCTGTTTTTTTCTTTTTTTGGGGATTTAATAAAAAGTGTTCCTTGTATCCGTCCCTTGCCCTGTGTGTGACCTGGACCTGTGTGCCTGTGTGTATTTCCTGGGGTTGAGACACCTCTCCTCCAGGTGGCGTTGTCAGCAACTGTCATTTATCTTTTACTTCCCTCCTGAAGTCTGCCACATTCAGTATGTTTATTGCATGTATGGTTCTCCCTATCACTTTCATCCTCGTCCTGTCTACCTCTTCTTCTCCTCCTGGGGCAGTCGTGGATCAGCGGTTAGGGTGTCGGACCCGTAACCAGTGGATCGCTGGTTCGATTCCCCGTCCCGGTGTCCATGGCTGAGGTACCCTTGAGCAAGGTACCTAACCCCCACTGCTCCCCGGGCGCTGCACGCGGTCGCCCACTGCCCCGGGTTTGCTGTGTGTGTGTGCACGTCACTTGGGTGGGTTAAATGCAGAGCACATTTCGTTGGAGTGAGTTCCCTCCAATGACAAAATATGTCACTCAAGGTTTCTTCCCGTTATAACCCTGAGAATTTTTCCTTGCCACTGTCTGTCTTGCTCGGGGGTTCAGGCTCCGGGTTTCTGTAAAGCACCTAGAGACAATTTTGATTGTAAAAAGTGTTATATAAATAAAATTGAATTTAATTGAATTTAATTGAATTGGATCCAAGTTTCAACTAACAAACTCTCCTTTCCAGTAGTCTGGCCTGGAGTGTGAGCCCTTGATAGTTGGAATACACCACCCCAGTTTGCCACTCCAAGGGTACTGTCCTTGATGACCACGCAATTTTGCAGAGGTGTGTCAGTCATGACAGCCCCACAACTTCCAGAGTCTTGAGGTACTCTGGATGGATCTCATTGCCCCAGTGATGAGAGAGCCTCCCCTGCACCCCCGGCTTTGTTTCCTCCAGGCACTTGTGGACACCTGTATGTTCGAACACGGTGTTAATTATGGACAAACTATGACTAGCACAAAAGTCCAATGACTGAACACCACTCGGGTTCAGATCAGGCAGGCTATTCCTCCCAGTCACACCTCTCCAGTTCACACTGTCATTGCCAACGAGAGCGTTGAAGTAACCCGCTAGAACAATGGAATCCCTGGTAGGGCGATCTTCCAGCACCTGTTCCAGGGACTCCAATAAGGGTGGGTATTCTGAACTGTCATTTGGTACATTAAAGTGTGCCATCACGCTGAAGAAGAATCACAGGGCATGGTTGGCTTGTGGGACTCTTGAGGCAGCTATCTGCAAGTCAAATGACGTGCAGTTTGGGCAGTTGCAAAAGCAAAAACCCTGATGTGGGAGGATTTTGGTGGGAACATGGAGAGAGACTTTGGGTCAGCCTCGAAGAAATTCTGGCAAACCGTTTGGCAACTCAGGAAGGGGAAGTGGCACTGCGGCCACCCTGTTTACAGTGGAAATGAGGAGCTGCTGACCTTGACTGAGGATATTGTGGGACAGTGGAGGGAATACTTAGAGGATCGCCTTAATCTCCCCAACACATATTCAGTGGAGGACACAGAGGACTTGGTGGCGAGCTCTCTGATCACTGGGACAGAAATCGCTGAGGTAATTAAACAGCTCCACAGCAGTGGTGCCCCAGGGGAAGAATAAGATCCACCCTGAGTTCCTCAGAGCTTTGGATGTTGTAAGGTTGTCATGGCATGACATGCCTCTGCAATGTTGTGTGGTCATCAGGGACAGTGCATTTGGAATGGCAGACCTGGGTGGTGGTCCCCCTTTTTTAAGTAGGGGGACCAGAAGGTATATTCCAACAATAGAAGGATTGGGAGTCAAACTTCAGATTCAAGGAGAATCTTGAATTTTCACCCTGGCTATGCAACACTGGAAAAGCTCTGCAGCTCTACAGCCACATGTGTTTTGCGGTCTTGGAAAAGGCTTACAACCATGTCTCTCAAAGTATCCTGTGGGGGTTTCTCTGAGAATATAGGATGGATGACCTGCTGCTATGCTATCTGGTTAGGATGCCTCCCCGACTCTGGGCATGTCCATCTGGGAGAAAACCCTGGGGAGACACCGAGCAGAGCTTGTGCCCTTTACATCAAGGGGGCAAGGGAGGAGAGAGTCTCTAGCTTCAAGTTCTGGGTTGGGGGGGGGATGTAAGAGGACCTCTGCTGGACAGTGGCCACTTCTTCAGCAGTGAAGAAGGCCCAGCAACAACTACACTTTTTTGAAAGTACTTTGTAAATAAGAGCTGAAGAGGAAGTTCATGGTATCCTTCTACCCTGCCACCATAGAGAGTGTGCTGGCAGCTGCAGAGGGTTATAAACTGGCAAAAGAACTATTGGCTGCCCTCTGCCTTCTTTGGAAGACATTTCCAACTGTTCATTTCTAAGGAGATGGCTGCACATAGAGCTCTGAAACTTTTAAACTTGATGCAGCTGATTTAAAAATTATGCTCAAGAACTGCAGTCGGTCTGACACACACCCCATGAAGTCACTTTAGTCTATGGCCAAATCAAAGTGAAGTAATTTTTATTGGTCGGATATTATCTCTGGTAATAAAATACTGAAGGACTTTCTAATCAGTTTTCTATTAACTGTAATACTAGCAGTGTAAATTGGACTAAAAACATAATGTATGTCATCATTATCATAACGTCAAAAGTGGTAACATAATGGTTTAAATTAATTATACTGCATTGCATATGTAGGTTAATGTCATACCGATTAAAATACAGTGAACTTTTAATGTGTGATTTTATTGAAGGCTTTTGACGATTGTTCTCTGTTGCCACTTATTGTTCTGTTTTTATATGTCATACAGGGAAAAACGGAGAACAGTGTCCATGATGACTTGAAAACGCACAGCATGCAGATATATGTCTGCCATGAGCCAGATGCAGTGGGAATCGTCATTGAGGGAATCCCAGTTCTTGCGGATCTTGGCAATCTGGCCAGGGCACGTTGCCTGCTTCTGGGGATGAAATATACTCTGCACTATCCACCCCAGCTCTGCAAAACATTTGAGGTGTTTGTGGGACTGTCTGTGGGAATTGACACGTTGCGCCCAAAGCCTTCTTCCAGATTCATGACACTCAAAAACAAACTTCCTTAGCTAGTTGGTCAAAGGCTGACCTCACACTCATAAATGGCCATTTTGTTGTGTTTTTAAGAGCTTAATGAATGAGTGAGATGAATGTTTAATTGTTAAGGCTGCATGTCAGAAGTTCAAGTATATAAACCATTTTATGGTAAATGTTTTAATCCATACTAAGGTGTACTGTACTGTGCACTTAATAAGTTGAAGTTCTTTCGTGCCAAATGCTGTGGTCAGAAGTCCTGTTTTAAGAGTATAATGTAATATGTTTTTTTGTTTTCTTTGCTTCACAACTCTTGCTTGGTGGGCAGTTAAATTGAGAACAACATGGCAGTCAAGCACAGACAGTTCCTCCAGCTGCTGTGCGTTTGATGAGCTGAATGTCAAATGTTTTGGGAGAATACAGCACAGATTGTAATTTAAAGGTGTTCTTGTATGCGTTTGTTAAAATGTTTTAGCACATACAAAAAGGTACTGTGCACTTTCAAGTTTAAGTCAGTTCTCTTCTGTTATGTAAAATGCTCAGGTCAAGAATCACTGTATTTTAATGTCAGTGTTAAGAGTATACAGGTTGCACTTTGAAGGTGTTCTATGCTGCACTTTAAGATGAGGTCAGAAGTTTCTCTAATTTTTAATGTTAAAATGTTTACAACATTAAAATTGATTACAGAAACAAATAGTTCTCTTTCCTTATTTGTTGTTGTTATGGCAGTGCTAACTAGTTATTTGAGGTGGATTGCAGAAATAATAATAATCTAAATTAATACACACATTACTTTAACATGAAAGTACATGAATTAATTCAAATCAAAAATTTTATTTTTTTATTTCAAATGTTACTTATTTTAATTAAGTATGATTTGGTCAATATGCTGCTCTTTGTCACAATGGTTAAACTCAAATGTTTTGCTTTTTCTTGTAGACTCTACTTAATTTTTTAGCATACAGGAAAATACATAATACTGATTTTTACCAACTCAAAATACCAAGAAGTTCACTAAACTTGCAACAAGTAGTTGGAAAATGTTGCCTTAATTTTTTTGAGTTGGATCCAAGTAGCAGTTTTTACAGTGTGGCTCTACTTGGAACTCCTCCTGGACGTCTGATCATTGGGCCTATTTATATGGAATGACCCATCTTATTGCAGTTATGGCATGTGATTGTCTTCCCATTCTTTTTCAAGCACTTGGATGCGAGACACACAGCAGCAACCAGCACAGCATTGCTTTGTGAGTGGGGAGCAACCTGTGTAACAGCATTTGCACACACACGTCCCCAGGAATGTTTGTTGAATGATTTGTTGTTTTGGAGACTTTCCCCTCTAGCTGCACAATATCCCCCTCCCTCACATGCTGTAAGACCAGCTCCAATGCAGGTGCTGCAGAGCCTGAGACATCATTGTACTCTGCATAACTGGGACCTGGGATAAGTTCTGGGATAGGCTCTGGGTTAGGCTCAGGCTCAGGCCTAGGAGTGGGAAAATGTATTAGTTGTCCAATTTCAAGGTTGTTAAATTTATTTCTGAAAACTAGCATAGGTTTTATTGAGCATTTTCAGCACCCCTTATTCACACAATCATCAGCCTATCTCCTGCACCCCTCACCCCACTGTGTCTGACACATTGGGTTGAGGGGGGGTTTACCTACCAATGGATCACTGACTATATTGGATGGTTTGGGTATGAGGTTTTCAGACTGCTGTAGGCTGTCATATGGTTGAAACTTGCAGAAACCGATTAACACCTGTGTTCAAATTGTGTATGCATTGGAGGTCTGAGGGGTGAGTCAACTGATAAATAGCCAGGTCAAAATCTTCATCCACAGCAGACCTGTTCATGCTCTGCTCAACACCTACCCCAAAAGTTTCTAAGATACTTTTCAAAATAATAATGGTAAAATGGTACAATATTGTGATAATTATAATGATAATAAAATTATGAATGTTTATTGAAACACATTCTGCTTCAGAATGCAGCAATTAAATATTAACACTAAAAGTGAGAGGAGCCTATTGCTATTCACAGGAATTTACTTTGTTATTATTCTTATTATTAGGGCCTCAGCAGTAAAGTGTGTGAGAATTACAATAAAACAGAAGTAAAAATATATCTAGAAAAAAATTATAATAAAAATCAAAGTAAAAATATATATAGAATATGAAAACAAATAAACAACATATATTTAGTATGTGTGCAAAATAGTGCAGTAAATGCAGTGAAATTGCAGAACCAGTCTCTCAGTCTAATGACTCAGAGTGTCTGACATTCTGAGGGAGGAGTTGTGAAGTCTGATGGACAGGAATGACCTTCCTGCGCTCAGCAGCCAGCTCGGTGTACTTCAGTCATTTGAACTTGTTTGCTGCTGGTACTCCCTCCTCCCTTGGGACAGTGAGTTCAATGATGATGACCTTCTTTGCAATTGTGGATCACATCATGACATCAGGCCTGAGAACTACCTGAATGATCTCTGGTGGGAATATTACAGTATTATTAGTATTAGTATTGTAGAAGTTGATACTGTATATCTGTTACATACATATCTGTTGGATTTAGTTCAGTAGTTTTTTTCCTGTGCTTTTCCTTCCCCTCTCCTTCTTTCCTGGTGTTTGTGTGTGGATTCCTCTGAGTCAATATGGAGCAGAGCTGGACTGTCCTGTGTCTCATACCAGCAGTTCCTCTCCTTCGCACCTGTTTCACTTCAGCCTACAATTAACTTCTCCTGAGCTCTGCTGTTTAAGAGACTGGTTCACCCATCCATCTCCATCAGACTGTCTTCTGTTGTTCTGTGCTGTCACATTAGGCCTGTTGGTTCCTTGTGTGCTCATTCAGGATTTCAGAATAACTTACCTGTTTTCTGTGTTCAGATTCACCGAACTGGACTTGAAGAGGGGTAATAACACCTGATCCTCATGCAGCCTGAAAGAGCTTGAGCAGTTTTTCAAAGAAGAATGGACTAAATTTGCAGTGTCCAGATGTGCAAACCTGATTGAGACTTACACACATGGACAAAATTGTTGGTACCCCTCTTTTAATGAAAGAAAAACCCACAATGGTCACTGAAATAACTTGAAACTGACAACAGTGATAATAAATAAAAATTTATTGAAAATTAACCAATGTAATGCAGACATTGCTTTTGAGCTGTTGTTCAACATAATAATTTTAAGAAACAAACTAATGAAACAGGCCTGGACAAAAATCATGGTACCCTGAGAAAAGAAAATAAATTTGACCATAGGTACATGTTAAAGTAATGTGTGTCCTTTAATTAGCACCACAGGTTTCGCCAAACTTGTAATCAGTCTGTCTATCTATTTAAATGGAGACAAGTAGTCATTGTGCTGTTTGGTGACATAGTGTGTACCACACAGAACATGGACTACAGAAAGAGAAGGAGAGAGTTGTCTCAGGAGACAAGAAAGAAAATCATAGACAAGCATGTTAAGGCTAAAGACTGTAAGACCAGCTCCAAGCAGCTTGATGTTCCAGTGACTACAGTTGCATGTATTATTTAGGTTTAAGGTCCACGGGACTGTAGCCAACCTCCATGGACGTGGCTGCAAGAGAAAAATTTATGACAAATTGAAGAGGTGCATAATTTGAATGGTAACTAAAGAGCCCAAAACAACTTCCAAAGACATTAAGGGTGAACTCGAAGGTCAAGGTACATCAGTGTCAGATCGCACCATCCGTTGCTGTTTGAGTCAAAGTGGACTTCATGGGAGACGACCAAGGAAGACACCACTACTGAAAGCACATCATAAAAAAGTGAGACAGGAATTTGCCACAATGCATATTGGCAAACCACAAAGCTTCTTGGAGAATGTCCTTCAGACAGATGATATAAAACTGGAGCTTTTTGGCAAGGCACATCAGCTCCATGTTCACAGATGCAAAAATGAAGCATACCAAGAAAAGAACACTGTCCCTACTGTGAAACATGGAGGAGGATCCGTTATGTTCTGGGGCTGCTTTGCTGCATCTGGCTCAGGGTGCCTTGAATCTGTGCAGGCTACGATGAAATCTCAAGAATATCAAGGCATTCTAGAGCGAAATGTGCTGCCTAGTGTCTTGGGCCTTCCAACAGGATAATGACCCAAAATACAGAGCTAAAACACCCAAGAATGGCTAAGAGCAAATCATTGGACTCTTTGAGCACTGATCTAAATCCTATTGAACATCTGTGGAGGGAACTGAAACATGCCATCTGGAGACGGCACCCTTCAAACAATTGGAGCAGTTTGCTTGTGAAGAACGGGCCAAAATACCTACTGACAGGTGCAGAAGTCTCACTGACAGTTACAGAAATCATTTGATTGCAGTGATTGCCTCAAAAGGTTGTGCAACAAAATATTAAATTAAGGGTACCATCATTTTTGTCATGGCCTGTTTCATTGGTTGTTTTTTTTTTGTTGTTTTTTTTAATGATTATGTTGAACAGCAATTCAAAAGCAATGTCTGGTTTACATTGGTTGATTTTCAGTAAATTTTTATTTATTACTTTTGTCAGTTTCAAGTTTTTTCAGTGACCATTGTGGGTTTTTCTTGCCCACAATTTTGTCCACGTGTGTATCTACACAGACTCAGACTCAGTGCTGTGATTGTGGCCAAAGGTGCATTTACTAAATACTGACTTGAAGGGGGTGAATAATTATTCAGTTCAATTTATTTTAAATTACATACACTATATAGACAAAAGAAACTCTTGTGTAAAGCCGTTATAGCTGCAAAGCTGTCTGCGTATTTAGAATACCATGCCATTAAAGACTCTGTAATGGTCAGGTGCCTCAGTACTTTTGCCTATATAATGGGAAAAAAAAAGTCAACTTATGTTGACTATGATTCTTTTTATCAAATCAAAATAGGGGGAAATCATCCAAGGGGGTGAATACTTTTTATAGGCACTACTTTATTACTTCATTTCCAAACAGAGCAGGTCTGAACCATACTCTTTAATTTAGTCTTAAATATAGAGAGACTCAACTTTCCCCATGAGCAAGCACTTGTCGACAGCAACAAGGAAAACTGCTTTTTAGAAGGCAGGAACCTGGGAACAGATTGTCACTGTCACAGCAAACAATTCAAGAATTTAATGCCTGCGCCAGTGTTTCATTAATTTTGAATCAGTCGTGCCAATTACATTTTCTGTTGTTCAGCAGTATGTTGATTGTAAATGTGGGGTCAGAGTATAGATCAGTTCACAATGGTGTTAGATACAGAATGAATAGATACAAAGATGAATGTGAACTTTCAAAAGAAGAAAAGAAAAAAGTGATCACAGCTTAAGATATCTCACAATTAAGGTGTTAAGCAGTAAAGAGGATTTTTCCTTTGTTATACTCCCTCAAATGCTTAACAAGAAAATAAGTAAGTCATATAGGTAAATATAGGCTATGACGGTAAATTTGTCCAGCTCTGCTCCATTTACACTTAACAGACCCTTACCAAAAAAGAATGATAACAAAACAACTCCCAATACAAAGTTCTGAACCACTTCTTTTATTTTGAATAAGAGTTACTGTAGATTTTTTTTTTCTTGACCTTCATACACAGAAGACAGGAAGGAGACAAATGATAACATATGAGCACATGTAAAAGTTAAAGTTACACTTAGTTTTGGACATTTTCAAACAGGACTCTTTTTTTAACAAAACAGAGCCCAAAAAAGAGCCTGCTAGCAGCTCAACAGAGAGGATTTTAAACATAGAGAGTTTGCTTGTGAGTTTCAATGGTAAACCGTAACCTAAACTTCAGTATACTTCAGTAAACTTCACTACAATATGGAGGAGGATATGTTTCCTTAGCTTGCTGGAATTTACTGCATTCGCCAGAGAACAGCAAAACTGCCCAGTCACACTTTAATACCATCAAGTGATTCATACTGTGTAATGTACTACAAAACCTCAAATTTCAAATGTCAAATATCCCTTATTTAAGAAGAAAAAGTGAGAGCACCTCAGTCAGCCAGCATTAAATTGAAAGGCAATTGTTTAAACATTCAGTACAACAAGAAAAGTATTTAATAAAAGATAATAAGTTTAGTTCTTACTGAAATTTTCACCATATGAACAGAAGAAGATCTATATAATCACTACAGTTTCAAGGTGGGCTTTCTGTTTTTGCAGAACATTATGAGGTCATTATGATGTTGACCTTGGACCTTTTAGTACAAAAAATTACAACTTTATGATTTTATCTTATTGGACATATGTGTTCTGTAATAATTAGTGCATGCATTTAAGTTTATCCTTAAGTCCAAATGGATGTTTGTGCCAGATGTAATGAACTTCCTTCTAGGTGTTCCCAAGAAATTGCGTTTGCAAGAATAAGATGGATAGAAAAACTCAAAATATAACGCCCCCTGCCACAGCTACTGCCAACGCAGACGCATAAAAACGACTGTCAAAAGTCAACTGTGGGTTTCTTTCTAATCTATCAGTCAACTATAACTGTCTAGTTCTAATCCATCAGTGCTGCCCAGAATGACAACACATGATAACAACTGGCAGCTGGCAAAGGCTCTTTGTTAACTGCAACAACTGCAACAAACTTTCTATAATTAAGGATTTGTAGGGTAATGGGAAACAAAGACTTCTAACCCTCTTGTATCTTCACCTGATGCTGAACCATCATGTTAAATTTAAATACGTACGTACTGTTACCTCAGAGACAACCACATCAGACAAGGGTCAATCAATTATTTGAAGTATGAAACTGCAAAATGGCCATTTAAATCTCACGATACCAGAGATACCAGGTGCTACAGAGATGTCCTAGCCTATAAATAGTATCTAATCGTCCATCCAGTTTGGTGCAGAATTGAAATACTAAAATCACAATTCCAACTAAAATTGTAAGTCGCATTATGTGTCCAAATAATTGCATCATGATTTTCTGTCTCATCGTTCAGCCCTCTATCAAACTTCAATTCTACTCTATCAATTTGGACTGATTAATAACAGTACTGCAGAGTTCAACACTGAAGAAGATTTTAGCCTACTCATTTTGATCAAACTAAATTTTCTGCCCATAACACAATTACTGGAGTGGAGTGTGTCCATCTGATGAAGGATAAGTGCAATATTCTCTCTCCTTACTCTATCACCAATTCCTGAGGGTAATATCTGATTCTTTGGCTGCTGTTCACCAGCTACTTTCTGTTTCTACCATTTTCCACTTGGCAGGAAGTGTACAGATTTATTGGCTGGCTGTGATTAGTCGCATGCAGAGGGATGATATGGGTGTGGCCTCAGGCAGGTGGTAGTGATCACTAATCTCTAAAATGTTTTATATGGTATAACCTTGTATCAAAAACATGTCTGTGTGTCACTGATGAAATTTCTTTCAAATCCTCAAACATATGGCACACCATTTTTGTGACAGCACACATAAGGCTAATGCATATTAGTATTCGGGTGACAAAGAAAGTGAAAAGCTGGAATCTGAAAGAAACAGAGGTCAAACTAAGTTTTCTGCCCAGTTCAGTCACTTTTGGATTTTCTGGAGTTGGTAGAGGCTCAACAAACATTTCAAAACCTTTCAAAAACCTTTATGATTCTTTGATATATGTTATACCTTACTGTTTGTCGTATACATCAAAAAATAATGTGGTCAAGGCAAATAATGCCAGTGAAGCAATGTGTACTGTGCTAGAATATTACATGACAGATAGCAGTCTTGCTACTTCTGCATCATCTTAAAAAATCTAGGAGCCCATCTTTTTGCATTAATAACTAAAGCCTCTCACCTTATGTGGTTTAGGGCACATCCAATTAGTTGGCTGGAAGCAGAGAGGTACAATGACAATGATCCAGAGGATTTGTTGCAGAATACCTCATATAGCACAGTGATTATACCACCAAGCTTTACTCTGTATCATCACTGAAAAACCACATTTACGACACTTGTATTTTGTCTTTTTATCTATCTGAAGTCTTGTAAAACTGAGCATTATGAGGTGTAATTGACAGGGTCATGTCAATACCTTCAGAAAGAGAAGGACTAGATACTTCACACCTACTTCATTAATTTAAACTGTCTTGTTATGGTGATCGAAACACATGCACACATAGAGCTTTTTGCGCCAGTGATGTGTGTTTTCCATTTGACATGAGTGGAAACAAGCTGACTGAGCTCATGACAACCTCAGCCTTGATTACACAAACTGACAATGTTTCTACTTAATTCCTCCCCAGTCCCACCAACAATCAAGCCATGGTTTCAATGCTAAGTTAGCTTCATGCCAATGGACAGTGAAAGGGGAGAGGAGACATGGAGATAAAAGGACTCAGTTAGAAGTACTCAACAGTCCTGCAGTATGGAGCTGCTCTGCTGTTTCTTCTTGTAGCTGGGCCAGCGACAAACTGGGCAGCAGTGTCTGCCTGCTGCCAACCATACCACAATGCACTGCTGGTGAAAGGCATGGCCACAGGGCAGACCCATCAGCAGCTCCTCACTCATAAAGTTTTCCAAACACACCACACACTCTGAACACTGCAGCATGTTACCGGGCCACACTGACCAGTCACAGTACTGATTAAAGACACCTTCAGGTGTTCGGCAGCAATCAGCCAGTGCCCTGTCAGCTGATGGTAAGCTTCTGTTCCCATGATGATAGCAGAGGGATGATGCGTCTGTGTCATTATGCACACACAGTTGTGAAGTGTTGCTCTGCTTGCACAATGATCTCTTGGTCCTTTTGCAGATGTGTGAAGGTCTGCTATTAGGATCTGCAGGAGAGGACTTAGTGTTTTTCCTGCTCTCTGTGTCTGAATGTGAGCTATCTGTCTCTTCATCCAGCTTTACACCAGACCCCTCGCTTCCGTGCTGACCAACAGCTCTGAACCTCCAGGTTGGCAGGACTTTAATGTAGTCCATGTTTACTAATGGGCGAAGCCAGAGATCAGGGAAAGCCAAACGCTCAAATAGGAAGTTGGGATCATCCTCCCAGTCTGAATGGTCAGATGGGACCTGTTGCAGTGATGTGATTGGATGGAGCAGATATGAAGTGTACCAATCCCACAGACTTGCTAGCCACTCTAGGTTTGTAGTGTTGTCCTCTTGGCTTCTGATGCCACAGCGGCGTTTCTTCTCAAAATAGTCGACCAACAGGCCATGGGCAAGGTACGTGGACAAGAAAAGAGCTGGGTGGGATGAATAGAATGTCCAGTCAGCTCTAACAAGGCTGGCCAGAGTGGTGGTGTCAGCATAACGAAGCAGCTTCAAACTGTATCCATACAGAGTGTCCAGATAGGGCAGCTGGAGGAGAGCCTGTGGGGAGTGATCAATTGGTGATTAGTAATCAAGAATTATCAATTCAACTCTTCACTCAGTTAAAACAGAAATAGTCTATGACTGAATACATTCAGTGGCCAGTTCATTAGGTACAACTTTCTTTTTCCTTTATGACTCTTTATTATGGTGTGTTATCCTGCTAGAAGTAGCCATTAGAAGATGGGGTAACTGTGGCTATAAAGGGACACATCTGGTAGGTAACACTCAGGTAGACTATGGTATTTAAATGATGCTCAGTTGGAACTAATTGGTCCATAGAATATTCCCTACACCATCACATCACCAGCCTGAGCAGGGGCAGGATAAATTTGTGTTATTGTTTATGTCTTAATCTGCTCATAAATTTTTTTTTCCCTGTGTAGTCTCAGTTTCCTGTGCTTTGCTAACAGAAGTAGAACCCACTGTGGTTATGTGCTGCTGGAACCAATTAATTTGGAGATTCAACATGTTGTGTGTTTAAGTTTTTATGCTCTTCTGTGTTATGCTGTTGTAATGCCTGGTCATAGCAATCTGGTCATTCTCTTCTGACCTCTTCCATTAACAAAGCATCATTTCCAACAGAATTGCTGCTCAGTGGTTGTTGTTTTCTTCAATAGTCACTGTAGACTAAGCAGTTTAGCTGTTTGTGAGATACTCAGACTATCCCATCTGACACCAACAACAATCATTAAATGCTCAGAGTCACTTAGGCCCAATTCTGTAGTATAGAGTACCCAAGTAACCTAATGTGCATGTTTTTAGGATTGTGGGAGGAAACCGGAGTACCTGGAAAAGACCCATGCAGGCACAGGGACAACATGCAAACTCCACACAGAAAAGGCCAGACCGGGATTCGAACCTGGAACCCTCTTGCTGTGAGGCGACAGTGATTGACCACTGCACCCCCATGCCGCCCTCATTCTAATTGTGCTGAACAATAAGAATGTGCTAATGAAGTCAGCTGTGAGAATTACGTAACACAGATGATTTCCTACCAGAACAGGAAGCCAGGAGACCAGAAGTATGGAGTTATAGGTTCCAAGCGTTCGGATCAGAACTACAAATCGTTTCACAGTGGCTCCCTGTCCATAAAAAATGAATAAAGATTAAAAATAAATTAGCAGTATCTCTCTGTATTTTCTTTTTCAAGCAATGTGTTTAAGGTGTCTAATCAATGGTGAAAAAAACACCCAGATGCTTATCTCAAATTAAAGTAGCAAATCACACTGTAAAAAAAAATGTTACAACAAATCCCACATTCAAAACTGGACAGTGGTAAGCACCCAAGTATTAACAACATGACAAACTCCAAATGTATTAATGCTGGGGCGCCAAATCAAATAAATGAGTCAAATGTACAATATTTCCCTTTTTCTAATGGAGTACAGAAAAAAGTATACTAAATTGTACTTTATAAGTATAAAATCACATTATATGGAAATAACCAAGTATCTCAAAATTATACTTGAGCACAGTGGCACATTTTTCCAAGATACATTTGATCACTGTGTCTAATGGAAAAAAGAAAGTGACCTGTGTAATGAAGAGATCCATCCAGGCCAACAAGTTGATAAGGACCAGACTGAGGACAAATAAATCATTGACTTCCGGCTGGACCGAACGCAGGAAAGTATCCATGGCTGCCAGGGACAGGTACTCCCCAGTACTAAAGAGAGAGGAGAAGGAGTTGAGAAGATTAGGGGAAGAGGTAGAGCAGAGAAATGAACAAGAGGAAGAGAAAATGAGGAGAGGAGGGATTAAAACAATTAAACAGACTCTGTCAGCATAAATTAAACAGCAGCTTACAGATTCATCTTGTTCCCAGTGAATTTAATAATAGCCATTATCATTTCCATGTTCATCACCTGTTGCCATAGCGATAAATGCCCTCAGGCATCTTGAGGATGTAGGCAGGGCTCTGTGTAACACCAATCTCTGATAGGCTGCTGTGGTTGTCCCAGTGACGTATGTCCACGTAGATGAACTCAATCCTGCCAGTGAACTTAATAGACAGTGAAGAGAAGAAAGCAGGTGGTTGGGACAGACAGGCAAACAGAAACATCTTCACAGGATGAGCCAGGTCAGAGCGCCATTCCTCCACTAGTTGGTCAGACTGACGCAGGGTTTTGATTCGATGAGCTACATGTGAGGTCATCCAGCGGAAGATGTGTTCAGTTTCAATGCGATGACCATTATATTCTTTTAGCATGACTTTGCCCTTTGATGCTGAAGTCTGGGGAACAGACATGATGAGAGTAGAGCGCTGCCAGCCACGCTTGATACATGACCTGGACAAACAAAACAGAGAATCCCTATATCAGTTCTACAGACAGATATCATTCTGAAACACTATTCTTTTTATTGATAGAAGACATGCCATATGGAAACTGAAAATTACTGGATGTTCTGTATCAGTACCAACTGGACAGCCAGCTTTCTATCCTGTTAACTACTTCCTTTTTTCTCTAATGTGTGTACAAACGAGCTACAGGGGTTTTAAATATTAAAACATTAAACTATGACTACATTTTTTACAATTTTTAAAAATAATTATTTATTATGCAATGGGGCTTGACGGCCAGCTAGCTATAAAGTTGGAAAAGATATTTTTTAAAAGAGAGCCTCCTGTTGATGCAAAATAAACAGTTAAAAAGAAAAAAAAACTGAATGACAGAAATGCCTTCAGTTCTGCGATGAGTATATCAGAATGCTGTTCACCTCACTCTTTTTATATGGCATGCTGCTAGCTAATATTGTCCTGAAGCCAGCCCATCTTCAGTGGCATCTCTGGTTGAAACACCAACCATACATTTGCAAGTTGTTGGTCTTTTTTTTAGGAGAAAATGCAAGTCATCACCAATGAAAATACAAAACTCAACAACATTAACCTAAGTACTGAAAGCATATTGTGCGGCATAGGTACTTTTGGAAAAAGTCAAGAAATTTATCTTTGCTGAAGAATTACTTTTCCCTCCAGCAGCTGTGCTCACTAAAACTAAGGTGGACAAAGCAGTAATTGTCAGGACAGTACCCCTATCATTTCAGAGATAGATAATTTACAAAATGGAGACAGATATCAAGTTGCAAGTTATGGAGAAGCTCAGGGCTGGTGAGGTTTCATTACAAATGGTGAGTCAACCATTGTCAGTGGACAGGGACAGGTTATTGCTTTTCATGATATGGTCGCAATGATGACATCTGAAAACATTTTTCCCCAAATGCCTAAAAAGTACAACAACTGGCTAGAGCATTTCTAACAATGTAAATGCTATGTTCATGGACAGTTGGAAAGGATTTAAGAACCTGTGCACATTAGAAAGAAAACCTTGACATCTTATGGATGTGTTGTCTCTGGAGAATACGTGAAAATATGGGAGTGCAAATACACATCCTACACATAGTATGGTGGCTGTCAGTCTGCAACTGACAGACTGTTTTCCTACCTGTGGTCATTAGAGCAATTGAAGGTTCCAGTTCTGATCCCAAACTGAGACAGTTTCTGGACCATCCTCCCCCAGTTGGACTGACTAATCAGAGCTTCCCTGCCTTGAGCAATGACCTGCAAGTACATACCATAACATGACAGGGTCAGAGAGGACAGGTAATGCATAATAAAGGGACCTGACAGTTACAGTGTAAATGTCTGAGTTTAAAAATCTCAATCATAAGAAGTTACAGAAATCATTCACTTAACTTGCAGTTGTTTTTAGCAACTAAGATCATTTTTGATACATCAAGCCAACAAATATAATAAAGCCAGCTCATTAAAAAAGAATGAGGTAAAATAAACTGATAAAGTGACTGCAGAAGAAAGTTAAAGATTGAGAAAACTATAGGATAAGCCTAAGTTCAAAAAGTTCAAAAAAAACATCAGATGCCTACATTGACTGATATTTGAAGAGTTCATGTTGACGTGCTACAATGATTAATTATATTGCATTCTTTTTTGTTGTTGTGTGTTACTGGTAGTGTACTTAACTGCTCTTACTTACTTACTCTTACTCTAGCTTAACCCCATTCACTTTTGTCTTATTCTCTTCTATAGCGAATTATGTGCCATACTTTTGAACCCACATTTGTTCAGCTCAAACACTCAGTCGTCATTTTAGCAAAAGTAGTACTTTATTCAGACACAGTAATGAACAATTGGCTACGTCAGCTGAGGTTGGAGATACCCTTGACTATCACATCTTATTACAAAGACTGGAACATTTGATCGGCATTAAAGGAATTACTGTATATTGGTTTCAGTCCTATTTATCAGACTGAGTTAGAAACGGTATTCCGTAAAGTTCTGTGCTCGGCCCAATCACCTTATCATTGCTTCCTGTGGGCAACATTATTGGACACACAGACACGCAGCAGTGAGTGCTTTTGGTGTTCAATTCAATTCAATTCAGTTTATTTATATAGCGCCAATTCACAACAAAAGTTATCTCATGACACTTTCCAATTTGAGCAGGTCTAGACCAAACTCTTTAATTAAACTGTAAATAGAGAGAGCCCAACATTCCCCCTTGAGCAAGCACTTGGCGACAGTGGCGAGGAAAAACTGCCTTTTAGAAGGCAGAAACCTCGGAGCAGACCCCGGCTCAAGATGAGCGGCCATCTGCCTTGACCGGTTGGGTTGAGAGAGAGGGATAGAGAGAGGGGGAGAGAGAGAGAGAGAGAGAGAGAGAGAGAGAGAGAGGGAGAGGGGGTGGGGTGTGAGAGAAGGAGCACACAAGCAGAGATGCATAGCAGCAGTAATAATACCAGAAGTAACGGAAATGTAGATAATGATAATGACAATGAAGTATACAGACGGTACTATGGTGATTTTGATAACAACAATAGTAACAATAATGGTAGTAGCTGTACTGAGTCGTAACAGAATTAAATCAGATTATGACTAAACAGTAGTAATTGCAGTAGGTTTTGAGCAGGACGACAGCAGGACCGCAGCAGGAGGTCCAGTCATGATCGATAGGAAACTACGGGACAAGAAAGCACAAGGACTCCAGGGAAGAAGTTTAGTTAGTAATATGCATTAATGGGACATGAATGTGTGCAGAAGGAGAGGGAGAGGAAGAAAGAGCTCAGTGCGTCATGGGAGGGCCCCCGGTAGTCTAAGCAGTCTAAGCCTATAGCAGCATAACTACGGGCCGGCCTAGGCCAGCCCTAACTATAAGCTTTATCAAAGAGGAAAGTTTTTAGTCTACTCTTAAATAGAGTGGAGAGGGGGGGTGACTGCCTCCCAGAACGAAACCGGAAGATGGTTCCATAGTAGAGGAGCTTGATAACTAAAGGCTCTGGTTCCCAATCTACTTTTGAGGACTCTAGGAACCACAAGTAGCCCTGCATTTTGGGAACGCAAAGTTCTGGTGGGATAATAGGGTACTATTAACTCTTTAAAATAGGTGTTCTCAAGTTTGGTGATTTCAATTTGTTTTAAACTTGTTTTCCAATATTTTTCTTAATGTGGTTCAAGTGCTCCATATGCTGCTAATTCAAAATGGATCCCTTTTGTCCTGTCATACTGTGGATTTTAGTTTGTCTTGTGCTTGCCAGTGACTTCACTAGTGTGAGGATAAGGTACAGCAGAGACAATCTAGTGCATCTGAACTCTCTGAGGTTAGCTAGTGGAATAGATATCGTACTACAGCTACCAGACTTTAGTTGGAGAGGGTATTACGGATCACCTGACAAGGGAGAAGAAGAAGAGTAAGCGAGGGGAAACACTGCAGTGTCAGACTCAGAAAACAGCAGCTAACGTGTATCCCTTTGCCTTCAATGATTATGGGGAATGTTCAGTTTCTGAGGAACAAAATGGACGAACTCCAGGGATTTATCTTCTTTCAGAAAGACTTCAGAGAGTGCTGTGCTTTGGCCTTCTCAGGTGATGGTGATGGGGTATGTTTATATTTTAATAAATGATACTGTAACTCTACTGTTACAGCTGACATACTGTGACTGTCAAAGAAGGCATCTGTATACCAGATGTCGAAGTATTATCCATATTGCTGCATCCTTTTTACTTGCCTCATGAGTTCCCACAACAACAGTGTACATCCACCTGGGTTCAAACTGCGATAGCATGAAAGCTATAATGGGCCTTCCAAATCAGAATCAGAATCAGAATCAGAATTCCTTTATTAATCCCTGGAGGGAAATTCTTGTTTCTACAGACAATTGCACATGCAGTATTCCCGACCAAGAAAGGAGAAAAGTGCAGAGTATAAAAATAGGATAAACAAAAACTAAAATCTCAAGTACAGGTATTTACAGAAAAAACTAAAATCTCAAGTACAGGTATTTACAAAAAACTGTATTCAAAATTTTTTAAGAAAATTTAAAAATACAGGTATGTACAATGTGTAAAAGTAGCCAATATGTACATTGTATATACAATGTACATATTGGCTACTTTTACACATTGTACATTGTATATACAATATGTACATTGTATATACAAGTGAGTGTGTCCGTCACAGTGCTGAGTTTAACAGTTTGATGGCGACAGGCAGGAATGATTTCCTGTGTCGCTCTGTGGTGCATCGTGGCAGTATGAGTCTGTTGCTGAACGAGCTCCTGTAGCTGATCAACACATTGTGGAGAGGGTGAGAGGGAAAGTCCAGTATAGTTCTTATTTTGGACAACATCCTCCTCTCAGACACCACTGTCAGAGAGTCCAGTTCCTCTCCCACAACATGGCTGGCCTTCTTGATGATTCTGTTGAGTCTGTTAGTGTCCCTCACCCTCAGGCAGCTGCCCCAGCAGGCAACGGCATATGTGATGGCACTGGACACCACCGACTCGTAGAACATCCTCAGCATCGTCCTGCAGATGTTGAAGGACCTCAGCCGCCTCAGAAAGTAGAGGCGACTCTGGCCCTTTCTGTAGACCATGTCCGCGTTCTTGCACCAGTCCAGTTTGTGGTCTAAGTACACCCCCAGGTATTTGTACTCCTCTACCACCTCCACGGTGTCCCCTTTGATGTTGATAGGGGTCACTGGAGCCTTAGTCCTCCTCAGGTCCACCACCAGTTCCTTGGTCTTTGTCACATTGAGCTGTAGGTGGTTTTTCCCGCTCCATGTGACAAAGTTGTCCACTACCGTCCTGTACTCTCTCTCATCCCCCCCAGTAATACACCCAACCACTGCAGAGTCATCAGAAAATTTCTGAAGATGGCAGGACTCTGTGCAGTGCTTAAAGTCTGTGGTGTAAATAGTGAAGAGGAAGGGAGAGAGGACAGTCCCCTGTGGAGCCCCGGTGTTGCTGATCACTTCATCTGACAGGCAGCACTTCAGGCGTACGTACTGCGGTCTGCCCGTCAGATAGTCTGCGATCCAGGACACCAGTGGGGCATCCACCTGCATCGCTGTCAGCTTCTCAGCCAGCAGAGCCGGCCTGATGGTGTCAAACGCACTCGAGAAATCAAAGAACATGATTCTCACAGTGCTTGCCGGCTTGTCTAGGTGAGTGTAGACTCTGTTCAGCAGGTAGATGATGGCATCGTCCACTCCAAGGCGGGGCTGGTAGGCGAACTGAAGGGGATCCTGAAGTGGTTGGACCATGGGCCGGAGCTGTTCCAGGACGAGTCTTTCCAGGGTCTTCATGATGTGTGACGTCAGGGCCACAGGCCTGTAGTCCTTGGGGTCGCTGGGACGCGGCGTCTTCGGGACAGGAACGAGGCATGACGTCTTCCACACCACGGGGACCCTCTGAAGACTCAGACTCAGGTTGAAGACATGATGAAGTACTCCGCTTAGCTGGGGGGCACAGGCTTTCAGGACCCTGGGGCTCACACCATCTGGGCCTGCAGCTTTGCCTGCACGGAGTCTCTGCAGCTGTCTTCTCACCTGGTCAGCTGTGAAGGTCATCGTTGGGGTGATGGGTGGGGGAGGAGTGCTTGTGGTACCCAGGTGAGAGTGGTCAACCCAGGCTTCTGGGGACGAGGTGTGAGCGAGGCCATCCAGATGGAATGTGGAGGGAGGGAGAGAGGCTGGAGTGGCTGGTTGCTGCAACCGTACTGCTGAGGAGTCGTTTGAAGTGTGAATTGGGGTCCCTGTGTCGAATCTGTTAAAGAACTGATTCAGCTCATTCGCCCGTTCCACACCGCCATCAACTCCTCCGCTGTTTGGCCCGTAACCTGTGATGGTCCTCATGCCACTCCACACCTCTCTCGTGTTGTTCTGCTGGAGTTTCCACTCCAGCTTCCTCCGGTACCTCTCCTTTGCCTCCCTGATCTTTATTCTCAGGGTGCGCTGGATAGCTCTCACCTCCTCCCTATTGCCTGCGCTGAAAGCCCTCTTCTTGTTGTTGAGGATGGCTTTGATGTCCTTGGTTACCCACGGCTTGTTGTTGGGGTAACACTTTACCGTTGTGGTTGGGACAATGGTGTCCACACAGAAGTTTATGTAGGCAGTGATGCACTCAGTGAGCCCATCAATGTCCTCGCCGTGGGGCTCACAGAGTGCCTGCCAGTCTGCCACCTCAAAACAGCCCTGGAGTGTCTCATTCGCCTCATCTGTCCATCTCCTCACAGTCCTTGAAGTTGCGGGCAGACGCTTTACGAGAGGCACATAGCAGGGGGAGAGGTGGATCAGGTTGTGATCTGACCTGCCTAGTGGGGGGAGGGGGGAAGTGCTGTAACAGTCCTTCGCATTAGCATACAGCAGATCTATTGTTCTTCCCTCTCTGGTAGGACAGTTCACAAACTGAGTGAAAGTGGGGAGTGTTTTGTCCAGGTTAATATGGTTGAAATCACCCGAGATTGCAATGAATGCACTCGGGTGCTGAGTCTGTATCCAGGCTATTGCAGAGTGAATAGTGTCACATGTCCTGCTGGGGTTTGCAGAGGGGGGAACATAAACAGTTACCATGACAACATGTGAAAACTCCCTGGGCAGGTAATATGGACGTAGTCCAACGGCACAAAGTTCCACATCCGGGCTGCAGATGCGCTCCTTCACCGTGATGTGAGCTGGATTACACCACCGGTTGTTGACGAGCACGGCAAGCCCTCCCCCTTTGTGCTTACCGCTGGTAGCGCAGTCTCTGTCCGCACGGACCGTATGGAAGCCCGTTACTGTCACATTGTCGTCGGGTATATCCTGGTGCAGCCATGTCTCTGTAAAGCACATCAAACTGCACTCCCGGTATTCCCTCTGACTCTGCGACAGTGCCGTCAGCTCGTCCATCTTATTCCCGAGTGACCTCACATTTTCCATGACGACAGAGGGGAGACACGGCTTAAACTTTCTAGTCATAAGCCTCCGCTGTTTCAAAGCTTCCCTCTTCCTCCGTAACTTTTTATTTCCCCTGCATCCCCTGTGAGTTTTAATCCAGCATTCAGCAGGGATTTCTCTCGGTGTTTTCCCTGGAGCAGTGGCCGGCTTCAGGTCCATCAGCTGATCCCGAGTGTAAACAATGCGGGCAGCGAGGAGTTGCATCGCCGCTCCGAAAAGTGTAGTTCAGCGACGAACAAAAACACCAAAAAGACCCACAACTTCCTGGTGTGTGGTAGATAGAAGAAGCAGCAGTCATCCTCTCTAGAGGAATTCAAGTCTGACACTGAGTTTGCCAATGCTCTTCATTGCTTTTATACTTGTTATGATTAGACGTGCATCGATTGCAATTTTCTTGGCCGATTCACCAATTTTTGCCAGTTCCAATTTTCTTTCTAAAAACTATAATTGACAGCATATACAAATAAAAATAAACTTCTCTTCAATACAAAAATGTACTTTTATAATAAATTATTCTAATACACTTTCTTCTCAAAATGAAGCAACCTTTTCTCTGCTTAGATTCCGGACTGTGGTTGGGAAGGAGGGAAATTTTTCTCCTGGGACAAAGCTAACTTCTGCTTCGGGGTTAACCCCTTCACTTTACAAATAGTGGTGAACACACATGGGAGTTGTGCTTGGTCTTGAGAAATCATAGCATTTATTTACCAACTGACTGTGACATTTACAGTCTACTAAAACTTATGGCTAACTGTGTGTACACTTCTGCTTCCTTTGAGCACATGCCATCACCCGCCACTTGCTCTTTCGCTTCACCACTCAGTCATGTGATTGAGTACTACTCTATTTCTTAAAGGATCCATACTATGTAACACTCTATTCTCAACTATGGATAACGGCTGATCGAGTTATGAGTTATGGGTTATGGAAGTATCTGTGTTATACTGTGTTATACTTATATTTTAATAACTTTTTGCAGATACAGCATGCAAAAAAAAAAATAAATAAATAAAATTTAAAAAAAATCCAGTGTTCCTAAAATTCTTAATGATTTTAGATCTGTTGCTCTTACATGAACTGTAATGAAAAACTGTCAGTGAAAATATGGTGGTGTGCGGAGTCACATCTTCAATTAAGCATATCCATGAAACCACAAAACGCCAATCTGTGAGTATATCTTATCTTATATTTATTTATTATATATACAGTATATATTTTATTTTAATTTTAATTTTTTTATTTTAATTATTGACTCAAAAATCAATTTTGAAGAGAATTGTGCAGCTGTGTGTAAAAAGGGGCACCACCAATTACACTAAGGAAATTCCTTCCAAGTAGATAAAACCATGATGATCTTATTTTATCATGCTTTACTGAATCAATCTCATCTTTTTCCCTTGTCTCATGGTTCAGAAGTCTCTCTTTAAAGAACAGGAAATCAATTAGTAAAATGGTCAAGTAAGTTGCAAATCACAACTGAATCCAGTACCATATACCCAATACCAGACACTTACACTGGATAGCCAATAACAATAAAAGACAAATTGCACTCTTCACGCAGTGACTTTCAGATTTCCCCTCTGGACAGAGGTTGTTTTGTCCCAACCACTGCACTTCAGATTCTATTTTTTTAAATGTCTTTATGTATTCATTCATTCATTTATTTATTTTTAATTTATTCTACTTTATTTTATTTATTTTTTAACAGTTAACATTTTGATCAGCAGTGGAGTAATTTTTATCATTGTATCGTTTGTCCTTCGGTTGTGTGTCATTTGTGTTGACTTTGGTGTAAGATATTGTGTATGGGTGCCCATAAATTCTGATGAGTTCCGGTGAGTGGAATTTAGTAGGATGGTGTAATTAATCTCAACTTTGCTACAATTACATTTTAAACGGTGCCTTAACAGTCTTAGTCTGCCAGTATGTCGTCTAGACACGGTAAACCTTCAAAAAAAAGAACAACTTGCTTAAACTGACTTTGCTATCAACATTGCTACTTTAGCCGGTATTCTAGCAGAACTGCGGGCGGAGTTGCCAACTAAACCTGACTCACTACCTGTCAGATTTAAAAGCAAACTTGCTGCCATCGACTCCAAATTAGAAGGCGTGCAGACCACAGTCACTAACCATGAACAACACATCTCTGATCTGGAATCTGGGCTAAATCAACTGCAGTTCTTGGAATCACAGGTAACCAGCAAGAAGCAAGATGAATTAAAATATGATGGCAAGTCAATGTACATATACGACGATTAATGTACAGAGGTGATAGACCAACGAGCTGAGTACAAGGAAGTCATGCATCAGCTGTACACTCTCAAGCCTTCACTACTGTATCCAGTGTGGCTGTTCATCAAGGCTGACGACGGAGCGAAACGGTCTTTTCAGTGAAGGAAGCCCGGCAGATTTTGGCATCATATCAGAAGTCCGGACAACCGATGAAAAATGACTGATTCCAACCAAAGGCAATTGCTTACTCATGTTATGTTTTTTTTTTTTTTTTTTTTTTTTTTGGGCATGCTAATCTTTTATCTTCAACCAAATGAACACATTTGACATGTTACTTGTCTCTTCTCCATATATTTACATCCATTTGTTTGACTTTTATTTTGCTTTGTTTTTTGTTTTTTTGCCTATATTACAGTATAGTGTACTGTATAGTCCTAACTCACCACTACCTTTATGAGAAGTAAACTCACAGTAAATAATATTTGTTCCATATCTTGGAATGTCAAAGGCGCAAATCATCTACTAAAATAAGTAAGATCATATCTCACCTTCAAGATCTGAAAGGAGATGTATAGTGTTCCTGCAGGAAACACATTTATGCAGTGATGAGACTATGTGCTTTAAAAGGAGCAGGTTCAGTCATTTATATCACTCAAAGTTCAGTGCAAGAGCCAGGAGTGCTGCCATTTTGATTCAAAATAATATTCCATTTGAAGCAGAAGATGTCATTGCTGACTCAACTGGTCGGTTTCTTATTGAGTCAGGGACACTCTGCAACATCAAAGTCATCTTAACTACTGACAGACAGATATTAACAATTTTATGTTGATCTTTAGTTCTCTGCCTCTACGGCAAGAGAGACAGATTAATCTCAGTTATTTTGATCCTGAACTCTGCTATATCTAAATGAGAACAATCAACATACAATCAGTTATTTGGAGGAGAGCTTTACCAAGCATTTCATGAGATGTATGCACTTTTCCTACTCAGGATAATTAATAATAATAATTAATCAATTGCAAGACAAGCATTCTCTTCATGAGGCAAGTGTATGTCTGGCATTAAAAAAGGGAAAGGTGATCTAATGGATTCTGCAAATTACAGGCCCACAAAAAATTCTCACAAAAATGCTGACAAAAATATTGGCTACCAGATCAATTAAACACATAGCATCAATAATCCATTCAGTTCAAGCTGGCTTTATCCCGGAGAGGCCTTATTTTAAAGTGCATTGCTTGTTGAACATATTGTATTTGGACTGGGGTGAAAATACTCAAATAGCTGTTGACATTGGATGCCCAGAAAGATTTAGGCTTTGACAGGGAGATTGCTTTGATTCTGTTGTTATTTAATATAGCACCTTTAATACAGAACCTTTGGCAATTGGGATAAGAAGTCATCCTCATATCAAGGATATTCTGGCTGTTACATCAGAATGTCTTACCACACCATATCTTTACTACTTGTTATCTTTATGGGTATTCCTTATCTTTACATTTTTTAAAAATCATTCATTAATATTTCTGATATTTCTGAAACACAACAGATAGGAATAAAAGTGAGCTTATGTACAAAATTCAATTTTACGGCGCTGCTCAGTTATGGTTGATCAGAAATGTATCACATATTTAGGACTCAAAAAATCCAAAACTTCTGCTCAAATTAAATTTATTAAAATGTAGTGATAAATGAAAAAGTAGCACAAAGTACTGAGGAGAGAGAAGAGAATTCAGAATCAGTACAGTGATCTCATTGTTGAGCTGACTGTTGTGAAGAAGAGGAGGGCTGCAACCAGTATTTGATTGAGTGTATTCTAGCTGAATTTTGCTCATATTCAACTTAGGATGTCTCTATTAGCCAGTTTATTACTTTTTTAAATAAATACAATCTAATCTGTGTGTGACTGTTAAACTGTTAAACTCAGCACTGTGACCGACACACTCACTCACTTTACATATACAATGTATATATTGGTTTTTTTTAGACATGTACATACCTGCATTTTAAATTTTCTTAAAAAACTTGAATACACTCTAAATACCTGTACTTTGAGATTTTAGTTTTTTGTTTATCCTATCTTTATTTGTTTATCCTATTTTTTATACTCCGCACTTTTCTCCTTTCTTGGTCGGGAATACTGCATGTGCAATGTCTGTAAGAACAAGAATTTCCCTCCAGGGATAAATAAAGGAATTCTGATTCTGAGTGCCCACAGGACAATGATTCACCTCAACTGTATTGTTTCAACATAGTGTTACTGAGTGCTACCTGAACCAGCCAGATCCCATCTTTCGTGTCCTCCACCAATTCATAGAAGTGCATCTCTCCACTGAAGTGTGTGGTGCTGGCTCCTGCCTCTGTCTGCTCCTTCTCTTTCTTGATGGCTGAGTACAGCTCCCCCTGTGTCAACTCTCCTGTGTGGAAATAAAGAATAAAAGGGCTAAGGACTTATTTACCCAAACCCAATCTTAAATTAAACAAATACCGTTACATTTTCTACATACATTTCTTCTGCCTGCAGCAGTTGATTAAAACAGCCCAGAACAGCATTTGTAACCATCAGTGATATTGTGCGATGAGTTAGTAACAAATACCATCCACACTGTAGTTGTCTGCCTTTATCTTTTCTTTTTGTGTCACTAGAAATGCATGTATGTAAATTTAGAATTCAAGGATCCAACCTCTCCCTCTCACACTGTGTGATTCCCACCTGTTTTAAAAAGTCTGTTGTAGTCCCTGTCCCAAAGACAGCCCAGCCCAGTAACCCCAGCGACTATCGCCCCATAGCCCTCACATCTGTGGTGATGAAATGTTTGGAAAAGCTGGTCAAAACATTCATCACCTCCTCTCTGCCCCCCACTCTAGAACCCCTTCAGTTTGCATACCACCCAGACAGATCCACCGATGACGCCATAACCTTCCTGCTGCACAAGACACTTTCCCACGTAGACACTAGGCTGGGGAACCATGTGAGAGTGCTGTTTGTGGACTACAGCTCAGCATTCAATACCATAGTCTCCTCCAGGCTGGTTACTAAGCTGTGTGATCTTGGACTGAACTCCTCCCTGTGCAGGAGGATCCACAGCTTCCTTACTGGCAGACAACAGGTGGTACACGTGGGCCCCTACAGCTCATCCCCCCACACCCTCAACACTGGATCCCCCTAAGGCTGCGTGCTGAGTCACCTGCTGTACTCCCTGTACACACGACTGTGTGTCCACATCAGACAGCAACAACATAAAGTTTGCTGATGACACAGCCATCGTGGGGTTAATCTCCCACAACAAGGAGGAGGTCTACAGGAAGGAGGTCACCCACCTGGAGAGCTGGTGCCAGGAGAATAACCTCCTGCTGAACGTCAGCAAAACTAAGGAGCTGATTGTGGGCTACAGGAAGAAGCAGCAGGTCTGAGGTGGAAAGGGTGGACAGTTTTAAATACCTCAGTGTGACCATCACACGGGACCTGTCCTGGTCACTGCACGTAAACAGGACTGTTAAGAAGGCCAGGCAGTGTCTCTTCTTGTTAATTTCTACAGAAAAGCAACAGAAAGCATCCTGACTGTAAACATCACTAAGTGGCATGTTTCATGAGGGCCCAGTACAGGAAGGGTCTGCAGCAGTTGATTAAAACAGTCTGGAACAGCATTTGTAACCATCTACTGAGCATCAGTGATATTGTGAGATGAGTGTCTATGGAATTGTCTTCCAGTTGTTTTTTGTAACAACTTACCATTATGCATCCTGTGATTAATAGAAACCAGTCCATTTTATTGTTGCTTTTAGTTTTGGTTGTCTATATATACATGCTAGTTATTGACTCATATATGGGGAAAAATGTATTTTCTTTTTCTAGGAACATTTTTCTATGCAATTCGACATCTGTGGTTGTCATTCTTGCCTTAGGCTATGGGTAGACAGTATGTAATAAAATCTTTTTAACACTGTTCACCAACTTTATGACATATCAGTGGTATATGTCAAATACACAAAATGTTCAAGAAATTCAACTGAGAAAGAGTTTATAGATACAAGGTGGTTTGATACCAAAGATACAGAAGGTACAGCAATAATGACTGTTTTACTCTGAGTACTTGTGTCAATAACAGTGTTAGTCCACTCAATAACAGAAAATTGACCTGTTTTAATGTTCAATCATGTGATAACCTTTCTTTATGCAGTATTTACCTATCTTATCTGTTTTAAAGGGCTAATAACAAGGGCGCTACACATTTTCCATTTCAAAAATCTATACTTTTCCAGATTCAAATTTCCAAATTTCTTGGTAGATTTTTACAACAGCTATTTGATCCCACACACCCGGGCAACGAACTGTTTGTACCACTTACATCAGGAAAGTGGTACAGGAACATTAAAACCAGCACCAACAGACTCAGGGACAGCTTCTTCCCCAGAGCTGTAACACAATAACCGCCCTGCAGTGAAACACTCACATCTCACCCCCCTACAGGACTTCACACGTCCCACCCCAGCCACATACACACACAATCAAACACTCACAGCACACCATAGACTGGCACTAAGTGCACTTTATTCACTTCACTTTACTTTGTGTTGTATATTTTTGATATTTTTCTTACTGGTATTTCTTGCTGCTATTTATATGTGTACATATGAGCCGAGAATCTTTACAAAATTTCGTCATGCTTGCATAATGACAATAAAGATTCTTGATTGATTCTCGTTTAAATCGTAAATTATTTTGAAATCCCAGTGTTAACATGCTTGTTTGTTTGTTTTGACTGGCTTTTATCCTGTGACATAATTGCTAGATGACTGCGACTACAATGACAAGCTCAATGCATAGCATTTCATTTAAGCTGAAAAATTAAACAGTCCTAATGCAATGTTATTCAGTTTCCATCATGTAAATTTGGACACAGAGATCTTTCCCCATAGGATTTCTAAGTGCTATTATTGTTGACACCGCTGTCACAAAGACAACTGGATTGCCTTCTGTGCTGCTCAGAGCAGCAACTACCAAGAACACAGGACAAAAGCACGAGTTTATTTATTCATTTAATCTACAATGTAAACATGACAGCAGATAGAAATTAGGCTGAATTTAGCTGGTAAATAAGCATAGATAATACACCATTGGTATTGGTGGAACTCCTATACCAGTCAACTTCTCAACTGGAACTTCTTTTTATGGAAAATAATGGATAAAAAATAAATAAATAAACTCACTTTCACCCAGGGATGGGTATTGTCAAGATTTTGATGGTTTCACCTCTCTCACTGATACTGCTTTTTCATCTGATACTTTAACAGTACTCACAGTTTGGTGTTTTTTTAAGAAACAAAGACTAAAGAAAAAGAATAAAAACAGAATTAACATTGCTTCATTTTTTTTATATGTACTACATATATAAGTTAACACTCTTGATCAGCAGAAACAGTATTGTTTTGAACACATCACTATTAGACATAAAAGTCACCCAACTAATGGGTCATTAACCCATGTTTGCAAGACAACGGAATCCCTTTATGCTTTCCTTCAGGTAGCAACTACCAGGACACAGCTGATGATGCTCCATTAAGTTTATTTATTCAATTTGTCTAGAACGGAAACATGACATCAGAAGTAATAATCCGAAGGTTGATGGTTCAGAAAGAAATAACATGTGGCAGGGTGGCTTTGGGTAATGATGAATTGACCTGAAAAGATAGTAAAATGTGATCAGAGATGGGGAGCTCATCTGCAGTATTATCAACAGGAGTGACACAAGAACAGCAGACCCGGTCCAGAATATGACCTTTTGAGTGAGTAGGAAAATTGATATATTCATGCAGTCCGAAACTATTCAGCCACAATGTGAAATCCTTTGTGAGAGTATTGTTGATACTGTCCATGTGTGTATTAAAATCTCCCAGCAATATAATGTTAGGGGCAAGTGAGAATAGATGTGTAACAGCGTCCGCAAATTCATTTATAAATTCATTATGGGGCCTTGGTGGACAAGTGTGAGATTTTCCACTTCTTGCAGTAAAAACTTATGAGACCACCCTCTCTATCAGATGCACAAAATTCACATATGAAAACAAACAAAGGAGGAATGGATTCATTCAGCTGATAAAAATCATTAGGTTGTTGCCATGTTTCAGTCAAACACACACACAAAAATCAAGCTTACGGTCAGTTATATTATCCTGGAGAAGAGGACCCTTGCAGATGCGGAAGAGGCCGGATGTTGAACAGTCCGAAGCTGATACTGTTGTGTTTGTGTTTGACATGGACGTTAGCCATCCTGGCTAGCTAAGACACTGTGGGTATGGTGCTTCCTCACCCTCTAGCCATTTATACAACCCATTCCAAGAGGAAAGACTGGCTTTGAAAAATTATATTACGGATTTGCCGGTGTCAATTGTCTATCCTGCTCTCCTTCGGGGCTGGATTCTTCTTTGTAGCCAAAAAAGACAAGACTTTAAGACCTTGCACTGACTACTAGGGACTTAATAACATCACAGTTAAAAACAAGTACCCTCTCCCCATCATTAACTCCGTTGTTGAACCCCTTCTTTTTCATGAAACTCGATCTCAAAACACCTACAGTCTTATCCACCTTAAGGAGGACAAGTGGAAGACTGTCAGCTTTTGCTAAGTTAAAGAAACTGTACACCTCTGCTTCTGGGGTTTGTGCCGTTCTGTTGCAACGGCCTGAGACAGATCAGAAACTGCATCTTTGTGCATTCTTTTCCCGGTGGTTGTCTCCTGCTGAGCAGAACCATGATGTGGGGAATTGAGAGCTGTTGGCTGTAGAGGAGTGGCAGCATTGGCTGCATGGAGCAGAAACTCCTTTCTTGGTCTGTACAAGAACCACAAGAACCTCTCTTACATTCAGATGGCTAAGAGGCTGAATTACAGGTAGGTTAGGTGGCAAGTTTTTCAGCAGATTCAACTTTGCCCTCACCTACCATCCTTGATCCAGAAACATCAAGCCTGATGCTTTTTCTCGTCAGCATTCCTGTGAAGAGAAGGAAGCCAGTGACATTGCACTTGCAGTTTTCCCAACCAAGAAAGAAAGTATAAACAACAAGGTAAGTATAAACCTAAAAAATACAGGTATTTTACATGTGTAGTAAAAATTTAAAAATACAGGTATATGTGTAGCATATATACATTGTATACATAAAAGTATGTGTGTCCGTCACAGTGCAGAGTTTAACAGCTTGATGGCAACAGGCAGGAATGATTTCCTGTGTTGCATCGTGGGAGTAAGAGTCTGAAATCGTGGGAGTAACAGTTAGGGTTGGGGGGGTTACGGTTAGGCGAGGATGAATGTGTTCTCGTTACAGAACACCTTCAACATCTACAGAGCAGACTATCAGCTTTCACATACGGTATAAGGGAAATAGAGTAGTAGCAATTGGTTTTTAAGCTTAACAGTGTCAGTTATTATTGTAATCTATACGAGCAGCATGTTTGTTGAAACGCAGGGCAGGGAGTCTAGGAAGCGGAAATAAAACAAGTAACAATATGATAGGCATCTAATACTTAAATATCTGTGTATTAAATGTATACATTCACATACATATCTACATATAGCCTTGGAAACAGCTGTAGGACCAGATATTTCTTAGATGAGGGTCATGTCTCTGCACTGGTATCGTTAGATCTCCGTGCTGTATTTGATACTGTTGACCATTATATTTTATTAGACAGATTGGAACACTTAATTAGCAGTAAAGGGACTGCCTTAAGCTGGTTTCAGTGTTATTTACTCCACCTAACACTCCATACACTTTCACTGTTACACAGATGACACACAATTACAATTTATCAGTGACGCCAGATGAAGCCAATCAGCTAACCAATCTTCAGGCAAGCCTTAAAGACATAAAAACCTGAATGCAATTTTTATACTTCTAAATTCAGACAAAACTGAAGTTATTGTGCTTGGCCCTAAACATCTTAGAAACACCATCTTAGATCAAAGAGCTCACAGTACCTAATTATCCGACTAGAACTCTATGCTCCCAGGATGCAAGGTTGTGGTTCCTAGAGTCAGCAAAAGTAGAACAGGAACCAGCTCCCTTACTATAGAATCATCTTCAGGTTTTGGTCTGGGAGGCAGCACCCTCTTTACATTCAAGAGTAGACTTAAAAACTTCCTTTTTGATAAAGCCTATAGTTAGGGCTGGCTTAGTCTGGCCCCAGTTATGCTGCTATAGGCTTAGACTGCTACTACAACTATTATCGTTATTATTGTTAATACTGTTATTGTCTTTCCAATACTCTGTTGTTATCGCTGCTGTTAAGCATCTCTTGTCTAACCCCCCCCCCCCCTCTCTCACACACAACCCAACCGGTCAAGGCAGATGGGCACCCACATTAAGCTGGGGTCTGCTCCAAGGTTTCTGCCTTCTAAACGAAAGTTTTTCCTTGCCACTTTTGCCAAGTGCTTGCTCATGGGTGTTTTGTTGGGTGTCTCTAAAAATAAGATTAAAGAGTTTGGCCTAGACCTGTTGTTATTGGAAAGTGTCATGAAACAACTGTGATTTGGCGCTATATAAATAAATTGAACTGAATTGATATACGTGTATGTGTGCACGTATGTGTAAATATATATGTAAAAATATACATGCATACACACATAGAACACTTAAGTGTTGGCAAAATAACAGGGCTTACACCTGCAAAACAATCCAACAAATGAGAAAACAACATTCTTGGGAGCAAAATGCAGAATGACACTGAAAGGCCTCCAGTGATGAGGTCTGGTAGTGAGGGCTTGCCTTTTCCACAGCTTTTAGGACCCTCTTGTTGGTCAATACTTTTTATAATCTGTAGAAGGCTGGTGTTCCTGTAAAACAAAATAAAAAACAAACGAACAAATAAACAAAAAAAAAAAACCAAAACACATCATCATCAAACTGTTGACATATAGCTGACATATGTATAGGAACCCTTTTTTCAATTTATGTTTTTTTTTTTTGAAGTACAACTTGGGTTTACATACCTGCATCAACCTTTTGCTTTTGTCCCTTGAAGTGCGTTGTGGATGCAAACACCAAAGGAAAAGAGTGTCTTCATGTGCACGGAGATCTCAGACATGGTTGAGGATCGAGGTCCATACACACATACAGAAACAGCGTGTATGTGTATTGAAAATCTCAAAGTAACACTCCAAAAATCACATGCTTTAAGTGTATTGGAAATTAACAGGTCCAAAACAAACAAAAACAACAAAACATTTACCATATTTTATGATGAAGTTAACAAAACACTGACTGTTTCACATCAGTTTATTGTTTATTTTTCCAGTATTGCTTCTGGAGTGTGTATTTCATTCCACATTCTATATAAAATATAGCCAAATGATATGTAGCTGTATTGTCTTTACGTAGTTATTTTTTACTTTATATAGTGAAGGCTTTACCCATGACCTTTTCCAAAGAAAGAGGTGCCATTGACATACACTGCATCTGAAAGTTGGAGGTTCCCCAGTAGGGGTGCTTCCAAGATGAGGCCGACTATTCTATTTTCGGGAGAACTGACAATGTTGGCACTGCTATTCTACACAGAGGAATGTACCTAACTTTCTTGTCTGTACATCTGAAACATGGTGACACACAGGCCACACCTTAAACAGCTCCAGAAGGCAGTGTTCATACACTACATAGGTTGGTGTCTTATTGACAGGGTAGGAAGATTCCACTCTGTTTGAAACGTAATGACATACTGCTAGAGCAAAAACGGTGGAATGAAATCCAATGGATTAATACAATGCTTAGGCTAAATCTCGAGTAACTCACATCACATCTGTTGACTCTGTCACAGCTGTGTTGACAGGATTACATGTGTAATCCTGTGGTTCTGGGTTCTGTCCATAGACGCACTGCCCTTTAATGGGTTCTCCTCATCATCCTCCAGCTCCAAGTGAGGTGTCTTGGTGGTGTCTTTGCTGGTGTTGATGACATGAGTGGTTGCAAAAATGTGTGTGTGTGTGGGATGGGGAGTGGGGGGCTGCCAACACCAACAGTTTTCTGTGTACCTGTTAGACATAAAAAGAGACAATCCAAATACTGTTACCCACAAATGGCGAGCATTAACAACTTACAAATAGTAACAATAGTAACATAATGAATAGCATTTCTTAATAAACTGCAGGTCAACAAACCTATACTTTTGAAGCAAAGTTGGAGAGTTTTGACAGACAATTGTGTGCCAACTGTGCATGTCTCAGGTAGGTCTGTCTCGCAGGCCACATGATGTACTACAGCCAGTGTGTTGTGCTTGCCTAGACACAAAGAAGAGCAATTTTTTAATGCCTTTTTTGTATCACATAAGCATTTAAACAATGCATATCTAGATGCAGAGCTCCCTGAATTACTAGGGAATTAACCTTACAGTGCAAACAAGCCTATGCAATGGACTACAAACAAATATCACATAACAATTTTGAGACAGTCTGCTAGTTATCCAAGCTATTCCACTACATTTTTACGATATCTACACTTCCATTACTGGCCCAATGCGAGCTTTACACAATAAGCACAGTCAGTTACATCTGTTAAGATGACCGTGGGCTTGACAAGCAAACAATACGGTGACAAGGCAAGAGAAACAGTGTTGACAACATCAATCACACAGCAGCTTGAAAGGCTGTTGATACTTGATCTTTCCAGTCTACAAACTTGCATGTTCATTTTAACAGGCAGCACAGAAAGTGTGTGCATACATTGTGATAGCCATCTGATAAACGCCCAAATTCACGTAAAGTACATTTCGTCCTAGCACAGCATGCTAACATTATTAACTCATGATAACCTGAATAAAACCAGTCGGCTGTAACTTCAAATGCAGGTCTACTCACGATTCACGTAAGAGAGGGGCGGGGAATTGTGAATTTCGATAAAGTCAGCTGCATTGACTTTGGAGACATCTAACATACAACCATGTTCTCATTTTAATTTCACATTATTTAATAGTGTTGATAAGAGGAAATTGAATTAAACTTCAACTAACAAACATACATGGCCTCATGAGTGTTTGTCAGTGGCTAATAATAGAGATAACTTTACATGTGATATTAACTTCAACTGTTAGCGTAATTGTTTTCTTCATATACTTACATGGCCTTCGTCTGCACTTTCAAACGAAGTTTGTGAGCCAGTCCTGCAATGAACTGACTGGGGTTAGAGAAGCAGTCGGATGCAATGTGGTTAGCACACACAAATAGGCTTTTAAGGACTGTTGCTGGGATGTTTTCATCAAAAATAAAATTAATCCACAGATTTCGTTGGTCCTCTGAGGCTGGAAGGTGAAAAGTGAACTGTGCTGGTTGATGCAACCAACAACAGGGCAGTTTCCATGCTTGGCTCTAACTTTAGACATGACGCTTTCGAGTCCAGCGCTTGCGAGAAACAAAAAATGACGAATCCGCGCAAAGTAAGACCTGAAGCTGTGGGTGGAGAGACATATGTGTATAAACACTGAAAAAGTGAGTTTTTCAAAATATGTCCCTTTTAAGTTTAGGCTTAACTGTGACAGTACACATTTAAATTACACGTTGTCATAATTTACACAAAAGAACCATGTTTTCTAGTCAAATATTGGTTAATACAGTGACATATGTATGCCGCCACTTCCATTTTACAAAGCCTTCATTCAGTGCACCATGCAGCTTTATGTTTTATTACAAATGCAAAGTCACTTACTCACAACAGCATTCAGACAGACAACAGCACTGGTATACTTTTATCTATAAAGCCATACTGAGAAGTCTCCCAACAAACATCTGCTGTTACAAACTACGCTCCCCCAAGTGGTTTTTAATTTACCACAGATTTTGACACATCTGGGGGAAACAGTATTTTTATACTATGCACCTTGGTCATGGAATAACCTGCAAACATATCTAAAACTAAATACATTTAGTATCAATTAATAAATTTAAGGGTATTAATTTGAAATGTAGCAAAGGAGGCAGGTTATTTTTCTTGAGTGCCACTCATTACGGTTTACTGTTTTGTTTGATGAATTTTGGTATGTAATTTGTTGTTTGTTGATTTTAACATGTTTGTGGCTGCTACCTTGGCCAGACCTTGCTTGTAAAAGAGATTTTAATCTCAATGGGACTTCCTGGTAAAATAAAGGCAGAAAAGAGCAGTCTTTTCTTAAGTCAACACCACCAGTTACCTGTTACATTGAAGATGTTATTGAAGAATGTAATCAATGATTTCATATGGCTCTTGTAAAGTACACAGTATATTTTGAAACTTAATGATTAAGCTTGTAGATTAACTTCTGCTCAGTTTGAATTGTTTATAAGTATTTTTTTAATTTTAGACTAGTCAACTAATTTAAGTTTAAACAACCCTTTTAAATGTCACGGAAAATACTACAGCCTTTATGAATTTCAATTTATTACCAAACTTGAGGAGCCATCTCTATACCTGCCTAGATTTTAATGGTTAGTTTGATAAGATCCATATTTATTTATTAACTAATTTGAGCTGGATGTTCAATTCCAGATTTATGTATTACGTATTTTATTACCTTGAGTTTGATATGCACTGATCCACATTTATTTATTTACGTATTTATTTAGGGCTCAGTTCATTAAAGAGGAAGACTGCTCATTTCCAACAGTTTTGAATTGTTTTTGCAGGGGTGGAGGGTGATATCAGTCAATTAAACATCTATCTATAAATTCTGACTGGAAGAGGAATGGAAGAGCTGCGGGTAGGTGAAGTGTCCCCTGAGACATACTGCACTCATTCTCACAAGAGGCATAGCAGCTTCACTAATTTTAAATCCTGCAACATGCTGACATGTTTGGTGAGAATTTAAAGTAAATTAATCCATCTATGGAAACACCCAGAAGGTCACAAAAGGACACAGTCCAGGTTTATACAGTGAAACTGTAAATGCAGCCATCCTTTTGTTAAATCATGATCACCATCAGAGCTGTTTAAAAACCTTTATTTCAAAAGCTAAAAGTACAATTCTGCTTTCTCTGAAGACTGTCCTCTGTCCTTTCAAGTTTGAAACTACAGCTTTTGGTTTTGCTGCTTTAATGTCACATAATGTATGTTGCAGTGGCATTACTGTGTGCACGAAAAGATTTAAGTACAGGAAGCAGCCTCACTAAAGGTTAAATTGTTAAATTAAGATCAATACAACTGACATAATTTAAAAGGTAATAGAGCCTACAGAAAACATTAGCAGTGTAGTGAATGTCTGTGCAGGTCTGGGTCTCTGAATAGGAGAAATTATCCAATTCAGGTGGCTGGTGGGTGGACCATTATATGTGTGGATTTTGGATTAACTCAGAACCGATCCAATGATTAATAATTACAAATATGTAAATACACTAGCCACTTTAAATAAAGTAAAATCAAGTTATCAGTATTGGTAATTCTGGCCCTTCACTCACATCAAACTGAATCCAGATTAGGTAGTTTTGCCCAGCCCTTAAAGATTAAATGACCAAATGGAAAAAAGGGTTGCACAGTGCCTTAATACGGTCACGGAGCAAATAGTCAGCATTAGTTACATGACTGGCAGCTGAATCACGAAAAAATACAACACAAATGCTTTACACTTTTTTGCTGAGCTAACGTTGTATTTTAGGATTATTATGTATATCATCAGAGTTGAATTTCATAGGCTTGGTTTAAAGGCGAAACTATGACTCATCATTTTGCGATGACGTGCAAATTAAATTGAGCGCAATTTCAGAAAATGCAAGTAACGGATAACATCCCCCAAGCACTCCCGACCTTTACCTGATTTCTCTACCAATGCGCTGACGTCCTTCTTTTCGGCCAGCCCCGAGTATCCCAGCCCTCGACACTCCAGGATGGTCTTCAACTTCTTATAACTGAGAGTAACTGGATCCACAAGCTGAGTAGCAAACATTCCAGTCTCATACCAAACTACTGCCTCAAAAATCCGCGCTAGCAGAAACAACACGACGAAATACAAGAGTAAGAAGAACAGTTTCCACCACATCTTAACAATAGCGCTGCTGGTGCAAGATATTTTGTCAGAAGCTTTCTGTGAAAATTGGGCAGGCTACATAAGTTTCCCGTCACTTTCTATAAATTCACAACAACTATTATCGTCATGTATAATATTTGTCGGGTTGTCAGACCTGCATCGTTTGACCGAGTATGGCTGACAAGATATTCCCTAGCTTTCAATTCTTTCACCCGCAGTTCAATTACAGGAATCTGCTAGCTAATTAGCTTAGCATCGCAGGTAGGCCTTGGTGGTGTATCAACCATGCAAACAGGCCTCGTTAAACTCAAATGACAACAATAGGCGCTGCAGTTTCCCGATGAAAGTCCGCAGCAAGAAATCCCAACTGCTGATATGGTCCTAGAACATTACAAGATGAAAATAATGACGAAAGTGGTTTTGCTGCGATCAGCTGGTGTACATAGTGAGTTTACGTCACATCCGGCTCCACCTTATACGTGTAACAAAATAAAAGTCTTGTTCATGCACCGTTGGATTGTAGCCCTAGGGAAAAAATACTGTAATATATATCGGTATGAAACCTGATAAGTGTATTATTTATCTACACACACATATATCTTGCAGTGGGTAATGGGAACAGTTACAGTTGAGAAGAACATTGGGGTCTCTCCCCTCTCCCCTCTCCCCTCCCCATCAAGGACATCATTCGCAAAGCCATCAGCACTGTTCTACTGTCTGGCAAAAGGTACCAAAGCATTTTGGTTGTCTTGTTTTACTGTTCAATGTACTACAGTAAAAAAGCTGAAATGACAATAAAAAAAAACAAAAACAACAACAAAAAAAATAAAA
This sequence comes from Scatophagus argus, assembly GCF_020382885.2. Classification (NCBI taxonomy): domain Eukaryota; kingdom Metazoa; phylum Chordata; class Actinopteri; family Scatophagidae; genus Scatophagus; species Scatophagus argus. The sequence continues at coordinate 23,730,112 of NC_058504.1, read as the reverse complement.
CACTTAACCAGTGGTGCTAATATGAATCTAACAACACTTTGCAGTTTTTACACAGAGATAAGCCACACTTTTCAAATGTGTACTGTAACAGATGTGGTTAAGGGAGAAACATGTAATGACTCAGATGACTGTTTATCCAGTTTTATTTCATGTCTGCTGAAGACAACAAAAGACAAAAGCTGCCTTCTAGCCACCCTCTCTGTAATTCTGCTCCTAAACATACAAAATAAACAGTTTCATCACAAAATGGCTAATGGTCACATAGTCGCATAACATAAAACAGTGTACCAGGAGGCAAATCGTACTGAAAAGGGCATCTTAAAACATCCATAAAACTTGTTCCAGTGATCATAACAGCACAAAAATGGCAAGGCAACATCACAGCATGACCAGTAATCAATATATCCCAAAGGTACACGCTAAATTGCAAGATAACGTGGCAGCATTTCCTCATGCAACCCCCAGCAATGCAACAGAGCACTGTGAGGGAGAGACAAATGGAGCTGCAGAGACAGAGAGGTATGAGTGGGCAAATGTGCCAAAAAGGGTAAATTATAACATTAAATATAAGATGAATTTAGATAAAATTCACTCTAAAATTTAACAAAACAGTTAAATTATATAAATTACAAAGACAAGTATTAAGTATTAGTAAAATTTTTAACTCTGTTGCACCCACCCCCACTGAATTTTATCAAAATGAAGCACTGGCTAGACAGTACAAAGCACGAATAATTCCACAACTAAACAACAGTCAAGGGGTCAGCAACAAAAACCGACAGTTGTCCCCAGTGGTAACTGAACAGTCAAGAGGGCCAGAGGACATACTCAGGTCGTCAGGTAGGTCCACTTCTGATATACAAGGCATGGACAATTGTACAATCCATTCAGTGGTTCTTCCTTCAGAGTCCACAGGTTCAGTGTTGTCCAAGGGGCCACGCCATTCTCTCAGACAGTCGAGTTACAGTCACTCCCAGAGCCAGTGCTGCCACCACACACACAGTCTCCTGCCTCATCACTCCCTGCTGACATGGAGGAGGCCAGATCAGACATCTCACGTGAGTTGTTTACCAGACTGAACTTGACCAGCAAGTTTCTGTGGATCACTCTTTTCCGTGAAGTGACTGTGTCTTGGACAGAAAGTATTCACACCGCTTTGCTTTTTGCACATTTTGTTATGATACAGTCACATTCCAAAATGGACTAAATTAATTTTTTTCATCAAAAATCTACACAAAATACCCCATAATGACAAAATGAAACAAGTTTGCTTGATTTTTTTTTTGCAAATTTATTAAAAATAAAAAAACTAAAATATAACATGTACATAAGTATTCACACCCTGTGATCAATACTTTGTTGAAGCCCATTTGGCAACAATTACAGCCTCAAATCTTTTTGAGTATGATCCTATAAGCTTGGCATACTTAATTTTGGGCAGCTTCTAACACTCTTCAATGCAGAATCTCCACCTCCACACTTCACAGTAGGAATGGTATTGGCCAAGTGATGAGCAGTGCCTGGTTTCCTCCAGACATGATGCTTGCCATTCATGCCAAAGAGTTCAATCTTTGTTTCATCAGACCAGAGAATTTTGTTTCTCGTGGTCTGAGAGTCCTTCAGGTGCCTTCAGGCAAACTCCAGGTGGGTTTGCATAAGCATTTTACTGCGGAGTGGCTTCTGTCTGGCCACTCTACCATACAAGCCTGATGGGTGGATTGCTGCAGAAATGGTTGTCCTTCTTGAAGGGTCTCCTCTTGCCACAGAGCAACACTGTAGCTCTGTCAGAGTGACCATTGGGTTGTTGGTCACCTCCCTGACTAAGGCCCTTCTACCCTGATCACTCAGTTTAGTTGGGCGGCCAGCTCTAGGAAGAGTCCTGGTGATTCCAAACTTCTTCCGCTTATGCATTATGGAGGCCACTGTGCTCTTTGGGACCTTTAATGCGGCAGAAATCTTTCTGTACATTTCTCCAGATCTGTGCCTCAACACAATCCTGTCCAGAGGTCTACAGACAATTCCACTGACTTCATGGCTTGGTTTGTGCTCTAACATGCACTATCAACTGTGAGGGCTTATATAGACAGGTGTGTGCCTTTCCAAATCATGCCCAATCAGCTGAATTTACCACAGGTGGACTCAAGTTGTAGAAACCTCTGAAGGATGATCAATGGAAACAGAATGCACCTGAGCTCACCTTTGAGTATCATGGCAAAGGGTGTGAATACTTATGTACATGTTACATTTTTTGTTTTTCATTTTTAATAAATTTGCAAAAAATTCAAGCAAACTTGTTTCACTTTGTCATTATGAGGTATTTTGCTTAGAATTTTGAGGGAGAAATTTAATTTAATCCACTCTGGTTGTAACATAAAATGTGGAAAAAGCAAAGCAGTGTGAATACTTTACGGATGCACTGTATATCTCTGCATTCATGTCCACCACAGTGTAACTGTTGAGTGCCGATGGTCAGGAAGCTTCTTTTTACCCCTTTCCCTCTTGCTGGCAAGAAGTACTCTATCACCAATCTCAATCCTGGATCCTTTCACTTTTTTGTTGCACAGCTGAGCATGCCTTCTCTGTTCCTTCACAGCATGATCCTGGGCAATCACAGCTGCCTTCTTCAGATCATCTGTTAGACAGGCCATGTACCTATCATAACTCATGACAGCAGAGTCATGAAGGACAGTATGGAAGAGAACCTCCACAGGTAAGTTGGGAACATGAAGTAAAACGGGGATGGGATGGTAGCCTGTTGTCTCATGGGTCATACAGTTCATGGGTGAAGTCTGCAGGTGTCGCGACCAAGGCTTCTCTTCAAAGGGCAATGCCTGGATCATGCCACCCAAGGTCTGATTGAATCTCCCCAAACTCACTTATCAGTCAGCTTTCCAAGTTAGTACCTTGGTCACTATGGATCTTCTCAGGAAACCCAAAGACACATCTGTGTCAAAACGTTCAGCTCAATTACGGTAGGATATTTTTGCTATCATTCAGATTTTCGATAACTCCCAAAGAGCTCTCCCTATGTGATTGGCTGTCTGGTCTTTACATAGAAATGCCTGAGCCTTCCTAATGAAGTGCTCTGTTATGACCAGGACATTGACAGATTTATTTTTGGAGTCCTCGGCTGACCAAAAGTCAACACAGATGATCCCTAGCAGTTCGGCATATGTTATGCTCTCCAAGGGAGCCCTGCTCTGTTTCACTGTCGACGCACCGCTGAAATTGACGAACACAGTCTCTCACATCTCTGTCAAGATTTGGCCAGATAAACCTGTCTTCTCTTGGGGACTCTGAACTGAACCTGAACTTTTGTTCTTTCAGTCACTGCCCATAGGGTGGGTACTCTGAACACCTGTTTGGTGCATATACGCAAATAACAGTGAGGACCCATTCCCTGACAAGGTGCAGAGAAGCAACCCTTTTGTTCACCTGTGTTTGAGAAATTCTGATTTACTTTCCAACTTTCCCAGGCCTTTAATGAATTGTTTAAATGCAAATTAAAGTAGTCAATTTATAACAACTTTTTAAAATGTCTATTGATTGATAATTTAAAATAAAAAAACAGCACCACACTAAATAAGCTATTGTTGGTCTCTGATAAACTCTAATAGTTTTTTAATGTTTGCACTGTTTCCAGCTGAGTTTATGTCAAAAAGGATGACCAAATTATCTCTTCCTAGAAACAGGGTGAGGACATTGAACATCTGGGGGGAGCTCAGAGTACAGCTGCTGCCACGTCAAAAGGTGCTGGCTGTGGTGCTTTGGGCATCTGATTTGGATCGCTCCAGGATGACTCCCTTTTTTTCCAGGTTATGTCATCTAGGAGTAGACCCCATCTGCCCCAGGAATGTTGTCCAGGAGGAGTTAGAAAATGTTGGGAAGGGGCATATGGAATACTCTACTTAGCCTGATGCTGTTACGACCTGACCTCACTGCAAAGGATGGATGGATGGACAAATTAACAAATTATCACAGTTTTATTCGTGTATCAGCACCAAACTAGGTACACTACATTGAGGGACAGAGATCCAATTTTTTATTATAAATGAGAAAGACAAGAAACATTGTGCCCATCAACCAAAAACTTTGCAAAGGGCAGGGCTTAGCAAGAAAAAGGACATTTGTCATCATAAATATGGGTACATATCTTCAGACCATGTTGGGCCAGAGTTCCACCAAAGCATTTTGGGTCTGACTTATAACAGGGCCACAAATAAAAATATGTTCCTGAAAATACCGTGGACAGAATTTCACCACATTTGGTATGCATATTCTAGGGGTAAGTATTAACCAAAATCTGAAGTGCCCTACTGATTGATGCAATTGGCAGCTGCCTCACATATTTGCACGTCAGTCAAGATGCTTATGGTGAAACTAGGGGCCTGAGTGTTTATTTGACAACCATCGAATGAACATCCCACAACATTTTTCGATACTTTTACTTTACTTTCACTTTCATTTGTTTGGGTGCACCAAGATTTCCCAAGTTGAAAAATTAAAAAATTAGAAAGTGGCTGTGCTCTGCTGAAAGATAGCTATATTATCTTATCTTTAGTTATAAAGATAATCTTTATAGCTAAGACACATCATGATCTTAACTGCCACACTTTATGCTAAAGCTTCTGGTCTTTGGATAGGTGTTCCTTTTTTCCAATGTTCAGCTATAGGTCCTGGTGCTGTTACAGAGAGAAAAGGTCTTCAGTCTGCCATGACTAGTGCAGGTTGGGATACTTCAAGCAGAATCTGTTGAATGTATCATATATGGCCTGTCTGGAAATAAAACAGACACACTTTCAATTCTGAAACAACAGCAACACAACAAGAAATAGCATGGCAAAGAAAAGGTAATGTAAAAACATATTGTTGTTTATGAAACACAGTCTGGGATTTGAACATTTCAGGTAAGTCAAATGTATCCCTGTGGCCAGAGTGGGCGATGTCCTTATCAAATTTAAAACTGCAGGCTGATATTTTGAGTCAATGTCTACATTTGGAAAGACAATGTCAGAATCCCTAGTTTTCTCTGGTCCCATGCTGAATCTGATCAGTGAAGACCTGTTTAGTTCTATGTCATCATTCAAACTCTAACTGTTGAGATGGGGTCCAGGAAATGATGTCAGCTTTGTAGATAATTGACTTTCTTTGGAAGACCTGGTCTGATTAAGAGCAATAGCATTCATCCCACTCTTTCAAAAGCCTAATACTTAGTCTTTCACACCGAACCTGTAAAACAGTGCAGCCAGTTTTATTTGTTATAATGTACCATGTTCCTGGTCCACACTCTTTTATCTGTATCTGAGTCTTTCACAAGTTCAGTCCTTAAAAAAGAGAATAATTATTGTGGTTGGTTTTAATATTCATGTGGACACTGATAATGATAATTTCAGTGTCTACATAAGCCCATTGTTTTAACCTCTCCTTTAAAAGCCTACTCTTGATCCAGAGACATTCTACCATTCTACCTAACAATAATTTTTAGAAAATTTCCAGTCAAGTTTTAGAATGCATCATTGTGCACAGGCTGCATTGTTCAATGTTACAAATGACTTTCTGCTTAAAGAAGTCTTCCCCTTAGTTAGTTCCTCTACTTGATATGATCAATATGTTTCTATTAACAGACAATGTACTTCAGTCCTTTAAAGCAGCTGTGATCAAACAAACATCTCCTGCTTTGCAGCAGGTGGTGAAGGCTGTGCATCACAGGGCCTACACTTCAGGTGATTTAGGATACACAGAGGACATGCTGTCTACGTTGTGCTCGAAGCATGATCAAAGACTTCTGGGAGGCACATCAGGAGCCTTCAGACCAAGACCAGCAGATTTAGGAACAGCTTTTTCACCACAGTTGTCTCTCCATTGAACTCTGTCCCTTACACGACTACACACTTCTCATTGCCCCTCACATCTTTTTCCAAACTGGGAATGATTGTAATACATTGTCCCACCTGCACTACTGGAATGTTTACATGCACCTACAGTAAATGCAGTGGCTGACACATGTAGCTTACTGCAACTTATCTTGCACTATCCTACGATCCATTTAGAGTTTGCTGTACATACCACTAGTCTATTATTGGGTGTGAATGCTGCAAGCACCACATGTTCTTCTATGCACAGAATTCTATATCATTATTATTATTGTTGTTATTATTATTATTATTATTATTATTATTATTGTTAACATTATTATTCCACCCAATATTTTTGGACCCTAACTAGTTCCACATTTTTCAGCGTATTAAAACCATTCAAACATCAAAACGTTCAGCTCAATTAGGACATTATTGCTATCATTCAGATTTTTCAAATTTTTCAAAATATTTAACTTTTTTGGCAAAAATGTATCCATTTAAATGAGAAACATATTCAAACCCACTAACTTTCAAACTCTTCTCACTCTGTCATAGACTTTAAAACATTCACAAGACTTGAGACTTTCACAAATTAGCTCTTTCGTATCATTCACAGTTCTTACACAGCTGGTGTTTAAGTTTCATTAAATTCTCAGATTTTACCATTGGTGTGTATTGCGCAGAATGTTCACAGCTAGAGTGGGTGACATCATTGCTAGAGTGGAGAGAGGCTGAGAAATAAACCTAAAGTTCACTCTTTTACTCATGACCACGACCACAATTCTCATTCCACATATACATCTTTAACATCAAAATTGAGGTAAATTTATGATGGTTTTTGTGTAGTCCCACATTGTTAGGAAGGAAGAATCAGCATGATTCTCACTTTCTGACCCCACTGACCACAAACAAATGAGCATCACCATGGCAACCACTGCCTGCAGTAAGAACACAACTGTGATTTGGCTATTTAATCCTATGAGGGCATTACTCAGCAACACACACACACACACACACACAAACAGAGACAGGCACACTCTCTACTTCTGTCTCTGTCTATCATCCTCTTTCTCTTTCTGTCTCTTTCCCTCTTACTGTTTCTGTTTTTCTGTCAGTCAGTCACCCCCTCTCTCTGTTTATCTTTCTCCCTTCTCTTTCCTCTGTATGTCCCTCTTCTTCTGTATTTACTCAACATTAAATAATTCTAAAATATTCCAAATCTTTCAAATATTTTGTCTGAATTTTTGTCAAGCCAGTCGTTCAAGTGAGCACAAGCTTTTCAACAAATATTCAACATCTTGCGCACATAATTGCTATTAATTACATTTTAAAGGAAGTAATTCAACAGCTTTCATTCATGATTCCCATTAATTATCATTTCAAGGCAGCAATTCAGCCTAGCACAAGCTTTAGAAGAGATATTCAAGTATTCAAAGTTATTTATACATCATTTGTATTGTTCAGCCAGCATTGCAGTTTAGCGCAATCTTTTCCACAGGAACAGCAATAACACCCGCAATTTCCTCAGAAATTGTATTCTCTAATTATTATTATTATTGTTATTATTATTATTATTTTTCCGCCATTTTTGGACCTTAACCACTTCCACATTTTTCAACATATTAAAACCATTCACACAACACTGTATATATCAACTGTATATATCGACCTGTAAATTTGACCATATTTACTGACCTCATAATGTACATATCAATTGTAAGTGCCATCTGTAATCTCAAGGAAATTCAATCGAATGCAACTGGACTTAGTTATTTGTCTTTGAAGACGTTTCACCTCTCATCCAAGAGGCTTCATCAGTTCATGCTCGCTTGACTAGGCTGGGACTAGTCCAACTAGCTGGTGTGGAGATCCAGGTATTTAACCTCTGTAAAGGCATTCACATGGCCAGTGGTGTCATAGGCTCGTTTAGTGCCCCACTGTGCCAAACGACAGTCGTTGAGAGACAGTCATTTGGTTTCGACTTGTTAATGCCCTATTGTGTTATAACGACAGTCGTTAGAGTCACATGGGGTCCTTTCTGAATGGCAGTTGTTCTTAGAAGCTAAGTTGTTGAATCTCCTGGGAAGGGGTGAAAGGGCAGCATTGTAAATTGGAGATAGGTGGTGTCGCAGACCTCCTCCTCTGTTGAGAGATGTTTTTTCTAATTTCACATAGATGGCTTCTTTTACTCCTCTTTCAAACCATCTATCCTCTCTGTCCAAGATGTGAACATTGTTATCCTCAAAGGAGTGAGTTTTCTCCTTCAGGTGTAGGTAGATGGCAGAATCTAGGCCTAATCTGAGGAGTTGGGCCTCCTGTGCTGATACATGCGCTTGTGTAGTGGTTGTTTTGTCTCCCCAATGTAGAGGTCTTTGCATTCCTCATTGCATTGGACAGCATACACCAGATTGCTTTTCTGAGTGTGTGGTGTTCTGTCTTTGGGATGTACCAGTTTCTGTCTGAGTGTGTTGCTGGGTTTGAAATACACAGGGATACGGTGCTTGCTGAAGATCCTCCTGAGTTTTTCTGATACCCCAGATACATATGGGATATGTTATGGGATACTATGTTATTTCTTTTGTCCTGTTTTTCCTCCTCAACCACCTTGGTGGTGTTCTTCCTGGAACCAGCTGCAGTTTTCACAAAGGTCCAACTGGGATAACCACACGTTTTGAGGGCATCCCTCAGGTGTTTATGTTCTTCCCCTTGGGCCTCCGAGCTGGTGGGTACCTTATCAGCTCTGTGTTGCAGGGTTCTGATAACACCAAGTTTGTGTTCCAAAGGGTGGTGTGAGTCAAAAAGGAGGTATTGGTCTGTGTGTGTGGGTTTCCTGTATACCCCAATGTGGAGGCTCCTGTCCTTTTCTATGTGGACGTCACAATCTAAGAAGGGCAAACTATTATCTTTAACATCTTCTCTGGTGAACTTGATGTTCCTGTCCACTGAGTTGATATGTTCAGTAAAGGCTTGCACTTCTTGTATTTTGATTTTGACCCACGTGTCATCCACATATCTGAACCAGTGGCTCTGTGTTGCTCCTTCAAAGGAGTTCAGGGCCTTGCGTTCTACTTCCTCCATGTATAAATTGGCCACAATGGGAGATACCGGTGAACCCATGGCTGTGTTTCTGTCTGTAAAATTTGCCATTGAACTGGAAATATGTGGTGTTTAGGCACAAATCCAGAAGTTGGCATATGTGTTCTGGTCTGAGTTTTGTTCTGTCCTGGAGGGAGTCATCCTGTGTAAGTCGCTCTCTTACTGTTTCCAAAGCTTCCATGGTTGGTATACAAGTGAACAGAGAAGTTACGTCGTAGGAAACCATGGTTTCATCTGGATCCATTTTTAAGTCCCGGACTTTGTTGACAAAATCAATGGAATTTTGTATATGGTGGGGGGTGTTGCCCACCAAGGGAGCCAGGATGTTTGCCACGTGTTTGGCAATGTTGTAGGTGACCGAGTTAATGCTGCTTACAATGGGTCTGAGTGGAGCCCCTTCTTTGTGGATTTTTGGAAGTCCATATAAGCAAGGGATAGAATCTTGCGGATAAAGACGGTGATATTGTGCTTTGTCAATAATCCCTTCTTTTTGTAGTTTTTGTAGACATTCTATTGCCTTCTTTTTATAGCCACTAGTCGGTCTCTTTTCAGGGTTTCATATGTTTCTGTGTCGCTGAGTAGTGTAGAGACTTTGGCGTGGTAATCAATTGTATTGAGCACAACTGTGCATCGTCCTTTATCTGCTGGAAGAATTGTGATTTTGGGGTCTTTGCTGAGTGGTGTAACCGCTTTCCTTTCCTCAAAAGTGAGGTTGGAAGGGGGGGCCTTGGCGTTGGACAAAGCTGCTGACACTTTTAACCTAAGCTGTTCGGCTTCGGTTTCTGTTAAATTGTTTTTCTTTATAGCTGATTGTGTAGCTGTAATCAAATCAACTGTAGGTAACTGTTTTGGTGTCATGGCAAAGTTCAAGCCTTTGGCTAAGACCTCTTTCTCTGGTTGGGTGAGTTCTCTGTCTGACAAGTTCTTTACCCATCTGTCTTGTACTGTATTCTGTGCTGGAATGTCAGTCTTTTGCTTCCAAGTAAGAGTTTCTGTGTTGTTATTGCTATTGTTCCGAGACTGCAGGTTCTGGAACTTTCTGGTCTGTCTTTCTTTGCTTTTTGTTGTGTTGAGATAACTGGCCTTTCTTGGTGAAATCCACAACTTTCTCCAACATAGAACCAGGTAGGAGTGATGTTAATTTCTGTAGTAATTTCTCTGTTTTCTCTTTCAGCCCTTCAACAGTGAAATTAATCTGCCTTATCTGCTCATTGAGGAGTTGGTTTTGTGCTTTTCCTATGATTCTTTCCACTCTATGGCCTTCCATAGTGGAACATAGGCATAGGCTAGTTGGTATAAGCCTTTGTTGTCTGCATCTCAGATTAAACCGTAGGTGGTTTCTGTAATCTGCAATTTTCCGAGCCAACTTTTCATATTCCCACACCATTTTCAGGGTTGCCAAACCCAAAAAAAAAGAAAACCCAGCCTAGTCAAGTGAGCATGAACTGATGAAGCCTCTTGGATGAGAGGTGAAACGTCTTCAAAGACAAATAACTAAGTCCAGTTGCATTCGATTGAATTTCCTTGAGATAACCATGACCTGGATGAATGAGAATATTCACAGGCTTATTGCCATCTGTAAAAATATCCATAGTAATAACCTTACACTGTCCTTACATATAACTATAGATGTTATATATCCGCACTTGCTGCTTACTGCACTTCTGGTTAGATGCTAACTGCATTTCATTGCCTTGTACCGTATTTTCCGCACTATAAGGCGCACCTAAAAGCCTTAAATTTTCTCAAAAGCCGACAGTGCGCCTTATAATCCGATGCGCCTTATCTATGGATCAATATTGGTCAATCGTGGCTACCGTAGTCAGGGGGCGTGGCCGAAGTAACAGATTTAAGCGCACTGTGGATAAAACGAGAGCACGTACGGTGAATGTTCGCACCACAGGGAATGAGAAGTCGTCCTTCACTGTAGTTCTCGCTTGCCAGGCTAATGACCAGAAACTACCACCCATGGTTATTTTCAAGAGGAAGACCTTGCCAAAAGACTTTCCAGCCGGCGTCATTATCAAGGCTAACTCGAAGGGATGGATGGACGAAGAAAAGATGAGTGAGTGGCTGAGAGAAATTTACGACGTTAACGACGTTAACGAGCCGGGCATGTTGGATGCCGTATTCGCCCAGCTGTTCAATTCGGACACTGAAGAAGAAGAATTCGAGGGATTCGTGGATGAGGAATGAACTGATAAAGTGAGCTTTACGTGTTTCTTTTGTGTGTTCAAACTGAACAAGGTTGGTCATATTGTGAATATGGACAGTAACGTTTGAGCAACATTGAGTTATTGTTAAATGGTTATTGCTTTGCACTATTTCGAGAGTTACTATATTGTTATTGCACTTACGTCTGAGTTACCGTAACGGTATCAGACTCTTTTACGTGTTTACTGAATCGAGTTACATGTGTAACGACAATAAAGTTGAATCTAATCTAATCTAATCTAAAAAGGCTACTCTCGATCCAGAGGTCCTAGTCAACTACAGACGTATGTCCAACCTTCCCTTACTCGCCAAGATCCTTTCGAAGGCTGTCACCAATCAGCTACATGACTTCCTATATATTAATAATTGATTTAAGGATTTCCATTCATTATAACACAGAGAGCACTGGTCAAAGTTACAAATGACCTACTAATTCCATCAAATGAGGGACTTGTCTGTACATGTATTGTTACACCACGGTACTAGACTTGATACCACAGACCATCACATCTTACTACAAAAACTAGAAAATTTAATTGGCATCAAAGGAACAGCATTAAGGTGGTTTCAGTCTTATTCATCAGACAGATCTCGGTTTGATACAGAATGCTGCTACGCATGTCCTTCTCTGCACTGGCTCCCTGTAAAATCCAGAATGGAATTTTAAATCCTTCTTCTCACCAAGTCCTTAATGGTCAAACAACATCATATCTTCAAGAGCTCATAGTACCCTCTTACCAAACTAGAACTCCATGTTCTCAGGATGTAGGGATTCACCAAAAGTAGAATGTGAGCCACAGACTTCAATTAACAAGCTCCTGTCCAGTGTGATCTTCTAGTTTTGGTCTGCAAGGCAGACACCATCCTTACATTTAAAATTCGGCTTAATATTTTCCTTTTTTGATAAAGTTTATAGTTAGGGCTGTCCCAGGCTAGCCCCTAGTTATGGTGCTACAGGTTTAGACTGCCGGAGGACTTCCCATAGTACACTGAACTTCTCTCCCTCTCCCTCTGTACACATTCATGTCCCTGTATGCTACAAACTTGTCATCTGCCCTGGAGTCTTTTTGCTTTCTCAGCTTGCAGGTTCCCATGGATCGTGGTTGCCCTGCAAACACTTGTTTTGGCTTTTTAAAAATTATTTCAACTTTCAATTCAGTTCAATTCAACTCAATACAACTCAATAAATCTTTATTGTCACTGGCAATACTGGTGCAGCATAAAAACATGAGAAAAATGTTCTGTGCAGAGACAGGCTCACCTTGACCCATGTCAACAGAAATGCAGCTTTGTGCAGTAAGGCCCCTGGCGGAGGCTTGTGTGTTTATATCAACACAGAGTGGCGCAAGAACTCTGTGCTTGTTTCTAACTACTGCTCGTTGCTGCTGGAGTTTATCACCGTCAGATACGGGCCATTTTATTTACTGTGGGAATTCACCTCTGCTCATAATGTGTACATTCCCTCCGGTGCAAAGGAAAAGGAGGCATTCTGTGGACTCCATGGGGCCATTAGCGAACTGCAGAATGTTCATCCTGATGGACTGATTATTGTTGCTGGAGACTTCAACAATGCAAATCTCAAATCAGTACTCCCTAAGTTCCATCAGCATGTGAACTTTGCAACAAGAGGGGCAAATGCGTTGGATATTGTTTACACCAACATCCCTGGTGTGCATCATGCAGAGTCTTGCGCCCAACTTGGACACTCAGACCACATCTCATTTATGTTAATTCCAGCATAGAGACAGCTCGTCAGACATGTCAAATCGGTTTTGGAGCAAATGGTTAATAAATGATCAATGATAATAATAAACAAATTCCTGAGCACTAATATATGCCCATTAATCTGAAGCACAGACATCTGAAACCAAAACTGTTTTCTGTGCAAGGCTGTAAGCATGCTTATATTTGATGTAAAGTTGGGCCTTTTAACATGAGGTCTTATAGGGATTGACATGCTGAAGACAGCTGCAAGTGGCCATTCAAGCAAATGCATTTTTTTAGAAATTCACTGTGGGCTTAATTTTTCAGCCATTACTCTGTCACATATAACCTGTTGCCACAACAAAGATAAAGAAGCAATGAAACTGTGAAAGTGTGTTTTACAGGCCATGCTAATTATTGTACTAACGATTTTCTCCAACAGCAGCTGACTTCAACGGAAGTCACACAACAAATGACAAGAATATGTGTGTCTTCTAGCTAAGTACTCAAAGACTCAAAGTCACGTATCACACACCTCAAACCTGATCACACATCTTTTGATATTCTTTGAGTCAGTAGATTACCTGAAGGCATTCTGTTTAAACAGGTATGCACTAATGTGTCCTCCATTCAGATATCTGACTTCACATCCTGGCCAAATCTCTTGTAGACTGAGCACTCCTGTACGAGGAATGTAGGCATCCTCTTTAGCCTGGACCACAATGATGAGACTGGTGTCTACAGGCACTAGGACAGTAAGAAGGACAGATACACCAATTAATACATGTTGTGATACAATATTGATTACTATTGTTATGCAGATGACACACACTGATGTCAGATTGAACATTTATTGAATTGCTGCTTCCCTATGAGCTAGAGTGCAGTCTCAGATCCTCAGGCAAGAACTGAGTCACAGTTAGTAAGTCTTGGCTAAAAGACTCAAGATCCAAGCTCTGGGGTTTGCAGAACTAGTGACATCTTCTTTTAGCCTAGCCTTAAAAAAAGTGGAGGACATTCTTGCAAGAACCAATTAATCTCTCACAACCTCCTCCATGATGGCAGCCAACTGGAGGATTAACTTACTACCTCTCTGATGAACTCAGTGATGGCACTGTAAAAGTGTGCAATCATTGTCTTCAGCAAGCTGAAGTACATTCTCTGCTGGGCTTTCTCGGAGAGAGAGCTCATGTTTAGTTTTGTTAATGGGACTTGATATTGTTTTGTTTTTAATGCTTTCCCTCGTCCCATCTGCATTATGGTACTACTCAGAAACATTGCCTATAAATCTGTCTGCACAATACAACTTACCGGAGAAGTTGGCCATGTGTGTACATTCGTCCATGACCCCCTTCATGAAGCTTATAGACTCTCTATGCAATGATGGTCGACAGCATTTGACCGAATGCATCTTCTTCAGATGAAGTGTGTTCTGTGAATGTGGGCCTCTAAGGAAAAAAAAAAAGATTTTAGATGAAAAGTAAATGATGAAACAGTGTCACTGGAGCGACAAGTAATACTATGACTCTGAAAATTCAAACAGAACCGTTAAAACAAACATGCAAATGACATATGAGTAAAGTATTGGGATTTTTTTTGTCCCTCTTAACACACCATACATAGAAAGTATTTTTTCCTAAAGAGCAGCTTCAGCAACAGACTCATTCAACCCCGCTGCTCTAAGGAACGATACAGGAAATCGTTCCTACCTACTGCCATCACACTTTTTAACTCATCTACCTCTGTCAGAGCCATGATTACACACCTGGACTAAATCTACCTCTCACCTTTATGCACTCTGAAAAAATGGAGTATTCTGATACTGTTTTTACTATTATTTATTTTCATACAAGTGCCCTTTCGTGTATTTTATTCTATTTATATACCCAGTATTTTGTGTCATTGTGTGTTTTACTGTATTGAAGTATACCGGACTACTATGACAACTTAATTTCCCCTCAGGGATGAATAAAGTCATCTATCTATCTATCTATCTATCTATCTATCTATCTATCTATCTATTGTCACACCGTGGTGAGGTATTGTCTTGTTTTGGGTTTTTGTCTCGTCATTTCCTGTTTTATTTTGAAGTATAACTCTCCTCTCGTTTCAGGTCACTTGCCCTTCCTCGTGTCTCCAGTCTGATTGTCTTCCCGATTACCTGAGTGTTTCCACCTGTTTCCCATTACCCTTGTGTGTTCAAAAAGTCTGCGTTTCCCTTGTCTTGTGCCAGTGTGTTTCGTCTTCGTATGATCACGCCAGCGTACCTTGCCACAGTCATAGAAATCTTGTTTAGAATCTCTTTGTTGAATCCTCTGTCTTGAGTGAATTTTTGTTTAACCTTTTCATAGCACAGCTTAGTATCTCGTTAGATTTTTTGACATAGCCATTCCTCTATATGAGTGATTTTTTTGTTGTAGATCATTAATAGTGTGATTTTGTTTTTCCTCCTTTGGAGTGATTTTTCGTTCTCAGTAAGTAGTATTTTTCCTCCCAAGGGAGCGTTTTCTGTTTGTTAAATCTTATAGCCTGCTTTCGTTTCCTCGTTGTTTTAGTTTATGTTTCATAGTCGTGGGTTCTCTTCTAGAGAAGATCTCACGACAGGTAATTTTCATAGCCTCTCTGTTATTTCACTCTGCCTAGAGGATTTGCCACAGACATTCGCAATAAAGATTGTTCTTGCTACACGAGTCTCTGCATCTGAGTCCTGCTCGGAGCCTCAGCCTGACATCTATCTATTTCCAATGCTGAACAGAATCAGATCAGATCAGAATCAGATCAGAATTCCTTTATTTATCCCTGAAGGGAAATTCTTGTTCTTACAGACATTGCACATGCAGTATTCCTGACCAAAAAGGAGAAAAGTGCGGAGTATAAAATAGGATAAACAAATAAAGATAGGATAAACAAAAACTAAAATCTCAAAGTACAGGTATTTACAATGTATTCAAATTTTTTAAGAAAATTTAAAATACAGGTATGTACATGTGTAAAAAAACCAATATATACATTGTATATATAAAGTGAGTCAAGAAGTACTTTGTTAAAGAATATTATGACAGTAAAACTACTTGAGTCATGACGCAAAGTAACACATTTATACATTTGTTTGGAGTTGGGGGGAGGCATTTTGTACAGCCCTATTATAGCTCCAAGAAAACAAGTCAGGCACATGTGTTTAAAACTCATCTAAAAGCAATTTATTACAAATGTACGAGACCATTTCTCATCAACCTCGTAACTTTCTGTTTTGTAGTTTTTTTGGTGTAACATCTGCTGACATGTGATGAGGTATTTGATGATGAAGGGAGAGGTTGAAGAGCCATAAATAAGGACTTAATTTCATTCAGAAATCAAGTTTTGATTCCTGATGGACAGGTTGCAATTTTCTTTCATTCGCGTCACAATGCAACATTATGGACACATTGGGGATAATAATGCAGAGAACTCACAGACATTTTGCAAAATTGCAACCTTAATCTGAACTATTTTAAGTGCAAATTCCTTTCTTCAGCTAGATTACCTGCTCAAGATTATTTTTTTTTTGGGCCAGCTCCAGGAAGAGTCCTGGTGGTTCCAAACTTCTTCCACTTATGGATTATGGAGACCACTGTGCCCTTTGGGACCTTTAATGCGGCAGAAATCCTTCTGTACCCTTTTCCAGATCTGTGCCTCGACACAATCCTGTCTCGGAGGTCTACAGACAATTCCACTGACTTCATGGCTTGGTTTGTGCTCAGACATGCACTGTCAACTGTGAGGGCTTATATAGACAAGTGTGTGCCTTTCCAAATCATGCCCAGTCAACTAAATTTACCACAGGTGGACTGGTATATTTGGGTGTGAAGGGTGTGAATACTTATGTACATGTTACATTTTTTGTTTTTCATTTTTAATAAATTTGAAAAAAATTCAAGCAAAGTTGTTTCACTTTGTAATTATGAGGTATTTTGTGTGGAATTTTGAGGGAAAAATTTAATTCAATCCATTTTGGAATGAGACTGTAACATAACAAAATGTGGAAAAAGTGAAGCGGTGTGAATACTTTCTGGTTGCACTGTGTTTAACTCTCAGTTGATAAAAAGGATCACACAATCAATAAAAAAATGGCGATGTACTATAAATTTATTACTGACATTTACAATATACCACTCTTACAGGAGAGTACTGCTGCTTTAAGACAGTCACCATCATCCATTTACCCAAAAAGTCTTAAGTGTATATTCTAAACTACTACCATCCTGTGGTACCCATTCTGAAGACCTTTGGGAAACTGGTTCTGTAGTACCCCTTGGTTTAACCCATCCTTATCTGAAATGTTACATAAAGCAGCGTGGGATGACTGGTGCAATCCAAGTTACACTATATGCCCTCATGGGATATCTTAACTGGAGCTAAAGAGAGAAAGGGATCCCAGGAAGATTATATATAGCATTTAGGTCAAGTGCGGATACCACTGTCATCAAAAACATCTTTCGGGGCATGTATGCTTCTCTCACTCCAGGAAAGAAGACAGGGATGTCCACCAGTAGCAAGTAAAAACTTGTCTCTTCAAATGCCACTTTGGGGTGTTTTGAACATGTTCTAAGTGCACACATTGAGAAGGAACAAAACAAAAGGCCCTAGGTGTAACTTGGAGGGTTTGAGTTGTACGGCAACATAAACCAAATTCGGTGTTATAGAGATAAGTATAAATTAGATTTAAATGGTTTTGCTATGCTGAGTGATACTGCTTATCACGGTATTTAAATAGCACTCATCGATTTTTTTAAATATTTTCAAGAGAAAAGAAGAATGCTCGAGAAGAGAATTAATATTGCTTGGATTTTGGGGCTTGTCTTTGGCTTAGACCCACAGAAACAGAAGGACAAGTGGGTTGGTTCATTGTAGCTACAACTTTAATGGAAAATAAATAAATAAATAAATAAATAGGTGAGCTCATAAATTTGACCATTTGATCTAGGATCAGAGCACTCTGGACAAAGCAGATTTTACTCTTCATATAGCAAATAAAATATGAAGCATTAATATTCATGAAACTTCATTAAGCTCCACCCTGAACATATGCGAAGTAAATGCGAGTAAATTGTGCTAATTATACCTCTCACCCCTCTTCATAAGAAACACTTGATTTGACAATATTTTTACTGTGTCTCAGACTGAATTTATGAACACACTAGTGACAAACAGATGGCTAACAATTAACCAGCATTTTTATATTTGTGTTGTATGTTGTGCTGTTTACTTAACTCGTGTGTGAGCTGCACACTGCTAGAATACATAATATATCTGGGGCAATGACAGATGAACTATGAGCTAGGCCAACAAAACTGTACATTTGTCCACCTGTAAATCATGCACTTTTGCTAGATGTTAAGACAGGTTGCTTGACTTGCTGCAAAACACACATTCTGTAGCTTCTATTCACAATAATTTAAAAGAATTACCTTGGTAGACTGTCAATGTTCATCCCACTGATGTTCACTGATGATAACAACTGGTGCACTCCAGCTCCAACCCGTTCAGGGCCTTTACCAATATACAGGCGATGCTCAGTCTCCACTTCCCTTGCTGCTTTTGAGTTCTTCCCCATGGATGCCCTGTCATCTCCAGACAGGCCACACAGATGATCTAAAGAATCAGCATTCTTCACAAGCTCTGGATCCATCTTAAAGGAATCTACCTGATGGACATGGACACACAGACCAAAATACAGTTAATCATGTACTTACTGATGGTAATGTGTGTTTATGTAAGTGTTCGGTAAGGGGGGGTTAACACAAAGAACATCCTTGTGACTGTTCTGATTCTTGGAGAGCTTCTTTAAAAATGTAATTCTAATTTATCATTTGATAAAAATGGACAATTCCTAAATGTAAATTTGAAATAATGACCAATGGCAATGTTACAAGAGTCTAATAGGGTTTAAAGATTTAAGACAAGACAAGACAAGACAAGACAACTTTATTTGCATAGCCCATTTTTACAAGCAGTTTGTCTCAAAGGGCTTTACATAACATCATAGCAACATCCTCTGCCCTTCAACCCTCACAGTGACTAAGGAAAAATCCATCCATCCATCCATCCATCCATCCATCTTCTTCCGCTTCATCCGGGACCGGGTCGCGAGGCAGCAGCTTGAGGAGGGATGCCCAGACTTCCCTCTCCCCAGACACTTTCTCCAGCTCTTCCGGGCAGTCCCCAAGGCGTTCCCAGGCCAGCCGAGTGACATAACACCTCCCCAGGAAGGTGCCACCTCAACTGGCTCCTTTCGATGTGGAGGAGCAGCGGCTCTACTCCGAGTTCCTCCCGGGTGACAGAGCTCCTCACCCTATCCCTAAGGGAGCGCCCCGCCACCCTGCTAAGAAAGCTCATTTCAGCTGCTTGTATCCGAGATCTCGTTCTTTCGATCATGACCCAAAGTTCATGACCATAGGTGAGGGTAGGAACATAGATTGACTGGTAAATTGAGACCTTCACCTTACGGCTCAGCTCCCTCTCTACCACGACGGGCAATACAACGACCTCATTACTGCTGTCGCTGCAGCAATCCGCCTGTCAATTTCATGCTCCCATCTTCCCTCAGTTGTGAACAAGACCGAGATACTTAAAGTCCTCCACTTTAGGCAGGAACTCTCCTCCAACCTGGAGGGGACAGACCACCTTTTTCCGGTCGAGAACCATGGCCTTGGATTTAGAGGTGCTGATTCTCATCCCATCTGCTTCGCGCTCGGCTGCAAACCTCCCCAGCGCATGCTGAAGGTCCTGGCCTGAAGAAACCAACAGGGCAACATCATCCGCAAAAGAAGAAATTCTGTGCTTCCCAAACCAGACACCCTCCAGCCCCTTGCTGTGCCTAGACATCCTGTCCATAAAAATAATGAACAGGACCGGTGACAAAGGGCAGCCCTGCCTAAGGCCAACATGCACTGGGAACAGGTCCGACTTACTGCCGGCAAAACCGCATCGTTCCTCATGGATCCGAGGTTCGACTATCGGTCAGATTCTCCTCTCCAGTACCCTGGCATAGACTTTCCCGGGGAGGTTGAGGAGTGTGATCCCTATGTAATTGGAGCACACCATCCGGTCCCAGCCCCACAGCATTCAGAGCCTTAAGGTACGAATCTCATCCACTCCCGGTGCTCTGCCACTGAGGAGCTTCCCAACTACTTCAGTGACTTCGGCTTGGGTAATGTGTGGAGAAACTCCCAGAAAAACCTTTAACAAGGAAAAAATGGGAGAAACCTCAGGGTGAGCAACAGAGGAGGGATCCCTCACCCAAGACTGGCAGACGTGCAATGAATGTTGTACAGGCAGGAAAGCAGTTAACAACATGAGATATGGGATAGATGGGGATTGTTCAGTCAGTCAGTAGGTGGAGGTAGCTGCTGGTGGGCAGGCTGGGCTGTGAACAGGGAAAGCAGCACCAGCAGGTTGGTTGATGAGCAGGGACTGCAGACAGGGAAGAAGCACAGGGAAGGAGGTGATGCAAGTGGAGGTTGGTGCTGGTGGATGGAGCTCTGGAGAAATCTGTGAAGACACAGAGAGAGCGTGAGACACCAAGGCCAGACTATACGGTATAACAGATAAAGACAGAATAGCAAATGTGTAGAAGATGAGAAGAGAAGAGAAGATGGCTCCTTGTATCCTGATGAGTCCCCCAGCAATCTAAGCCTATGGCAGCATAGCTATAAAATGGTTCAGTTACCATAGCCAGCCCTAACTGTACCCCTACTGTAAATGTCTTTAGGCTGGACTTAAAAGTGGAGAGAGTGTCTGCCTCTCTGACCCATGGAGAGAGTTGGTTCCACAGTAGTAGTGCACGGTAGATGAAAGCTCTACCTCCCAGTCTGTTTTGAGAGATACTGGGAACCACTAGCAGACCTGCAATCTGGGAGCAAAGTGTTCTACTGGGGCAAAAAGGAACAATGAGATCCTTGAGATAGGACGGAGTTTTGTTATTGAGAACCTTATAAGTCAATAAAAGGGTTTTTGAGGTCTATCCTATATCCTACAGGAAGACAATGGAGTGAAGCTAAAAGCTAAAACAGGTGAGATATGTGCTCTCTTATTAACTCCTGTCAATGCTCGCCCTGCAGCATTCTGGACCAACTGGAGACTCTTCAGAGAGTTTTTAGAACATCCTGACAAAGGAGAATTACAGTATTCCAGCCTAGAAGTGATGAATGCATGGACCAACTTCTCAGCATCACTCTGAGAAAGGATGTTCCTTATTTTAACTATGCTACGAAGGTGAAAGAAGGCAGTCTTAAGGATATGTTTCATATGGGAACTGAAGGACAGGTCCTGGTCGAAAATAACTCCAAGGTTTCTCACCGCTGTATTAAAGGTGATGCCATCAAGGGTAGCAGCCCGGCTAGAAAAAGAGTCCCTGAGATGTTTAGGTCCAAATACAATAACTTCTGTTTTATCTGAACTAAGTATTAAGAAGTTGGAGGACATCCAAGACTTAATGTCTTTCAGACAGTTTTCCCAATTTGGTAAGGTGGCTTCTGTCATCTGGTTTTATGGTTAAGCATAGCTTAGTATCATCAGCATAACAATGAAAATTGATGGAGTGCTTCCGGATAATATTCCCTAATGGAAGCATGAAGAGAGTGAAAAGTATTGGCCCTAATATTGAACCCTGAGGTACACCATAAGTAACTTTACTGTACTTGGAGAAATTATGATTACGGTAATGTTAACAAACTGATACCTGTCAGATATGACTTGAACCATCGAAGGGTGGATCATTCAATCCCAATTTCATGGTCCAGTCTCTGGAGAGTGTTGTGATCAATGATATCAAATGCAGTACTGAGATCTAGAAGTACAAGTATGGAGAGAAAACCTCTATCGGATGCCAGGAGAAGGTTGTTAGAAACTTTTATCAGTGCTGGTTCAGTACTATGGTGTTTTCTAAATCCAGATTGGAAAAAGTTCAAAAAGGTTGTTAGAGTGGAGATGTCTTCTCAAGGATCTTGGTCTGTAATTACCTAATATACCTGAGTCTAGGGAAGGTTTCTTTAATAGTGGTTTGATGACAGCCACCATAAAGGCCTGTGGTACATAACCTGTGACTAAAGAGAGATTGATCTGGTTCAGTATAGAAATGTTAACTAAGGGAAAGACATCCTTAACTAGTCCAGTTGGGACTGGGTCAAGTAGACAGGTGGATGACTTGGATGAGATAATGACTGAAGTTAACTTTGAGAGGTGAATGGGGGAGAAGCTGTCCAAACATACTTTGGGTGTGGAGGTTGTTATAAGAGAAACTATATTTGGTGGAGTATTACTGCCAATCCTCGCTCTGATGTTCACAATCTTATCAGTGAAGAAAGTTAAGAAATCATCACTGCTGAGAGTCGGAGGGATGCATGACTCAACAGCCCTAAGGTTTTCAGTATTAAAGAGGAATCTAGGATTGTTCTTGTTCCTTTCTATTAATGAGGAGTAATATGCCCTTCTGGTGCTACGCAGTTCTTTTTTATACATTGATAAACTATTTTTCAAGGTTTGACGGTCTTCTACACATTGGCTGAAATGTCATTTTCTTTCCAGCTGTCTGGTTTTCTGTTTCAAAATGTAACGATTTGAACTGAACCAGGGAGCTACTCTCTTCTGGTTAATGACCTTCTTTATCAGAGGGGCTACAGAATTAAGGGTCCCAAGAAGTGATGTTGTTGTGCTGTCTACAAGAAGATCTACCTGTGAGGGAGTGAAATTGGCAAAGTTGCCCTCCGTTATATTAATACAGGGCGTAATGGCAAGCTCTGCTGGAATGTTCTTTAAATTTAGATACAGTAGTGTCAGAAAGGTATCTACTGTAGTGGAATTTTTTCCAGGCAAAGTATAGTTTGCAAAAGTAAATTCAAAAGTTATTAAGGAGTGGTCAGACAAAACAGGATTTTGGAAGAAAACTGTAAGGTGGTCAGCCTCAATGCCATAGGTTAGCACGAGGTTTAGGATATGATTAAAGGAGTGAGTGGGTTTATTTACACTCTGGGAGAAGCCAATTGATTCTACCAGTGATTTGAATGCAGAAGACAGTCATTTTCAACATTCCACATGAATATCAAAGTCTCCCACTGTGATAACTTTGTCTGACTTTATTGCAAGGTATGATAGAAAGTCAGGGAATTCATTTAAGAAGTCACTGGGGGACGGTATGCTCTCCAGTTCACAGGATGACCACACATAATGTAGTCTGATTATAGGGGCATCAATAGCTCAGTTCGTATGAAAGTGGCTTGGGAACTGGTTTATTATTTCAACTCAGTTAAGAACCACAGTATGGTGTGTGGACTGGTAGCTGGACAGGTGCCACCTCCCCTCCTGGGCAATGCCAAAGCACCCATGAGCAAGACATCAAACCCCTAAATGCTTGAAATACTTACAATGTAGAAGCCCCATCACTCAGACATCTCTGCAACTAATCCATGGCTACAGGTCCTGTTTGTATTTCACACCTGCGTGTGTAATGAATAACAACAACAGTGTACAAATTTATTGTACACTGTGTATTATGTATATTATTATTCATTATCAATTTAGTATTTATAATAATTTTAAAACTTAAGAATTTATATGTGCATGCTTGTACATATACATACATAGATCACCACTGGCATCACTGTTGTTTACTTGCCACATCTTTTCAAGCTCCTCCCTTGATATTTTTCGAACTTCTTGTGTTCCTTCTTCTTGATGTTGCTGTCACTTGGGACTGGTACATCTATCACTGCTGCCTTTTTCCATTGTTTGTTGACCAACGTAATAGCCAGCTTGCCAGATCACCCTTTTGTCAGTCTGGATCTTGCAGTTCCACAGGATCTTAGCTTGGTCATTCTCAGCCACCTTGGGCTGAGAATGACTTCCATTCTGATCTTGGGACTTCCAGCCCAGACTCAGTGCTGTATACTCCTGTATACTATGCCAGCCACTTGGTTATGGCGTTTTATGTATGCTGTTCCTGCCATGGTGTGGTAGATCCCAGCCGCTACTGATCTTGTACCGAGTGCTTGTTCTTGGGCTGATATCTGCCACTTCTACTATCTGTTGGTGGTACATACTGGGCAAAGGTTTGACCCTCCATGATGGTACATCCTCTTCCTCTTTATCATTGTCAAGTTTCTGATGGCTGAGGTATTCACTTAGTAGTTCATCTCTGGGGGCCATCTTCCTGATGTATTCCTGGATCTTTGTTGTATCATACAGGACAGTGGCTTTGACACTCACTAGTCCTTAGTGTACAGTCTCGGTGTGGTGGACTTTGGATGAAACCCTCCGTGTATCTTTGTTTTGATATCAGTGGCCTCTGTCTCTTCCTTTGGCCAACTTCTAAAGCCAGCACAGTATCTGATGACTGGTGGGGCATATGAATTAATGGCCCAGACCTTGTTCTTACCATTCAGCTAACTTCTCAGGACCTGCCTCACTCTGTGTGGGTACCTACAGCTGACTTCCTTGCAGCCTCCTGATGGTTTGCAATTGCATGCAGGATCCCAAGGTACTTGTAACTGTACCGAACATCTGTAATGTTGCCTTCTGGTAGCTCAATCCCCTCCATTCTGATCATCTCCCCTCTCTTACCATCCAGCCACACTTATCTAGTCCGAATGATATTCCAATGTCATTGCTGTCAATCCTGGTGATGTGGATCAACGAGTCAGTGTCTCGCTTGCTCTTGCCATGCAGCTTGATGTCATCCATGTAGAGGAGGTGGCTGATAGTTGCCCCACTTCAGAACTGGTATACATAACCACTCTTTGTGATGATCTGGCTGAGGAGATTCAGGCCTATGCAGAACAGTGGCAGGGATAGCACATCACCTCGGTATGTACTGCACTTGATGGTAACTTGTGCAATTAGCTTTGATTAATATATACTGTTGGGAACTCATGCCATGTGCTGAGATTAAACAATAGAGAGGCCCACATGTAGTTCCAGAGGTCTGAACAAGAGTTTTACAACCCAGCGTGGTCACGTGGGACGCAGGGAAGATGGCAGCACAGTAGGAGACTTCCTCATGACCATCAATTAATTACGTAAACTTGGAGACACACATTTCATTCTTGGTCTGAAAGTTGAGGTCCTGTGTTAAAGATAAGAGTTAATACCAATTTTTGCTAAAAAATCTGTAGTTTTCCAGCAAAACGTTGAACAACAGCAAGGCTAACTTTGTCAAAGGAGCGGCGACGAGAAGTAAGCTAACCTCAAAGATCAGTCCAATACCAGAATGTACCTCTCTGACACTGGCATGTGACAACAACCCTAAACCTGGAGGAGTGTTTGACAATAAAATAATGTTTGAGGAAATATGGAAAATGAGTGCCACGCTTCATGTGGTGGTGACAGATGTTGTTTCAATTAAGGAGACCACGAAAGAGCTTAAAGATGTGGTGGAGAGCATACAAGTGAGGCTTGGAGAGGCAGAACAACACATATCGGACGTGGAAGGTGTAAACACACGAATGAAGAAAAGCATGGAGAAGTGTGACAAGACACCGGAAATACGGTGGAGGCGTGTGGAAGATCTGGAAAACTGCAGCAGGTGGAATAATGTAACACTGGTGGGACTGAAAGAGGGCAAGGAGGAGACGGGCAAAGTTATTCAGTATGAGGAAAAAACATTTCTCAGGGGCATGGACAGTCCGGCAGCGAGTTTGAAACTGAATGTGCCCACCGCTCTTTGGCACCCATACCGGGCCCGAACCAACCGTCCAGGACCATACTGATGTGTTTCTTACGTTCATCGACTCGAGGCAAGGTGCTGCAGGTGGCTAAGGAGAGACAAGGGATCGACTGGGAGGACTGTAAGCAGTCCTTTAATGAGGATATGTCCAGAGAGCTGGTGGAGAAAAGAAGAGCATTCACTCCAGTGAAAAGACATCTGCATGAGCTAAATGTGAGACACAGGCTGGTCTACCCTGCAACACTCATCTTCACATGGAAAGGGCAGAAGAAAACTTTTCGAGACAGCAACGACGCAGAGATGTTTGTGTGAGAAGCTGAATAGAGGACTGGGAAACTTTATAGAAACCAGATGAAGTGTGTGTGAATCTGTGGGAAAGGTAACTTTAAAGATGGTTTCTGGGAGGCAGGAAGAGCTGTGCTATTGAAAAAATGCACCTCAAGGACACAGTTAATTTAGTTCAGGTTAACCGGGGGGCGGGGTGGAGGTTAGTTAGAAGCACCAAATTATGGGTGGATTTAACCGGGATTTTTCATATTTTATCTTGGCACTAAGACAGTATGTATGAGAAGGCCTAATGTTTTGAACAACCTCTTGAATATGTTTTTAGTTATTACTGAAACCATGATCATTGCTCATGCTGCTGGACAGATGTCCCTCTGCTGCTTCTTCCTGTACACTGTAAACCCAGATTTTAGTTTTAATTAAGCTTTTTAGTAGTCATTAGTTAATCTTTTGTGTTTAGTAAAAAGTGGGTCTCATTACAAAATGCATTTCGTTGATTGCAATATTTAAGTGAAATGTTTAATGCAACGATCATGTTTAGTAGACATTATGACACTATGTTATGTTATATTTAGGTTATTATTATTCTTATTGTTTTGTCGAGCCACTGTTGAGCTAAACAGAGAGCACTTAATGGTTAATATGTGCTTGTGTCGATATTTTAAAAGAACGGTCAAAAGCTTTTTTCACTTCACCTGTTATAGTTTTTCAATGATGCCGTGGAACTGTAAGTAGCTGTTCGAAAAATAATCAGGGCTGTCTCAGAAAGCAATGTCATAACAAAATTTTTTGGCAAGGATGGCCCCTTATCAACCACTAAAAGAAGGGCAACATATCATATTCTAACATGTATTGTCATATTACTCCCTAAGACTAATGAACCAGCTGACATCCGCACACTGGTGCTCAGAGGACTTCCTCTTCTGCTTGGTGACAAGCCTACAAAACATGTATTGCAAGTATCCTCTCAATATCTGTTAAATTACCATAAGTCTCCATAAAGTACAATAAGTCTCATTTTTGATAGTTATCAAAATGATGATTATTTTTTGCTTTTTTACTTGTACCTTTTCCATTTAGACCCGTCAAATACAGCACAAAATGGCCTTGATTGATTGATTGAAACATTGTCATTGAGGGAGAACCTGTCGTGGACAGTCTTCAGGACTTGCCAAAGGCTGTGTGCATCCTGTTTGGACTGGTATACGCATTACACCTTAACTATCCCAAGTCCATGAAAAACACCTTCCACTTCATCCAGCAGGTGCTCCTGATGTTGGGCCATACTGACCTGAAACCTAGATTACATTGGCAAACCAGCTGACAATTTAAAGGAAAAATATATACAGGGCCATATCAGAAAGCCTCAAGTTGTACCTGTTTGGTCTCCCTGTTTTGAGGTGCAAATATTTGCATTCCAGATTTTGTGGATTTGTTCTGACCACTATTTTGTTAAAAACAATAATGAATGCAATGCTTTTACTGCTCTTTATTCTGCATTCTATTAGATCTGACGCAGGCATATCTCCAGCTGATGATTGTTTATATTATTCTTTCATGTTTAATCACTTGTATTCTGACATTTTATGAAAGACCAGAGAAAATTTTTTGTTTTCATATAAACAGTTTGTTTGAAATAACACAAAAAAGCATCAAGAAATGATGTTCCCAGTATTGTATTGAAGAACTTATCTGTCTTGACCATTAAACCAACAACCTGGCCTCAACCTTTAAACTTTACTAAGACAAGAAAAAAAAGTTTTGATTTTTGTTTGTCCACTGTAAACTTGTGCCACTGTATTCACTGTTCCTTTGAGTCCAGACAGTTAAACTGTTTTAATGCCTCTTTTTAACCTGTTTTTACAAGTTAATGTTGTTGCAGCCAATTATTTAGAAAATAAAACATGTTGAACCCAATGAATTCATGTTCTGGATTATTATTTCTTTCTTATTTTATTGTATAAAATACAATAATAAAAAATTACTAAAAATTAGTTTAAAAATCATTTTAAGTAATGAGAAATAATACATATTAGGTTTTTTGATATATATATGTATGTTGAATTTATAATAGTAATTTTTTACAGACTCAAAAAAGAAACAAATTAGTCATGTGAGCTAAATATTTTTAGTAAAGACTATTGCATTTAGTTAATGTGTTACGTTAATACAACTTAAAATGCCTAGTTTAACCACTGTGTAAAAACTTAAACCATTTAAGGCAATCGGTTTCCACGCGTTGTCCTAGTAAACTCAACTAATTTGGGTTAAGAGTATAGTCCACAATCAGCTACTTAGTTTTGCTGAAGTTCAGCAGGAGGTTGTTCTCCCAGCACCAGCTCTCCAGGTGAGTGACCTCCTTCCTGTAGGCCTCTTCCTTGTTGTGGGAGATTAACCCCACAATGGCTGTGTCATCAGCAAACTTTATGATGATGTTGTTGTTTGATGTGGACACACAATCGTGTGTGTACAGGGAGTACAGCAGGGAACTGTCTGCTGGTAAGGAAGCTGTGGACCAGCCTGCACAGGGAGGAGTTCAGTCCAAGATCACACAGCTTAGTAACCAGCCTGGAGGGGACTATGGTACTGAATGCTGAGCTGTAGTCCACAAACAGCACTCTCACATAGTTCCCCATTCCAGTGTCCA
Organism: Scatophagus argus; assembly: GCF_020382885.2. Classification (NCBI taxonomy): domain Eukaryota; kingdom Metazoa; phylum Chordata; class Actinopteri; family Scatophagidae; genus Scatophagus; species Scatophagus argus. Next base: position 23,701,611 of record NC_058504.1, on the reverse strand, counting down.
CGTGGGAAAGTGGCTTGTGCAGCATGAAAGTTATGGCGTCGTCGGTGGATCTGTCTGGGTGGTATGCAAACTAAAGGGGGTCCAGGGTGGGGGGCAGAGAGGAGGTGATGAATGTTTTGACCAGCTTCTCAAAACATTTCATCACCACAGATGTGAGGGCAGTGGGGCGATACTGGGTTTACTGGGTTGGGCTGTCTTTGGGACGCTTCTGGATGGGAAAAGTTCTGATGGTGGCTGTTGGTGTTATGTCTTCCACCATTTTCCCGATAAAACCCACAACCGCTTCCGTGAACTCATTGACGTCACCGCCCGAGCTGCACCGAAACATGTCCCAGTCCGCTGAATCCAGTGCACCGTGCAGAGCGGCCTCTGATTGGTCAGTCCACTGTGATACTTCTCTGACTGCAGGAGATTCCTGCTTCAGCCGTTATATTTCGGCATGAGAAGGACTGCACCGTGGTCCGAAAGGCCAAATTGAGGCAGAGGCCGTGTAACCATCCCTCCCTGAAAGGAGACTAACAGTGGTCCAGAGTCCTTTCTCCTCTGGTGGGACAGTCGATGTGTTGCTTAAACTCCGGTATCACCTTCCTCAGGTTAGCATGATTAAAGTCCCCGGCCATGATGAGGTCTGCATCAGGATGGTTAGCTTGATGGGAGGGTACAGCCTCATGTAGCTCGGTGAGAGCAGTGTCCGTATTCACCTGAGGTGGGATGTAAACAGCGCTGACGATGACCGAAGTAAACTTGCGGGGCAAGTAGAAAAGACGGCACTGGATGTCAGGAGCTCCAGGTCAGGGGAACATGAGTGTCTGAGAGACACAACGTTCCTGTTGTCACACCAGTTGTTGTTCACCATCAGACACACATCACCTCCCCTTGATTTACCAGACTTGCCCATCCTGAACTGAGAAGAACTCGAGAAGAGAAGAACGGCGTGGCCCGGAGTCAGGGGAGTCAGCCATGTCTCAGTGAGGCAGATGACATTACAGTCCCGTATATCCCTCTGGAACTTTATTCTGGCCCTGAGTTCATCAAGTCTGTTTTCCAGTGACTGGACATTGTCGAGTAGGATGCTGGGCAGAGGTGAATGGTGTGCTCTGCATCTCAGTCTGTTCCTAATGCTTCCCAGTGGAATATTACAAGAAATATATTGATATCTTGGCCCCCATATTGCATAAGGTGTACATGGAGGCATTTGAGAGGGGCTCACTGCCTGGTATGTTTAATGATGCTTTAATTTCTCTTATTTCTAAGGGGACAGAGACACTTCTGATTTGTCTAATTTCAGACCTGTGAGCCTTCTTGGAGTGGATTGTAAGATTTTGATAAAGACCTTGGCGTCATGTTTAGAGAAAATACTCCCAGACATTATACATGGAGATCAAGTAGGTTTTATTAAAAAAAAAAAGAAAAGAAAAAAAAGCTCCTCAGGGACTTCCAGTGGAGCAAGCACCTGAGAAGGCAGCGTAGGGGAGTGTGCTGCGAGGCCGTTCATCATACCCCCTCCTTTCATTGACATATTCCAAATACAGAAAATACCCGTGCGTAGGATTGAAACTTCGTATTAATATGCAACCAGTCCAAAAAACCCTTACACAGTACAGTTTCAGAAGCGTAACTCGACAGACTCAGGAGGGCACGGAGGAGCACATGGCGGCCACCCCAGACCCACCACAGATGAATACCACAGCTGAGCTAACGAGCATTAAAACGCTACTACAAGGTATCTCATCCAATATGTGTGGGCTGAAATCGGGCATGGATGCAGTTAAAATAGCGGTGGAGAAACTGGGAGCTCAAGTGACTGAAACTGAGACATGTATTTTAATGCCTGAGTGTGGCGGTGGACACGGCTATCAAAACAAACACTGAACTTCAGGAGAAAATAACATACTTAAAAGACGCCGGTGTTGTGCACTAGAGGAGCAATTTGGTTATTGGCAGAAGAATCAATGATTATGGGGAATAATCATTAAAGCAAAATCAGTGTATGCTTTATACACATAAAAATCGGGGCACCACCCTGTCACCAGGGACCAATAGCCAAATTAATTAATAGGAAATAACAGTCTCTTAAAATTACGAAGGATGAATCCGAGCACTGACTATCATGAATTCAGCTGTTATTACAAGTACATTCACAATAACCACAGACAACGACAGGTTAAACTATACCGAGATTTATTAACCAGCAACAACCATCCAGAGATAAGTATCACTTTATAATAAACACTATTACAATCTATGTTTTATCAACACACATTAACTATTAACTAGGGATAACACAGGTACAGCAGCAAGAGTATATGTATACATAGGTGTGCATATATACAGGAGAGAAAGAGATGACAATGGAGACCAAGATGGCAGAGGGATGATGCGGGGGGGGGGGGGGGGGCGCGTGTCCCTTGAAGCCAAGATGGCGGCTGATCACGTGAGTGGGAAGACTACAAATAAGATGGCGGCTGATCACATGAGTGGGGAGACTACAACCAAAATGGAGAATGGCCACGTGAGTGGGGAAACTACAACCAAAATGGCGAACGGCCCCGTGAGTGGGGAAACTACAACCAAGATGGCGAATGGTCACGTGAATGGGGAAACTACAACCAAAATGGCGAACGGCCACGTGAGTGGGGAAACTACAACCAAAATGGCGAATTAGCCCGTGAGAAAGAATCAGCACACAAAATGGTGAACAACCACACAAACGGTGACTCAGCACACAAAGCAGCAAATAAGCACTCCAGTGATGACTCAACAAAACCAAAATGGCAACAGAAGAATGCGCCGTATTATTCAGAGCCAAGGTGGTGATAACCCACGTGATGTGGCTTACGTGTCCATAGAAGAGAACAATAGGCGAAAGCCTTTAGGCGCCACGTACCCCTTTGTTACGGTTCATGATCGCATGCTTTCAGAAGTACTTTCGACTCACTTTTCAGAAGGAAGAGTTTGAGGAAGAAGGATAGGAATGAAAAGAGCAGAAAACACACTCAATAAGAAAAAGAATCCACTCCAATTCTTTGGAGTCTCACGTATCACCACACAATAGCGGAGTCAGTAAACCAGAGCTTATCTGCTCAGCTATTGGTCCCTTAACCAGTGACGCGCGGTCTCGCTGAACTGGCGAAAGTGGATGACCAGTAACCCAAAATCAATAAATGCATCACTTACAAGTTACAGAAAATCATGTGTAAACAACCCTACATTGTCTCTGCCCAGACATAAGCCTCTTACTTTGCGTTGCTCCGATCCTTCGGAGTTTGAAAGTTAATAATCCGCTTAAATGATCATAACGTCGTGCTCAGCGGGATGCTGGCAATCCGTTGTCTCAGGCGATGCGGAGTATTGATCCCTCGGCAAGGAAATGTTACAGGAAAAATACAGCAGTCTGTTTCTCAGCCTGTGAGTTGCAGAACTGTGACCCGGGACCTAAACTGATGATAATCAAACGTTTGATTGTTGCTCCCTTTCGGCGATTTGGACACCTGGAGAGCCTTGAGCAGCTCTCACTGTCACAGCACGCACGGGAAAAAGCAGCGACTGAGGGTCGCAGTGCACTTTTATTACCTGAGTGATGTTGCCTCGGACCCCTGTGGAGATGGCTGACACACAGCCAATGTCCGTGCCGGTCCTGAGTTCAAATTCAGGGTTTTACGACTAGGTGTAGGTCATGGGTGGGGGTCTCTAACCGGCAGTCACTCTAACTCAGGCTTTATGGGGTACATGTAGGCCGCTCTATTGTTCTCCAGAGTGCATGGCCAGAGATCCCAACACTGGCCACCGTAATAATGTTTGCATAGTTGGAGTAGTAGAGGGTGCTGAAGGGGGAGACATGCAAAGGTTTGTGCAGACATTTCTAGAGGAAGTATTGGATATCGAAATGGGACCGGACTTCAAGATAGAGCGCGTCCATAGAACTGGTCAGCGGGGCAACAGAGACCGGCATATCCTGGCACGTTTCCTGAGGTTTGGAGCCAGAGAAGCAGTGTTAATGGTGGCCCGAGAGAAGGAGTGTGTGGAATGGAGAGGCAAGCGGGTATCTTTCTTTCAGGACCTCTCACAGGATATTATTCAGAGGCGTAAAAAGTTTGACAAACTAAAGAAGCAACTGCAGGAGAAGGGGCTTCGGTACACTATGTTATATCCAGGCATGCTGAGGGTGGCGGACAACATCCGACAAACTTTCACTTCTCCAGAGGAGGTGAGAAGTTTCATCTCTAAGAGAGCCTCATGAAGATCTCAATACGGCATGGTTGAGGGTAAAATAGTAGAAGTGATATGTTAAAATGGTAGACATGCTTAAGGTACTATCATGGAATATTAAAGGGGCAAATCTTGCTACTAAGAAGAACAAACTTCTTCTATATCTAAAACAAAAAAAAGTAGACATCTGCTTTTTGCAGGAGACTCATTTAAATAATGAAGAGTCAACTAAGTTGCAAAGGGATTGGGTTGGTAAAATATTTTATGGTGCCTATTCATCTAACCAACTGTATACTTTTTTGTAAAAATTTAAACATTACTACCCACAAGCAACTTTCGGACAGGGAAGGCAGATGGGTTGCTATCAGTGTAGATCTGTTTGGTAGCAGATACTCTCTTATTAGTGTCTATGCACCAAATATAGACTCTCCAGATTTTTTTTCTGACAAGTAGTATCTCAAGTAGCTATTGAGGTTCTGGAAGAGGAGCTGGGACTAGTCGATATTTGGAGGGTTTTACACCCCCAGGATAGGGAGTACACCTTCTATTCTAACCCACACGTTTCATATCGGATTTCATCGGATAGACTATTTCCTAATATATAAACAATTAGTGAGGACTACTACTACTTACTGTGTCAATTGGTAATACTGTATTGTCAGATCACGTTCCAGTTGAAGTGGTGTTAGGTTCTGGGTCTTTATCTGATATCCCTAAAAACCATTGGAGACTCAATACCTCACTGCTTCAAAATGAAATATCCTGTAACTTCATTAGAAAGGAAATGGGAATCGGGCATTGGGAATTTAATGAAGGGTCAACTTCTAACCCAGGTCTAGAAGGGGATGCATTTAAAGCTTGCTTGAGGGGTCGCTTAATGCAACACAGTTCTTATCTGAAAAAACAAACCACTACATGACTATTATAACTGGAGAAAGAAATTAAAGATCTTAAAATAATATATGCGTCGCAACTAGACCCAGCAGTGTTTGCACAATTAAACAAAATTAAACTGGAGCTAAACTCTATCCTACAGAAGAAGGCAGAATATGCATTGTTTCAGCGTAGAGGTACTATGAGCAAGGTGAAGCGGCAAGGAGATTTCTGGCCCAGAGAGTAAAACAGCCGCACAATCACACTTTAATAACCTCTGTGGAGAATGAAAAAGGGACCTTAATGACAGACTGCGGGGAGATCAATGAAACATTTAGGGTATTTTAACAAAAATTGTATTCGTCTCAAGGTACAAGACCAGAAGGACATAGATAAGTTCTTGTCACAGGTGCATCTGCCAACCCTGTCCGAGGAAAAACAAAAAGAAATAGGGGGAGATATTACATTAGATGAGGTTTAATTTGTAATCTTGTATCTTGTATCTTGTAATTTGGCAAGTAAGGAATAGCCCTGATAGTCCGTGAGCCAGGGCCCCAAAATATGGAAACCGTTACCGAAAAAGTGGCAAAGACTACCATACCTTTTCGGAAAGCTTGGAATCTCAGCTTTCCAATGATGTATGATGGCCATCTGACAAGAGTAGCTGTTTTGAGTTATCACACATAATGTAGACCAAGGTTGAGAAAATAATGCGTATAAATCAAGCAGAGCATTGGCAAAGTTAAAAAGCTATATTGGACATATTAGAATATTTTATTTTGTTATGTTTGGTATCATTTTAAAGGGGAGACTCTGAGCTTTCATTTAAACCATTTTGTGAACACTTTGGATTAGTATAGCCAACCCTGGAGCTCTTCAAACTTTTAATCACACACAGGGGCAGTCGTGGATCAGCGGTTAGGGTGTCGGACCCGTAACCGGTGGATCGCTGGTTCGATTCCCCGTCCTGGTGTCCATGGCTGAGGTACCCTTGAGCAAGGTACCTAACCCCCACTGCTCCCCGGGCGCTGCACGTGGTCGCCCACTGCCCCGGGTTTGCTGTGTGTGCACGTCACTTGGGTGGGTTAAATGCAGAGCACAAATTTCGTTGGAGTGAGTTCCCTCCAATGACAAAATATGTCACTTTCATCTTTCTTTAATTTTCCTGCCATTTCCGCCTAATTCATCTTTTGTCTTTTAGTCCTGTGGCACCAGGGAGCATCAGAGAAACTAAATTCAAACACTGAAATACTGGCATGACCCTAAGGATTCAGAAAATGTATCATTTACCCATATTATCTGATTTGGAGGGGGTGATTTTCAGTCTTATATCAGACATGGCGTTTTTCAAAAGACAGAAACAGAAGTGTACTATTAGCCTAACCCTAGGCTAATTTCTTGATATGTCAAGTTGAAAGTCTGAGGTAAATATTTTTTAGAAAAAGTTGTTATTCAGCATTTTCATCATTTTTAGATAGTTCAAAGGGTCCTTAAAACACAACAACCACATGTAGCCTAATTTATATGAGGTCCACACTTTTGTGGAATTTACATTTAAAAATGACTGTTCTCTGGTGAGAAATACTGGTAAATAGGGTAAAACTTTTATATAACACCACAAAACTTCCCCAGTTTATCACATACATTAAGAGAAGTATTGCTTGTATTTCAGGTTTTCTTAAAAGTAATGGCTTAATATGCAAATTAGGCTTAATTTACTGAAATAGGTGCTAATTTTGGAGAAATGTTCAAACTTGACATGTATTGGATGAGGCCACATTTAAAGTTATTATTGTGGTTTAAGCAGTTTAAACATGTAAATAATGGGCTTGTAATAAATAAAAACAGAATGCAACGATGGCACAAAATGTTTTCGATTATTTTTTTTTTTCTCGAACAAGAACTTTCTGAGAAATGTCAGTGATGCTGACTAAATTGTTGACTCCTCCCCATTGAAGGGGTGTGTGTTCTCTCTGCCTGTGGAATATAAAGACAGTTCCTCTGTGCCAGAGTTCACTCTGACTGACCCTCTCAGTTTGGATCTGCTGCTCGTACAATATTTCGCTTCTTGTTCGATATTTACTTTCAGTTAAATATAATTGACGGTGTGCGCCATTAACCTCCCTTTGGTGGTGAAGTACACACATTAAAAAAAAAAAAAAGAAAAAAAAAGTTTTTTCTTTCTCACACTGACCCACTTACACACACACAATCACAGCTAACGTGCTAACAGTCCAGTTGTTGTCTGGTTCCGAAAAGAGCATTGTATCACTTAATCTCTCTCTCTCTCTCTCTCTCTCTCTCTCTCTCTCAAAAAAAATCCATTATCTAATCTAAATCCATTTGCAGGTAGTGAGTCCCTTGTTTCTCTGTCTACTGGAAGTAAAGCACCAGCAGATGTTGCTGAAGACCTTCTGAATGCACACACCACTGGCGAGAATGCCTACAGAACCTTCTCTGCTGAACGTGTTGAGAGTAATCCTCCTGCCAAGCAGTTCCATGCACCACTCTCCAAGATGAAACTGAAAACATTCTCCTCAATGCATGGAAAGGCAAAGACATGCAAAACTGGGAATAAAGAGGTTATCCTCAAAGCTGATAATCGAATATTTGCCCAGATGATACTGATTGCACAGAGTAGACAGCTCAACCTGAAGGAGGTGTTTTCTCATCCCCTTGGACCACTTCCGTGGGCTCTTGCTTCGCCAGATGGCAATCTGAGGAAGACCTGCAAATCCTCACTTGCCAAGCAACTGCTTAAGTTCCCATGTGTTGCTGAATCATTGCCATTTAATTCCACCTGCGTAATAGATGGCATGGCACTTGTTCAGAAGCTGAACGGTGATGGCAAGACATTTGCTGATATTGCAGTCTATGCTTTGTCCACTGTGCTAGCTGAAGCAAGTCACAGCACCCGTGTTGACATTGTTTTTGATGTATATAATGAAGCTTCTATCAAACACATGGAGAGAGTGGCTAGAGGTGCAGACTCAGGCACAGAGGTCAAACAGATCATTGCAGGGCACAGAGTTCAGCAATGGAAGAAGTTCCTACACAGCAACAACAACAAAACAAATCTTGCTACCTTCTTGCTCAAAGAGTGGGGCAAAGAACAGTCTAGAACGAGACTCGGTGAAAAGGTTCTGTACACTACAGCGAAAGATCAGTGTTACAAGCTGACCCAACAGGGAGTGCACAAGGTAGCAGAACTGTCGTCCACTCAGGAAGAGGCTGACACCCGTATGCTACTCCATGCTTGCCATGCTTCAAGGACTGGTTACAAGTCTGTCATCCTTGTGTCTGATGACACTGATGTCTTGGTGATAAGCCTGGCTACCAGTGACACACTCACATGTGACCTGTTCCTGAAGACAGGGACAAAGAATCGCACCAGTTACATAAACATCTCTCAGCTCGCTCGTGGTCTGGGTTCACAGTTGTGCCAGGCTTTGCCTGGTTTACATGCATACACAGGCTGCGACACTGTAAGTGCATTTGCGGGCCGTGGTAAAGTGTCAGCCTTAAAACTTCTTCAGAAGAATGAAAACTTCTGTGAGACCTTTCAGAAGGTTGGGTTAGACTGGACAATGACACCTGAGTTGTATGCAGCCTTACAGGAGTTCACATGTCAAATGTACAGCTCCAAGTCCAAAATCACCAACATCAATGAAATGAGGTATGCACTTTTTTGCGCAAAGAAAGGCATAGAATCCTGGCAGTTACCTCCATGCTCAGATTCTCTCAGTAAGCACTGTCTCAGAGCTAACTATCAAGGTGCTATCTGGAGAAGATGCCTCGAGAACAACCCTGAAGTTCCTTCCCCAGTTGAGCACGGGTGGTCTCGAGTGGAGCAAGATGGTGACTTGCAGCTCTCCATAGATTGGTTCAGTGTCTCCATCGGTCCACAAGCAGTACTTGAGTTTCTGTCCTGCTCATGCAGAAGGGACTGTGTCACTCCATCATGTCAGTGTGTTGCCAACAACTTGGCCTGCACTGACCTATGCCATGCAAGACAGTGCAAAAACCAGAAGGATGATTTTGAGGAACAATCCTATTCCTCTGATGAGGATTCCGACGAGGTGTTTGATTAGTGTTGTGGCCTTGTGTGCGAAAATATCATAAAATATCATTGACCATGCCTAAAGGTCTTGACCTTGACCTTTTATAGTAATGGCAATGTCACAATTGGGTTTGCCACACCTTAAAATAGGAATCCATGTCTATCCATGTCATCCATCCAGTTATACCGTTGTTAGATTTTCAGCTATGTCAGTGTTCTGCTTGATATATGCATTATTTTCTCAATAGTACACTATTGTTGTCTGATATAAGACTGAATATCACCCCCTCCAAATCAGATAATATGGGTAAATGATACATTTTCTGAATCCTTAGGGTCATGCCAGTATTTCAGTGTTTGAATTTAGTTTCTCTGATGCTCCCTGGTGCCACAGGACTAAAAGACAAAAGATGAATTAGGCGGAAATGGCAGGAAAATGTGTGTGATTAAAAGTTTGAAGAGCTCCAGGGTTGGCTATACTAGTCCAAAATGTTCACAAAAGGGTTTAAATGAAAGCTCAGAGTCTCCCCTTTAAAATGATACCAAACATAACAAAATTAAATATTCCAGTATGTCCAATGCTCTGCTTGATTTATACGCATTATTTTCTCAACCTTGGTCTACATTATGTGTGATAACTCAAAACAGCTACTCTTGTCAGATAGCCATCATACATCATTGAAAAGCTGAGATTCCAAGCTTTCCGAAAAGGTATGGTAACCTTTGCCACTTTTTCGGTAACGACCAACCCCTCTGACTCACGGACTATGAGCCTGTGGTCACTTTCTCTCTCGATGCTGAAAAGGCGTTTTATAGAGTGGAGTGGGTATACTTGTTCAAGATATAAGATACAAGATACAAGATACAAGAAGGTTTATTTGTCACACACACAATCATACACGGTACAATGCGCAGTGAAATTCTGTTTGTCCCTGCTATCAAAAAATAGGTAAGTAAAAATTAAATATTGTAAAATCGAAAGCTTATAAAAATAATAAAATTAAAAAAGTGAAAATGTGCAGTATTTACATCTAGTGCAAGTGGGAGTAGGATTGTCCAGATTAACGCTCACTGTTGAGCAGACGAATGGCCTGGGGGAAGAAGCTTTTCCTCATCCTCTCCGTGTTCTCAGGCAGCGGAACCGACGGCCTGGTGGCAACAGGGAGAGGAGTGAGTGTCCGGGGTGATGGGGCTGCCTGAGGATCTTCTCAGCTCAGTTCAGTTCAGGACGCTGTTTAGGTTTGGATTAGGCTCCTCATTTATAAAATGGGTTAAGCTTCTATATTGTAACCCCAGGGCCTCAGTGTTAACAAATGGAAGGGTATCCTCACATTTCCCTCTGCACTGGGGTACAAGACAGGGCTGCCCCCTGAGCCCCCTAATTTTTGTATTGGAGTTAGAACCCTTAGCAGCGGCCATCAGAAATAACACAAATATCAAGGGTATCCAAGCTGGAAAGAAGGAACACAAATTACTTCTGCATGCAGATGCTATTTTGCCACTGACCTCAAATCCAGATACAGCGGTCCCTCAAATTTTGTTTTTGAGTGATACCTTCTCTCATATCTCAGGTTACAAAACAAAATAAATTGGGGAAAATCAGAAGCAATGCCTCTGTCTAGTTTGTGACCACCTAGTATTAGGCAGAACTGGCAGTTTAAACGGCTTCCTTCCGGTCTAGCGTATTTGGGCATAAAGGTTACACCAGGTTTAAAAGACGTGATGACAGAAAACATCAACCTGCCAAGAGTGGACTGGTAGTACTATACCTTTTCTCTTAAGCAGCTGGCTTATACATATATTCTGGAGGACCAAGCTCCAGGTTGGGTCCTGATTGAAAAAGAACTTACTGAACCAATGCCATTACAGGCTTTTATTTCACAAAGTGGGGGAAAAGTTCCATCCAAGAATCTATTATTGTTGTTTGCAAGAGAAACCTGGCAAGCATCATATCGTCTCATTGGCTCAAACCCTTCTTTTACTAACATTTTAGAAGAGCCTAGGAATGTATTCTTTTGTAAGCAGGGCATAGGGAAAAACTATAGACATGGCTGATTGGTGGGTTCAAAAGTGGAAAAAAAAGGAAAATGTCAATGTACAGGAGGCCTTTGTATATATGGTTGTATGTTGGATATACTGTCTGTTATTGGTGTCAATGTTAGTTTTCTAGTTTGATTGTTTGTTTATGTGTGGATGAATAAAAAAAAACAGTAATTAAAAAAACAAAACAAAAAAAAAAAAGCATCAAAACCTCATTCATCACACCTAGTTTAAACTCTGGCCTCTCACTGTGATGTCATGCAGGTAATAAAAGTATTATCGCTTTTTCCCCATGTGGCTTTCTTTGGTATCCGAGTTGCAAAAAGGGAGCACTTCTAATCAAGCTTGGGTATTTTTAGTTTCTTTCATTTTAAGATTTAAGCCACATACAGTGGTATGAAAAAGTTTGGGCACCCCTGATCATTTTCAGGATTTTCCTTAATAAATCATTGGTTGTTCGGATCAGCAATTTCAGTTAAATATATCATATAGCAGACAAACACAGTGATATTTCAGAAGTGAAATGAAGTTTATAGGATTAACAGAAAGTGTGCAACAATTACTTAAACAACATTAGGCAGGTGCATAAATTTGGGCACCCTTGTTGTTTTATTGATTTGAGTACCTTTAGCACTAATTATTGGAACACAAAGTTTGTTTGGTAAGCTCATTGACCCTTGACCTACATACACAGGTGAATCCGATCATGAGAAAGGGTATTTCAGGTGGCCAGTAGCAAGTTGTTCTCCCTTTTGCATCTTCTCTGAGGAGTGGCAACATGGGAGCCTCAAAACAACTCTCAAATGACCTGAAAACAAAGATTTCCAACATCATGGTTTAGGGGAAGGATACAAAAAGCTGGCTCAGAGATTTAAGCTGTCAGTTTCCACTGTGAGGAACATAGTGAGGAAATGGAAGACCACAGGCACAGTCCTAGTTAAGGCCCGGAGTGGCAGGCCAAGAAAAATCTCTGATAAGCAGAGGCGAGGAATAGTGAGAACGGTCAAACTCAACCCACAGACCAGCTCCAAAGACCTACAACATGATCTTGCTGCAGATGGTGTCACTGTGCATCGTTCAACTATTCAGCGCACTTTGCACAAGGAGATGCTGTATGGGAGAGTAATGCGGCGGAAGCCTTTTCTACGCACATGCCACAAACAGAGTCGCTTGAGGTATGCTAAAGCACATTTGGACAAGCCAGCTTCCTTTTGGAATAAGGTGCTGTGGACTGATGAATGTAAAATTGAGTTATTTGGACATAACAAGGGGCAGTATGCATGGCGGAAGAAGAACACAGCATTCCAAGACAAACACTTGCTACCCACAGTAAAATTTGGTGGTGGTTCCATCATGCTGTGGGGCTGTGTGGCCAGTGCAGGTACTGGCAATCTTGTAAAAGTTGAAGGTCGCATGGATTCCAGTCAGTATCAGCAGATTCTTGCCAACAATGTTCAAGAATCAGTGACAAAGTTGAAGTTGCGCCGGGGCTGGATACTTCAACAAGACAACGACCCCAAACACTGCTCAAACTCTACAAAGGCATTCATGCAGAGGAACAACTACAACGTTCTGGAATGGCCATCTCAGTCCCCAGACCTGAACATTATTGAAAATCTGTGGTGTGATTTAAAGCGGGCTGTCCATGCTCGGAAACCATCAAACCTGACTGAACTGGAGATTTTTTGTAAAGAAGAATGGTCAAAAATACCTTCAACCAGACTCCAGACCCTCATTGGAAGCTATAGGAAGTGTTTAGAGGCTGTTATTTCTGCAAAAGGAGGATCTACAAAATATTGATGTCATTTTTCTGTTGGGGTGCCCAAATTTATGCACCTGCCTAATGTTGTTTAAGTAATTGTTGCACACTTTCTGTTAATCCTATAAACTTCATTTCACTTCTGAAATATCACTGTGTTTGTCTGCTATATGATATATTTAACTGAAATTGCTGATCCGAACAACCAATGATTTATAAAGGAAAATCCTGAAAATGATCAGGGGTGCCCAAACTTTTTCATACCACTGTATCTTTTACTCACTGGTCAAGCAACAAGACTGTTTTATTAGAATCCAAAGAGATAGCTGCACCCAATTAGCTGATGCCACCCGTGAAAGGACAAGGAGATCACGGATTACGCACTTTTCCTTCAACTGAGTCGACACCACAGATTTCCTGCTGCCCATTAAGGAAATCAGCACACTGTAAACATCAGATGAGCGCACAATGGACCCGCCAGCTTCAGCCAAGGAGCGATGAGCAAACAAGAGCTTACGTCTGAGACTTAGTGTGTTACAGTTAATGTTTGTTCACTGCGTTGTTGTTATAGAACAACACTGTGTACTTTGTGTGCTAAACACTTAAGTTTGATTTGCTCATTGTTTTGTTTATGCTTGACACAAGTGTTTTCTTGTTGAGCCTATCACCACCAGCCAGTGAACTGATATTTTACCAGTTGAATGACCTGTGTAAAGCCTGCTGATAGACGGTTTGCCAACTTTGTTATCATATGGTAAAATAAGCTGTTTTATTGCGCCTCTGTGATAATTAGGATCCTTCCTGCTCTATCCACCTCTTCTTCTCCTTTTCCTCTTTTATTAACCTGCATACATACACCCTAGACACCGACAATCATCTGAGTGTAGGGATCACACGGTAGCATAACTCAGATTTGCTCTATTTGTTAGACACGTTAAACCACGCCGTCTCCCCTTTTGTTACCCAATCTCTTCGTAACCTCGTCCACCATCGTTGCTTTCTCTCTCTCACACACACACTGCATGTGTGCTTTTGCTTTGCTGTAGTATGGCTGCTTGTGTTGCTTTAGTTGTAGTCCATGACACATTTTTGCTAATTGGAAGTAGTATTGATTGCAAATTATTACTTTTATTAATAAATTCTGTTTTAGCTTAACTGATCATTGTTTGTGATTATTTGCATTCTGACAGTTCTGACAGCTAGTGCTCGGATTCAACCATTCACTGTTCACTTGATTCATGTTAATATCTCTCAGATATTGACACTCAGTGAACACCAGATTGAGACTGTTTTTTCAGTTTGGTTGTTGGTCACTGGTAACAGGGTGGGGCCCTGTAATTGACATTATATTGACATTATTTGTAAATAATTTTATGACTTTTAAACATTGCTAATAACCAAATCTGCTCCTACCTACACAAAACAAATATAGATAGATAGATAAATAACACCTCTGCCCCCCAGTTCTTATGAGAAATTCAAACATCACACAAAAATTCCAGACATTTTCAGTCACTATGTAAGAACATGAGTGATTTCCAAGAAGAGTTAAAGGATAACATACCCCACAGTACTCCAACAGCTTAATGATTTCCTCTTCATACACTGAGTTAATGGCATACTGCTTTTCCAACTCTGTCCAGTTTACTGCTTTACTCAGGACTCCCTGCATGTCCATGCACAAACAGAAGCACACAGAAGCACACACACACACACACCAGGGTCATTCTTAGTAGGGACCATAAATGATAAATGATAGATTTTTACATTTAAATAGTATATTAAACTTAATTTCTGCAGGGCTGTGATGGTTTTACTTTTAACATAAAAAGATATGTAAATTTGGAAGAAATGTGAACATAAGACAATAGTCATATGCTCATATGTACATACATACATACACACATGTAAAACAGTTATTGATCTTTGTAGTTGTTTCTGCTGTCCTTACTGGCAATAAAGAGATTCCTTCCTGAAGTGATTTCATAGCAAGTGTGCAAAAATCCCTTTATGACTGCCTCTATGTTCAAATATTACAGTCTTTCAGTTCTTTGCTACGTTTTACTTTCCCTTTTGACCTCACCACATCTGACAAAGTTGGTCCAGCCATGCTGTCTAGTAGACGACAATGTGAGGAATGCTTTAAGCAAGAGCAGAAAGTTAGTGAAGCTCATATGGATTTTGTGTAAGGCCTGCATCTTTTCTTATGCTTGACAATCTAAGGTATTCCTTCTGTGGCTGACCTGTTAATGGCTGGTTCAGCCAAAAGGTTTTATGTCAATTAAATGCTAAAAATAAATAATTTTACCAGAATCATGCCATGACATTTTAACAACAATTCATTCAGCTTACATGTGGAAATTATAGTATATATGAATGAGAGTAGACCATTCTTTTGTTTGTGCATTTTCCCTCCTGGAAAGGAACATATTTATTTGAGACAATCTAAATTAGAAGTTTCCTTATATAGATAAATGATTGATTGATAGATAGATAGATAGATAGATAGATAGATAGACAGACAGGCAGGGCAGGGCAGGCAGACAACGTTATTAATCCCCAGAGGGAAAGTGAGTTGTTACAGCAGCTTGGTACACTTACGTGTCAAACAACAATATAAAAGCATGGAAAAAACTTATAAAGAAGTAGAGTAAGTACTTATAAATAAAAATGATATAGAGAACCAGTCCAGTTCAGTATACACGGATCTAACATGAACAGATGCATTGTGGAGCCTGATTGCATTTGGCAGGAATGATTTCCTGTGTTGTTCCTTTGAGCAGCAGGGTTGAATGAGCCTGTTTTATGGAGGGAGTGAGAGGTGTTGTCTGTAAGTACCAGCAGTTTTGCCAGCATTCTGTCCCTGACTACCTCCTCCAGGGATGGCAAGCTCTGAACCAATTACAGATTCTTTGCAGATGCCAACAAACTGAAGATGGTGTTCACAACAACAGACTGATAGAACATCCTGAGCACCCTGTTGCATATGTTGAAGGAACTGAGCCTCCTCAGGCCCTTTTTGTACACAGCTGAAGTCCATGGCCATCTCCTTTGTCTTCATTCAGCTGGAGACGCTTCTCCTCACACCACTTTGTAAAGCAGTCAACCAGGGCCCTGTACTTGTCTTCTCTCCCATTCTCCATGCGCATTGTGGCTTTATCATCAGAGAATTTCTGTAGATGACACAAGTCGATGCAGTACTTAACGTCTGCCATGTACGTGGTGAAGAGGAAGGGAAATAACACATTCCACTGTATATCCTCCAGTTTAGCCCTCAGACATCCAGGCTGCATGGTACTGAAGGCACTTGAGAAGTCAAAGAACATGATGCAGACTGTGGTGTTGGGTCTGTCCTGAGTAGAATATGCCCTCTCTAGCAGGTATATGATTGCATCCTCTACGCCAACATGTGGCTGGTACGCAAACTGCAGAGGGTCCTGAGATGAGCGTACTAGTGGTTTAAGGTGTGCCAGCACCAGTCTGTCCATGACCTTCATTATGTGAGAGGTTAGTGCTATGGGTCTGCAGTCATTTAGGGCCTCAGGATGACCCTTCTTGGGCAACAGAAACTCATAAGATGTATTCCATAACTGTGATGAAGGGCATATCGTCACCTGGCTTGCACATACAGCAACACGCACTTTGACTGAGTATGACTATATATGCACTTTAATAACTGCACAGGCACTTTAAGAGCAACAACACTTCACTGAAGATTTGCACAATACATTTTAACACATATCATTATATTCATTGGGCTTTTTCAGGTCTGACTTTGACTTTGTTGATAGGTGCTGTGTGATCCACAGTTTCACCTAGAGGAGAGGGACATAGTATTAAATGTGTATATTTAATATGTGTTAATTGGTTAAAAATGAAGTAAGCTAAGCTGTATTGGGATGCTGTGTGAGCATTAAGTAGATCAAGAAGTGTTGTGTACTCACTAGTCTTTGTGTCTTCAGGGTGTGTGGGCAAAAGGCTTCCCCAGGCAACGGACACAGATTTTATAGTTCCAGGGGTGTGGGGTGATGGATATGTGTGCAGTGTAGTACAACAAATGTAAGGTGATTTAGATGTATTTGTTTTTAGTAATAGTTGATGTAAATGGGTATGTATAGGTAACTGAATATGTTTGTATGTACATCAAGAAACAAAAATGGTGGGTTACTTATGTTGGCCGGCAATGGATCCCCGTGGGTGGAATCTTCCAGGGTCATTAGCTGAGACACATTATATATAGGCGCCATTTTAACAATATGAGTGTTGTTGCTGCTCTGATGACTCTGTGCTGTTTGCCAAGATAGATGCATAAAAGAACCACATCTGTGACACTCCTTAAACTTGCCTTGGATTATTCTTTTTGCTGTACCAACCAGCCATAATTGTGGTCATTCCTACAAGTGATGTCAGAAGCTGGGGCGCACGTTACAGCAAATGATGCCAAGGCAGGGGAAGAACAATGGCCAAGAGGAACCAGATGAGGGGCCAAGCAGAGCATGTGTTTCATACACCATGACAGATGCTAAAGCGGAAGACAAGCTGGATGAACTAGCAGGTCTGGTGAAATCACACATGCAGGCACAAGCAGAGTGTGATCAGCAAAGAGAGAAAGAGTGCTCTCGTGGTGACAACAATGATGGAGATTTTGAGGACCCAGATGAGATGATGAGCCAGACAAGTTGGGATCTGAGACAACAGAGGGATCCCAAACTGCTGCCATTATCTCCAGATGATGACATTGAGCATTTTCTGATGAAATTTGAGAGAATGGTCCAGGTATGTCGCTGGCCTAAAGATGGATGGGCTGTGTGTCTGGTTCCGTTGCTCACTGGCAAGGCACGCAGTGCTTATGTTCTGATGGACATGAAAGACTCAGGAAAGTATGAAAAAGGTAAAGCAGTAATTCTGGCAAAATATGAAGCTCAAGATTGAGCCTGGTGAAACTTCACGAGAGCTGTATGTGTCTCTGAAAGACCTTTTTGGCAAATGGGTTAAGCCAGAGAGATCAACAGTTGAAGAACTATCAGAAACTATTATCCTTGAACAGTTCCTGAGGATGGTCCATCCAGAGCTGGAGATCTGGATCAGAGCATGACCCCAAGACAGCAGAGGAAGCTGCACATCTGGCAGAGGTCTTCACATCAGCCAGAAACTCCTTAAAACTGTCTTGGATTATTCTTTTTGCTGTACCAACCAGCCGTAATTGTGGTCATTCCTACAATAACACTGGTGCTCTCTGAAGGTACAGGCTGAGGTTGAAGAGCTGATACCGTCTGGACCAGCAGCCTTTCTCTGGCTGAGCTTCTCCAACAGTCTCCTCACCTGGTCAGTTGGGGGTGTAGTTTGTGATGGTTATCAGCACGGGGGGAGGAGGGGTGGAACAGAGGGGAGTCTACCGCAGGGGATTTTGGATCTCAGCGGGGGAAATGATAGTGCGCTGTTGTTGCTCAGGGGACCATTGGTGGGCCAAACCTGTTGAAAAACTGGTTCAGTTCGTTTGCTTTTAGTGTACTCCCCTGGGCTGCACCTCTGTCTTTCCTTTTAAGCCAGTTATTCGTCTCATGCCACTCCACACGTCTTTGATGTTGTTCCTCTCCAGGTTCTCTTCCAGTTTCCTCCTGCAGACGTCTTTGCTCACCTTAACTCTTTTTGTACCCATTTGGGAGGAGAGCAGTGGAAGTGTATGCATCATTAATATTTGCATACAGAAAGTCTAGAGTCTTATTTTTACTGGTATTGCATGTGACAAACTGGTACAAAGTGGGCAGTGTGGAGAAGAGACAGACATGGTTGAAGTCACCTGTGCTCGGCACTCAGGTGTTTCATCTGTAAACTCGCAGTTAGGTGTGTATGACGTCACATGCCACTCTTACATTCCTGCATGGAAGGCTGTAAACAGTAATGGCAGTCGCACTTGTGAATTCTCTTGACAGATAGTATAGGTGCAATCCGACGTCAAAAATCCCATTGTTCGTGGTTGCAGATTCATGCTTTAATGGAGATATGTCAAGGGTTGCACTACCGGAAGTTAACAAGCACTGCAATCCACCTCCTTTATCCCTAACGCTCTCTATGTCTCTGTCTGCTCTCACCATGTGGAAGCCAGGGATAGCCACATTGACATCCGGTATCTGTTCACGTAGCCATGTTTCCGTGAAACACATGATGTTACTCTGTACTCTCTCTGGGTCTTGGTGAATGCTTCTAGTTCGCCCATTGTATTTACAAGGATTTACAAGGATCTCACATTCCCTGTGATGACTGCAGAGATGCAAGGTTTAAATCTCCTGTTCTTCAACCTCCTCTTAACCCCTGTACTACAGCCTCGTCGTCTCCTCCTTATCTCCTCCAGCAAGTTCTGTTTTTCTCCGAATAGAAGAGTCAATCACCTCAGGACAATCAGCTGGCCACGACTGTAAACAATTCCATCGGTATTACAGACATGGCTTTCATTAATTGCAGTGTTCCGAGTACAATGAAAATTTGTAAAAATTATCCGAAACACTGGAGTTACTTCTTGTGTCCAAAAGCAGAATAAATAAACAGGAAAAGCAGAAAAAAGCAGACTACAACTACAATACACCTAGGTACTGGGGGCTGCTGCAACACATTGCCACTAGGATGGTGCCATAATTTATTACATAATCTGAGAATTTCTGAATTAAAACCCACCACAAATTATATTTTAAGAAAATGTATCTCTATTTCTGTTGCCAAATTACTCCAAAAGTTCAGTACTTTTGTCAAAACTATAGAATATACTAAATATTTATAATAGCTCTTCAATCTTAAGATTATTACTACAGAATTTTTATTCACAGGAAGGGACTTATAGTAAGACACAAACTTATTGGCTATTAAATTAAAATTAGTTAAATCAACAGGCAACAATTACAATTGACTATTTCTTATGATAACATCGCCTTTTGTTGCTGGTCTACAGTGTAATACACAAAATTAAAAGGAGTTTGATTAAAAGCACAAGTGAAACAATATTAGAAATGAAGATTTGGGTTCGGAGTAAAAACACAGAGCTACATTAAACTGCTTAGGCCCATATTTATGGTTTGTGGTATGTGATCATAAATCCAACCAACAGGGTTGCAGTCTGTACAATCCAGTCAAGTTGCAGTTTGATTGCACGATCATGCCTTCCATTAACCAGAATGGAAAGAAAAACACTTGGTACCCCTACTAAATTTGGTTGTCATAACAATACTAACACCACTTCTTAACCAAATATCATTGTTTTTTAGTTTTCAAAATGTCCTAATTTGCTCTGTAGCTTATTTGAAAAATTGCTTGCCCTGCTTCTATTTTTGTGAAGTTTTGTGCACTTGCTCCATCTCTAACCTGTTCAAAATCTATTACAACTGAAGCTGATGTCCTTGATATTTCCATTTCCTCTTTAGTCAGTCAACATGGAAGAAATGAGACTACTTTACAAGGTTCTGATATAATCCATACCACCATTTTATAAAGATATACTAAAAAAGGACGACATTTGATGGAAAAATGAGGACCTGTTAGTAGTTACAATTAACCAAACTGTCTTCCAACTGTAAACAAGGCTGACAAAAAACCTAGCAAGAGTGATTCATGTGCAGAAGGAAAAATCTCATCCTCCCTCACACTCCAACATAGCTCTTAATATAACTGGACAAGTATTTGCACTCCTTTAACTAAAGTTCAGTCTAGTAGTATATGTCACATACAGTGCTTATACTGTATAATGTATTGTATGGCTATTTTCCCCTTTCATTGCTTTTATAGATGGAATCATGGACAGTATAATTTGGCTTTCTTTTTCTTTTTTACAAAAAATGTACAAAAAACCCTCTTTAATGTCATAGTGAAAATAGATTTCTACAAAGTAATGTCAATTAATTAAAAAATATATAATATGAAATATGTGACTGCACAAATATTCACCTCCTTCAAGTCAGTATTCAGTAGATGCACCTTTGGTTGGACACTCAGCAACATCATCTTTTCAAATTCAGTCACAAATTCTCTATTGGACTGAGGTCTGTGATTTGACTGGGCCACTCCAGAACATTCACCTTCTTGCCTTCCAGGGCCTGCTGCTAAGAAGCATCCCCATAGAATGATGCTGCCACCACCATGCTTCACGATGGGAATGGTGTATTTGTGGTGATGTGCAGATTTTGGTGTCTGCCAAACATAACATCCGGTCTGATGGCCAGAAAGCTCTATTCTGGTCTCATCAGACCAAAGAACCTTCTTCCAATTGACCTTAGAATCTTCCACATGCCTTTGGGCAAACTCTACCCAAGATCTAATATGAGCTTTCTTCTTTCTATGGCTTTCTCCTGAGCTGCTGGAACTTTTAACTCCTTCAGAGTTCAGGCTTCTTCCCTGGAATCTTTGTGCTTTCTTGTCTCACAGGTTCCCACAGATCATGTCTAGACCTCCTGCTGTGGTCCTGCTTGACACTGACAGCTGGTTATTGTTATTACCAACTGTTATATTCTACATTGTTATTGTTACTACTATTACTACTACTATCATCATATCTTCTATGCCTTCTAAAAGGAAGTTTTTCCTGACACCAAGTGCTTGCTTATGGGGTTTTGTTGGGTCTCTCTGTACCAAAAATATAAGATTTGGTTTGGTTTGGTCTAGACCTACTTTAACTGGAAAGTGTCATGAGACAACTTCTGTTATGATTCGGCACTATATAAATATATTGAATTGAACTGAAATGAAATTGAATAGTTACAGGTGTCTTGGCAGCCTCCCTCACTAGTCTCCTTCTTATACGGTCAGTTTGTGACGACAGCCTGCCCTAGGCAGATTTACACGTCATACTCCTTCCATTTCTGAATGATGGATGTAACTGAACGTCAGGGGATGTTCAGTGACTTGGAAAATGTTTTGTATTCATCCCCTGATTTATACTTACTTTTCTAACCTTCTCTCAGAGTTGCTTGGAGTGCTCTTTTGTCTTCATAGTATAACTGTAACCAGGAATACTGATTAACCAGTGATGTTCCAGACACAGGTGCCTTTAAACTACAGTCATTTGAGACATATTCACTGCACTCAGATGATCTCCATTTCACAAAATGTGAGACTACTAGCATGAAATGGCTGGACATCTGTTGAATGAGGTCAGTAACTTTAAATTTTAAAAGGGGTGAATATTTATGCAATCACTTATTTTAAGTTATATGTTTTTAATTAAATAAATGTGTTACCGTAGTGAAGACACTAGAGGCAGTAGACCAGGACAAACACGGAATCAGAGGGATTGGCTTTGGCCAGTTCGTAACTGCCAAGGACGCCATCTGAACACAAACACGAAAAATATGACCTGTGGTTAGGATTAAGTAGCATATTGGACCCACTTGTATTCACATGTAGGCGTGCATGTAAAATATGTACTTCTGAAATTTAAGCATCTCCAGGATGATAAGCATGGCAGAAACATATAAAAATCCCCCAAAAGGGATCAAGAAAGGATTTTATCATCTTATGTAGAATATATATCTAGTTGAATACTGGTGGAATGTAAGGGTTTGGTAAAAGAAAATCAAATTTGAAAGTGTTTAAGGAAATTAAATAATGACTCACATATCCTCCCATGGAGATTCCAGTCATTCCTAGTGGCCAGTAACCTTCTCTCTCTAGCCAATGGAGAAGCACTGTTGACTCCAGTATCAAAGCCCCTCCCATCACAAACAGGTCTGACACATTCTTTAGACTGGATCGCCTAAAATACTCAAAAATAATGTCCCTGTTTACTTCACAGTAAATTACTGCCAGCTTTGAAAATCTATCTTGTATTTAACCATGACATCCTGTTCTCTTGCCAGGTGGGTTTGAGCAGTTTACAATTGGATCCTAATTAAGTTTGGACTTACAGCTCACAACAGTTAGAGTAGATTCCAAAAAAACTTTGATCACTTCTCAGTTGATCACTAAATCTATCCATAACTTTGTCCATGATTTCCAAGCTGTTCTACAACATTGGTCTATTCGGTACCCAAAACACCTACTGCATATCTGTTCACTCTGGAACTCTGGAAGGTTTTTTTGTTCAACTGCTTGGTGGTGCAACAACAATATAAGTATTGGAGTGGGTCAAATATTTAACTCATTCTCTTCTAGATTTTCCAGACTTGTAACAGGGTACTGTATCTCAAAATAACAGAAACATATTTATATTTCTCAAAACATAAACACTGCTATGGATAAATTTGTGATAGAGAAATACTGACTGACTGACCTATCAGTCATGCTCTAATTTCTAGTCTAAGGTGATATATTGAATATGTATGTTTTGTCTGACTAATCCTCCATCACCTTTACACATTGAATTTGCTGTCAAAAAACAGAAAAAATACCACATTTGAGGAAGTGGAACTGAAGAATGTTTGGCATCTTTGTCTGAAAAATGGCAAAAGCTCTTCATATCGACAATGATTTTTGCGTGTGTGTCCAAATTAACTTAAATTCTTTAGGTTTAAGGCAAAACAACTTAACCAAAAAAATAACCAAAATACAGAATTAGAACAGCTTTTTGACAAACCACCACTCATTGCTGAGTTAGCATGATGTCATGTATCTAGCCATTAGTTTCAAATTGAAGGTATTTGTCAGGCTTCTCATTTTATTTACGGTATTTGTTTTTCTCATACTGTTTCATTTTGTTTCTCATTTTTCAAACTGAAAAGATTCCTTTTATTTACTTCTTTCTTAAATTAAAGATGCAACCAACTGCCAAATCAATTAGGTCACAAGGGGAGGTAACTTACAGTTGATCTTTGGGTTTACGATAACCATGTAACAGGTCAGTCAAGGAATAAAAAAGTGGTCATACACAGCATAAATCAGATTCTTTAAAAAAAAAAATTTCTATGCCTGCAGATGAACAGTGGAGCAGGAGCCACATTAACTGTCATTGCCTGAATATTTTTAACAGTGGAAAAATATCCATCATCCAATCATCCATCTATTATTTTAACAAATTACAATGAGGGCGACAAGTGATGTGGCATCCGCTCATGCATGTAGATGCACAGATCTTTTCTATTTTGCACCATGAATTGTATTTAAACACGGACAACTTGAGAGGGACAAGAGATCTTGACCACCACCTGGTGGCTGGCTACTATATGTGTCATAAACTTCTTTATTATGTTGTTTGGTACCTATTTGGTACCTATTATCATGCTGCCTAAACAACCGCACAACTTTGTGCTAATCTCCACAACATCACGCTGCCTAAACAACTGCACAACTTTGCAGTAATCTCCACAACACCTACTTCTGTCTAGATGTGCCCTACAAAATATATAAATTATATGTTCTGAAGATTATTCTGTAGACTCAAGACTGTCTAGCAGAACTATTCTTAAAGGGAAATTAACAAAAAATAAAGAGGAAATCAGATCAAATCAGAGAAAAGACAACAGAAGGATATAATAAGGGTTCTCCAGAAGAAGTGAAGCCATTCCTGCCTCTTTGACCATGGGTCGGGCCATCAGGGTACGTCTTCGCCAGAAAAACTGGATACATACACACACGTGCAGACACCCACACACATACAATAATACCAATGAGTCAGAGAGTACAGATAATATCTCTAATCTGCTAGAATTTTATCTTTATGTTGTTTTTTATTCTGGTAGTATTACATCATGGTATGACAAAAATAAAAAGGATACTTGATTCAAAACATGACTCTACATCTTTTCACTCCATTGGCAATTTAAGGGAGCATATCAAGAAAGAAAAAATGATGAAAGAAACAGATGTGTTTTTTTTGTTTTGTTTTGTTTTTTTTTTTTGCTAAAAGGGGAATGAAAATGAGGTACGGCCAACATAATGTAGTAACATAATGTAATGCCATTTGCACTTGGAAGAACACAAGGGGCCAGAAGGCATCTCAACATCCAACCTACTACTCTGGTTAGAGTAGATATTTGTGTTGGTTCTTATAGCCAAAAAACAGAGAAATTGGCGTGTGTTACTCATACCTTTCATATTCTCATGTTACTACAATTGGCATTAGTAAGGAACATAGAACATCTACAAGAGCCAATAGCCAAAGCCTATATCAGGACTTCAACTGCACTACTATTGACCTTAGCTTATTTAGTATTTTCTGTTTGGTGGGGGCTATCTGGGTACACTTTGAAGTTAAAGTTATGTTGAGGTTAAAAGTTTTAGTGCCTTACGTGATCGCCAGTCCCAGCCAAATGAATACATACTGGTCTGTTTTTCTGCCATCGCTTAGGAACTATAAACTGGAACCTGAAACAACACACGCAGACACACACTTTGAGGATTCACTTGGACAAAACAGTGCTCAAACATGTTATCAGTAATCACTTGCAACTTATTTGGCTGTTTGAAACTCAACAGACAATGTTAGATGTGACTACATGATATGACTGTTTGACTGTTTCAGAACACAAGCAGTTGTGGCTGATGGCTATGGATGGAGTCCAGCTTCATCAGAGTTAACACAGGTGCCACCAGGTTCTATTCTCAAACCACTTTTAGTCATAATTTTTATAAATGAATTAGGTGTGAAAGTTAGAAATAGTACAATTTATCTAAATGCCATCATTTTATATGGTCTATTGCCCAGGCAGTTCAAAACATCACATATGTCTCGTCTCATTTTCTACCGCTTATCTGGGTGTGGGTCGTGAGGGCAACAGTCTCAGCAGGGAAGCCCAGACTGTCTGCTCCCTGGCTACTTCCACCAGATCGTCTGGGGGGACACTGACGCGTTCCCAGGCAAGGCAAGCGACATAGTCCATCCATCGCGTCCTGGGTCTACTCCATGGCCTCCTCCCAGATGGACATGCCTGACACAACTCCCGAGGGAGACGTTCGGGAGGCATCCTGACCAGACCTGGCTCCAACACGTCGGCTAGTTTGGTAAACACCCATGACACCTCCAGCACCCTTGCAAGGCTGTAGAGCTGGTTCAGTGGTCATCGGCCAAGGCGAAAACGGCATTTTTCCTCATGAATCCAAATAGCACCAGTGACTTTCTGACCGCAGCTCCTAACAGCCGCCACAGCAATAGCAGCGTAGAACACGGCCCATTTGGATTACATGTCCCCCACCCCTCCCGGAATGCAATACAAGCTCTGCCTTAGGTGGGAGTTGAAGACCACCCTGACAGAGTCATCAGCATTCCCAGCAAACCCTCACTGTTCGTTTAGGTCTGCTGGGTCTATCTGGCATCCTCCCCTGCCACCTGATCCAACTCAACACCAGGTGGTGATCAATTGGCAGCTCTGCTCCACTCTTAACCCAAGTCTCCAGAATATACAGCCGCAGATCCAGTGATAGGACTACAAAGTGGATCATTGACCTTGGACCTAGAGTGTCCTGGTGCCACCTCTCTCGAGGAGGTTGGTTCCAGAGCCCAATCTGTGCATAGAGGTGAGCCTGACCATATCTAGTCAGTATCTCTCAACCTCATGTACAAGCTCGGGCTCCTTCCCCACCAGTGAGGTGACATTCCATGTCCAAAAAGTTAGCTTCAGCAACGGGGATGAGACCACCCAGGTCCCTGGCTTTGTCTGCCACTTGATCCACCACAACATTGCATTTATATTTTGAAAATCTTTAATTGGCCTTAACCTACTGTTAAACTCAAATAAAACAAAATGCATGTTGTTCTTTAGAAAACTGACAAACAGTTCAACTGTAGTGAATATTACCACTTCAAAAAGGGACAGCAATTGAAAGTGTATCTTTTTTAACACATTGGCTTACATCTCAGTGACAAGCCTGGTTAAAAAACATATAAATGAATCAAAGTTCTTCAAAGCAAAACTAGTATTCTTTTAGAAATAAATATAGAAATAATAAATTCATTAATTAGTATGTATGTGTAGATTCTCAGTCATCCAGGTCATCTTTCACACAAGAAAGTTTAATTAAAAGTGAAGACATTTCACCTCTCATCCAAAAGGCTTCTTCAGATTCGCATTAACTGGTTGGGAGTCCCAGGTATTAAAGCTAGATGCCAACATATGACTACAAGGAAGATTATTGTTCTGAACTGAACGTCCCTTCTAATCAAGATGCAGATTGCTTGCAGAATCCTGGCCAGTGTGCTTGGCCCTCCTGTGCTGGGCCATGCACTTGTGGAGCGGTTGTTTGGTCTCCCCATCGTACAGATCAGTTTGAGTTTAGGAGTTTTGTCCTTCGGATGAACCAGTTTCTGTCTGAGGGTGTTGATAGATTTGAAGTGTACTGGAATGTCATGTCTGGAGAAGATCCTCCATAGTCTTTCAGACACTCCAGCCACATATGTGACAGTGGTGTTTTTGCCCATGTTATGCATCTTCTCTTTGATGATAGCGATTCTGTTATTTCTCTGCCGGCCCTCAGTGCTGTCTTTATGCGTGTGTGTGCTCCTTTTTTGTTCTGGTATGTAGGGTATGGTCATGTAGAAGGGCTACTACCGCCTGTACCGCAGGGAGGCCACACCATACATGGTCTCCCCAAAACACACATAGAAGGAACCCCACCCAGACCTATCATCAGCAGCAACAACTCTGTTATCTACATCTCCCTGTCTAGCTCCCCTGGTGGGCAAGACTCCTTTCCATATCCTAAACTGACAAGGTTCAACATCTGAGACTCTCCCCAGATGAGACTATGGTGTCCTTCGATGCCACTTCACTTATCACATGTGTACCCACATTGGAAGCTGTGATGACTGTCAGGGAGCACCTTCTTCATGACCAACTACAAGTCCAGCTGCCCTAACTTAAGCTCTTCTATGACATATCCAATTAGTATTTACAGATTTAAATTGCTAGTATTCCGCTGCAACCTTCAATTTCAATTTTGTAACTGTCAAAGCTCACATTTCACCAGAAAGAGAACGATACCTTTAAAATGTCCAGGGAACAGAAGACAATATCACCTGCCGCAACATCATCACAATAGAAGTAGAGGACAACATTATGTATGGCACCTGGCATTAACAGCCTCTGGTGGCAGGATTCCAGGAACCAAGTGCTTGAGAGGAGAGATGAAGAACCCATCATGGATCCGACAGTCGGCATGCTCCTCAGTCTGGTCACAAAGGCATGAACAAACACATATCTGTGAGAATAAAAACAATTTTTGTTAAACTAGCGAAGAGTGAGAACACATGGATTACCTTGTTTATGTAAACTGGATAGTCCTTTGGCACAAGAGACTTGCACTTCTCTCTGTCTCCAATGGTCTTACGGAACGCAAAGATTCTGCAAAACACAAACAAGACAAATCAGTTCAACAACAGCACAGATGCATCTGTTTCATGACTGATTCCACAACAGCATCTACTTGATCTATGTCATGATTTATCTAATCAACTGAGCTTGTGGGAACTTGTGGAATGCTCAAAAAACCCTGTCTGGAACTTTCCACAGGTAAACAGACCCATTGGTAGCAGATCATAATATTATGATTGGGTATGAAAGGGACATCGTTGAAAGGCTCAGTTGTTCACAAACAAGGACAGGGCAGGGTTTACCACTTTTGAAAGTGCATAAAGCCTATATGGGCTTGGGAACACTTTGTCATCAGTAAACAAAGTTCATTTGCAAAAAAAAATGTGTGAATTCTTTTATTATGTTTCCTCCTTCGTTATCTTATTCTGTATATTCGCACCACTCCTGATACTTCTGGCTGTATTGTGTTGTGTTCTCTTTTTTCCTTACCTCTTGAGGTCTTCAGGCTTACCCCATCCACCAATGAAGAGTTTGGTGAGGAGAAGCCTTCTATAAAATACATCCAGTCTGCTCACACCCATGGACCAGCACCTGGCATCTACACAGAGAGACAAAGCTTTCATTCTAAATGTGCAGACAATACTTTCTCGAGCACAGTGTAGCATAAAAGCTGAAAGAAGTCATTCCCTCATATGTCCTTGAGTGCAAAGTGCCTAGTGCAAAAGATGTAGCAAACAAGTGGAGAAGCAAACAAAGACCACTGACCCTCTAGCAGCTAAACAGGTATTTGTCAGGGTTGATTGACCCGACGAAAGCTACAGTTAGGTACATATATATATTTGTTCAAAATCCACTTTAAAAGTTTTCTTTATATCATTTCATTTAAGTTTGAATTCAAAAAATGTTTATTTATTTATTATTATTTATTTATTAGTTTATTTATTTATTATTAAATGTTTATTTATTTATGTTTATTTATTGATTGATTTATTTAAGACACATACTGCTATCTTTTCATATATTTGGCTTTGAATCTGTATGTGCATTTGTATTATGCTTGATCTTTACAATATTAAGTTCCTGAGATGCTCACGGGCTTACTCTTATGTAGAGATTATTTTCCAGGACACTTTCAGCACATTTTCAGTGATAAATCTGCTAGTGTGACAGACAGGGGTTATGTCAAAAACTAATATGTTCCTCTCAGCATATTCTGATTTGAAAGAGTATACAGGCATTACTGTTATGTTTTGTTTTTGTTTTGTTTGTTTTTTTTTGGTTTGTTTTTTGCTGTTTTCTTGGATTATTTTAATGCCCAGTTTTAATATTATATCTTCATTTTTTATTGTATTATCACTGTGTTTAATTTGAAAAGCTGTTTGTAATATATGCTTGGAAAGTGCTATGTAAATAAAATTTATCATTACTCCATAACTTGAATTCTCGGTTTTAGCTCCTAGATTAACCATTGTTGCCTGAATGTCATTAGGTGAATAAACATGAGCCTCCATTTTAGCCTACCGTCAAGTCTAGACTGAACTTTGGATAACTAAATGTAAAATTCAAACTTAGTTGAGTTTTCTTGCTTTTTCTTCCTTTCATGCCATGTTACAGTCCATTTTACCTTAACAATACAGCATTGCATTTAAAGAGACAACACTAGCATAATACAAAAGTACTATTAGCCAGGATGTTTAATGCCAAGTAATGTAAAAACACAATGCCGTGTTCCATAAATTTTTTTTACTGAATTTTATAGCACTGTCATACAGCTGTTGTACACTGTCATTACTCTTTCTACACAACACACAATAATAACTTGGTACTCCAGTTGCTCCTCGGACAGTAAGAAGGCCCTCCAATGCATCATCAAAACTGCCCAGTGGATCTTTGGCACCCAGCTCCCTACACTAGTCGAGATACACCACACACGGTGCACAGGCAGAGCAAAAAACACACTGAAGGACCATACCCACCCAGGTCACAGACTCTTTACTCTGCTGCCATCTGGGGAGCGCTATAGGACTATGCACACCGGCACAACACAGCTTAAGAACAGTTTCTACCTCACCGCCATCAGACTTTTGAACTCTGTGCCACCTGCTCTCACGCCCCCCCCCCTCAAAAAGTGTAAAGTGAATCATCATTCTGGCTTTATCTGCTATTGTTTAAAAGCTTTATGGACAGAGGGATGAATGCATTTTTAAATCTGCTAAGTTTGCAGCAAGGGAAATCTCCTGCCAGAGGGTCTGTTCTTGGTACCTATAAATTTCCAAATAGTTCGAATCATATGGAGCAGTTTGGTTTTTAACTGCACAGAAGGGTGACCAAACCAAGATGTGCAATTGTATCTGATTAAACTCTCAAGGACTGCCTGATAAAAAATTATAACTTTTTATCAACACCATGAACTCTCAGATGACATAAAACAAAATGCAACCACTGTTGTAGCCTCCAACAGAGACTGTCTACATGTGCATTCCGTGTAAGTGAGTTGTCAATAAAGACACCAAGTTATTTGTATGATGCGACCTGTGTGATGGTTTGGTTGTGGATGATCACAGGTCTGTGGTCACCAATTCCACTCGGGTCAAACACCATCTCCTCTGTCTTACTGACATTCAGAACAAGGTGGTTGTCAATGCACCAATTCACAAACATTTCAATTTCTAAAAGTTGACCATTCTTTTTCAACAGGGCTAGAATTGCAGTGTCATCTGCGAATTTAATGATGTGATTATTAGAACAGAAACTTCTGCACTCTTTAGTATATAAAGTTAACAGAACTGGTGAAGCATTAGTGGGTGTTTAACCTTTGTAAGCATTTGTTATAACCCATAACATGCAAAGTTCAAAAAAGATTACACAAAAGAATGAGCCTTTTATATCTACAGAGGAACCAGTTACTCCTTCCACAGAGTCCAACATGTTGCACTGATATGTTTCTACAGTAGCCCAGAACAAACAAACCAAATACTGGCTACAGAGAGGGCCTTTCATCTTTTCATGTTGTTAGTAGCTACCACAGTGAAAGGTGAGACAAGGGTTGTCAGTTGGTTACAGATCTGCAACCTCAGTGTTAGATGCTATTAAATTTTACATAATAAACCTTTAAATTAAAATCTTTAACCAAAGAATTTTTAGTAATTTTGCATTTTAAAAATTTCTCTTTTCCATTTTCCATTAGGCCTCTGCCATTTCATATTTCACATATTGATTTTCAAGCTGTATGTAAATCAGGAGGTGTGGGCCAAAGGCGGGAGGGAGGGTTTGAAAGGACTGGGGTACATAAACTAATTAGATGGTAAATCAGAAAATAAAGGAGAAAATATGGGAGTGATACATTCAAGTACTTTAATTTGAGTTAATCTTTTATCCATCTACACTCAGGCATGAAACTCCAGTGATGTTGGGATGCCCAATCTTTAACTGATATCCAATAAGGAGGCATGTGACACTGCAACTTCTGTGAAGTCTGCACTCATATTTCTTTGCCTCGGATTTTAGGATGGGACGCAAGATTTTGAGTCAGAACAACTTCTAGTTCAAGTGAAAATTGAGAGGCAAAGAAATATCAAATAAGGGAATGGAGATGTAGCCTAAGTTCCTCTTTCCTGTAGGTGTCCATGTTTAAGAGAGATTAAAGAAGAACAAGGAGCTCTCTTTTCTTCTTTCAGACACAAAACTTGAGCAGCTCAGAGTCTTGCCCTTTTGTTGATGTCTTGTTGTTTTTGTTTGTTTGTTTGTTTTTTTAAAAGGCTGTAGGCCTTTTGTGTTTTTGACGGATTAGGGAGGATGTTCTGGGCCAATTGTGTGGCTAGCCTGGTCTTCATCCCCCCTTTTGTTCTTTTTGGCCATACCTCCTGACTCACATACTTTTGGTTAAATTTCTGCCACTATTTGTAAATAAAGTCGTCTTACTTTTAAAGTGGTACTTGGGTACCATGTCCTCTGTACCTGTTGCAGGTTACCAGGTGAAGCTGATTGTTTTAGCCTCAAGCTGAGACATTTATAAGCTCTCTGTGATGCATATAAAAGCAAGCATGCACACACACACACAAAAGAAATGCACAGATTGGCTCTAGGTTCATCCAAATGGATGAATCATTCATTTGCCACAGACATCCATTTTCCACCAAACATCCATCCATAAATCTATGCGTATACATACAGTCATGTCACAGCAACAAATAAATAATCATTTTTGTCAGCAGTGTTGAATCGGTGATAACTGTGCACAAAACAGCCAAAAGTTTGAGCCCAGTTTTAGGAACTCGGACATGACCCTTTGCTAGAGAACATACGTTAATGACTCAGTACACAAACGCCTAGTATTATTAGTGAACTAATGATACTAGGCTGACGCAGATTAGCAATTGTATATCAACAACTGAAGGGGTAATTGTGTTTTCCTAGGACAATTTTAGTTAACTTACTATAAGAATAAAGATGTTATAATATCTAGAATCTGCAAACTATTGTATATTTCAAGATGTTTCTGTTGGAATGCATGTCTGCCCGCTGGGCCCTGTTTATCAGCACAAATGACTTTTAAATCTTTAATTACAATCTAGATTGTCATCTCTTCCATGGATCTGACACTCACATCTCCACTCTCCATAAGCCTGCTCACCAAAAATTTGCTATTCATAAAAGGACTTGGATATCCATCCATCCATCCATTTTCTATAACACTTATCTGTCAGGGTCGTGGGGGGGCTGGAGCCTATCCCAGCTGACTACAAGAGGCAGGGTACACCCTGGACTGGTCGTCAGACATTCACAGGACTTGGATATGATTTGGATTATAATATTGCATTGCATTTTTACTTGCACTACTACACAGCTGTCCGCTACACTGTGACACACTGTGCTGGCTTGAGTTATAATTGCATTTCATTCAGCTGTGTTTGTCTGTGATTCACAGCTTTAACCACAACTCTATATTTTCAACAATATGTACATAAATGTGAGAAGATGCCCAAGAGAAATGTAGTGAATACATTTATCTACATTGTGCCTGAAGCAGACTGTGCCATACTCTGGACAGTTGACCACAACAAACAACATGTTTTACACCTAGTCTGATGAAAGCTTGTAGTGGTGTAGTGGTGGCCTTCATTTTCCATCACGCCCTTCTGGACAGACTAGTTTGCTAAGTTTACTGTTTTATATTCAAAAATGAAAATGTTTGTTTGTAACATTTCTTTTTAGAACATTTTGGTTTATGGTGGCAATTTTCAATTTGTGCCATGATTAAGTTAGTGTTAAGTATTAGTGAGAACGGTTGACACTATCTAGACCATGCTGGCATTTCATGAATGGACTCCATGTTGTGGGAGAGGAACTGGACTCTCTGACAGTGGTGTCTGAGAGGAGGATGTTGTCCAAAATAAGGACTATACTGGACTTTCCCTCTCACCCTCTGCCTGTTGCCATCAAACTACTAAACTCTGCACTGTGATGGACACACTTACTTTATGTATATATGTTTTATACACATGTACATACCTGCATTTTTAAATTTTAGATTTATACTTATCTTGTTTTTGTTTATCCTATTTTTATATCTTTTCTTTCTTGGTTGGGAAAACTGCAAGTGCAATGTCTGTATGAAAAAGAATTTCCCTTTGGGGATAAATAAAGGAATTCTGATTCTGATTCTGATTAGAATAAAAATAAAAACCTCATTTTCACTTTACATGAAATAGCTTTCATGTCACACCATCTGACAATTTAAGGCACTGATAGAGCAAATTGATGAAAAATGCATATTTTAACTCAAAACCTATAAGAACACATATGTATTTGGAAAGTTAAGAGTCATAAAAGTCATATGTCATAAAACAATTTTCAGGTTTTAAAAAAAACTTTTTCCGGCTTATATGTCAACCACCCAAAAATAAATTACAGTGTCTCTATAGGGTTCAGACATTGTTAACGCTCTGTCAACACGTTACATTGTGAACATGTGGTTTTTATACTGAAAATTTTTTTGTTTGTTTTTTTTTGTTTGTTTTAAATGACCTGGCCTTCAAAAGAGACACTGGCAGATAAATCTTTGTCCCAAAACAGTCATTTAACAAAAAGTCTCTATGGCACTTGGTGTCACGAATGGACATGCTATTAGTCATAAGATGCTCCCACACAGTCAAACATTCAGGAGCTCTCTCCTGAGTTCTTAGTGTCCCGAAGGCACCACCCTGCCTCTTGAACACCGATGTAAAATGGAAATCAAAACTCAAAGTACTTTCTCAAAGTACTGTCTTCAGAACTTAAATGCCTTGCGCTGAGTAGAGCATTCAGTGACTGTCACTTTACTAACAGCATGAAACAATGCACTCTATTGTGTTGTGATTTCGGACTATGATTAGCCTGTAGCATTTAATGCAGTCACCTCACAGACACAAACAGGTCATGAAGACCTCTATGAAGAATAAAAGCACGGACAAGTGTACCCTGCTTGGTGGCTTGCCAGGGCCCAAGGGGAAGGGGCCCGTCGATGAGCTCCTGGTGCCCTGGCTTTCACCCATGAGACTTGGCCGGATCCAGCCCAAAGCAAGATCTGACCAGCAAGGCTCAGTGTCTCTCCAGATTTTGCAATTTTGCAGTAATCTACCTGCTCATCTCGGGTCTGTTCGTTCAGAACAGCTTCTGCTTAACATCCTACAGCCAACAGGAGCTTTTGGACATCGGACATTCCGACAATTTTGTTACGAATATTCGGCTTATCCTTGAGATCGCCAGAACACCGGAGGCTACGCATTCTACCTGGCCGGACGGAAGTGCACGCAGGCGGCGTAGAGACGGTAAACAAAGGGAGGTAAACGTGGGGGGCTAAGAGCTCAGCTAAAGCTAACACCACACCGGCTCTCTCTACTCAGCATTTTTCTCACCAACGTGCGGTCTGGTGAACAAAATGGATGAGCTACGACTCCGTATCACAAACAACAGGAGACTTATGGACTGTAATGTCATGATCTTCGAAACATGGCTAAACAGCGGCGTACCTGACAACGCTATCGAGCTAGCCGGACGTCACACACTCCGAGCAGACAGAGCGGCAGATGACTCCGGTAAGATAAGAAGTATAGGACTCTGCATTTATATTAACAAATCTTGGTGTACAGACTCTGTCATTATTAAGAGGCACTGCTCAGCTAACCTCGAATTTCTCGTGGTTAAGTGTAGACCGTTCCAATGGAGTTCACTTCCACTGTGGCAGTCGTGGATCAGCAGTTAGGGTATCGGACCCGTAACCGGTGGGTCGCTGGTTCGATCCCCCGTACCGGTGTCCATGGCTGAGGTACCCTTGAGCAAGGTACCTAACCCCCACTGCTCCCTGGGCGCTGCACGCGGTTGCCCACTGCCCCGGGCTTGTTGTGTGTGTGCACGTCATTTGGGTGGGTTAAATGCAGAGCACGAATTTTGTTGGAGAGAGTTCCCTCCAATGACAAAATATGTCACTTTCATATAACTGCTGCTTGTATCCCCCCCCCCCGGGCGCTAATGCTAAGCTGGCTATGAACCAACTTTATGCACCCATTAGCAAACAACAGACTGTTCACCCAGAAGCTGCCTTTATAGTTGCCGGTGATTTTAATGACTCAAACTTAAAGACAGTGCTTCCAAAATTCCACCAGCATGTTTCCTGCAACACAAGAGGAAACAAAACTTTGGACCATGTCTATACAAACATTCCTGGGGCTTACACCGTGACCCCCCTCCCCCACCTCGGACAGTCAGACCATCTCTCTTTGTTTCTTGTTCCTAAGTACTCACCACTTATCCAACGTGTGAAGCCATCAACCAAAACCATCAAAGTGTGGCCAGAAGGGACAGACCATGTACTCCAGAGCAGGTTTCAAAACACAGACTGGAGTATGTTTGCTGCTCAGGCTACCTGTGGCTCTCACACAGACATTGATACATACACCTCCTCTGTGCTGGACTATATCAACACCACCATTGACAGTGTCATAACAGTAGGGCTGGGTACCGAACTTCGGTTCTTTTATGGTACTGACCGAAATGCTTCGATAGTATCGAGTATCGAAATATGCCTCGTCTTTCTGTGCCAAGTTTCGATACCCAGAGGTTAATCACGTGATCAAGACCTGATCATGCTACCAGCGATTGGCTGTAACGTTACCTGTAATTGCGGCATATAGACGCGGTTCACATGCATCTGTGTTGGAAACTGTAGTTGTGTGTGTGCCGTTGAACTGGTTAAAAAAATGCTACGAGGTCGAGTGTGGCTCCATTTTAGCAAGATTGATACCAATAGTGCGCAATACAATATATGCGAAAAAGTCATTGCTGCTAAGGCCGGCAACACAGCTAATTTGGTGAAGCACCTGACCGTGCACGCAATCAAGTTCAGAGCAGAAAGTTGCCCCGTGTTTAACTGCAAGAAGAGCGGACAGTCCGCAGCGGACCGCATCCTTCCTCCTCTCAGCATTCAAGTCCGCCTGTGGACGTTACAAAGCCCAAGGTTACAGTGGCCGACAAGTACAAATGTGCTGCATATACAGAAACGCGCTGCATATAGGAAAACAGATGCAAAAGGAAAATGCTGCAAATACAGAAATGCGCTACGTATATACTACATATTCTTTTTTCTTTTTCTTTGACATTGGTACGTCTGTTGTCTGTCTCTCGGGTGGAAGCTCAGCACTGCCCCTAGAGGTCTGGAGCACTTACGTTGTATGACTGGATGTGCGGCTTTTCTTTCTGCATTTGTTTGCTTATATGCAGTGTGTTTCTGTATTTGCAGTGTTTTCCTTTTGCATCTGTTTCTTATATGTAGTGCATTTCTGTATTTGTAACACCTGTCTGTGTTTGTACTTGTCGGCTACCGTACCAAGCGGCCTGATTCAAAATCTCCACCTTTGCAACTGCACTGGAAATTATTCCTTGTTTATTTTGTCTGTAAGAAAACCGCTTGGATTGGCGAAATACCAAAGCTGAAAAATAAAACTAAAGACTTGTACTGTAATGTATAATGTAATCTTCTTTTTGTTAGAATTGATATTATAAAATTGGTATCGAGAAAAGTATCGTTAAGGAACCGGTATCGAAGTGAAGGTATCGGTATTTTTGATTGATTGATTGATGATTTTTGATCAGCCCTACACAACAGAGAAGCAGATCACCACGTACCCAAATCAGAAGCCATGGATGAACAAGGAGGTGCGGCTCCTGCTGAAAGCCCGCAACACCGCCTTCAGATCAGGTGATGCACATGCCTACAGCATATCCAGAGCTAATCTGAGGAGGGGCATCAAAAAGGCCAAGCTAAAGGTAGAGGAGCACTTCTCCAACTCCGATCCAAGACGCATGTGGCAGGGCATCCAGATCATCAGTCACTACAAACCAGGTAACTCGTCCATGACAGCCACAGTTGTTTCCTTTCTGAATGAGTTAAATGACTTTTATGCTCGTTTTGACAGGGACAACACTGAAACGGCCACCAACACCAGACTCTCTCTCCCTCACCTCCACAGACGTCTGCGCTGCACTGAGTAGGACCAACGCACACAAGGCTGCCGGCCCAGACGGCATCGCTGGTCGTGTGCTAAAAGCATGCGCGGAGCAGCTCGCCGGGGTCTTTATGGACTTCTTCAACCTGTCCCTTGCCCAAGCAGCTGTGCCAACATGCCTCAAAACCACCTCCATTGTACCAGTCCCAAAACACTCTGAAACACACCTGAAGAGCTACCTCCCACCCACACTGGACCCACATCAGTTTGCCTACCGCAGCAATAGGAGTACAGAGGATGCAATTTCCACAGCACTGCATTCTGTGCTCACACACCTGGACAATAACAACACATATGCACGGATGCTGTTTGTGGACTTCAGCTCAGCATTCAATACCGTCAGACCCTTCAAGTTAATCACCAAACTTGGAGATCTGGGCATCAACACAACCTATATCCCCTCTACCTCCCTCTGCTACTGGATCAGAGACTTCTTGACCAACAGACCTCAGCATGTTAGGTCAGGCAACATCTGTTCCTCCACCATCACACTCAGCACAGGCGTACCACAGGGCTGTGTGCTGAGCCCATTCCTCTATTCCCTCTTCACCCAAGACTGTAGGCCTGCACATGGATCCAATTCCATCATCAAATTTGCTGATGACACCGCAGTTATTGGCCTTATCAGCAATGATGATGAGACAGCATACAGGGAGGAGGTACAGCACCTGGTCACATGGTGTGCAGACAACAACCTGCTCCTTAACACCAGCAAGACAAAGGAGCTCATTGTGGACTTCAGGAGGGAGAGAGGAGGCACGCATGCCCCCATACACATCAATGGGATGACGGTTGAACGTGTCTCCAGCTTTAAGTTCCTGGGGACCTACATCTACATACATATTATGACAACTACCTGTATATCATGTTTACAGTATATCTGTAGCATAGACACCTGTACATACTGTAAATTACTGTATACCTGGTACTTACTGCTTATTGCACTTCTGGTTAGATGCCAAACTGCGTTTCGTTGCATTGTACTTGTACATGTGTAATGACAATAAAGTTGAATCTAATCTAAAAAAATAACAAAAAAAAAAAAAAAAAAAAAAAGCAGGGACATGTGTCTGTAGTGGCGCATCTGGTAAGGCAAGGGACGCTGGTCTGGAAGACCAGGGTTCAAGACCCTGCCTGTACAAAAATTACCCCACATTTTTGGGGGCAGGAAAAATTTGGGTGTGGTGGAGTGATTAATGCGATAAACGTTCCCCCTCCATTAGCCGGCTGATGCACCCTTGAACAAGCCACTTAACCCCCAATTTGCTCCCCGGGCACTTGACTGCTCCTGTGTGTGTCACTGTACTGCCAATAAAACTGATTCTTCTAAAAAGATCCTTCTTCAGTCTGCCCACCACCCTCCAGGAGGAGTCAATGTGGTCTGGTGCAGAGTAGATCAGGCAGAAGACAAAGGTGGGGACCTTGGTGGCCCGATCCCCAGATGCTGAAGCTAGCTGTTACAGTATGGAATGTCACCTGACTGGTGGGGAAGGAACCTGAGCTTGAGTATGAGGTCGAGAGATACTAGCTAGATATAGTTGGGCTCTCCTCTACGCAGAGCTTGGGCTCTAGAACCAAGCTCCTTGAGAGGGGTTGGACTCTTTTCTGAAGATGCCCCAGGTGAGCGGCATAGGGAAGGTGTGGGCTTACTTATAGACCCTGGCTCGCTGCTTGCTTGTTGGACTTTACCCCAGTGAGGGAATGGGTTGCTTCCCTGTGCTTCTGGGTCAGAGAACAAGCCCTGACTGCTGTTTATGCAAATGCACCAAACAACAGTTCAGAGTTCCCACCCTTTTTGGAGTCCCTGGAATAAGTGCTAGGAGATGCCCCTACTGAGGATTCCACTGTTCTGCTGGCGGACTTCAAATCTCAAGTGTCAATGAGAGTGTGACCTGGAGGGCTGTGACTAGGAGGAACGGTCTGCCTAATCTGAACCCGAGCTGTGTGCAGTTATTGGACTTCTGTGCTGATCAGTTTGTCCATAACTAACACCATGGTTGAACATAACGGCGTCCATACGTGGACTTGGCAAATTCTGGCAAACTATCCGGCGACTCTGGAAGGGGAAGCGGCAGTGGCACTTCATTCACACTGTTTACATTGGGGATGGGGAGCAACTGACCTTGTCTGAAGGTGTGAAGGTGCTGGAAAAGACAGTCTAACCATTAGTCAAACCTCAGATTCAAGAGGAACAATGTGGTGTTCACCCTGGTTGTGGAACACTGGACCAGCTCTACAGCCTAACATGGGTGATGAAGGGGTCATGGCATGGGAG
Organism: Scatophagus argus; assembly: GCF_020382885.2. NCBI lineage: Eukaryota > Metazoa > Chordata > Actinopteri > Scatophagidae > Scatophagus > Scatophagus argus. The sequence continues at coordinate 23,661,629 of NC_058504.1, read as the reverse complement.
TTTGTCCAACCAGTCCACATGTGTTTTGTGGACTTGGCAAAGGCTTACAATTGTGTCCCCAAAGGTATCCTGTGAGGATTCCTCCGGGAATATGTGGTGTATGGCCTGATGCGATGGGCCATCCAATCTCTGTATTGTCAGATTGAGAGTATGGTTCATATTTCCAGCAATAAGTGAAATCTGTTCCGAGTTAGGGTTGGACTCTGTCAGATGATGTACTCCTATTGGCTTCATTGAACAGTGACCACCAGCTCACATTGGGACTGTTTTCAACAAAGTGTGAAGCAGTTGTCTGTGGAGATTCTCAGTCATCCAGGTCATATTCACTCAAAGAGTTAAAGCAAGGCTGAGTTCCTCCTTCTCAGAACTGATGAAGCTGCTTGGATTAGCAGTGAAACATCTTCAAGTCAATCTTCACAAGTCCAGACGCCTTGCTTTAGCTCTTTGAGTGTGAAGCAGTTGGGATGAGGATCCACTCCATAGTCCACTCCGCTCTGGCTTAACTGTGATCCAGAAAGCTAATGTTACGCTAACATGAGTCAGAGTCCAAAATGTTGCTTACGGTTCATAAACAGAAATATGACAGTATTTACTGTCAGCCATGCTACTTTTGCCCAAATCAATCTCAACATTTTCACAAACAAATGACAGTCCATGTGCTGTCACCCACTCTCTTAATAGCAAGTTGCATAATAAAAGGGATGTGAGATGATATATATGTTTATATGACAATTCAGAGAGGCAATGTGTTGTGTAGTATAGCTGCCATCCTGTGATGAGGATGAGGCACTGCAGGACTACACTCAGTATTGATGCTCAGATTTTTTTCATTTAATTTATTTCTAATATCAAGAATTCAGTAGCCAGCACACTGGTTTAGAGCAATAAACAGATAATTTGAGGGGAGGTATATTTAGTATGTTTCTGTTATCAGGAATTAATTGACATCCTGCAGCACATCAGAATCTAGTATTCATCCAGACCATGGTATAGCAACCCATTTGCTATAAATGAGAGTGATAATTTTTATCACCTCCGTCATCTGATCCATGGATTAAGCACTGGATAATTAACGGATGTCCATGTTGATGTCTGCGCACATGCCAGAGTACTCCGATATCATTGAGCTAGCAAGCATGCTGTCCGCAAAGGTGAGGGCGAGAGAGGAAGGGAGGGAGAGAGGAGAGGGCGTGTACTATGCAACACTTGAACCAAACAAAAACGAGGTTGTGCTCTGAACAGTCATACAATGTTTATTAATAACGGATTTCAACTTGAAAACTTGCTAAAATTGCGCAATGACAAGTGAGTAAACTATTACAAGAAAGGTGGATAAATGCGATCTTTTTTTAAAAACTCCTGCCCCAATACAGCCCTGTCAGAGTGAGTTAATATTTATTTGTGGAATGGGGTAGTCAAGGACATTCTGAATACAAAACACTGGAAGCATCAGTCTACCTAAACGTGTTTTATAATGTGGCATTTGGCATAAATATGGTAACAAATAACTACATTACAACATGTTGTACGTCACACATGATGTTTAAAGCATGTGATTAAGCTTTCCTATTTGAACATTCATACGTGCTTCTTGGTATAACGTACTGTGTATGGAGTTACCGTAATGACAGCACTATAGGCGCATCAGAATAATAGACTGAGTAGACTTCAAAATAACAAAGTCCAATATTGATAGCAGTAACTAATGTTAAATTATGTCGCCTCTTGGATGCCTAGGAATGTGGAAGCCAAAAAATAACAGCCCACATCAGCTCAGAGACAGGTTCTAACAACGGTTTGCCTGCAGTCCGAGTTCAACTTGCTAAGTTAGCTAACTTAGCCATAGTCATTTTTTACCTATGGTTTCAGAAAATGTACCAACGGGAGAAACTGAGATAGACACACAAACAGACAGACGGTTGGCAGAAAGAGCGGAGTTACACTACCTCAGACTGTACACAGATGTCTGTTATCTTACTCGTGGATTTCCTCCTACAGCTAGCAGCTACCTTCTCCCGAGGGCGAATGAGGGAACCGGTTGTCAAGCTACTGGTATGTGTTCTTTCACAGTATAAAATAGCGTGTGGGTATTTCCGGTCTAAAGATTCAAAATAAACTGTAGCTAACGACAGGCTCACGGCTGTCAGCAATAGAAAGGCACTATATAGACAAGACTATTTGGTCACACCTATTTATTATTGAATTCAGGCGTGATATGGGGATATTTTTCAGGGTCTATTTTCAGGGGTTGGGCTATGCCGCTTACTTCAACTGAAGGGAAAATTTCAGATACCAGGGGCGTGTTTCATGAAGCAGGTTCAACAAACTCTATCATTATGTAGGAAGTCACATAGCTGATGAGCAACTGCTTTCTCAAGGATCTCTCAAGGATTATAGACCAGTATCTAACCTTTCCTTTCTCTCTTGAGAGAGTACCAGTTGAGGTTAGGAGGTGTTTTGTCTCCAATGAGTAAAATTTTGTCTCCAATGAGTAAAATTTTATAATTAAAAAGGTCATAAAATCATGACTCCATACTTACAGTGCTGAAGAGAATCCTGGGGTTGTTCTTCTTTTCTTCAATTAACGCTAAGTAATAGACTTCCCTGGTATTCCATAGGGCCTTTCTGTATGATTTGAGACTATCATGCAAGATCAGATGAAATTCTAGTTTAGTGGAACACCATTTTCTTTTGAGGTTTTTAATTTGTGGATGTTAGAGTTGTCACTAATCTCTTTTGCTTTATTGTTTTGTTTTTTAAGGAGGGCAATAGAGTCGAGTGTTTTTAATGAGTATGCAGCAGTGTCTACAAAAAGAACAATTTTATTAATTTTATAAATATTCATTTAACAGAAGACAGTAAGATTTGTGCTGCTATAGTGATAGTGTTACACTCAAACAGCCTCCAGCAGAACAATCCACCATCACAATACTCCTTGAAGTCATTCAGAGGTGCACAATGTCTCCTGAAAGCCTGCAGTCACATACAGAAACATTTTATCATCAGCTTTACTCCCTGCAGCAGCCTGAGAGACTTTTTATTAGCTTCTATTAGCTAATGTCTCTGTAAACTGTTGAAGTCAACAGGAACTAGAGTATCTTTAATCATCAGTTTCATTTACCGGGTGATCTTTGTAAAAATAAGTTACAGACATGTCCATGCTGCTTCACTACATCCTCAAACTGACTTTTGTTTTCCTCATTTTGATTGAGAGACCTCTAGAGGTAGAAATTAGGTAGTGTGACTTTAACTTCATAATCGTATTGAACATATTTTCAGGACTAAAATTCATATTACTGGTTTTGTATGAAACCAACAGAAAAAAATATTAATTCCTAAACAGATTTATTTTTTAATATGAAAATAGACAATGTTTTATCTCCAACATGGCATCTGAAAAAAATCTTTACATTTTCCATCCACTGCTGATCCATCCTGCTTTAAGGTGAGGTCACGGATGTTTCTACTTCAGTACACTTAGGACCTTCAAGGAAAACATAAAAAGGTACATGAAAAGAATGAAAATTTTCGTAGAACCAAGAACCCCCCCCAACCACACACACACATCAGATGGTTGGGATTTAGTCACCTGGAGAAGGCTGATATGGAGAGGAGACCAAGTAGGAACTCAAGGATGTAGAAACAGATCAAGATGGTGTTGAGGAGGACCTCAAAACGCAGGACGAAGGTCTGCAGCAGCAAGTAGTAAACAGCCAGCGCTGCACAGGGAATCAGCATGAAGAGCGACACACACGAGGCTAGAGAGCGCTCGCACAGGTTCCCCTTTCCACCTGAACAACCACACAGCATTATGAGGTCATCGTCCCATGACTCTGTCATGTCCTTCAGGGCTTCCCTCTAGAAGAAGCTGCTGTTCAGTCTGAGTTTTAACTAACTTTTACTGTAAGAACACATTCTTACTATATATGTCTGTCTGTCCACACTAAGCTGGTACCTCAGCCTCCAGAGTTGGTAAATTTTTAACGTGAGTTTTTAGGAAACAGTGACATAATACCTGCTGTCAACTGGATCTGACTTCTTCAGTTTTCAATTTTGTTTGGTTTTCAGGTTTCCAACACTCACAATAAACAATTTTTGTGTGTGTCTGTGTCTGTGCTTTGCAAGTCAGTGATTTAAGCCTTATCAGTGACATTCACAGTCGACTGTGTGACAGTTAACAAGTTTTTGTTATCTTTAACTGTCTGTTACCACAGCCATCGCTGATCTGTATTTCTCTTTGTTTTATCAAACAATGATTTGATCAGCAGCGACAGCCTACTTAACAGGTTGCTTATGGCCTTTGATAAAATCACAAAATAAATAAATAAAAAGGAACTAAATGGTGAGTGAGTATAAAATCATGCAAACTTGTGTGGGAATGTTTACTTTCCCACACATATTAACAGCTAGCATCTGTCATTTGGTGCTTTATTTTTACCTTTTCAGACATAAAAGAGAGAAGTTTTGTTTTCAGCTGTTTTTCAGCTTTTTACCTGTTTAATGTTCCAAACTGATGTTTTCTGACCAGTACACAACTTTCCCAGTCTACTGTTGCTATTGTCCCATTTGGCTTGAAACATGTTACTACCATCAAAATCACCAGATATTTATAAAAATCAATCAAAAGGTCAAACATGCAGTTTAGTTACTGATTAGACTTGAAAACAGGTGAGTGTTTTGTCAATTTGGTGTCTTACCATAAAAGATCCTGACAGTCTCCAGAGCGAGGAAGAGCAGCAGCAGCACCACATCCAGGACCAAATTATCTGATGGGTAGGGCAGCAAAATCCCTGGAGAAGAAACAGGACAGGATAAAAGTTGGTCCATAAACACATGCTTTCAGTTTAATGTTAACTGACACTGGAAATGCCATCATGTTATTCTGCACTCAATACACTGGTGTGACCTCCTTCTTCCAGCTACATGTTATTGCCTGCAGAAAGTTTTTAAATTTCTATTTTGAATAAAATGTGAAATTATTTGGACCTGTCACGACCCGAGAGGTGTAGATGTCTTTCAATGAAGGTGTCTGTTTGCATTTTTATGTGATTTTAATCACTATATACACTTTACTCTGAAGAAGATTTGAAAATATACTCTGAGTACATAATATGTACTATATTATGTGTATGTATGTATGTATGTATATGTATATATATACATACTATCTGTACTATGTACTAGCTTTTTGGTTCCCTTAAATGAATAAAACCTGAAATCTTTCCTGATCCTTGAAACCTGATTTTGTTACTATGTTCCAACTTAAACTGATCTGCAGTAAGATTTATGTAATCTTTATGTATAATGGCAATATATTTCATTTTATTTTTTTCTTTGTTGCACTGAAAGCAGTACAGAGTGCTGTTTTTATACTAGTCTTGTAACAGAGTTTAGAATTCTGGTATCATTCACATCTGCAGATTCTTTAGAAATTGCGTTCCCCTGTTAATTTGAGATTTTTCATTCTTTATCTATTTTTTTTGGTTCTATCTTCCAGCTGTCTGCTTGGAGACACAGTTCAAAATGTGGAGTTTGATTGAAAAGTTTCCTGAAATCAGAAAAGAATAACTTTCTGATCTTTAAGCTCTCACATGTTGGACTTTAGATGACATATCCCTTTTTACGTCTTATTGTATATGCTGGACATTTGCAGTACTTGGCAGCATAATGAGTAGTGATGATACTCATGAAACAGACTCGAAACTGTTTGAGCATACAGTGTAAAGCAGAAGTACTACAGCGAGATATATTTAAGTGTCACCAAAATTCATATGATGAACATTTTCAATGCAGACATCTCACTCTGCCTCAACCTATAAACTGAAGTTTTTAGTACATTTACAGAAAAAAATAATCAGTTCGTATTTTGAGTTTGAGTCAGAAAAATGTAATCTTGATATCAGTCAGGTGTATGACTGCTCCACTTCCTTCATCGCTGACAGTGTGATGCAGACATGTAAAGACAGACCTTTATAAACCATCATCAGAATCTCTGCCAGGTAGAAAGCAGCAAAGTACCAGCTGTTCAGATAAAGGAGGACCTGGAGAGGAGTGGATGAAAACTGAAGAAGAAATGAGTAAAGGACAACAGAGGAACACCTGAGACAGAGACAGGGACAGACACAGAGCAGCTGCATCTCGGCATCACTCTCATGAGAAGGATACAATTGGTTGGCTCCCTGCAGACAAGAAGGAAAAATACAAAGCTGTTGGGAGTTTTTCCACAAGTGAATCATTACATAAGTCAAACTTTTATCAATTTTTCATATTAACAAGTATTTTCCGTCTGCTACACTCCACCTGATTAGCAGTCGCAGATGCACTAGTAACGTGTTAGCTTTTAGTCAGTTTATTTGTGAAGACTAACGTCAGTATGTCATTGAAGTTTAAGTGTCCCATCACGATGATAAAAACGAATGATCCCAGGGGCTTCAGGGGCTTCAGGCACAAGAGCAAACTTCTGACATGAAGTTCTGGTGGTGGTTTTAATTACAGGTTGTTATTATTTTAAATACACGTATCTAATATGTTACTGCTGTCCGAATAACAGCTAACATAGGCTAACTTCACCGAATGCCAATGGTCCAACTTCACACTACCCAACTGTTTCTGTAACGCGTTTCACTATGTGCAGTAAACACTTACAGTGTGGAAACTGTGTTAATTATGCGTCAAAATGTATATTTGGCATAAAGAATGTGAAACTCACCGGGCGCCATGTCTGATTGCCATGGAAACAGCTTGGGAGGAAGAGAGGAAGAGACCTTTCATGTTTGGTTACAGCGAAGCGCCTTTTTTTTATTTACTGCCCCCTGAAGGAAGACTACAACTACTACTAGTACCACAGCCCTTCTAAGGATATATGGATATATCCATGTATAATAGAATATTAGAGTATATATATACATATTATTTTTTCTCTTTGGTAGCCCACTGTAACGTAACGCTGCTAGTCGTAAATCTTTAACCGACTAATCAGCGTACATCATACATTAGTAAAATACTAGCACTTTGTAGGCAAAACCGTCTGCCCTGTAAGAAAAACGAAAGGGCATTAGTATTTTTCTTTTCAAGTCTCATATATAATCGAACCTATATTTACAATAGCTAAAATAAAACCTGGGCGTTTTGGTCTAGAAGTAGGTGTAAATAATTATTTTAGCTATCTAGCTACATTCACTCCCTTCAGAGGACTATATCGCGAGTGCCCCCTAGGCGAACTGCAGCCAACTTTCATTACTTTTGTGACACTTTCCACATAGAGCAAGCCTGTAACAAACTTTCTAATTTAGTTTATAATGCAAGAAGAACCTACGTTCCCTATGTACATGTTGCACAGGTTGTATTATGTATAGTTGTATAGCTGTATCTACAGCATGATGGTGCACCGGGTAGCACTGGGTTCAAGCTTCGAATCCCGGAGTTTGCATGTTCTCCCTGTGCCTGCGTGGGTTTTCTCTGGGTACTTCGGCTTCCTTCGAAATCCCCCAAACATGCATTAATTGGCTACTCTACATTGCCCCAAGGTGTGTGATTTTCTGTCTTTCCCTGCGACTGACTGGCGATTGAAGTCCAGGGTGTACCCCGCCTCTCGACCGTAGTCAACTGGCTGCAGCACCCCCGCGACGGTTAAGCGCGGTAGGAAATGAACGGATGGGTTTTAATAGGGAGTAGAAAGGCTGTCCTTAGAAGGGCTGTGGTAGTACTACGTTACAGTAACTACTACTAGGAGAAGAAGACAAAGAAAAAGAATTGCTTCCTTTGACAATTTATATTTCTTCAAAAACTAACCTATGGACAAAAAAGCCAAACAAAACCAAACATCTTTTTAGACAATTATAGCAATGTACTACATGTAAACGTAGTATCATGAAACTGCCCAAGGCAGTTAAGAACGACAACGCCCAACATTCTCTCACGACGAGCTGATTGGATAGACCCGAGCGATGGTTTACGTGGCACTGCTGTGTTTACGCATGCCCAGTGGAGCTGTCTTTCGGCAGGAAAATGGTTTCTGTTAAGATGCAGTCGTCTGTGTTGTCACTGTTACTGCTGAACGGTTTCTACAGTGTCGTGTCCTCTCTGTACTTTCACATCGGAGAGACCGAGAAGAAATGTTTTATAGAGGAAATCCCTGATGAGACGATGATCATCGGTGAGTGTCAGCGGTGAGAGGAGGTCACCGGCTAAAGCTAACTGTTACTAACTTTAGCTAGTTAGCTAATCGGCTAACCGAGTTCAACTTATCTTTCGTGTGCATAGAAAGTCCACACAGACGATTCTCTACTGTTGTTGTGTTCATCTTCAGTAGACGCACGCATTCGGAGTAACTTGTCAGAAAGCTATGGTTAATCTAGCGATATTTTTTGCGTGTGACTTAAAGAAGTCGCCAGGCAACACACTACACCAGCCCAATTATAAAAGCATAAGCATCTTAAGTAATTTAAGAGTGGCAAATAACGTTAGTAACGCGATATTTAACCACCATTAAAGAATCTCCAAAACATACAAGATGTATGATGAAGATCTTGAGTCATATTAGACAAGGTTCACGCCAAGCCTTACAGCCACATGTATGCATGCCATAAGGCGGACTGTTCTCTTACGCTGCATTTATATGTGCGGCACGACCTGTTTGAAGCAGAGAGGGTGGGATGTCTCATCTTGTGCTTGTCACAACATCTGTGGTGGAGCTTACTTAATAAGAGAGAAACTAAAGCGCAGACAAATCTTGTAGTTTGGTGTTCATGTGGTCAGCTCCCTCTCAGCTCCTGTAGTGACTTCTGGTGAACGTATTTTACCTTTGGTTGTAAGTAATGGATCGCAGCCTCACTAATAGCATCAGTGAGGACAGAGTTACACGATTTCGATACATTTATGCCGAACATCTACTATGTTGTGTCCTCCAGACACGTATATTTTGAATATACCACCTAATTTAGGCTACGGAAGAATAGAGTTTCTCTATACAGTTATTGAATTAGACAGTTTTATAACTGTCAGTTTTGTCCTTATGTAAGACAAGAACAGGTGTACTACCTGGTCTATAGTCATGCAGAACTGCAACACAAACAGGTGCAGGTCAATGCAAATACTTCTTTACTTTTTGTAGTATTTTAACAGTCACTGGCACATTAAAAATAGTTTGTTTCATTTTATTCCATTTCAATAAAGTGCTGTTGTATAAACAAGTAAAGAATTCATGTTCTTAGGTTGTGTGTCCTGTTTTACAGTATGTTGTGGTGCAGTCACAATAGTTTTCTGCTCTCAGTACATATGAGAACAACTGTTGTTAATCCCTTATGCCAGAAGAGTGCCCTTGTGTGGGCACATCAGTAGTGATCTCTAGCCAACAGTTCTCATCAGTTTAATAAATATGAATGTATCTTGTTACTGTCAGTAATAGTTCTTCTGATCCACCTTGTGATTACAACGTGCTTTAAAATTTTGTAATTTGGAAACTGGACTTTGTGTGTGTGACTCTGAAAATATGTAACTTGAAAATAATACAAAATTCTATTTTGAGGACAAAATGAAAAGGATAACATTTCCATATTTTTTTTATGAAAGATTGACAGGCCTTGATAATCATTTGAAATCAACTAAGAGGTCACATACACAGATTTCTAACCACAACATGTCTCTTTCTGTCTGCAGGGAACTATCGGACTCAACTGTATGACAAACAGAGAGAAGAGTACCTGCCGGCCACTCAGGGGCTGGGGATGTTTGTGGAGGTCAAAGATCCTGATGATAAGGTGAACAACAAGACTGAACACAGACATGAGTTCCAATGAACAGCAGAAGTGTCTGAATGGTCATCATCATCAGCTCACAGTGTCATTCTTATCAAACGTGTTTGCATGCTCTCCGTATTTCCTGCAGGTGATTCTGTCCCGGCAGTACGGCTCAGAGGGAAGGTTCACCTTCACGTCACACACACCTGGAGAGCATCAGATCTGTCTGCACTCCAACTCCTCTAAGTTCTCCCTGTTTGCTGGAGGCATGCTGGTGAGTAGGCACATCCCCCTGCAGACTGGCATCACAGACGTTTTGTCCACACCACATTTTGTTTTAGATACAACCTGCACTGCCTCTCTGTTTCCTCCTGTACGTCCTGTATAATCATCATGTATCATGTATATCATGTATATAAATTCATCACCACCGTTCATTATTCACACACATTGTGCCAGTGTGCTTTTCTTTTACATATAATTGTAATAATGTTTATTGTGGGTGAAAGTTTTTGTTGGTGACATCTGTCAGTGTGTGCTGCAGCATTATAGTCCTTCATGACGTCCTGCTTAACTTGTGTTGCAGAGGGTTCACCTGGATATCCAGGTGGGCGAACATGCCAACAACTACGCTGAGATCGCCGCCAAAGACAAACTGACAGAGCTACAGCTGAGAGTACGGCAATTGGTGGAGCAAGTCGACCAGATCCAGAAGGAGCAGAACTACCAGAGGGTTAGTTTCTGGCTTGTTTAAAAATTAAAGAAATTAAAATTAAAGAAACTTTGCAAATGATTCTTTGTGTTTCCTGAAACAGAAAGTTGTTAGTGTTGTAGAGTGCTGTTGAGCACCCCCTGCTGTCTGTCCTCTCTCAGTACCGTGAGGAGCGTTTCCGTCAGACCAGTGAGAGTACCAACCAGCGGGTTCTCTGGTGGTCCATCGTCCAGACTCTCATCCTGGTGGCCATCGGCATCTGGCAGATGAGACACCTCAAGAGCTTCTTCGAGGCCAAGAAACTGGTGTAACTTTTCTTCAGGGGAGTGTGTGTGTGTGTGTGTGTGTGTGTGTGTGTGTGTGTGTGTGTGTGTGTGTGTGTGTATGTATATGTTGTGCCTCTACTGATTGATTCAGAACTGAGCAGCAGCATTCACCAGTGAGGAGACGAGACGTAGTGAAGTCCAGCTTCTGCACAATTCGGCATGAAAACATCTTTGATTATTGATGATAATATTCTCAGTGTTTGGTAATGAGCCCCTCATATTTGCAGTTGACTGTCAGCTAACATGTGACATCTTATTTATTCCATAGGTTTTCTTCTGCTGCACTGGGTCATATGAACAAAACAAGTCAACCTTTACCAGCCAGACAGTTTTGTATTTGATGAATGATGAATTTTATTATTATTATTATCATCATCATTAATTAGCCCTGTTTTTCCTTTCATAACTCAAAGATGTGGCCTCCAGAGTTGTTGTTCAGTGTCACGCAGGATGAAACAACAGTTTGGTTTTGGTGAAACCCCAATTAAAAGCAGGCACTTTAATCTGTAAAATCAGTTTTGAGATATTAAATACCATGCAGGAGCGTCTTAACCTGAACATAGCTAAAAATATTCAAAGAATAAACTGTTCATGTTGATGATGATGATTGATTAGACGCTCCTCCCAACTTCCTGATATGCTTCCCCACACTCTTCAGGAGGTTAAACTGCATCCTGTGGAGGTGGGCTTTCTGTTTTTTCAGGAACACAGTATCTGACTGGTCTCCATCAAACACACATGAACTTGTATTCAAAAGTATATCATAACTCATTATTGGACCACTGGATTTCAGACATGTTTCTAACATGTACAGCTTTTGAATAATCTGTCTGAATTTTGGCTTTGCTGATTAAAACACCTGAAAAAGTGGACACTGCAAAGAAGATAACCAGGTTTCACGTTCCACTGGCTGACAGATTTTCATGTTTTTAAGTACCTACAGTAAATTTTGAGCCAAGTGTAGTTTGGTATCTCTGCTATCAGATTCAGTTTATATGACATTGAACCAAATGAGGCATTTTCTGTGTTACTGCATGTGAGTGGATCTCCGTTTTGACTGTGTCCAAACTGAATGTTTAAATGTTTCTTTTTTCTGGATTTTGTCTCAGTGCTCGTTTGCTGATCTGTTTATACTCTGCTTGTTTTGTTTTGTTTGCTTTTTTAAATCTGTCTCAGATGTTGATGGAAACACAGACAAGAATGTTCAGATGGGACTTTTTTTAAGCCTATCAGCACTACCAGAGATGCCTCCCTGTGTGGATCCATACCTTGTATGGATCTGTTCTTATTGTGAATAGTTTCTATTGACTAGAAACCAGTCACTTAAAGGAAAACAATCAAAAGAAGTATTAAGGGGTTTCAGTCAGGACACCAGTGGAACAACCTTCAGCTGTGAGTGTTTGTCAGTGACGTCAGTCACTGAACTCTCAACTGACGACTTATCAGAAAGCCACACTGAATGGATCTGTTGAAGAAAAACGTTAACTGTAATGCTGCATTCGATTTGTACTTGTAAGTCGTAACACCGGACTCAGAGTGGTACCGCATCTGTTAAAAACTAAGTTGGATGCATTCTGTTTCCCGTAACACAAGCCAGCTCGTTTATAATGTTATTCAGTCATTGTTGTTATGGCAACATTGACCGGTTACAAGCAGCACCACAAAGACCCGAATCATAACATATTCATATTCAATTAGAAGAAACCTGTGGAATAAATCAGAACCTGAGGAGTGTCCATCAGCTGACGTATTTTTAAGAAGCTTCAGAGGAAGGTGGCAGATTTTTGACACTGTCAGTCTAGTCTCACTTTAAAGGTTTTACCTCTTCCACTATTAAGATTTTGTTCCTTTATATTCTTTTAATTCCCTTCTTTCTTTCTTTTGGTTTGTGTTAACATGGTTTCATGTTACTGGTAGATTTCAGAAGTGTTTTCCTGGGTTAGAATGTAAATCAATTGAATTGGACTGGAAGAGGGGCTTGAATTTATTTAAATTTTAGAGAGACTGTCCATGTGAAATCTGTCTGAAATTGCACTCAGAAATAAAGTTTTTGTCACATTTGGTTTAAAGGAGCGAGTGAGTGACTAAAGATTGGGGGCGTGTACAGACGCAGCGACCCCTCTCTGTCCCTGCCCTGACTCATTTTTATCTTTTTCTAAGTGTTTGTCGTGTTTGTGCATCTCAAGGCGCATATACAAACTGGAGGATTTTCTAGACATGGGCAGATCTGGAATTTGTAAGTTAAACTCCAAGATGGATGAAAAACTACAGAGACGTGGACTACTCCGCTGGCCTACTACATCACCATTGTTTACTATACCCCATGCGCATAGGAGGTGCTGTAGGCTGTGCAAGATTAAGCTGGGCTATCTGGGCTAGGCTACTCCAACAATTATTCTCATCAACGTATGTTCTCTAGACAAGAAAATGGACAAGATACGGTTTCTGAGATCTGCTCAGCGCGCAAGAGAGTGCTGTGTTTTTGTATTTGCGGAAACGTGGCTCAACGACAACATCCTGGACTCAGGCATTCAACTTCACTGGATAATGTGCTATCAGTCAGACAGAGCACTGGTTGAAGATGGAGACCCGTGGTGGCAGGGTCTGTGTTTACATCAGTGATGCCACAGTAGACTGCGGACATCACTCACCTCTGGCAGAGTTTATAATTATCAAGTGTCGACCTTTCTACCCGCCGATGGAGATTACAGCCATGTTGTTAGTCGCTGTTTACAACCCTCCCAGCTCTAGCAAGATTGACAGGAATGGGGCACTCAGGTGCTGTACTACACCATCAGTGAGGAACAGGCAGCCCATCTAGATGATTTATCATCCTGGCTGTGGATTTCAGTCATGCATATATCCCAGTATATACCAACACATTGATTTTCCAAAACGGGGAAACAATACCTTGAACCTGGTCAACACAACTCACGGAGGAGCATACAAAGCCTCACCCCTCCCCCACATCAGGCTCTTTGACCACATCTCTGTTATGCTAAAGCAAGCGTACAGACCACAGGTGCAAGTCACCAAACTGGTTCAGAGGTAAGTAAGAGTGTATACTGATAGTGCCTCCTCAGCACTTCAGGACTGCCTTGACACCACCGACTGAGAAATGTTCAAGCAAGCAGCCACCTACAACCATCATACCAACATTGAGGTATACACAAAAGCAGTTATGGACTATATCACCAAATGCATTGATGATGTCACTGAATCCAGGACCATCACCCACAGGCTAATCGGAAGCCATGGTTGACAGGCGGCACAACTGCCACAGCACAGTGGTTGGGAATCACTGATCTAGACCACTTTTCTCCCAGTGACGTTCATCAACAAAATTCACTGACCTCTTCATCTAAACAAACAACATGCCTCTTAGACCCCATCTCAACTATGCTGCACAAAGAAATTTTACCCCTACTTAGCACTCCCTTACTAGACATGATAATTCTGTCTCTAACAACACGCTACCTTCCACAGTCCTTTAAAGTAGCTAGTTGTAACCAAACCTCTCCTTAAAAAGCCTACTCTTGAGACAGAGGTTTTGGGCAATTACAGAACGATATCTATCCTTCCCTTTCTCCTTAAGATCAAACTGCTTTCTTGAGGATCTCCTACTTAATAATAGTTTGTTTTAGGATTTCCAGTCTGGTTTTAGAACTCACCACACCACAGAGACGGCGCTGGTCAAAGTCACAAATGATCTTTTACTTGCATCAGATGAGGGTCTTGTCTCTGTAATGGTATTGTTAGACCACAGTGCTGCATTTGATACTGTTGACCATTATATTTTATTAGTCAGATTGGAACACTTAATTGGAATTAAAGGGACTGCAGCATTAAGATGATTTCAGTCTTATTTATCTCATCACAATCAGTTTGTTCATGTTAATGATGAATCCTCCTTATACACAGAAATTAGTCACAGAATCCCCCAAGGTTCTGTGCTCATACCAGTATTATTCACACTATATATGCTCCCCGTTGATGACATTGTTAGGAAATACTCCATATATTTTAACTGTTATGTAGATGACACACAATTATATGAATTTATCAATGAAACCAGATGAAGCCAATCAGCTAACCAAACTTCATTCATGCCTTAAATACACAAAATAATTTGAAATTTTCTACTTCTAAACTCAGACAAAACTGAAGTTATTGTACTGGGCCCTAAACATCTTAGAAACAAATTATCTAATGACAGAGCTACCTTGAATGGGATTATCTTTGCATCCAGCCCCACCATAAGAAATCTGGGAGTTATCTCTGATCAGGATATGTCCTATAACTCACACAGAGCTCAAATTTCAAGGACTGCCTTTTTCACGTTCACAACATTGCAAAAATTGGGCAGATTCTGCTCAGAGGTTTCTGTCTTCAAAAAAGGAAGTTTTTCCTCGCCATTATCGCAAAGTGCTTACTCATGGGTGTTTTGACAACTGTTGTTGTGATTTGGCACTGTCTAAATATATTGAATTGAATTGAATTAAAAACACGTTATTTCCCTCTGAAATGTTGTGCAGTGTAATACATAAACGTGAAAAGGTTCAAACATCTCAAGATAGAGAGCAATAGTTGCCCAATCAGACTTTCCACTGGTGGTGTAATGTTCCTTTAACTCTAGGAACCTTTTCTACTGATTGCTTTCGTTGCCGTTCGGACTCATTTACTCGCCGGACAGAATTACAATTAGCTTCTGTTTGACATTTTCCTGCTCGAAATTATAGAATATTTCGACTATCGGCTGTTACTGTGTTGTTGTTGTTTTTTTCACCGAATTTAAACATTAACGGATGTTCGCTGACAGTCGGTGTCGCAGATAAAACCAGTCAAAAAGGTGAAAGTGTTGAAGCCGGAGCGGCGGTGTGTATGAACCGCTACATGATACGTGTACGGTAACAGTTAACGTGAGGAGGGTTGTTCGCTCACAGATGGACAGATAGACATGGGCCCAGAACAAACCGGTTAAGGTGTAAAACTACAGTGCCGTTGGGAATGTGTGCTCAAAGAGAGAGTGAAGAGTTCTCATAGAGGACAGTTTGGTCTCCGTCAACGCGTACAAATGAGAAAGGATGGACAAGTGAAAAATCAGTCATTATGATGAACAGCACGTTTTGTGTTGGTTTGAGTAGTTGAAGCCGTAGAAGTAGTTGTCGTTGTTTGGAATTTAACTGGACTGAAAATCAGGCAGGTTGTAAGGATGATGTATTCATCGAAAAGAAAACCCGTGCTGTACTTAAAAGAGGAGAGAAGGTAAGATGGATTTTTTTTTTTTTACATTCAAAGCAAGTGTGGAATAAAGAAAGTACTGAACTGCTGAAGTGATGCTCGTTTTTTGGCCTTTCAAGAAATGAGAACCCTAAAGTTCCCCGTCAAGGACAGAAGTAAGTAGGTACCGTGACACGAGTGGTTCCCAAACTGTGGTCCAGGGACATCCAGAGGTCATTAAAGTCACTTTCTTGTAAATTCTAATGGAGTTCACAAAGTTTCCAAAGATCCAGAATTCCCAAATTAGCAAGGAATGTAATGGATTTTTTGTTTGTTTTTGATGGAATAATGCCACAAGGAAAATCTGAGTTTTGAGTTTAATTTTTTTCACTCTGTGGAAACAAAAAAGGTCTTCACTAAGACGCCAGATGACTTACAACTACTCAAGAGGAAATAAAATGGAGAAGGGTCCAGCTGCAGCCTTGTAGACTCTATAAACTACCTTCCTTATACAGAACGCTCCTGGTCATAATGTGTTAGCTGCAAATTAGTCTCACTGCATGAATAATGATCTCTGTACATAAATGTTGATATTGTAAGCTTTGGTGAACTGTTAGCAAAAAGTATGAAAGGAAGACAAATAGGAGAAATCTGTCTGTGCTGCAGCTCAAATGTGAGCGAAATGAAAGTTTACCATCTTGTTGCAGGCTATTTCGTTACCCTCATAAGTATAAACCAGCTCGTAACCCTCTGCTACAGCATGTGTGAACATCAAGATGTAGTTTTTGGTGTCTCTGTGACCCAACCATGCACCATGTTTGAAAATTCATCTTCCTTCATGTTTGTGCTGCAGAAGAAGCTGGATATGCTAGTTTTAAAGGTCCTTCTGAGACATGTTACTAACGTTTAGTATTTTGGTGTGTGTTTCTTCTTCCCGTGGATAAATGACCAAAAAATGATGATGACGATGAAATGATGTGACTTCATGTAAACATATTTGGACTCCCCCCTGGATTCTAAAAGTCAGCTTATAAAACTTTCCTCTGAGAAAATATCATAGTTTTTTTACTACAAACTGGAACAAAAAATGTTGTCAAATGTTTTGTTTTTTTTAAACACTTTGCAGTCTCTGTAGATGTTTATTTGTAAAATTGTGTTTGTCAGATGCAGTTTGGGAACCTCTGTTGATGTCACCTGCATGTTTTGCACTTTGTGTGCGCATTTTTCGTGGACTGCCTGGAGGACACAGCTTTGTTGCTGTTGTTTCCTCATCTAGATTGTCGAAAACAGATAAATATTCAACCATGGCTTTGGATATAAAATCAAGTTCCTGCAACGGCTCACCACAACAGAATTGCCCTTTAACAACACATTCCATAAGCAGACGGAGAACCATCTTTTAATCCACGGATGATTTACTCAATCCATTCTTAAGTCTAAAATATGACTGGAAATAGTGACAACTTCCACAGGTTTCAGTGTGACACCTTTAAATCAGAAGAATCAGAATGTGCTTTACGTAAGGTTTTAACTAGAGATGCACTGATTAACCAGCCAGCAGGCTCTCCTATCTTTATTATGATAAAGCAGTTGCATCAATTATAGTTCTTAAAAGAAAATCGGAATCGGCAAAAATCAGTAATCGACAGATCACACTTACAAAAATATTGGAAATTGGATTCGGTCAGTAAATTTGCAATCACCTCTAGTTAGGTAGAGTTGTCCAGCTGGACATGGGAACAACAAAGACAGGTCAAATAAACAGGGCTGTCATGTTAAAACAAGTAAGTGTGTAAATGAAAAGCAACAACAATTTAAGACAAATACAAATAGAGCAAAGGAATATATTTTGAATGGGTGACATCATAGATTAGATTTCTGCTGTCTGTAGTGTGCAGGATTTGTACTTGCTATATTTACTAGCCCACGGTGGTGTCTCACTTGTCCTTGCTGTTGAGCCTGTCATTGTTCCCTTCAAGGGTTGCAGCAGTGCAAAGACAGAAATAAACACAGATAGACAGAGAAAACAATTAAAACTATATTAAAGTAAGAATAAAGTAAGATGGAAACTATAGAGAACAGTTTAACTAGAAATTCCAACAGCAACCGAGTGATAGAAGTACACGTACAACACCCACAACTGGTGTTGTACTTGAGCTAAGAGTGCAGTACTGCCTCAAGAAAAGTAATTTAGTGGTGAGAGTAGCAGCGGCAAAGTGTACCATATGACATACCATATGACCGTACTATGATACTGTCTGAAATAACAAAGCAGAATATCATATATAAAACTCTGTAGAACAAGACATGTTTGATTCTGCTTGAAAATGAAATTTTTAGATGTTAAGAACATATTTTTCTGTTTGGATGCTTGGCAGCATGTGTGAGTGTGTGTTTTTCATTTCAACATCATGTGTACTCAGTGGATTCGAGAAATGACAGTGTGAAACTGCTTCAGAGAAGTTTAAATAATCAGACACTTTGTTGACATCTTCAACAGCTGCAAAGATAAAAACGTCCTCATGCTCAATCAGCCACAGTTCTCAGGTGCTTCAGAGCTGCTTTGAGTTTATTACAGATTTATATTTTCAGTTCTACATTTCAGACTGCAGTTAAATCTGTTGACATAAATAATCAAAAGTAAAAGAGGTAGAAATTAATATACCGTTTATCACTGATGACAGAAAAAGTCACACACCATCCAGGAAATCAAACATCCTAAAGTATTTGCTGCAGTGACATTACTGTGCACATGGACATGTTTAAAATGACTGTAAGAAGCCTTGCAATGCAGATCTTAGCTGTGCATCACTAGTGTCTAACCACCAGAGTGTGTGCACGTTGTGTACCCATCAATGTTTTGTGTGTGTTTTCAGGTTTCTGTCTGGTAAATGTACGGTCTACAAATTGTTCGGCCTTTGCATGGTGCTGCTGCTCGTCTCTCTTCTCTGGCTGCAGCTCAGCTGTTCAGGTGACATGTTCGCCTCCACACGTGAAGACCAACGCCCCCCTCAGCACCCACCCTGCCCAGCTGATAGTCTGGCGTCTGCAGTGGACGACCGCTCCTGGGGTCCTCACAAATTGGCCCTCATCGTCCCCTTCAGAGAACGCTTTGAGGAGCTGCTCGTGTTTGTCCCTTTCATGCACACCTTCCTCAACAAGAAGAAGATCCGACACAAGATCCTTGTCATCAACCAGGTGGATCACTACAGGTGAGGAATCTGCAATGGACCATACTCCTTTGATCACTTAAAAAAAAAAAAAAAACCTAAATCCACTAGAAGAAATTGTCCCCGTCCATATCTTCTTTGTGCTTGCTCAAGTCAAGTGGTTTTTTTATTGTCATTGCAGCTGTTTACAGTAGTACAGTGAACAGAGAAACGAGACAGCATTCCTCCAGGGACCAGGCAGTACTCTACACTAAACAAAAAATATATAAACACATGTTTATACAACTATAAATCCATCTATCCATTCATTTTCTATACCGCTTTATTCATCATGGTCCCGGGGGTGCTGGAGCCTATCTCAGCTGATTACGGGTACACCCTGGACTGCTCTCCAGCATGGCTGACACACAAAGAAAGAGAACCGTACATGCACACCTAGGGGCAATGTAGAGTAGCCAGTTAACCTTGAATTTCCCTGGGGATCAATAAAGTATCTGTCTATCTAACCTAATGTGCATGTTTTTGGGATTGTGGGAGGAAGCCTGAGAAACCACGCAGGCACAGGGAGAACATGCAGACTTCACACAGAAGGGTCCGGACCAGATTCGAACCTGGAACCGTGACAGTGCTAACCACTGCACTACCGTGCTGCCTGCTATACAACTTTACATAATACAACCAGTACAAACTGTACATAACTCATGGGGAATGTTGGTTCTGTCTGTATTAAAAACTAAATTAAAGAGTTTGGTCTAAACCTGCTCTGTTCGGAAAGTGTCACAACAAAAGTGACACGACTGTCAGGTCATGCGCCACATCACAACAAAAGTGACATGACACTCATGTCACTATTGTTCTCTAAACTGAATTGAACTGATAGTCATATTAGACACCACAGTGACTTAAAACTACAGGGAGGTTATATTGTTGTTTGTCTCCTGTTTCAGATTTAACCGAGCATCTCTGATCAATGTGGGTCACCTGGAGAGCGGAAATGACACAGACTACCTGGCGATGCACGACGTGGACCTGCTGCCTCTGAACGAAGCTCTTGAGTACGGCTTCCCCGAGGATGGACCTTTTCACGTGGCCTCACCTGAGCTGCACCCGCTGTACCACTACAAGACCTATGTGGGAGGAATCCTGCTGCTCACCAAGAAACACTACAGCATGGTACTGAGCTGCTTCACACTGGGGTCTCTGAGGGTTTTTCGATGTTGTTCACCACCATTTTGAGTGACCTCTCTGACCTGAACTGTTCAGTGTCTACTTTCAGTGTTTTTCTCAGTGGGAACATGTAGCTGCAACAACACTTTTTAAAATTAATTATTAATGTGTGATAAAGTGTCTAAAAGACCAAAACCACATCACCTCCAATAACTGCAGTTAGTTGATTTAAAAGTCATGCCAACTGTGGCAAGGCTGTGGTTGACATGAACAAATGAAACAAAGAAAAGACAGAAGAGTGAGCTGCTATGAACTGCTGGAGGTGTAGGGTCAAAGTTAGAGACAAGGCTTTCAGAGTGGAATGGATGTGTGACCTTAGTGATTTCTTGTTTATTTCTTTTCAGACTTCAATGGCTCCGAAGCAGAAAATAAAATGGTTACCTTTCCTGTTTTGCAGTGTAACGGGATGTCAAACCGGTTCTGGGGTTGGGGCAGAGAGGATGACGAGTTCTACAGAAGACTGCGAAAAGCTGAGTTACAGGTAAAAGTCTTACAACACTGAACAACGTTAGACCTTATTAGAAAGAGGAAATCTGCCTTGTTTTTCTTCCCGACTGTTTATAAAAAGCTACCAGAGCCTCACATGATCTGATCTTAGCTCATAGCTGTTTTCATCTGCAGCTGTTCAGACCAAGTGGAATCACAACAGGATATAAAACATTCCTCCACATCCATGACCCGGCCTGGAGGAAGAGAGACCAGAAGAGAGTGGCAGCTCAGAAACAGGTACCAGAGTTCACCTGTCACACTGAGCACTTCACACAAGGAGAAATCAGTTTTTAACAAAACAGAAACTTAATATTGTGTTAGACTGAATATTTATATATGTAACCAGCAGTTGAGCAGTTAGTATGCAGAGTGGTTATCATTTTCTCTTTTATAAAAAGTAATTGGTGTGAAAAGGGTAGCAGTGGTTCTTGGAGAGATGCTGAAGAGTAACAACTGAAGTGACATGCGAAAATGAGTGAATGTGAAACTATTGCAGAACAACATTAAACACAACACAGCTTCCACTGTCAGCCACACTGACGTATATAAAAATGAACAATGCATCTTCAATTCCTCCCACTGTACAAAAATGAAGCCAGAATATCTTAAGCGCTACCATCTTGTCTTTTTATAGCATTAGCAGATACCTAATTAAATCCAAACTAATCATAAAAATGAACACTTGAACAAAGATCAGTGTGATAAAAAACTACTTAAAATGACAGAAACCATCTTTGGGAAAAATTTCTTTGAAATGTACTTTGAGTTTTTAGTTTGGCCCATGTCCCATCTGCTAACATGAAGGGGGAGGGGTTTATGAGCTGTACTGCAGGCAGCCACCAGGGGGCGATGCAGATGTTTTGGCTTCACTTTTGGGGAGCTCTCATGTTACCATCTTTATATACAGGCAATGGTCAGCCTTGAGAGTATTAACATCTCCCTCGTTCCCTCCTCCCTGAAGGAGCAGTTTAAGGTGGATCCGGAGGGGGGGCTCACTAACCTTCGTTACCAGGTGGAGTCCCGACAGGAGTTGACTATCAGCGGTGCTCCCTGCACAATCATCAACATAAAACTGGAGTGTGACCGGTACGAGACGCCGTGGTGTCTACTGGCATAGAGGACATACGCTGCATGTCAGTGCTGCACAGGCCTTTTAATGGAAACACTGGTTTCCCAAGAGAGGTTTCTCTAGCTGAAAGTTTGTCTATTTCATGGAGAAGAGTGACCTTTAGCAGAACCACAAGTTGCTGTGCTGACTGGAATAATAATAGTGCAAACAGACATATTGAACACTGAATTGATGAGAAACAGGTCCAAGCATGTGGTAACCTGGAAGCAAATATCCCTGAGAATCAAACAGACTTCATTTCCATACAGTCAGGTACATGTCAACAGTTTGCAGTGGATTGAAACCTCCTGATGATAGTTATATTAATAGAACTTTGGTTCCATCTCCTGAACCGACCTGATAAGTGGACTGTTTGGTGTTTGACCTCAAAACTCAGGGCAGTGGATGCTGTGGAGGAGACAGTCTGACCTGAAACGCGTGTGTGTGGCTAAACCTGAGTGTCCTTCAGTGATTAATGTCTGGTTTTCATACCTGCTGGTGTAAATGTAAACTTGGAAATACAAAGTCTTTTTTCTTACTCTGGGGCTGTGCAAATAGAGCAGAGATGGTAGATCGACTGCTGCCAACAAAGCATGCTTCATATATCATCTGCCAGACATGTTTCATACTGTGACATCAGAGGGGGGATTTGGAGAAAAGGATCCATTTTAGACAAAAGTCATCTGCAGAGCTGACTACTGTTATTGAACGTATCTGATGGTATTTTTATTTTTGTGCTGATGCTGAGTGAGGTTTTATCTCACGGCAATAAGTGTTTTTATTGTTTTATATTTTTAGAGTGTGTCTGTCTTAGCACATTGAATTCACCAAAGAAACAAATTGATTCTTTTATGTGTCTCCTAATAATCTCAGAATTATGTGTTTATTTTTCTTTGGTGAATGTGATGTGCTTCTGTTCAAAGTAAACTGAGCCAAACCAGGCTGAACTGAACTGCAGAAGATGTGATGACGAGATGGGCAGGAACATCTGCTACAACTGAACATTTTTTGGAGAAGCATTATATCCACCCATCCATTTTCTATACCGCTTATCCGTCAGGGTCGCAGGGGGGCTGGACTCTGTCCCAGCTGACTATGGGTGAGCGGTGGGGTACACCCTGGACTGGTCACCAGTCAGTTGCAGGGCTGATCCACAAAAGACAGCCATTCACTCACACCTAGGGGCAATTTAGAGTAGCCGATTAACCTAATGTGCATGTTTTTGAGATTGTGGGAAGAAGCCAGAGACAACATGCAAACTCTGCACAGAAGGGCCCAGACCAGGATTCGAACCTGGATCCCTCTTGCTGTGAGGCGAGTGCTAACCACTGCACCACTGTGTGGCCCAGGAAAACTGATCAGAGATCAGAAAACAGAGATTAATATTTAAATCCAATTTCTCTGGGACTGACTGGTTTCAACTAGAAATCCAAGGAAGGTGATGATGATGATGATGACAGTTGTTTTAGCAAATTTTCACTGGGCACAACAGGTTGACCTGCTGAGTGATGTCAAGTCCAGAGAGAAACCAGTTGAGCATGTATTTATTTTGGATAAATATTCTTTTCATGTATTTTGATTTAATTTGTTGAAAACATATTTTTTTATACACTGTTTTATCATCTTCACCAGATGTAATGTGCCCCTTCAGATGGAAATAATTTAGGTCAACCTCATAAAGTCTGCAAAATCAAATCTTGTTTCAAAGACAGAGGTCCCAAATGAGTCCACAGAGGAAAATATTTAAGTTGATGCCCACGTTTGAAAAACTTTCCCCAAAGTTCCTAAACAAAGTGCATCTCACCTTGCTGCTGTATTCTCTGGATTAAATCAGTACGAAAACATACTCAAAAACAGAAGACATTTTTAAAATGCATTGGTAGGGTTATTGGAGATATACACCTGCAGACAATCCTCAGAGCTTACATTTAAAAAGGGATTTAAATAAAAAAATGCCTTCAAAAGTTTTGAAAGTGATGTACAAATAGTTCAGGGGTGAAACGCTCACTGACTTCAGTAGCTGTTGTGCTTGTTGGTGAGAAGCTGGTGAAGGATGTTGACCTTGTTAAGCCCACATTTTCAACGCTTCAGCTCTCTGTCGACACACCACCATCCTGAGGAAAAACTGGGCAGGTTTGAAATGTTCCAGCAGAATTTTACCATGCAAATTGCTTCTTTGAATGACACAAAAGACCACAGGAGCCTTTGAACAGGGGCTGAATGGATGTCCAGGAGCAAGACTCTGGCTTTTTAGTTTTCTATTCAGATTGATGCTCACACTGTCTTGCTCTCCGCTGTTGTTATGTGCTTGTCAGCCTCCAGGGTGCGCCTTGGAGTTTTATAGGGACATGAGCAGTGGTTTTAGGCTATCTATACATTTACAAGCCACAATGGCAAACTGATATTATTTTCCAGAGACAAAGGTACCATGTATTTATACAATAGTAGTATTTAGATGACTCTGAGTCTTCAAAAATATAAAAATTTAAAATAATGTTTTTCCTTTTCTCACCATACAGGATATGTGTCTCTGTGTGTTTTTGTTCCTATTAAATGGGAAGAGTTATACATGTTTTGCTTTGTAAGAGAGTAAAGCTTCGAGAGTGATGACTGACTGGTTTGGTAAACGCTTCCTAAACTTTCTCACCAGTTGTCAGTGTTTGATAGACATGTGACTCATGGTGGGGTGCAGTTTTTAAATGAGCCATAAATCAGTGGTGTACTGTCAAGGAGTGAAAACGAAATAAAAAAGCACAGAAAGTGGTGATGCCTTTATGGTGAAAAGTTCCAGTTTGTGATGAACAGCACCGGGACACAGTACCAAACTGTCCTGTACAGTGTCTGCTCTTCCTCTCTCGTTTCCATCACCTCACTTGAGTTTCCTTGCCAAAGCTGAGCTTTGATTAATATTATCATTACATTTTCACTTTAATCTGAGTGAAGAAGCCAAACAGGGGCCACACTATGTCATGCTATCTAACGAGTTGATTCACTCAAGTTTCTCTCTTACCAAATTATGACAAGCTTAACTGCCTGGTTAAATTGTCGGAGAAAACTAAATAAAACTCACCAAAACTCTGATTTTTCTTTCCACAATCACATCTGGTCTGGTCAAAATAAATCGTCAGTTCACAGAGTGAGATGTGAAAATATTCCAGCTCTGCACACCTTGTGTTTTCTTTTGGCTACCTGAGTGAGCTGAGCTAACAGTGGCTTTAACTATTGCCAGCAGTCTAACGAGCATCCGTTTGCAGTTGCTCTGGAGATGTGCTGCATCCCGTATTTCTGGAACCTCTTTTACTTTTTGTTGCTTTGTTTATGTGAGATGGTGATTCAATTGGAGAGGGGCAGATGATAGACTTCAGTGGGATATCTACATGTGCCTGTTTGCTTTTAAGATACTTTTGTTACAAGTTGAAAGCAGGTAAATAAATTCCATGTGATTACATATAATTAAAAAATAATAATTCGAACCAAGTGCAAAAATGAATCTTTCATGGTAAAACAGAAAATGTTTCAAGCTGGAGGTGAGATCTCAGCCTTAAGTCTCATTTTCCTACATGAATGTGAGTGTGATATCTATACAGAACTACAACTGTACATCTACTATTTCTACCCATTACTTCCTCTTCTCTCCTCATTTGCATGTTCAGACATCTCCGGTGTGACTTTTAACGCAATGACAGGAGACTCTGGCAGGAGGAATGCAGGTAAGCGCATGTAGATAAATGATGGTGTGCAGTTACCTGAGTGATAGATCAGAGGTTAGTGGTTCCATTAACAGGTTCAAGCAGCAGGCATTTAGTGCTGGTTAGCCTGTCATCCTGCTTCTCCTAATGAGCCGTTGTGGATCTGTTAATGAAAGCTCTCAGGGTAAATCCAGTCATTAATACCTTTAAAAGAAGACACACCTGACCTAACTTTGGATTCAGATTCAGTACTTTATTTGCTTTAAGGATTGGTTGAATTTCATTGAATCTGAAGAGTCTTTTTAGGTAGTTTGTTTGGTGGAATGAAGATTTTGTTGAATATCTGCTCATGTTGGTTGAACTGAGCTGAAATGTTGTTGGGTTTTTAGTCCTGTTGACTGAAATAATATTAATTTTATACCTTGTTATTCAGAAAATAATCATTTCTTAAGTCCCAGTTTTGTCTACACAAACATACGGTATGTTGTGGGTCAGAAAATCTGACAGGTCACACATTAAGTTGTAACACCAGCAGCAGGCTGAGGCCAAGCATGCAAGTTTTTAACTTAACATAGTGGATGCCAGCAGATGCTGATTTACTGATTTTGGCAAAGGAGGCGGAATGAAGTGCAACAAGACTTGTCTTAGTTCAGAGATTAACTGAACTAAGTTCAGGAGGTGTACAGCTGTATTTTTCTGTTTAGGAAGGAAAACAGGTATAAGCTTATTTCCTCTCTGGACATTTCTCGAGTTTGTTTTGTTTCCGTATTAGGTATTATAAACAGGGTGAATTGGGCCTAGCTGGTTAGCATGCTAACTTAAGTAGATATCTCTGCTGCACAACACAAAATTAAATATCAAAACTGTTAAACTGTTAAATTTTGATATTTAATTTTGATATAGATCTTATGCACAAGTTCAAAAATTATCCTGATGGTGAGCGATTATGAGAAATCATTCATGTTGACTATGAATGTTATTTTGCAGAATATTACTGATAATCAGACCTGTGGCTGACTCACCAACATTTTCATTCGGAGACACCAGATATCAGACTTTCACAGACACCTTTGTCCTTTCCTCACTCTAAAGTAACAGTCTGTTTTTAGATGTCCTCTTTCCTGGCTGTTTTTTGCCTGTGTGTACAGTCTGAGGACATGTTGAACTGCTAGATTCTCTGCACATCGGCAGCTTGTGTTTCCCCAGAGGACCCAGCCAGTCAGTTGTCTCCAGCAGACACAAACCAGCTCTTGTGGTACTCGCTGGATTTTTTTGGGGATGAGCCAAAGATGGTGACAGAGACAAAGAGGATAACCCCCCCCCCCCCCGGGTTCAATTTTCACCTTATTCTTGAAGGTGACTGGGAGAAAGAAACACCTCCAGAAATAGACACCAGCAGCACTCCTGTGCTGTCGCTCTGTGCTAATTTTTTAATTCCCTGCTTGGTGATTATAATGCTTTTTCTCAGAAGTAATGTAAGATATTAGAAATAGTAAAGTAATAACTAAAGCCTGGGTGGTGCGATTCACACGTATTTACAGACACTGTGGCGTTCTGGAGCAGATGTGGTGCCAACACTTAATTTTCAGCCTCTGATAATGAATGTGGCTGGATTATGCTTCTATTATGCTGCAATTAGCAAAAAGTAGAAAATAAACTGAACGGATGAGACCATATAATCATATTCAGTATACAACTAATAAAACACAGAGTGAACAGACAGAGTGAAAACACAAGCAAATGTCTTATGTGGTGGGTTTTGTTAATGTTGCAGGGAGCACGCAGCTGCATCAGGACTTGTTCATGTGTTATATTCACTCAAGTCCACTTCAGCACCTTTAAAGTAACTTAAGTACTGGTCTCTTTGAAATGAAATGAAATGAAAGAGGGAAGAGTGTGGCACATTTTAAAACAAGGCTTACTTCGTGGATATGAAGTGAAATAACAGAAACCTAAAACTGCAGTCTCAAAGGTCTCTCTTTAACAGTGGCTCCCTGTGTTGAAGATCTAAACAGCCGTCAGCTTCATGCTGTTTAACTAACTGATAGCTGGTGGCAGTAATGTGCCAAGAAATGCTTCAGCAAAAGGCAAAGAAGAAGAAGATCTGCTCATGTAAACAAAGCAGGTTTCAAATTTTTTTTAAAAATCAGAGTTGTAATTTCTTATTGTTATTGTTGTCATTTGCAAGCCTTAACGCTACACACAGCATCTTTTGCCAGAAGTATGTAGACACCTCTGTCCCCCAGTGTGCAATTATATGAGGAATCTACAGATACCGAGTGTGTGTGTGTGTGTGTGTGTGTGTGTGTGGCTGTGTCGGCATCAGTCCACCTACAGATGGTCGGACTCTCACTCGTCTGTCACACTCTGATTGGCTGCTTCACTGCTACTGCTGGAAGCTTCTGAACCAAACCTGACAAACATTTCACAGAACCACACACACACACACACACACACACACACTATATGAAAGTATAGAAGAATAAAAACACAAACTAAAAAAAGATCAGATTAGATTAAGGCAGTAAAACCACAGAACATCATAAATGCCTGCGAAGCCATCAGAGCATTGTAACAATATTGTACTTTAAAATGAGCCTGTGACTGCAGGGTGTCCGTTCATTCCTGATAATTAACACCCACAAGTAGTTCCAGTGTTGGTGAAAATGTTGGGACTGATTTGGGGAAAGTAACGCGGCTGGATAGCTTGTAGTCTTGTTGTGAAACATCCTGTGAGATTATTTTTACTGTATGTTACTGAAGAGGGTTCCAGGTTCGAATTCCGGTCTGGGCCCTTCTATGTGGAGTTTGCATGTTCTCCCTGTGCCTGTGTGGGTTTTCTCCGGGTACTCCGGCTTCCTCCCACAATACCAAAAACATGCACATTAGGTTAATTGGCTACTCTAAATTGCCCCTAGGTGTGAGTGTGAGAGTGTGTGGTTGTCTGTCTTTGTGTGTTGGCCCTGCGATTGACTGGCGACCAGTCCAGGGTGAACCCCGCCTCTCGCCCGTAGTCAGCTGGGATAGGCTCCAGCTCCCCCGCGACCCTGACGGATAAGCGGTATAGAAAATGGATGGATGGATGGGTGTTTGTTACTGACTTTGAATCTATTAGCATTAATAACATCTGCAAATATCTTCTATGCTGCCAAGTCATATCTTAAGTTCACCCTGTTTACTGGAGTTGTGAAAAACGTTTCCATTGCATAGGAACCTTAAGGGATGAGCTTGATTGTATTGTATTAATCAAACCCTCAGCTGTTAATTCCTGATAATTCGGGTCAGGTATTATTCCTGGTTTATTTAACATGAAGAATCGAAGAATCAACTTTATTGACAGTATATATATATTTTTACATACACATAGTGAATTTGACCCATCCTTAGTTGAACACACACATGCAACACCCGGCAAATTACATGCAGTGAAACACACACAGGAGCAGTGGGCAGCATCAAGCGCCCGGGGAGCAAATTGGGGGTTAAGTGCCTTGCTCAAGGGCACATCAGCCGGCTAATGTGACTAATCACATTAATCACTCCACCACACCCAAATTTTTCCTGCCCGTCCGGTGGGGAAATCGAACCAGTGACCCTCCGATCACAAGCCGCTTCTCCAACCTCTAGGCCATGACTGCCCCCGGAACACTGAGAGTTCAGTTAAAACTGCACCTCTTCAGGCCTGCTGGTGCCTTCATCAAACTTTGTTCAAACACACAGAATTTGGTTTAAATGTCAGTGAACTTAAGTACTTCTACTGTAAAGCATTCAGAGAGAAATGTTTGTGTACTTTGTACATTGCTCTGACAGTCACCACTCTGAAGATTAAGATTTAAAATCTATGACACACTGTTATAAAGTACCAAACAGATAAATAAATATTTACACACAGTACCTTGACTTGCAGTAATGCAGTAAATAATGCAGTACCAAAGACTGTGGTATGGCTTCTTTTACTTAAGAAATACACTTCTTAATCTAGTGAGTTTGGTTGATCACAAAACCTCAGATGATGCAACCTCAGTGTGTTACAGGATGTCAGACCACTGGAGGGCGCTGTGCTGTTTGTTATGAGCTGGAGAGGCCATCTCTGTGTGTCATCTTTATTTGAATAGATCCACGTGTATTGTGGATCTGCGCAAACAAACCTCTGATGTTCACAGACTTGTCAAAGGAAGCACCTAATTTGTAATGCGCAGAAAAACAATCAAAACCAAAAAAATAAAAGAAAACGTTCAATAATGCTGAATCACTAAGATCCTCTCCGTCATTTCCTAAATATTTACTGGAGAGTGTATATGCATGATATTTGGTTCTAATTAGAGAGTCTAACAACAAATACCTTTCTTATATATTTTGTGGAGTTGTGTAGTTAATTATCTCAAGTTCACAATGTAACAACATTCACGCCAGGAGAAATTGGTTGTTTTATTCAAGCTAACAGTTTCATTTTGAAAGGCAAAGAGAACAGAACAGATCAGATAAAAAAAAAACAGAAAAAACAGATTTTATTCATTTCATAAAAATCATCATTTCACCCTGAGTTTGGAGTCCAGATGTTAGACTTCTGGTGCATCACATACTCACAAACACTCAGATAAATAACGGTTGTCACCTGTGTCTTTCAAAGACAGTTCGTAAAACCCAGACGGTCGTTCAGAGACACTTGGTGTTGTACTGAAGGAACTCATTCAGGAGGTTGAATATTTTTTCATCCAGATGTTCAGAAGAGTCTTTGGGGATTCTGTAATTACCTTCAGAACAATAGTTAGTGTCTTTAAAAACCTTCTGGGCTTTTCAAACATGGCCAGTCAATTATGTTTTAGAGAATCTGATGGTCTCACCTCTCTGATCTGAGCACACTGAGGCTGCCGGTGACAGGTGATCAAGGTCTAAATAGCTGAGTCTATTAAGTATTGAGTTTGTTAAGAACCAAGCAGTAGTAGAAAAGTGTTTTTATTATTTTTATACTCAATATGTGTACTCCTTTTATATTGCACCATGAAGCATTCTGGAGGAATGTTGTTTCATTGCTCTATATAGTACATTTACATTGTTGTAATGACAATAAAAAAACTCCTTCACCTTGATACTTTATTGATCCCAGAGGGGAGATTCAAGGCAGAAAGAAGGAAGAAATGGAGGCCTAGAAAACAAAAACAATAGTAATAAAATAAAAATAGAAACTACAAAAGCAACTCAACTCTAAATTACAAGGTAAGCAGCACACATACACACAGTATTCACTTGTATTATACAGGAGACTAGAGAAATAGAAGCTCAGAGCAGTTGTAACTGACTGCTGACTGAGATAGATAGATAGATAGATAGATAGATAGATAGATAGATAGATAGATAGATAGATGGACAGATAGATACTTTATTGATCTTTACTTTACTTTATTGATTGATAGATAGTTTATTGATCCCGAGGGAAATTCAATTCATGATCATTAGAGATGGCCTATAAACACACCACTTTGACTTCACACCTTTATGTCCTTCATGACACCTGTGTGAAGCTTTTCACATCATTTAATGCCATACAAACTTCTATGTTTTACGCATGCAGGAAGGATGAAGGATGAATTCAAGTGACTTTTGTCTTCTGAATTGTAGTCCCAGTTTGGTGATTCTTTTCATTAACTCCATTTGGAACTCAGGTATGTTAGTCTTATTACTTTTTTTTTATGTGTGTGTATTTGTGTACTTCTACTCAGCAGTTTTACTTGCATTAATGCCTCTTTATGAGTGTGTGAGAACCAGTTCAGTGTATATTTAATCTCTGACAGTGTGTCATTAAACCTCTGTCTTTCTACCCTCGTAGAAAGGCAATGTCTCAGCCCGGCGGCAGCCCGGCGCTGACTTATGACATTTTTGGCATAGTTGTGCTGCAGGTGAAAACACGTCGCTGTGAAATGCAGTTTAGCTAATGGTGCACCTCCTGCAGCAATTTGTCCTCCACAACAACACATAAATTACGGTTTAGCAGATGACTGTAGGCCTGTGGCGCTCTGATTCGCCAAGTGACAGCTTGGGCGAGTACAGCGGTGCTTCTCAAATGGAGGTCTGGAGACTTGAGGGATGGATGTAAGTCCCTGCTTACATTTCAGCTTTGATTTACGAGAATTTCCACAATTACAGACTGAGTCTGAGAATCTTTAGATTTCACTCACAAATCTGTCCCACTGAAAATGAACGCACCACCTCACAGGAAAATTGAACAATAAAGCGTTAATTAAATTCAAAAAAATTTATCAGTAACAGAGGTATTATTAACAAAGCGTAGACACAGGTGGTATGAAGTGTGGCATAAACATGAACACATCAAACAAAGAAACATCTGCAGACTCAAACTAGCATTAGGACCAGTGGGAGGCCACTTATGTTGAAATATTAAAATTACGATAATTAAAGTTATTGGTAACTATTTCACTTAATCTTCAAACCTCAGAAACAGACTGTGGGTCGACTGCGGTGAGGTCAAATAAGTTCCAGTTTTGTCTTTCTTTCCAAAGCTTTAAACCCTGGGCTTCTTCCTTTCCTCCCTGAGAAGACCCTTTAGAGTAGACTCTCTCTCTTTCTTTTCTTCTCTTTCCTCCTTTATTCCTTCTTTTTGTCTTTCTTTCTTCCCTCTGCCTTTTTAAATGATCCACTCATTTTCTATTCTTTTTCACGATGAGGGCTTTGACTCTTCTTTCAGTTATACGTTGACTTGAGGACTTTCTGTTTTTTCACTGTTGTACTGCAGTAAAGTTTTTCCAGCACTGCATGCCCAGTGCCCAGTGTGTAAAGTTCTCCAAAGACAGACAGGTTTCATCTCTTCCTCAGGACTGACTCAAAATAAGACTCAATTATAAAATAACACCTCCAAGATACATGTGAGACACACACAGCAGTCAGAGGGGCTGCAAGAGACTCAGCAGGATGTTTATGGGGACACTGATGGACGATGAGTCTCGACAGGACCTCAACCATCACCAGGCTCTCTGTGCAAATGGCCTCCCCATCTCAGCATTAAAAATGAACCTTTTGATATGCAGTTGGTATCACGATAGACAAGTCCTCAGATGTCTGAACGTAAAAGATTGTTTGGCAAAGTCAAAGTCCCAAATGAGAAGCGGACGTTTCTGGTCTGCAGGACTTTCTTTTGTTCTCTGTTCAGATCTGCTCATTCATGTTTAATAGGACTTGTAATTATTTGTTCTTTTTTTACTCCACTTCCTTTATTTGGCATTCAAGTTAACGTAATATGTACATCATAAATGAAGATATAGAAGATATAGAGATACTGAAGATACTAAATTTCCCTCGGAATCACAGAGTATTTCCCTTTTATTACTAATAATTGATAAATGAAATAAATAAAAGTAATTTACATTACTGAACTGCTACATTTACTTAAGTACGTAATCTGAGTGCTTCCTCCACCTCTGATAGTATTTATTTGGTTAAATAATGGATTATGTAAATACGTTGCTTGTTGAATCTGCAGAGAAAAGGAATATTTTATTTTAAGAGGAGAAACATCTGGTCATACAGTAACAGTAAAATAATGGCTCTGGTTTTAACGTGTACTTTATTGTCTTATAGTAATTACCGGTACTATAATTGTGGAAACAGGAAGAGCACTTTCAAGGCATAAAACTAGTGAATGTGGTAACATGAGTGGTGTTCAGTGGAAGCTTGACAGCTTGGAATGGATGTGTTTGGTTGGTTGAGACTCACATCAGCAAATTTGTTTTTCTTTTTGTTTTTCCTCTTTTCTCCTCTCTAGACGTTCCTGTCAGCTTTGCGCTACATGGTTAAACACGGATGAGGACAAAAAGCCAACATGGTATCGACATGGCGGGCCAGTGGGTGGGTAAACAAACAGCAGCAAGCGGGGAGGTGTTTAGCAGCTAATTGTCTTCACTGGGGAGCTGTTATGGCCTCAGTTAAAGCCTGTAAAGTCCCCAGGCCTGGTGGGTTGGAAACATATGCTGCTACAGGAAGAGCCCAGGGGCACAGACTCCAACACACACGTGAACACACACACACACACACACACACTCCTTCACCTGGATGCACACACCTGACTGAGAACACACACGCACACGGATGTATAAATGAGAAGAAATGCATGACTGTCCCTGAGCAACACACACACCTGGAGACAAAGGGAGTGTCTATCACCAGCACACACATATAAACACACATAGACTCACCTGAGGAGCTCCACTCTTCATGACAGCTGTC
The DNA here is from genome assembly GCF_020382885.2 of Scatophagus argus. Taxonomy (NCBI): domain Eukaryota; kingdom Metazoa; phylum Chordata; class Actinopteri; family Scatophagidae; genus Scatophagus; species Scatophagus argus. The sequence continues at coordinate 23,627,713 of NC_058504.1, read as the reverse complement.
AACACTTTAGGTGTGGAATAAACATCCTCAGAGCTCATCCAACAGGTAATATCTGCAGATCAAAGAGGAATACTGACAGGACAGAGCTCACAGCAGCTTCAAGACCAGACCAAGCCATTAAATGACAAAAACAACAATCAGTACTGACACAAAACCAAACAGAGCAGTGGCTCAGTATGCTTCATACCCAATGGTCACTTGACCAGTGTCACCTGACTTCATCTTTCATCCTGCTGGGCCCCCATCGGGTTAAAAGACTCCATTAAAAAGACTTCATGTTGTTGGTTTTAATCATCCCTACGCTGAAGTACACCCGTTACTGGTGACTGCTCACCATTATTTCTGTCTGATGTACCTCCTGCTTAAATCTGAATGTTTAACTGCTCCAGTCTGTGGCTGTCTGACAGCTCTGTCCACTGAACCTGAGGGGGGTTTAGAGCTGCTTAGGTGGTAATATATTGCCCTAGATACCACAGGTGTATTCCTAAAGTGGTCTGGATCAGATAAGAGGGACCCTCCTCCCCTTTCACACCTCAAGTCCCACACGTCATCCCCCCACACTCTGGAAGGTCAAAGAGCTTTGGGAACCTTCAGGTGATCTGTTCTTTATTGGGCTGCTATTTCAGACATAGCCGTTTAAAATGGAACTACCTGAGAATAACCTGCTGACAGGTGAAGAAGATGTAGTCCACCTAAAGGTCAGAGGTCAACAAGGAGAAATATTAAAGACATAGTGATACGTGATTTGACACTGTAACTGCTGGTGCATTTAAATCCACAAAGGACCTCAACAGGCTTTATTTATTATGATGTTTGTTTTTCTTTTCAAATAACAAACATGTCCAAAGTAAGCAGCTATACTTAATAAACTTGTCTTGTTTTAAACTTGTTTTTATCGACACACCTGTCAGATTTGTTATGTATTACAGTTAACTGACCTATAAAGTCTGACGTTGGACTTATGGTTGGACATATATATGAATCCTAAAGGTGAAATGTGTTCAGATTAAACCTCTTGAGCAGTTAACTAGCTGTGACTTTATGGCTGCAGGGTTGAAACTTGTAGGCTTACATGGCTGCACTGCCTTTAAAAATTTGTCTTTTACTTGATTTTATCGATTCTATATGTGCTAATTTTAAACTTTATTTTAATCATTAATATTCTGTAGTTTTATTTGCTAATTGTGTTTCTCTGTGTTCTATTTCTATCTATGTTTTTCTATGTTATGTTTTTATCTTATTTTTACAATAACAATTACACTTGCAATTAATTTACAGTTATTTTACAATTATTTTCATCCAAAATCCCATAGAGACTGTGTGGGTCCCCCAACCACCTAAATTAGTTACATCAATCTCCTCAAATCAAATCAAATCAACCTCCACAGCTACAACAAAAAGGAGAACTAAACGTTAAGCATTGACTCTCTATCATCTAGAGCTGTACTGGTAAATGAATTAATATTAGATTGTCAGATACATTTATTCTGTCTAACTCAAACCTGGATTCATCCAGAAGAATATGCCTAAATGGATCCACTCCTCCCAGTCATATTAATAGCATCATATCTTAAAGAGTTGATAACAACCTTTTATCCCTCCAGAGCTTTACGTTACCAAGATGCATGGTTACTTGTGGCTCCTAGAGTCTTCAAAAGTAGATCGGAAACCGCAGCCTCTGCTCCAAGGATTCTGTCGCCAAGTGTTTTCTCAGGGGGAACGTTGGGTTCTCTGTATTACAAAATTTAATTCAAAAGTATGGTCTAGACCTGCTCTGATTGGAAAATGCCATGAGATAACTTTTGTTGTGAACTGGAGCTATATCAGTAAACTGAAATGAATTGAATTAAAAATGTTTAGATCAATTTTGTTCTGTCTTTTTATGTGAAGCATTTGGTACGTGTCTTTGTTGGAAAGAACTTTGAGCTGCATTTCTTGGATTATTATTTGTATGGATTATTTCACAAATTGATTTTGTATTAAAATGTTAATTTGACTGAACAACTGAAAACACAATATTTCCTGAAAAACAGTTGTGCTGAGAGTCATGAAAAATATTGAATATTCAGGTGCATGTAGACAAAGCCCATAGATTTTATTTGTTCATGAATTCACATCAAGCAGCTCCTGGTTGATCCTTTACTTTTCAGAGTGTAGCACAGATCACTTCAGGAAGGAAATGTGAACATAATGATATATGAAGGCAGACAGAAGAAGCCCGGTGGTAAATTTACAGACAGACAAATGATAAGATAGACAGACAGTCAACCTCAAGTGAATACAGCAGGGAGGTATGTTGCCTAACGTCAAAGGAAATGGGGCTGTAGGTCTTTCTACCTGTGGGGGATAATAACAGGTTTTTTAGCAGCAAGATGAGTCGTCGACTGTAGAAGAAGGCATTTTCTTTTTAAGATGGAGGGAGGCAAGCTCTGGCATTTGGATGTGTAAACTGGTTGTGACAAGTGGCCATAAATTATTCTTTAAAACATCCATTAAAACTCATCTGACACAAATAGTCACTGATGCTCTCTATCAACATGCCTGAGTGACAGCAACATGATGACTTTGGTGCTCTTGGATACATCACATGTGAAGAAGTCAGAGAAATATGACAGTCAGATAAATAATGTTGTAAATGACAAAGCAAAGACACTCGACACCCCCAGACTGTAAAGTTGCCGTGATGGAGGGATGATGTGATATAGATGGATATAGATGGATGGCTTATTGACTCAGTGAGTTTGCTTGGCTATTTGGAGAGTTACTGTAGAGAGTTAACGTTTGAAGAACACTTAAACATCCCGAAAGAGACGAGTTTTCAGTGAACAGGAAGGTGATAAAGAATTATGATCTGAGTAGAATTATGATTTGAGTAGTAACTATTTAACTATTAACTAATACTACAGTGTAGAAATACTTTTACATGTCGCGGTTGCACATTCAAATTTTAGCACAATTTTTTGCAAAAATCAAAGTACTCATTCCCCATTGTGGGACAAAGGGTATTCTTAATTCTTAATTCATTATGCAGAATGGCCCATTTTCCCCATGGCAGACCTGCTCCTTCTATAAACGTAAAAATTCTCAGGTAACAAAAACACAAATATTGTTAGATTTGGGTGAGTTTATATAATGAAAACATAATTATGAATATTAGAATTTGATTCAGTATGAATATTAGATTCCATTTCTGCCATTGCCTACATTAGTGCATGCATGTGCGTGTGTGTGTGTATGTGAGAGAGAGAGAGAGAGAGAGAGAGAGAGAGAGAGAGAGAGAGCGAGAGATGCTGTTAGTCGAGAGAGCTGTATGCCAAATGCCAATCATGTATGTGTGTGGTATGTAAACACTGACAGCACACACCTCGTTTGTTCTGGACTCGACCCAGCAGTCTATGTGTGAAACTGGATCACAATAAACCAGGGTGTGACTTCTCTTTCTAGGCCTGTCCATCAATATGCTGAAGAATTTTAACTGAATGCTAAGCTAACCACCATTTGCACCATTTCATCTGTAAATTGTTGTTGTTCTTTGGGAAAGCTGGGGCACGGTGTGTTTACAGAAGGCTCTTTTATGTCAAATTGATTTGGATTAAAACAGCTATAAAGCACAAAATGACTGTTTGCATGGATGGTTAGAAATAAATAAAGATGTGGAAGGTCTGACTGCTGGTTGGTCAATGGATTAGAAAACAGATCATCATATCAGACAGATGAGACTTCAACCAACATGTCACAACAGCACCAACAGGTTAAAGAGGCAGGAAGTTGATAGAACTACTATTTAAAGATGACAAATAGAACCAATTACATTACATGTCGAATCACCACTGCATTTGATGAAGAACTGGCATAATGAGAAGCCTCAACATGTGTCCTTCAAAATAAGTCCTAACCCTGTCACCATGAGATTTCCCACTTCATAACAGTTTTGAATCTCTGTGCTGCCCTCAGAAACAGTTTGTAAAGTAACATGAACTGAATGTATTATATTTGATCATCTCAGAATCAGAATCAGAATCAGAATCAGAAAAGACTTTATTGCCATGTAAGTGAAGAGGTTTCACATTACTAGGAATTTGTCTTGGTGATTGGTGCATACATAGAACATAACAGTAACATATAATTGAAGAATAAAAATAAAAAATAAAGATAAAAATAAAATAGAGTAAGGCAACACAAAATAAAATAAGTGAAATAAATATTTTTCTGGAGGTAGTTCAAAAGTAAGGTGCAGGGTGGAGTATAGTGCAAGTGGGTGAGGTAGACAGTGCAAATGAACAGCAGGTGAACCGTGAAAGAGCAAAATCAAATGCTAAGGTGCAGGGCAGCATGTTAGTCAGTTGTGTTCAACAGTCTAACAGCACAGGGGAAGAAACTGTTCTTGTGGCGTGAGGTTTTGGTCCGAATGGACCGTAACCTCCTGCCTGAAGGGAGTTTTACAAAGAGTCCATGTCCAGGGTGAGAAGGGTCAGCTGTGATCCGACCTGCACGCCTCAGAGTCCTGGAGGTGTACAGGTCTTGGAGAGATGGAAGACTGCAGCCGATCACCTTCTCAGCAGAGCGCACAGCACGCTGCAGTCTGTGCTTGTCCCTGGCAGTGGCCCCAGCATACCACACGGTGATGGAGGAGGTGAGGATGGACTCGATGATGGCCGTGTAGAACTGAACCATCATCTTGGCAGGCACCTTGAGTTTCCTCAGTTGCCGCAGGAAGAACATCCTCTGCTGGGCCCTTTTGATGAGGGAGCTGATGGTCAGCTCCCACTTGAGGTCCCGGGTGATGGTGGTACCCAGGAAGCGGAAGGAGTCCACCGTGGAGATGGGGGTGTCTGTCAGGGTGAGGGGGAGCGATGGAGCTGGCACTTTCCGAAAGTCAATGATCATCTCCACCGTCTTCTGGGCGTTCAACTCCAGGTGGTTGTTACCGCACCAGGACACCAAACGGTCCACCTCCCTCCTGTAGGCGGACTCATCCCCGTCCGAGATGAGACCGATGAGGGTGGTGTCGTCTGCAAACTTAATCAGCTTGACAGACTGGTGGCCGGAGGAGCAGCAGTTGGTGTAGATGGAGAAGAGCAAAGGGGAAAGTACACAGCCCTGGGGGGTACCGGTGCTGATGGTCCGGGTGTCCGAGACATTCTTCCCCAGCCTCACATGCTGTTTCCTGTCTGTCAGGAAGTCAGTGATCCACCGGCAGATGGGGTCAGGCACGTTCAGCAGGGACAGCTTGTCCTGGAGGAGAGCTGGGCGGATCGTGTTGAAGGCAGAGCTGAAGTCCACAAACAAGATCCTAACGTAGGTTCCCGGGGAGTCCAGATGCCGCAGGATGAAGTGTAGTGTCAGGTTGACTGCATCGTCTACAGACCTGTTGGCTCTGTAGGCAAACTGCAGGGGGTCCAGGAGGGGGGTTGTGATGTTCTTGAGGTGGGACAGAACCAGGCGCTCTCGAGTCTGTTTCAGTATTTATACTTTCAACATTGAATACATTACTCAGCGTACTGTGTGTATTAGTATGTGGATTATAACATGACGAGACCGGAGTTTTGAAGCCAGCTAGAAAATATTGTCTGATATCAACAAGGATCATCTTCATTTAATAAATAAATAAACAACAGTGAAAATATTTAATGAGCTCGTATCTAGATCTGTGGAGAAAACAAAAGGAATGACAGAGCAGGAGAGAAAGAGAGAAAGTGTGTGTGTGTGGATGTGTATGCATGGACACGTATTCCAATAGCTATGGGGACAAAAAAATCTGCTTACACAATCACATTGTGAGGACCAGCCTTACTTCCACTGGGGACAAAATGGGGACAAAATGCAAGTCCCCACAATGTAAATCATTAAATATTAGGGTGAAGACTTGCTTTAAGGTTGGATTGAGGTTAGAGTTAGGATTAGGCAAGTAATGTTCATTGTTACGGCTAGGTGGTGGTTAAGCCTCCAGGAAATTAACCTAAGTCTATGTAATGTCCCCAAAAGTGATGGAAACAAGACTGTGTGCGTGTGTGTGTGTGTGTGTGCGCGAGAGATAGAGAGAGAACGTGAGAGAGCAGACATCAGGTAAGACAGAGGTTTAATCCCTCTACCTCCATGTGAAGATTGCAGCAGCACTACCTTAGGGTGTCACAAGCTACGGACAGGAGGTGTGTGTGCGTGTGTGTGTGTAGATGGTGGAGGTGGTGAAGTTGTTCCTGATGGCCGAGCATCGCCCTTGGCCATTGGAGGTGAGAAGAGCTAATCCTGACTTAAATGATCAAGCACTTTACAAAATACACGACAATTACACAGATAATTATACTAAGACTTCACACAGAGCCCACAGGTCACAAGGGCTTCTCACACACACACACACACACACAGGCATGGCACAGACCTGCTGCTCAGCTGGAGAGCATGTGTGTGTGTTACAGTGTGTACTGATTTGTCTGTATGAATACGGTGTGAATGCGTGCAGACCAAACAGTTTACAAAATAGCTGAAGATGTTCGGAAAGTAGGAGCGCTCACTCCTACCAATCTATGTTTTCAGGAAATTCCAAAATGACAATGAATTAACTGACATTTTAGCCACATGGGGGCAGCAAAACAACCTGTAAACACAGCATGTGACACTGTCAGTTTATGTGGTAGTTGTATTAACATGTTATAGCTGCCTATTTCCACATCCAGCAGATACAAAGAGACATGATCGTCCTCCTGATGAGTCCGGTATTCACTCTCTATTAGCTCATTGCTGCTAGCTGTTCTTGTAACTAACTGTACTTTCTCTGTAGACAACTCACTACTTTGGCACTAATTAATGTTAACCAGCAGCACCATTAAAGCGGAGACGCACTAGTCATCTTTATGGATGTCAATGGTCTGTGCTTATTTAATCTTATACATTTGGTCCAACTCACAAGCAAAGTGAGGATAGAAGAATGGAGCTGCTGTAGTCAGAAGATTATCTTACAGAGGTTATAATACGCACATATAAAAAAGTCAGTGCTGTATACTGCATGTAGGTACGCAATATAATGCACTGACTTTTGTGTGTGTGTGTGTGTACTAGTAGGATTTTTTTGTCTATTATAGTAAATCACATATTTGGACTGAGATTATTTAACGGAACATTCAGCCAGTCAGCAACAGGTTTTGATCTATAGGTCAGCAGCTACAACAGTGTTTATTTGTTTGTTTGCAGTCTGATCAGAAGACTTTAGACACACTTTAATGACCACAGTTGATTCTCCTGAGCTGACATGTACGTCCCATCATCTTATACCAATACAGTCCTACAGGGACAAGTGTGTGTGTGTGTGTGTGTGTGCTGCTGTTAACTGTCTCCTCTCAGCCATCTGTACCTGCAGCTTGGCTTCCATCATTAACCAAACCACAGTGATGACAGCAGGGACAGACAAACTGCTTTAACTAACACACACACACACACACACACACACACACACACACACGCACGCATGCGAACAAAAACACACAGGTAATAATTAAGTCATGTGACACTTGACTCTGCACCAACCGGCTGTCAGCCGTTTTTTTGTGCAGTCACAAAAACGGTCGGTCTGAGTTAAATGTTAAACTAAGAAGAAGGCTCCAGCATTCATCTTCCTCCTGAAGCAGCAGCAAGATGAGAGATGAGCACACACAGAGTCTCAGCAGAAGGTTAGCAGCCACGTTTCTACAAAAACTGTAGTCATCACTGAACACTGTTATGCATAAAACTGGAGTTTGAAGTTACAGCACCCAAATCAGTGGAAATCACTCTGAGTTAACAGAGTAGTAGAAGCGTTCAAACCTGTAAGCTCCTGAACCTGAACCTTGAGGAACCTGTAAGATCTCAGAGGTTCTGCCTTAAACTGCTCACAGGCCAGACATACTGAACAACAAAGTCAGTTAGGCTATTAGAAACCCATAAATCTTCACAGAAACACAAACAAACACAAATTCCTGATAGAATTTTGAGACTTATCTGCGATGGAGAAACTGTTGAATGTGTTTGTGAGCGTCTGTCGAGTGTGATATGTAGTGTTGTGTGATGTGAGTGAGCGGTAAGGTGTCGTCATGCCGGAGTTGTCGCAGTCTGAGGAGACGCTGAAAGCTGCAGCAGACACAAGAAAAGAAAATACAAGTTGATTATTGTAACTGGGCCTAAATAAGTGAGTGTGAGTGTGACAGCATGTGTGTGTGTGTGTCTGATTTACTGCATGTGTGTGTGTGTTAGCATGTGTGTTCGACTACCTCTGAGATGTTGTGAGTTGTAGACAGTTTTTTTAATGTGCGCATCACTTGTGATTCATTTGCAGTTTTGCTCGTGCTGTGAGAACTGGAGGCGTCGCCTTCACTTCCACTCCAGGGCCGAACATGTTGCCGTGACATATTTTAGCGCGCAGTCGTGCCAAACACACCGCGACACACAAGGCGGCCATTGTTTTCCATGGCACAACGTGTTTTCACAGAGCCGTTGTTGTTTGGTGAAGTTATTTGCAGAATGGCTCTTGTTTAGCGCAGCATATGCTGCTGTTTTATTGATTTAGTTTGACAGGATTTGTCTTTTATTCAGTTGTATGTATTACACACAGTTGAAGCATGAACAAACAAGAGATGAAAACATTTTTGTCAATGTCTCTGTACTGAGTGAGGGTCTTAGCAGTAAGCACAGATTTGCGTAGGGATGATGTGGACACAAAGTTGAAATATCCCAACTGACATTCTGGCTTGTAAACACAACACCTTATCAATCATCCTCATTGTGACATTAATTGATTGAAACAAGGGTTCATCCCTGCCCTCAGTATTTTGAAAGAAACTCATTTCCTCTCCACTTGTCTCTTTTGCTCTCTAACATTTCTAAAAAGTTAGAAGTTAGAATCTGTTGAGTTCAAACTTGATTGATTTCAGGGTGTGGGGTGAATACAACAATGAGCTCTAGATCAACTAGCTTAATGTGTCTGTAATTAAGATGCAGTCATAATTATTCTGCTTTACAAATGCAGGATTTTCACTCCTAACAGAGTGGTATTACTCAGTAAAATATCAGAATTACATGTAACATCTCCAGATTTGTGTCCTCACTATGAAACAAAACCTGGTCATTTGTGTCCTCACCTTGTTGGAATTTTGGTGAGCAAAATGTTATCTGAAGACCCAGTTTTAAACAACATCATGGTCTTGTAACGGTCAGTTGGACGTTTGAGGCTGCAGTTGTCACGTTGTCAGACGTCAGACGTGTAGCTGGCAGTCACGTTCCACACTAATGAGTCTCTATATCACCTAATTGTCCAACAAACTGTTCCTTTAATATCCCCCAGTGTGTTTGTAAGTGTGTGTGTGTGTGTGTGTGTGCGTGTGTGTGTGTGTTTCTTTAATTTATGCAGGATAATACAAGACGCCTTCTGCTGAGCTGCCTCTTCCCTCTACAACAAGGCACATCTTCCCTCCTCCTCCTCCTTATCTTTCTTTCACTTCAACCTTCTGTTCTCCTCCTCCTCCCTTATTTCCTCTCACTTTTCTTCCCCTCTCTCCCCCTCTCAGCTCTCCCGGACAACTGTGACTGTTTTAATTCTGACCACTGATTAGCCCGAATCAATTAAGTCCTCCACGCTGTATCCAACAGCAGAGCAGCGAGGGGTATTTAGACTACTTTGGCTCCCATTCATCAAGCCCCAGCCTCTTAATCGCCTTTTAATTACAGACAAGAGCTCAAGGGACATTAAAGGCATGACTGCGTTCTCTGCAGAGGTTTGAAATGAGTAGACGAGAGGACGAATCAGGTGGTCACTCTAGGTGGCGTCCTGTAGGCTGATTGTACACCAGATCTCATTGTGTGTCAAACGCCAGCGGGAGTCAGGCCTTTGTGACTGCGGTGTTGTAATGTTTAGATTAATATAAATTTTGTCTTGGAACATAACAGTATGTTGGGAAAGTGAACTAAACTTGGTTCTAGCGGTGGGCCTATCGATCCAACTATTGATAGTAGTTATAGTAGTAGATAGATAGTAGTAGATAGTAATAACTTCACTCCCCTATATTCAAGGGTTCATAGGTTGCTCGCATTTCATCAAAAAGGAAACATGTGCACAAACACTGACAGAGGCAGAGGAGTGTCGTGAGGAGATGTTATATGGCTGGAAATTAAAACATTGCATACTACAGTGTTTGTAGGAAGGCTATTTGCGACTGTGGCAACACCATCGATCTATGCAAACACACTGAAAAGAGAACACCAAGCTGCAAAAGAAACAAAGTGAGGAGGAGGGAAATCCCTGAGACAGACCCAGAGGCACAGAGACATAGGTCACTGGCAGAGTCCTTTCAGAGAGGCAAAGAGTATCTAGGAAGCTTATATAGTAGTGAAAGTAATATTTTAATCATGTCCAGTGGTGAAAGTCGTTTTATTCATCTGAAAGATGAAAAACAGATCTGAAACTGAAAAAGTAAGTTTTAAAAAAGATGTGAAAGAATTTCAGAACTGAATAAAAATAATATTTACTCTGAAAAGTAACCTTTTCCTATACAACAACATGCCTCTTAGACCCCATCCCAACTAAGCTGCTTAAAGAAGTTTTACCCTTCTTTTTCACCTGTCTATTAGACATGATCAATCTGTCCCTGATAACAGGCTATGTACCCCAGTCCTTTAAAGTAGCTGTAGTCAAACCTCTCCTTAAAAGGAACACACTTTACCCAGAGGTTAGAAGCAACTATAGACCAATATCTAACCTTCCATTTCTCTCCAAGATCCTTGAAAGAACAGTCACCAATCAGCTATGTGACTTTTTAAATACAGTAGTTTATTTGAGGATTTTCAATCTGACTTTAGAGCTCATAATAGCACAGAAAGTCAAAGTCAAATGACCTTTTACTTGCATCAGACGAGGGACTTATCTCTGTCCTTGTACTGTTAGACCTTAATGCTGCATTTGATACCACTGACCATTCTATCTTATTACACAGATTGGAACACTTAATTGGCATTAAGCTGGTTTCAGTCTTATTTATCAGATGGATCTCAATTTGTTCATGTTAATGATGCATCGTCCATCATTTATAGTATGATGAAACATTCACACTCATGAAACACATACATTTTCATTGTCATATAGATGACATACAGTTATACTTGTCAATGAAACCAGATGAAACAAATCAACTTGCTAAACTTCAGGCATGTCTTAAAGACAAAGACATAAAAGCCTGGATGCCATTTACAATGGCAATTTTCTATTTCTAAATTCAGACAAAACTAAAGATATTGTTCTGTGCCCTAAAGACCTGAGAAACAAATTATCCAATAATATTGCAACTCTTCAAAAGTAGATCAGGAACCAGCGCCTTTAGTTATCAAGCTCCTCTACTATGGAACCATCTTCCGGTTTCGATCCGGGAGACAGACACCCTCTCCACATTTAAGAGCAGACTAAAAACTTTCCTGTTTGATAAAGCTTATAGTTAGGGCAGGCCTAGGCCGGCCCTTAGTTATGCTGCTATAGGCTTAGACTGCCAGGGGATCTCCCACGACGCACTGAGCTCTTTCTTCCTCTCCCTCTCCTTCTGCACACGTTTATGTCCTATTAGTGCATGGTACTAACTCATCTTCTTCCCTGGAGTCCTTGTGCTTTCTCATCTCACAGGTTCCCATGGATCATGGTTGGACCTCCTGCTGCGGTCCTGCTTGAAACCTACTGTGATTACTACTCATAATTACTACTCTAGTCATAATTTATTTCAATTCTATTAGTGCTATAACTACAGCTCCTACCATTATTATTGTTACTACTATTGTTATCATAATCACCATAGTACCTTCTGTATACTTCATCATTATCATTATCCTTAGTTCCAATATTTCTGCTATTTTTGCTTTTGCTATGCATCTCTGTTTGTGTGCTCCTTCTCTCACGCCCCCCACCTTTCCCCCCATCTCAACCCAACTTTGTGTTGTGTTATATAAATAAACTGAATTGAATTGAATTATTTTTGGTTTGAGTACAATGTTGTATTTTTCAAAGTCCAAAATAGAAATTTCAGCTTTCAATTTCAAATCTTTTTCAAATTGTTGAAACTTTCATGGTGCATTGTCACCTCACAGCAAGAGGGTTCTAGGTTTGGATCCCGGTCTGGGCCCTTCTGTGTGGAGTTTGCATGTTCTCCCTGCGCTTGCGTAGGTTTTCTCCGGGTACTCCAGCTTCCTTCCACAATCCCAAAAACATGCATATATTAGGTTAATTGGCTACTCTACATTGCCCCTGGGTGTGAGTGTGTGGTTGTCTGTCTCTGTGTGTCAGCCCTGCGATAGACTGACAACCAGTCAGTCCAGGGTGTACCCCGTCTCTTGCCCATAGTCAGCTGAGATAGGTTCCAACACCCCCCGTGACCCTGGCAGCGGTACAGAAAATGGATGGTTTCAGCCACTTTTACAATATTTAACTGAGATCCTTGCCAGCTTAAACCAAGTTAACACATGAATCACCTAAAATATCAAGAAATTATTTAAGGATTAAGCTATTTAAGGATCATAGCTGCCAGTGAAAATCTGGCCCAAGGCCCCAGAACATCATCGGAGTGATGAAAGGTATACTATCATCTGAGCAGAAACTACTGTAGTTTGTGCCATGATGCATTCCTCAAATATCTTCATTCAAAGTAAAAGAAACTTCTGAAGAGGAAGTTAAACTCGCAGCTATCAGCATTACTAATCCCTTTTGTTCCTCTCTTGTTCTGCTGTTCAAAGCAGCGGCGGGGATAACATCACTTCATTGACAATCAGCAGTCCTGGTTTGTCAATTAGACCTTTTATTCGGCTAATCTCCTGCAGGACTGTGCAGGGTTTTCACTTGTATGAAGGGAGAGAAAAGCAGAGCACTTTAATGCCGTCTAATGACGTTATGTGAGGAATAGCCCCATGCTGCTGGGAACATGATAATGCCACTTTGTTCCCTTTGGATTTGTTCACAAAACCCCCCTCCCAGTTGCTGATTCACTTCTTGTTGCACTGACACAATGGGGCTCCCGCTGTTGGACCCTGTCTACCTCTTATTCTCTAAACACCTTTCTCATTTGTTGGGCCATAGCTGGGGGTGCGCACTGTATTATTTTCTCCTCAATTAGCACAAAAGGATTGTGTTGATCACTTCCTCTGCAAAGGTGAGTTAACATTCCTCAGTGTCATTAGGGAGGTTATCAATGGTGAGCTGTGCTTGAAAGTGGCGACAGGAGAAACATCTCACTTCAGAACTGAATGTTTTAAAAACAAGGCGGAAATAAGATTCTTTGCTGATCTTTGTGCATGAAGTTGTTCCCAAAACCCACCAAACACCACCTCGTCCCTCCTGAACCTGCACAGAAAGCCCAGAAAAGAGTTTCATGTCTCGTCTTCTTGGTGGTGGGAAGCAGGACGACATTTGCTGGCCCTCCAGAGCTCCTCCCTCCTCTTTCAGCCTCATTACGGCGTATCCTGTTCAGAGACGGAGGGAGGGAAGGAGGGAGGGAGGCTTTGATCAACCTGTCCTCCCACTTCCGCTGGACTCTCAGAGAATAAAATCTGCCAAATCCTTCAGTCCAGGAACCCTCCCCCCACACCACTCCTCCTCTGTGGTGTCAGGGAGCAGAGGATGATGGATGAGGAGGCGGGAGGCAGGGAAGGTGAGAGAGGCGACCATGATCAGGGCAGTGAGTGGATCCTAACATATCCTAACAAATAAAATAAAGACAAAGTATCTGAACAAATGAGAAAAACCTAAGAAGGGTCAGTTCAAACAACTTACAGTTTAATTCCCTTCATTCTCACTTGTCTTGAAGAAGGCAAATCAGTCATTTTAGGTCCAAAGGTCAAACAGAAACTAGAATCACTTCCTCCTTGCACCAGTATAGTACAGGTTCCATCTATGTCTGTTCAGACTCAAATAATATATGTAGAGAAACAGATAGACAAAGAGATTCCATTCATTTGTTCATCTGATATTCCAATTTTTAAAAAATTTAAAATTCTGGATAAAAAATCCAAAAAATGGAAAAATGTTTTTTTTTATTTTTTTGTTTTTGAATGTGATATTAAAAAACAAAAACAAATAATGCTTCAATTTTTGAACTTTTGATTTTATTCTCAGATCAAAAATAAAACATTTGAAAAATGGGCCAAGAGCCGAATATGAATATAATATTTCATTTTTTGTGATTTGTGTGACCTGGAAGCCAATCCAAAGTCTTTGTCTGTACATTGTCATCTTGACAAATGTAACCAGACCACTAATGCTTAGAGTTGATAGAGATGGGGAGCCAGAGCTTCATCTTATTTTGAGGCAACAAACACATCGCTTTGAAGGTGACAGATGAGGTAAGCAGCATCTTCCGATATCAATATCAAATGAGCAAACGACACATGGATTCAAAGAGCTTGCTTAACAGAAGCTCAGTATATGGTGGACTACAAAGCTTCAAATGCAGATGTTGCTGCAGAAAAGGTACAGACACTAAAATGTGGAGGCTTCACAGACATGTTCCCTTCAGCACAGAAAATATCTACAATCAGCACAGTTTCAAGATGGACACCCAAAGATTAGCAATATATATAAAGTCAATATATGACCACATGTGAAATCTGGTCACAATGTGTCCTATTCCTGAGTTCTGCTGCTGAATAATGGAGAGAAAACATCTTGATGTCACAGTGAAGCTGACCTTTGACCTTTTCCTCACATCATCATTTTATCCTGGACATTTGTACCAAATTTGGAGAAATTCAAAGTTTTAAATATTGTGTTCACGAGAATGGGACGAACACATGAACATATTGTATTGGAATGTTAATGGAATAAAAACAACAATATCATGAGTACTGACAGTTATTAGAAAGCTGAGCTTTTTATTGTCCATTTTATTAGATACATATTATTGGATTTTATTAGACCTTATCAAATATATTCACTTGATTCAGACAGATAAAAGGTCTTGGACTTAGAAATTCACTCAAAAGACTGTTCAGTCAGTTATCAGGTTTCTGTCTCCAGAACATGGATGATTTTGCTGCTCATTGTGGTGGCATCTCCACAAAACTGCCCAAACTGCCTTGTTGTAAACCAATACAACAAGGCAGTTTGTGTAGTTAAAAGAATTTAGCATGAAGAAATACAAGCTGCTGTTGAACTCTGCTGAAACATTGTTAGCAAGGACACTGAAGCATCTTTGTTGGAATGTAACCATATATTTACTCAAGTACTGAAGTATAAATGTGAGGTGCTTGTTTACTTTCTGTATTTTCATCATGTATGTCAGAACTCTGTAGAGCAGAACTGTGATCATGTGATCCTCTCCAGTCTCAGTGGGGTTGGTTGGATGAGCAGTTGTCGTTTTCCTCTCTTCAGACTCTTTTGTTTCGGTGTGTGAAGGACAGGGCGACTCCTCTACCCCCCTATGCTGCACCCTTGGGTGCCAAGAAAAGCTCAAGAGTAGAAGAAGACAGATGGCTGCTCGCTTTAAAATCAGTCCTCGGCGGCCCGAGATGCCATCGCTGAGTGGCCATGGTCCTGCCAGAGTCACAGGAAGCAGATGCATGTACATATGTTTTTCCCTCAAATTATACCGCCTTTAGTGGAGATGAAGAGGGATGCGGAGCAGAGTGGTCAGTTCTGATCCCTGAGGTCTGCCTTCTCTGATCTGTGTGTTTGTTTTGATGATACGAGGTGAGGAGTACTCCAGTACACTCCAGTACATGTATACTGTAGTTCTGCATTGTGTTGCACCAGAAATTCTTAAATCTGTTGATTTAGTGGTGGAAGAAGTGTGCAGATCTTTGAAGCCAGTTGGACCCAGGAGCATGTGGACTTTCCCTTTAACCGAAAGTGTTATTTATTAGGCTGCAGCTAATGGTTTATCTCTTGCAGTGAATCATTTGACAATCCACATCTCAGTCTGACAAATACCCTGATGCATTTGTAAGTTTCACCAATGTGAACACAGAGCGCTCTTCAACAAAGTAAAGTGAAAGGGAAGGATTACTGCGCTGCCAACCTGATGACATCACGCAGATCATAAACAAAGGTGGGTTATGATTGGTCAGGGAGGCTATAATTTGATTCATTCTTCCTTTGTTGCAGTTGGTGAAAACAAACAGAAACTTTACCATCAGCAAATATTCTCCTAAAGTAATTTAATCAAATACAAAAAGAGGAGTTGTATATAAATATATAATAAAAAATAACACCAACACCTCCACAGCTTCAACAGGAGAATTACATTTTAGAAATAGAATTAAAATTAAAATTAGAATTAAATGTGGACCAGTCATATGAATTCTCACATTCCTCGAGACACTGGCCGAGGAGGTGGATTTGCAGCCATTTTTGATTTTTGATGCCATGTATGCCATATTTACATATATGTGCATGTATATGGATATATAGGAAATATATGTGTCATATATGACTTGTATATATCCACATATATGCCACAGTCAGGTGCGTATATGTCATACTTATATATATCTCATATATGTCTGACCTTTTGCATATATGGCATACATGCCATGCCTATATCTCACTTTATTTGCAAATGATGTCATGTGCATATATGTTCAAACAAAACGTATTTATGATTGTACTTATTTTAGTTCAATGCAGATTAAGGTTTGCAAAAGAAAATTCAATGTATCAATAGCTGTTGATTGTTTTATTGCTTGCAGCGGTTTTTAAAGTGGCCTCACACTCTATCATCTGTCATCAACTCGATCCATGTTGCGGTGACGGGTGAACTACCGACTCATAAAGTCTAACCAAGACACCTGGCTTAGAAGGCTATAGGTGTGACGTAGCGGAGTGGGAAAACCGCAATGCATTGTGGGCTTTGTGGGCAACTGAAAAGTGTGTTTACGTCAGCTGCATGCATGACGCTGCTCTTGTGTTCTGTTGTTTAGTTAACAAGTTAAGAAATGGTACAAACGTGCTGTGTCGTTAACCTGCCACAATTGTTCACATGATCGCTTCGGTAAAAAAAAAACGATGGGGTGAGATTTTTCTCATTTCTAACGTGGAAGCAAAGCCAAGGACCTCGGCTGATACTGGTATCTCCATGCAACCGGCCACTTTTTACATTCATAAAAGTTTTTCCTCTTTTTTGCTGGAATTTTGCTACATCACAGCCTAACAAAATGAGTTCATTATAGTAAGTGGACTTTAGAATATTTTATGCAACCTAGTGTTGTCATATATTCCCACCATGATAAAGAACATTTTAAAAAAATATCCCCAAGTATGTTGTTCAGTAAGGATGTTCATTCTAGACCTTGAAAGTAGTGCTATCGAGCCTTCTATCCCTGTAATCCTCAGCAGCAATGACTTCATGAGTTTTTTAATGACAAGATTTTAATCATTAGTGGCAAAATTCAGCACTTACTGACCTCAGCTGGTACTGAACTACCTTCAAACATAGGAGTCTTAGAAACAGCAATAGAACCAGAAAATTATCTTGACTGCTTTTCTCCCATTGACCTTCACCAGCTAAACTCACTCATATTTTCATCTAAGCCAACATGCCTCTTAGACCCCATCCCAACTAAGCTTCTCAAAGAAGTTTTACCCTTACTTAGCACCTGTCTATTAGATATGATCAATCTGTCCCCTATAACAGACTAGTCAAATCTCTCAATCCTCTTAAAAAGCAGACACTTGACCCAGCTTCAAGAGGTCTAACTTCTACTGTTGTGCTGCATTTGACACCATTGACCATTCTATCTTATTACACAGATTGGAACACTTAATTGGCATTGAAAGAACTGCATTAAGTTGGTTTCAGTCTTATTTATCACATCTATCTCAATTTGTTCATATTAATGATGCATCGTCCATACTTACAAAAGTTAGTCACAGAGTTCCCCCAAGTTCTGTGTTCGGGTCAATAGTGTGCACCCTTATATGCTCCCCATTGGTGAGATTATTAGGAAACACTCCCTACATTTTCACTGTTATGCAGATGACACACAGTTATACTTGTCAATGGAACCTGATGAAACACATCAGCTAGCCAAACTTCAGGCATGTGTTAAAGACTTAAAAGCCTGGATGACTTGCAAATTTCTCCTTCTAAATTCAGACAAAACTTAAGTTATTTTTCCCTAAACAGTAGCTCTAGATGGAGTAACCTTGGCCTCGGCTCCCAGATTCCTTACAGTGGAGCTTATTTTTGATCAGGACATGTCCTTTAATTCACAGACATACAGTGTTTGAAATGTTTGTTATACATTTCAAAGACTACATTCTTTCACCTCTGCAAAATTGCCAAAATTAGGCACATTCTGAGTCAGAAAGATGCAGAAAAATTAGTCCATCCATTTATTATTTCCATGTTGGATTATTGTAACTCCCTTTGATCAGGTTCTCTCCAATTAAACCAGAATGCTGCTGCACGAAGAACCAGCATTAGAGATTTCTACTGTACTGGCTTCTCTACATTGGCTGCCTGTAAAAGTCTGGGATAGAGTTTAAAATTCTTCTCCTAACATCATAATCACAATAGTACCTTCTGTATACTTCATTATTATCATTATCCTTAGTTCCAATACTTCTGGTATTATTGTTATAGGTCCCTTGCTCATGGGCCCGTTAGCCATTACTAATGGAGTGGCAGGGCATTGATTAATCATTACACCCCCCCACCCCACCCAAATGTTTTCCTGCCAGACCAGGGGGTATCGAACCAGCAACCCTCGGGTCACAAGCCACTTCTCCGACCTCTTGGCAACTGCTGCCCAAACCAGAAAAAACAGAAATTATGCAGTCGAGATTCCCACATTTGGGGAATTCGCGGAGGTAAGGACAACTGGAGTACAGTGTCTGAGCCTTACCCTGAGTGAAGAACCTTCTTGTTTATGGTATCTCCCTTGCCAGGTAAGTATTACTGCTGCAACAGATGGTTGGCTCTCCCACACCATTCAGACACCAGCAGTGAAGTCATAATAATTTTGGACAGTCAGCTTATGCAAAGATTTCATTTTGTTTCCGAATGTTCTGATTCTCTGGGTTCAAACTGTTTGTGTTCTCTGTACAGCATGTAATCCATTAGCAATACTACTGCATTAACAGTAGTTGTGAATGTTTTGTGTATAGCATATGCGGTAGTATCTCTCAGTTTCGAAGTATTTGCTGTTTCTGAGACAAATATTGTACCATGGAACACATGCAACTGAGATTAAGTAATCAGATTACAACAAATAATTAGTAACTATAATTGGGAGCAGCTCTCAGCTGTCAATCATGACGTATCAGCCCCTTTTTACAGCATCAAGTAACTAATTAAAACAAAACTCATCAGAAAAATGAGAACATGAACAAACATCAGCGTGATAAGAACTACCTAACTAAACTAAAAATGACAGTAACAGTCATGTCCCATCTGCTAACATAGAAGGGGAGAGGTTTATGAGCTCAGTTTGTGAAGGTGTGATATACATAAAATTATTGTTGAACTTTAATTTAACATAACGAGCCATACAAAACTCATTAAATGTAATGCGTGAGTGAAATTAAAGTCATCAACCCCGAAGACAAACTCACTGTCCTCTCCTTTCTACTACTTCAGTGATGCAGCAGTGATATTTTTGAGTTTATTTCTGGTGTAAGATGAATTTGAAATTTTTTTTATAAAAATGTGCGACTTTCTCTAAAAATAAACTCAACTCATCTCTGTGTTTTTCTTTCTTTCTCTTCCTGTGTCTCTTTTCTTTGACTCCCTACTCCTCAAACACCTGCAGAGCCTCAGGGCCAATCTGTCGTCCAGTGCTAACTCCAAACACACCGGGCTGTCTTTCTCTCTTTCACACACACACACACACACACACACACACACACACACACACTTTCAGCAACAGCAGTATGTGAGCAACACCTGAAGTGTTTGCCAAAGGTCAAAATATCTTAAAAGATTATACTCAATCGCTGCAGGAATCAGCATCGAAAGATAAAGCTTACCCACCACAAATGCAAATTCTGTTGTTATTTACTGGATTCAAAAATCCACAATGTTGACTGCCAACATTGACTTTACAACAGTCGCCCACAAACCAGAGGGTGACGTCAAAGTGACGTCAAAGTCCACTTTTCTCATACAGTCTTTAATCTGTCTGAACAAACGTTTACGTTGTTCGACTGCACTAAAACCTCTGGTTTTAAAGGCATGCAGTGTCTGCTCATCACCAGAATCATAGTTCTCATCTGAGCTACTGTAAATCAGCTCCGCACTTCTAATGGTAGCTAAAGCTACAACCAAAGACAAGCCCAGCAAAAAGTGCACTGGACAGCAGTTGTTGATTACTTCTGAACATATTTTACAGGTTGCTCCATTAAAGTTTCATTATTTAAAATACATTTTTTTCAAGTAATTTTTGAATGAAAGAAGTCAAAACACAATCAAACTTCTTTATTCTTATTGACATTTGATCAAAATGTGTCACCTATTTAAAGAGCAAACTAATGATTTGATAAATAAATAGTGAGTCCATTCCCTGGTGATGTTGGTGGGAACTGAACCCTGCCCAGTTACCCACCCCCAAACCCCCACCCACACCTCTATCATCACCACCCTCCCACCATTGTACCCTCCTCCTCCTCCTCCTCCTGCTCCTCATCCTCATCCTTCTTGCCTTGTTTAGCTTTGACACCTCAGCTGTTCAGCAGGCTGCTGAGAGGAAGGTGTGGGGTGAGAGAGAGAAAAAGAGAGAGAGAGAGAGAGAGAGAGAGAGAGTAGAGAGTGGAGAGATGTAAGAAGGAAGAGGGAGCAGAAAGGGGAAAGAGGAGGTGGGGGGGTGGGGAGTGGGTGGAGGGGGGGTGGAGTTGATAATGAAGGTAGCATGTTTTTGTCACCACACATTGTTGCCCAGGGCCTTCCTTTAGTGTGATTGTGTGTGTGTGTGGACCCGTATTCCTGTAGTTGTGGGGACGGAAATCCATTTACATTGTCACATTGTAGGGACCTGCCTTACTTATGAGGACAAAAGGCAAGTAACCCCAACGTAACTCATTAAATATCAGGGTGAAGGCGTGCTATAAGGTAAGGTTGAGGTTAGGTTAAGGTAAGAGTTAGGATTAGGCAAGTAATGTTTATTCTTAGGGTTAGGTGGTGTTTAAGCCTCCAGGAAATCAATGTAACTCCATAATGTCCCCGGAACCATCTTGACATCTTGTAAATCTACACACACACACACACACACACCCTGATCAGCTCCCGTTCAATGGGGATGATTTTTATCCTGATGACTGATCTGTTTATGATGTAATAAGCCAAACATGCTTGTCTGTGTTTCCACTGTGTGTTCTGTCCGTCATGTTTATGTCAAATTAAATTATTCTTATTTGGTTTTAAAAATCCTGTGGATGACTCTCTGTACTACACTATCCTTGAGCCTCAGCTGCCACTGCTGGATTTTTTATTAGGTCTCTCCCTCAGATTGAGTTTGCTGTCAGCAAACAGCTCATTGACTGGTTGTTTTTCACTTCTTCAGTTTGAATGTATGAAGACGGCTGTGTTTGACTCTTCAGCCGCACATTCAGTGTCAGCCCGTCCAGACTGAAAAACGCATCCAATTGTGCAATGGGCATCAACTGATTTTACAGTGAACCAAATTAAATAAAAGTTGATGATCTTTAAGACTGATGATTCAAACAGGAGAGTTTCTTAAAAATCTTTTTCTGCCTCAAAGAAATGTTCATCTCAAGGCTTTGCTTAACTCTTTGAAGGATTTCATGTTACTCCTCACATTCAGAACACAACGTTTGTGTGGCTGTACGTGCGTGCATATGTGTTGATTAAAGGCCTTCAGTCATGCTGATAAATGGAAATCATCTGAGGACTGATGCTTCCTTCTGCTGTGTGTGAGGATGAAAGAAGTCAAAAATTCCCCTGAAGCTGCAAATTTTCCAGTGTTTGTAAAATGTAAACTGTGTGTGTGTGCATGCGTGTGTGTTTCAGGATGTATATTAGTGTTTAGGTGCACATGTCTTCTGAGTGTATGTGTGTGTTTACTGCTGTCAGCAGCTAGAGCAACCAGTCATTCACATTGTGGGGGCTGCTGGTTCGATTCCCACAGCTGTCTTAGTGATATGTTCACGAGGCAGCTCAGCTCAGCTTTTAGCCTGTTTTAGGTCATAGTTAAACAGGGCAGGGTAGGAAATTCCGGCTCCAGCAACATGCTCCGGAAGTGCTGAGAAGAGATGGCGCACAAGAGCTCCGGGGAAGAGGGCGAGTTAGTGCTGTGATGGGACATGATGAGTGAGTTCCCCTGCTCTGAAAGCTTGGTGTCTAAGCAATCTAAACCTATAGCAGCATAACTAGGGGTTGGTTCAGACAGAGCCTAACTATAGGTCCCAAAGATAAAGATAAAGATAAGAACTTTATTGATCCCGCAGGAAATTGTTGTGCCAGGGTTGCAATACAAAGAAGCATACAAAAGCAGCAAGTAATTTTTCACACTAGATATATATCGATATATATATATATATATAATAATAAAAAAATTATAAATAAAAATAAATAAATAAATAACAGAGTACTATAAAAAGAGTGTATGCATAAGGTATAGATAAGGTGCAGAATAGCAACGGATGTGGTGCGGATACAATCTTAAAGGCTTAATTGTAGTGCAGGATAAATTGTTTTTGTCCTATGTGGAGAAAGGGGATGAGTTGAAGAGTTTGATAGCCACAGGGAGGAAGGACTTCCTGTGGCATTCACAAGGAGCAACTCTGGCAGGCATCCGTTCGTAGCAGTGCCGGAAGTTGAAACTTAACTATAGGCTTTGTTAAAAAGGAAGGTTTTACGTCTACTCTCAAACATAGAGAGGGTGTCTGCTGCCCAGACTGATTCTGGTAATTGGTTCCACAGAAGAGGAGTTGATAACTGAAGGCCCTGGCTCCATATTTACATTTGGAGATTCGTGGTATTACCAGTAAGTCTGAATCTAAGGAACGCAGCACCCTAGGGGGCTGATATGGTTCAATGACATCAAAGATATATGATGGTGCCAGACCATGCATGGCTTCGTAGGTTAGGCGGAGGATCTTAAATTCTACTCTAAATTTTACTGGAAGCCAATGCAGAGAGGTCAACACAGGAGAAATGTCATCATGCCTCTTAGTCTAAGTCAAAACACAAGCTGTGGAGTTTTGAATAAACTGCAGAGTTCTGAGGGACTTCTTAGAGCATCCTGATATTTGCAAAGTTATGAAGGTGAAAGTAGGCAGTCCTCGAGATTTGTTTTATGTGTGTGTTAAAAGACAAGTCCTGATCAAAGCTAACACCCAGGTTCTTTACAATGGTGCTAAAGGCAGGAGCTAGTCCGTTATGAAAGGCTATATCATTAGCTAAGGATTGTCTAAGATGTTTTGGACCAACTAGTAGAACCTCAGTTTTGTCTGAGTTCGATAGAAGAAAGATGTGGGTCATCCAGTACTTAATATCTGCAACACAGGCTTGCAGTTGTGTTAGCTGATTGCTTTCATCTGGCTTCATTGATAAATACAATTCGGTGTCATTTTACCACTGCGGTCTTTGTGCTATGATGCTCCCTAAAACCTGACTGAAAGACTTCAAATAGGCTGTTATTATGGAGATACTTGCACAGCTGAATGGCGAAGACTTTCTCCAAAATTTTTTAAATAAACACCAGGTTGGAGATAGGCCTATAGTTTGCTAAAACCCCTGGATCAAGAGTGAGCTTTTTAGCAGGGGTTTGATTACAGCAACTTTAAAAGTCTGTGGGACATAGCCTGATGTCAGGGACAAATTAATAATGTCTAGTAAGGAGGTGCCAAGAAAGGCAACGCGTCCTTAAGTAACCTAGTAGGAACAGGATCTAAGAGACAGGTTGTGGCTTTAGAGGACGAAATGATAGAAGCCAATTGTTGAGGGCTGATAGGAAGAAATGAGTCCTGATACGTATCTGGCTTAGTGGTTATCGCCAATGCAGTTGCACTGACAGACAATTTTGGAGGACGGTACAGTACAGCAAGTAAGACTGGCTGACCTGTCCTCCAGGTGGGATGAGACAGACGAAGAACAAGGCTTTGAAATGAGTTATAACCTGTGTTTGGTCTAGTAAAGATGGATAAAGGAGGATCAAAGATTGCTTCAACCCTACCTCCTTGACCAGAGCATCGAGGGGCATTAGAGTTAATATGGCTAGGTGAAGTAGCCTCATTCAAGGAGACCCCAGGAATGCAGACTACGGTCGCTGGTTTCGCTAGCTTAACGTTTCGCAAAACAGAGTCTCCAATGATCAGCTGGTTCCTCGGCGGGTGTGTCGCAGAGTAAGGAGTGCCTATTAGTAACGTTAAGAAGTTGGTGGAACTCGGTGGGCTTTGGTCTGGAGCTATGCTTTCTACGCACAGTCACCCACCGGCCCTGGTTCGCCATCTGCTCGGGAGTTGCCAGAGGAGAGCTAATGGCTAAGCTATGTGGATCCGCACTGCATCAAAGCTCCGCATATTGATTGGATATCAAAACTGTGTCCAAGTTTCTTGATCACTTGATCACTTAGGTCAATCTGCTTTATATACAAGATGGCGCTGGTGAGGTCGGCTGCTGTCGTACCTGCTCCCGAGATTTGTTTGTATATAGTCGTTTTTAGCTTTATTTTCAACTTAAGCCATCCCGTAGTAGGTCGTAACACATAGGACAGACAGACTCCATTTGAATTTGTAGCACAGTACTCGAACTGTGCTCCTATCACCTTAATCCTGGACCCGACCTGGCCCATTGACATCCTATGGGCTGGCTACAACAACAACAACAACAATGGACGCACAGGCCGCAGGTCACGGAGAAGGCAATGAGCCAATGTTAGGAACAGACTGAGATGCAGAGCACACCATTCACCTCTGCCCAGCATCCTACTCGCCGATGTCCAGTCACTGGAAAACAAGCTTGATGAACTCAGGGCCAGAATAAAGTTCCAGAGGGATATACGGGACTGTGATGTCATCTGCCTCACTGAGACATGGCTGATCCCCTGACTCTGGACCACGTCATTCAACCAGCGGAGTTCTTCTCAGTTCACCGCAGGGACAGGACGGGTGAGTCTGGTAAATCAAGGGGAGGTGGTGTGTGTCTGATGGTGAACAACAACTGGTATGATGACAGAAACGCGGTGTCTCTCAGACACTCATGTTCCCCTGACCTGGAGCTCCTGACCATCCAGTGCCGTCCTTTCTGCCTGCCCCGCAAGTTTACTTCGGTCATCATCAGCGCTGGTTACATCCCACCTTAGGCAAACACGAACACTGCTCTCACCGAGCTACATGAGGCTATATCCACCTATCAAGCTAACCAGCCTGATGCAGCCCTCATTGTGGCTGGGGACTTTAACCATGCTAACCTGAGGAAGGTGATACCGGAGTTTAAACAACACACTGACTGCCCCACCAGAGGAGAGAGGACTCTGGACGGCTGTTACTCTCCTTTCAGGGATGGTTACAAGGCCAAACCTCTGCCTCCGTTTGGCCTTTCGGACCACAGTGCCGTCTTTCTCATGCCGAAATATAAGCAACGACTGAAGCAGGAATCTCCTGCAGTCAGAGAAGTATCATGGTGGACTGACCAGTCAGAGGCCACTCTGCTGGGCGCACTGGATTCAGCAGACTGGGACATGTTTCGGTGCAGCTCGGGCGGTGACATCAACGAGTTAACATAAACGGTTATGGGATTTATTGGGAAAATGGTGGAAGACATAACACCAACAGCCACCATCAGAACTTTTCCCAACCAGAAGCCGTGGGTGGACAAAACTGTCCGTGACGCAATGAGGGCCCACACCGCTGCCCACAACTCGGGACTTGCCCTCAGTGACATGATGTTGTACAGGGCAGCCACCCAGCCACCTACGCTGTCCATAGGACGGTGAAAGAGGCTAAATGCCGCTACACCGCAAGACCGGAGCTGCAGATGGAGGGGAGCAACTCCAGGACGCTGTGGCAGGGACTACGCACCATAATGGACTACAAAGCAACACACCCACCCGCGATGAGAGCCGACGCTTCTCTGGCTGATGAGCTCAACAACTTTTTTGTAAAGGAAAGGTGACGCTTACTGTGACAGAGCTGGAGGTGAGGAGGATGTTTAGAAGTGTGAACACCAGGAAAGCAGCAGGGCCTGACGGCATTAGTGTTCAAGTCCCCAAAGTCTGCGCTGAACAGCTTGCACTGGTGTTTACAAGAATATTCAAGTCAAGTCAAGTCAACTTTATTTGTATAGCCCATTTTTACAAGCAGTTTGTCTCAAAGGGCTTAACATAACATCAGCAACATCCTCTGCCCTTCGACCCTCACATCGACTAAGGAAAAACTCCCATAAAAACCTTTAACAGGAAAAAATGGAAGAAACCTCAGGGTGAGCAACAGAGGAGGGATCCCTCACCCAGGACGGGCAGACGTGCAATGGATGTTGTACAGGCAGGAAAGCAGTTAACAACATGAGAATGACATTACTAAAAAGATAAGTAAAACAAAATCTCAACTGTTTAGTTTCACTTTTTGCTACCACCTCAATATGATTTTAACATTTCACAAGTTATAAGAAATTTATAGTAATGAAATTATAATGAACTGCTGTAACATTCATGTATTCTTTTTTTTTTATGTGATGTTGAGAATCACTATCCTATCAGTTCGATTTCGGCCCATAGGGAGAACCACCCTGCCGATAGTCGGTACACAGAGGAATGACAGGCAGATGTCAACAATACACATTGGGTTCAACCTCTCCCTCTCACACTGTGTGATTCCCACCTGTTTTAAGAAGTCTGTTGTAGTCCCCGTCCCAAAGACAGCCCAGCCCAGGAACCCCAGCGACTATCGCCCCATAGCCCTCACATCTATGGTGATGAAATGTTTGGAAAAGCTGGTCAAAACATTCATCACCTCCTCTCTGCCCCCCACTCTGGACCCCCTTCAGTTTGCATACCGCCCAGACAGATCCACAGATGACACCATAACCTTCCTGCTGCACAAAACATTTTCCCACGTAGACACTAGGATGGGGAACTATGTGAGAGTGCTGTTTGTGGACTACAGCTCAGCATTCAGTACCATAGTCCCCTCCAGGCTGGTAACCAAGCTGTGTGATCTTGGACTGAACTCCTCCCTGTGCAGGTGGATCCACAGCTTCCTTACTGGCAGACAACAGGTGGTACGCGTGGGCCCCCATAGCTCATCCCCCCTCACCCTCAACACTGGATTCCCTCAAGGCTGCGTGCTGAGTCCCCTGCTGTACTCCCTGTACACACGACTGTGTGTCCACATCAGACAGTAACACCTTCATAAAGTTTGCTGACGACACAGCCATCGTGGGGTTAATCTCCCACAACAAGGAGGTCACCCACCTGGAGAGCTGGTGCCAGGAGAATAACCTCCTGCTGAACATCAGCAAAACTAAGGAGAAGATCCTCAGGCAGCCCCATCACCCCGGACACTCACTCCTCTCCCCGTTGCCATCAGGCCGTCGGTTCCGCTGCCTGAGAACCAACACTGAGAGGACGAGGAAAGGCTTCTTCCCCCAGGCCATCCGTCTGCTCAACAGTGAGCGTTAATCTGGACTATCCCACTCCCAGCTGCACTAGATGTAAATACTGTATATGTAAATACTGCACATTTTTATATTTTATTATTTTTATAAGGTTTCTATTTTATAATATTTAATTTTACTCATTCTGTTTTATTTACCTATTCTTGGTAGCAGGGACAAAGAGAATTTCACTGCAAATTGTGCTGTGTATGATTGTGTGTGTGACAAATAAACCTATCTTGTATCTTGTATATTTATTACATTATTTCATTTACATAGAGCTACTTTGCAACTGATACATTTATATTATCACTTCACAAATGCTGAGCAATGAGATCAGACTTTTTTCCTATAGTCAAAATGCTGATGTGTTGCACCCACGTCCTTCGTGTTCAAAATACTCTGATCCAACATGAAGATTTCAGTGGACCTGCTCCCTGCAGACAGCGCTGCAATAGTAAACACTGATTCATATGTTCATAAGTTAAGATGGCAAATCATAATAATATCCCTCCCTCCAAAAAAACCCAAACAAGCAAAAAAAAACTTGCTAATGATACCAAACAGGCCATGCTTGGCTGCAAGATCTGCAGCCGTTTGCCGCCAGTGTTTCTCCTCATACTATTTGCACCATCTCTCTGAAAGTGAGAAGTTGATTGGCTGTCAACAACTTTCCACATTTCTCAATTTTTATTTGCTTCCACACTGTTCTCCTGCAGCCTAATTAACACTAAATGTGCCACCGGGCAAAAGCAGAACACATGGCAATATTTGATTACATGAACAATAAATTACCATCAACAACACGCTCATGAAACACATTGGAAAATAGTGACAATGATAATTATGTACAGTTAAAACCACAGTGTCAGAGGGGGCGGTGAGGACAGGTAGAGCTGTAACACCATGCTTGCTGTTATCATAATCACCCTTAACAAGGAATCCGTATGGCTCTGTCAGGTCGCCTATTGGCCAATTATACATGCTTGTCAACAACACCTGAGGAGACGACGGAGACGAGATAATGAGCCAGAAAACAAGCTAATACTTTATTAAACTGCATTAACCTGTGCAATCAGATATGAAGACACCTGAACTCCACACAGTGGAGGATAGTGAGTGGAACTGAGATGAGAGATAAATGTCCTGCAGCAGTTTGGTGTATGTATTCTTCTGTCCCTACAGTGGTGATAAACTGAAGGCTTCAGGTCTCAGGTTGTCACTGTTATGTCTGTGTGTTCAGTGTAAAGCTAATCAGTGCAAACTACAATTTATAGTTTTAAAGGGTTTCATGTGCTGGGCCTGTTGGTCTCCTGTAGCCATCTTGTTACGTATTGAAAAGGGTTTGCTCAAGGTGACCTTGGCATTTAAACGCTTGTCCCTTCTCTGTGTCATTTCTCACATTTTATCCTCCAGGAAAGGATGAAGTCAGGTGACTTTCATCATGTGGGTCACATGACCAAAGGTCACAGTTCGGTTCAGTTTAGGCATTAAACTACTAAAACTACTAGTGAGAGGATGACATTTATCATTCTTTTAATGTAACTGATTATCCCCCACCAAGTCCAACGAATGTGAAGTTGGTCCCCTTCTTTCTTCTATAAACACTCCTTTATTGTTTCTCCTTTTCCATCTCTCTTTTTATTCTCCTCTCTTTTCTGTTCTCTTGCACAGAAACATTTTCTTCCTTTTGTTCACTTGCTCTCTGTTCTCAGTCAGTCCTGGTGCCATTTTTTCTCTCTCCTTCTATTTTTGTTTTAGTTCGGTCTTCCTTTGAGCTTTCCTCCTCTTTCAACATGCTCTCTCCTCTTTCTCTTCTTCCTCACCTCTCCTTCTATTTTTGTCATTCTTCCTCCACACTCTCACTCATCTCTCTCTCTCTAGCACTCTCTTATCTTTTCATTCTAAACACATTTCTTTCTTCTCCCTCCTTTATTTCTTTTTTCACTCCTGCCATTTTCTTTCTCATCCAACAGGCCATCTTTTCTTCTCAGTCTTTCTTATGGTCTCTTTTCATCACTGTCTCTTTTTTCCACTGTTTTTCTACTTTTGTTCTCACCCTCTTAATTCTCTTACTCCTTTCTCACCATCCCTTTTCTTTTTCCTGATTAATTCACTCACTTGCTCCTCCAACCTTTCACATTTTTGTCTTCCTTCCAATGTTCACCTCCATTTTTAGCAATCC
Source organism: Scatophagus argus (assembly GCF_020382885.2). Lineage (NCBI taxonomy): Eukaryota > Metazoa > Chordata > Actinopteri > Scatophagidae > Scatophagus > Scatophagus argus. Next base: position 23,597,989 of record NC_058504.1, on the reverse strand, counting down.
TTTCTGTCCCTTCTCCTTTTCCATTCCTTCTTTTCTTTCACTGATGCTCCTTCTTGTTTTTACTTCATTCTGTTTTTAATTCCTTCGGTTCTTTCCTTGTCTCTCCATCTTTATTTCTTACTGAATGAGCTGGAAACTCTTCAGTTCCTGTGAGAAATGACAAAGAAAAGCAACAAATCCTGATATTTAAGAAGTGGGAATCAGCAAACGTTTTTAGATGAAAAATTTATTAGTCAGTTACTCATTAATTGTCAACTTATTTTCTCTCAACTGACTAATTTGAATTTCCCTCCAGGGATAAATAAAGGAATTCTGATTCTGACAATTGATCATTTGACTAAGCATTGCAGCTCCAGTTCCAATTATCCAATTGCATATTATGATCCTTACTGACAAGAGGCAGAATGTTTTCCTTGTAAATATAATTTATCATTGTTTTTTATTTTTTCTTTTATGCCTCTGGTTTTATACGACTACAATATATTTAATATATTTTCTGTGTGGAGCCATGGCTTGTACTTGTAATGTCCACATACATTTGGCATTTCCTCTTCTTGCTTTCCTCTATTTTCATTCAATCAACAAAAAATCTGCTTCCTTCTCAGCGTGCTTTCTGTTTTGTTCTGCCTCTCTCTCCTGCCCACACATTTTAAAGTCTCCTGTCTCTCTTCTCTCTCTTCTGACACATTTGCCTTCCCTCTCTTCTGTCAGGACACACACACACACACACACACACACAAACACACATGCGCACACAGCGGAGGTGAAGTCGAGAGGCTTGTCTTAGCGTGCCATCTGTCCTCGGCGCTGACGTTGGCTCTAATTACTGTGTCTCCCCTGGCTAATGCTGCCTCATTAGGCCGCCGGAGCATGTGCAGCCGACACAAGCGCTGTCGAGAATTTGTACCAGGAAATGTGAGCTCGAGCCATTATGGGATCAAGAAATCTGTCTGGTGCGACAGGCAATTCACACCAGCGGCTAAACGCTCATTTTGCTTTTCTCCCTCTCTCTTTAAGTTTTCCTCTCTCTATCGTTCTCTCTCGCTTCTCTCATCTGGCTATGGAAAGCATTTTTGAGGCCCAAGTCCAAGCAAAAGAGAAAACAAAAGAGTCAAGAAGGAGCAAGTTCTCCAAGAGAGAAGCACACAAATTCACCAAACAAACATTGGTTTCTGAAGCCTTAGACTGACATCAAAATCTCTGTTGATGTCAGGCTTCAAATTCATTACAGTTTGACCACGTAAATTCCAATTTATTTTAACTTGTGACATAACAGCACACACACAATATCGTTTAACTTCATACTCTTGAGATCCTTTACATACATGCTGCTGCAAGTCCTCGCGCACGACTACCGTACATGCAAAACTCATCAAGAAACAATTCAAGATATGTGCAGCTTATGATTCTTAAACTTGTTTCTGTTCTTCCCTCACATATGGCTTCATTTTGGATATCTCTTGATGTGTTTACACTTACACCCTTATTGATGTTTCAGATTTATCCTCTTGTCCTTTATGGTACTTAATGCTGGCTTAATACCTAGGTACTACCAGGTAGTAAGCCAGCCTTTTGCTGACATGTTTAAATGAACAGACATTTTCTGATTTCCAATTTTGTGACGTGCAATGGATGTTGTACAGGCAGGAAAGCAGTTAACAACATGAGAAAGGCTTCAAAAGGGAGTGTATCTGTTCCCCAGGGTTCTGTTTGGCCAGGGTGAGTATTTATTTATTTTTACGACTGAACTTAATTTGCTCATTTGCTGCCTTCCTTGAAAGACAAGAGAAAGACAGGACAGACCAAGAGAGATGACAGAACGTATTTAAAGGTTGCACGTTTCACTTACATGACGTGTGTCTGAAGGCTGCTTCCTGAAGGCTGCCATGCAGCTGATGCAGATGTGGGTTGTTCCCTGCAGTGCTCTCACGGCAGCTTCAGGTCTGACAGCATATCTGTAAGTTAGTAACTAAGCTCAGCAGTACAACTGTGGTGCATGAGCTCATTTTTGGTCACAATTAGATCCTTGTAACAACACTGTGACCCAGTACCTACAGGACCACAAAACATTTCTGGCATCATAAAGAAGAAAAAGTAGTTATTCCATAAGTAGAAATTTGATATAATATGGAAATCTGTTTTCTTCTTATTTGGTGTTTTCATGTGTGCAGGTTGGCCCACATGGGTAAAAAAAAAAAAAAATCAACATCAGCCAAAAACCAAATGCTGTTTGCTCCGCAAGGCTTTCAGACTGTAAAGCTCATGCTTTTTCTGTCAAGTAAGTTGCAATCAATGCAGCTCTTCACCATGAATCATCTGACAAACTGCGAGATAAAGATCTGAAGTCTTTGTCATTGCGGTTTCCTCACTTTGACGGCAGTAAATCTGTGGACATCAATAATTGCAGTTTATCAACGACAGATGTCTGGGGTACTGTAAAAGGCTCTACACACTTTGTGATATCCTTGTTTATCAGAGATGTTCACCACAAGTGCTGTGGCAACTGGTTAACCAGAAACGCAACGAGAGAGCAGGAGTGGTTTATGATGTGACTGCAGATCAGAGGCAGACTGATGAAACGAGCTGAGGTGTTAGTCATGTGATCATAAAGAGTCAATTCCCGGCACTGAAAGAAGCTCTTCATACAATGAGACACAAATTTATTCATGGTGACACAAAGTACATAAGCTGTAATATGGAGGCATTATTTAGCAGTTCAGGTTTTTATTGGGAAAATGAGTGGGGCAACAGGTTTAAAAAAAAAACAAAACTCCACAGTCTTCTTCATTTACTGCTCAACAAACACTACCATCAACACAAAATCAATCAACAAATATCCTCAGCTACTGATGCATTGACAGTAACCCACAAAAAGCTGTACAGACCGCAGGAATGAGCTTACCCAGAGTTAACTCCAAAGCTGACGTGGTGAGCTAACAAAACATAAAAGCAACACTTTTATTTTTACTCCCCAAGTTGAATTCAAAGATTTAACAGGTTATACACACACAGAAGACCTAGATCAATTCAACAGTGGAACAGTGGAGAGGAAAACCTGCCTTTTAGAAGGCAGAAACCTCAGAGCAGACCCTGGCTCAACACCAACGGCCATCTGCCTTGACTGGTTGGGTTGAGAGAGAGAGAGAGAGAGAGAGGGAGAGAGAGAGAGAGAGAGAGAGAGAGAGAGAGAGAGAGAAGGAGCATGCATACAGAGATGCGTAGCATATACAATTACAGTTACATTTACATATACATATAAATATACATATACAGGAGGCACTATGGTGATTATGATAACAGTAGTAGTAACAATAATAATGGTAGTAGCTGTACAGAGTAGTAACAGAATTAAAATAGATTATGACTAAACAGTAGTAATCGCAGGTTTCAAGCAGGACCGCAGCAGGAGGTCCAACCACGATCCATGGGAACCTGCGAGACGAGAAAGCACAAAGACTCCAGGGAAGAAGTTGGGTTAGTGATATGCATTAATGGGACATGAATGTGTGCAGAAGGAGAGTTAGAGGAAGAGAGAGATCAGTGCATCATGGGAGGGCCCCCGGCAGTCTAAGCCTATAGCAGCATAACTACGAGCCGGCCTAGGCCAGGCCTAACTATAAGCTTTATCAAAGAGGAAAGTCTGAAGTCTACTCTAGGTACTCTACTTAAAAGCAGACTTAAGTAAACTAATGCTGGAAACATTAGTTTGTCAGGTGCTGATTAAGGAAGGTGCTGATTCAACAACGCCACAGATGAGTTTCATTGAAATGAATGTGGCACCACATCTGACAGTGGTAGTAGTTTTTCTTAACAGATCCTTTACTTTTTATGCCTCTACCTACGTTTTTCAAAATTAAGGGACAGGAAGAAGTGATTGGAGACTGCAGATCAGGCTTGAATCATGGAATGTTTTCCATTTTTGCAGAGCATCAGCCAAACAGACCGGTATAGCAGCACACTGTTTTGTACCAGCTCTCAAGAAATAATAATTCTTCGTAAACTGTGTTTATGAAAAATTACCCCTGGCATCATTTTTCCCGTATCATCCATATGTTCTTTATCCCTCATTAAAAACTAATGGAGGTGGGTTGAAGATGATGGCCAACTAGGCTACTGACCAACTTTTTCCAGTGCCAGAACTTGCTATACTGCAATATGTGTTTATGTATGTTTTCACTTCTGATGACCAAAAGAGGGCGGCACGGTGGTGCAGTGGTTAGCGCTGTTGCCTCATAGCAACAGGGTTTCTGGTTCAAATCCCGGCCTGGGCCTTTCTACGTGGAGTGTGCATAGATTGGCTAGTGACCAGTCCAGGGTGTACCCTGCCTCTTGCCCATAGCCAGTTGACATAGGCTCCAGCCCCCCTGTGACTGTGATGGATAAGTGGTATAGAAAATGGATGGATGACTAAAATAGCAATTGTCTGGTTGTTTTTTGTTTTGTGGTTTTTAATGTCAGAAAACTTGAGATGTTTTTGATGTCTCTGGTTCAAATACATGAAGCTTAATTTGAGCTTCAGGAGCCCCTGAAAATTTCTGGCTTATTGCAAGTCAGGTGGTTTGTGCCAATTTAATTGAAAATTTGCCAGTTGAGTTAACAGATGAAACTGTGCTATTCAGGTTTTATCACCTGAACACTAGGCATTGTTTTGAAAAGTTTTGTGTCCAGATTTAGTTTGATGACAGCTTCTTTTCAGTTTTGTGTGATGTCTACTCCTAAATTAATTATTTAATTTATTTTTCTTGTTTTATAACAGTGAAATCCTAAGATCATATTCAGATGAAGACAAACCATGCCAACAATAATTACTGTTTTTAACCCATGAAAGTTGATTAATACTCACAGTAAACATTCTGTGATTATGAAATTATTTCTCCAAAGAGACAATGCAGTTCAAGGCTAGATTGCAAAGGGACGTGACTGCACTGTAGCAGTCAGCTTCAGCTAGATTTAATTACATGAGCAACATTATGTCTGGCTTTTCCAACTCTCTCTCTCTCTTCAGTGAAGACAGAATGTGCTGCCACACAGCTTGTTTCTCCGATACCTTAAGATGCAGATGTCTGATGTTAATTAAAATGACAAAGGTCTAAAAAGTGAGGGTGATGTAACTTCAAATAAAAAGTAGTCTGGAAATGATTTAATGTCTGGCTGACAGCATGTGCTTATGGGGAAAAAATGTCATCAGAGACCTTGTGGAATTATGGGGCTCCATAGAAATGAAATAAAATAAGTTCTAATTGAGATATTTTTAATTTCAATGGAGTACTTGTAGTATTGCTAATTTCACTGCAGTGAATGTTTGGAGGACTTTTACAATGAATTTAAAAGATTAAAAGTTACACTAAGAACTGAAAATATTGTGTATCTTCAGATGATTTGTAGTATGAAGTATGAAGTTTTTCTGAATGTGGAGGTTAAACCATCTTTTGAGATGTTTTCTGATGATTTTGAAAGAAATGATCATTATCATTGTCACATATAACCACACATCCTGACAGATTCCTCAGAAAATCTGTGGGGCTTTCCCTGAAACCAGTTCAGCTGAACTGGCCAAACACCCACACAGACACTTCATCCTAAAATCCTCCGCCCTCCACCATCCACTCTGTCTATACATCCAAAATGAGGGCCAATTCTAGACCAAGGCCCACGTGGCAACGTCAGGCTGAACCAGGCCAAACTCCCACCTCCGTCGGCATCCTCGGGCCTCGGCCACTTCCCACGTCCAACCACATCATCTGCGAGGGAGCTGGGCTCTTACTGCCGTCATCTGTTCGGGTCAGGCCTCAGACACCCACCATCAGAGGAGGGGACACTCAAATTATCCCTCCAAACGCTGAGAAACAATGGAAATATGCTCATCCAAAACACTGAAAAAAAAATCACTGGAAAAGCAGAAAAGATACCTACACTTCTGACATGATAAATGGTATGACATTTAGTCAGATGATTGTGCTTAAATAGACCGGAGAAGAAACTGCTGTATGGAAATGTAAACAAAAGCAAAAGTTTTCTTTATTCCTATCTGTTTTGGTAAATTTTAAAGATTCTAAATGCAGAAATGAAGACAGTAAAATCAGTCAGTGTTCATTCACTGATTCACTATTTCTGTCTACTTAAAATATCCTGACAAACAATTTTTATGAGCTGTCCTGTGCTTTCCATCTGTCTATTTTTAGGAGAGATTCAGTGGCAGATAAATAAGAGCCTCCGTCAGCACATCTCAGACTCCTGCAGCAGGTGGAGGGTGAAATGTCGATTTAAGGCCCATTCGCTCAGATCAGGCTTTGTGCTACGTTCCTTCAGTAAGAAGTAACTGGACGTTCATCATTGTGTTTGCAGCCGGCTGTTGGCGAGCGGGAGTCGGTCCAGCCATCTTGTGTGGAAAATTTCGGACTGGGCACAAGCTGGCCATCTGCAGCTCCAGGCCTTCAGCAGCCAAACGCAGAAACACTTCAGCTACTGGAGTGTTCGGATGAGGGAAGAAGAGGGAGCTCAGCAGCACAAATGCCTCTGTTACATCTTGGAAGGGGAAGGTCTGACAAGATGTGATTGGACAGTGATTACATGAACTGAAGTACACGAGGTAATGGGACCTGAGACCAGGTCCTGTTAATATGTCATCATATTAGATTTTCTTCATCATGTTCTCTTGTACGTGTTGATTCAGTGGCGTGAGCAGACGTTATGTGACTGACTTATGCATTAATTTACTAATTTAATTACAAACATTTTCTTTCTTTTGTTTTGTTTAAATTTTTTAATCAAAAATGACATACAGTAAGTGCATCTAAAATGTTTAAATAAATAATTCAACAGAGTGGCACCACATAAATATAATAGAAAGTTTCCATGCTTTATTAAATATAGTAAATCATTTCCATTTGCAAATGTAAATAATTTACCATATTGCCATGGCTTCAGTTTTCTTTTTCTCTATGTAACAGTCGCAGTCTTTGAAATCCTCAGCATTTCTTTCCTGAGTGATGATGGTCTTCAAGATTTTACTTCAGTAAAATAATGTATTATCAGCACAATGCACTTCAAGTGAGCAAAGTCCTTACAGTGCAGTAAAATGTTTCCTGTTGGAGTTATACTGTTATACCTGATGATTTTAGAATGGTATTAACGTAGCAGAAGTATGAAGTTGTAGGAAATAGAAAAACTCAAATAAAATAGAATTCCTTGTCTTTATTTCCTTTTTTTCTCTGCATCAGTTTCTTCAATCCAATCATGAGTTTCCAACTGTTACATAACATTAGCAGATCCAGTGTGTTCTTCTCCTACAAACTGCACCTATCAAATCAAACTGCCTGTTTCTTCGTCACTGATGTTCAGAGCTGCTGTGCTACTGTCCCACCCTGACTTCCTTTTCCAACAGAAATACACTATATGGACAAAAGTATTGCTAAAACTGACCATCACACCGACATGAACTTCAGTGATACTGCATTGTAAATACATAGGTTGTTTTACAGCTTTAACAACTTCCGCTCTTCTGGGAAGGCTTCCCACAAGGTTCATTCTGTGGGATTTTTGACCGTTCATGCAGTAGCACATTTGTGAGGTCAAGCACTGATGTTTGACGAAAAGGCCTGGCTCGCAAAGTGTTGCATGGGGTTGAGATCAGGACTCTGTGCAGGCCACATCCTACCATGTCTTTATGGACCTTGCTTTGTGCACTTAGGCACAGTCATGCTGGAACAGAAAAGAGCCTTTCCCAAACTTGCCACAATGTTGGAAGCATAGCATTGTCCAAGCATTAAGGTTTCCCTTCACTGGAAGTAAGGGACCGAGCCCAGCCCCTGAAAAACAGCCACATTAAAAGATAGATAGATAGATAGATAGATAGATAGATAGATAGATAGATAGATAGATAGATAGATAGATAGATAGATAGATAGATACTTTAATGATCCCGAGGGAAATTCAATAATAAGGATATAATAAGAATAAGAAGAATATAATAATGATAATAATAAGAGATGTGTCTGGATAATTTTGTCTATATAATGTATCACAATAAGGAAGTCACACATGGCATGAGTGTCAGTGAAGGTTAGATAGATAGATAAAACCTGAGATAAACTTGAAGATCAAACTGAGATCCACATTCAGCTTTCGCTGATGCAGAACCATTTTAGCTTACACGTTAAGCAAAGAACAGTTTTATTATGACCAAGTTATCAGAAGAAATTATATGAATTAGAAGCAGATTAGTCAATTCAACCCACACAGCTGAAGCTTCTATCTTTCTGAGTGAGAAGAGATTTGATTCTTCAGCCCAGTACTGCTGAATATGCCAGGATTGAGGATGTAGTCAGACCCGACTGCCATCTTTCCAAACTCTTAACCATCCCGTATTGTCATGTATAGGCTAAATGTGGTACTGGAAGTTTAAAATATGTGACCCATTCTCAAAAGGTGCCACACTCATGCCTCCCTTGCGTCTTGTCCTGATGCACTTTAGCATCTGCGTGTGACACGCAAAACCTGAACATGAAGTTTAGACACAAAAACTAGTTTTAGGAAAAATATCAGTAATGTTTGGATTCACTTAAAAAAATATGCCCAAACGTTGACTTTAAGTATGTCAATCACAAAAATTTCACATTTTTGATGGATAATTTAATGCAGTATTTTTCTGTCACATTGAGTCAGTGTGTGTAAAATAAATAACTAACCCTAACCCTCTGATTAACTGTTGAAAACTTATTCAGTTCTTTCATATAAAGTTAAAGGAACCTCTGCATAATCATAAAGAGGTTTTTATTTAAGTATTATACATAGAAATAATGTATTTCCAGTTAGTTTTTCTAATAACATTCCCAGGTAAAAAAAAAAAACACAAAACACATTTTCTGCGTCTGAGTGTGAAATCCCTCATTCTGTTTTTGCAGGCTTCAGGTATAGTGAATCACAGCGTGTGATGGGTGTGCAGTTCCTCCTGTTGTTTGTGAGACGTTCGTCAAGGGAAGGCAACATCGTCTCTACACCTGAGGCAGCGGAGCTGACACCTCCGTCTCTCAGACAGGTGAGAATGCACAAACAATCCAGAGCTCATAATGAGGATGGCTGCTAGTCTCAAACAGCTGCAGATCCACGTTTTGTCTGAAGGTTTAGGTTTTGGAGGGGATATGCATATTTTATCACATTTATTATAAATTGTGTTTGAGCTAGATGTTTTTACCCTTCAGCCTTTTACAGTCAAGTAGAAACAAACTTTGTCCCTTTGGTTCGTTCTTCAGAGGGTTTGTGTGTTTTGTCACATTTGACTCAGTTATGACTGTGATTCAGCTCCTACAGTATCTTTCCCTTCTCTTCAGCAGGCTTTTGTCTTTCTCTTTAGTCTTTGTCCTGTGGAATGTCCACATTGTGATGAGGCAGGGATTTAGATGACAGTGGAGCACAGTTAATATTTGAGACCCACCTCCTCAAGTCATGGTAATCCTGTCCCCATTCAGGTTCAGCATTTGTAAAACCTGCAGTACTTCCTACAGCTGGTGAGTGTTAGAGAGAATAACCAAATGCAAATAAACTCAGCCTAAAAACACTTAAATCGCCTTGAATGTATTCATCTCAGTTGTAGCACGTAAACATGGCCAAATAACTTCAATTGTCACACAAAAATCCAGCTGACCTCTTAACAACAATCCAGGATGAACCATGTTTGTGGTTTTGAGTAGAACATTTTCCTGATCATCTGGGACTTATTTTAATTTGATCTACACCAGGCTGCCGCTTGTCTCCTCTTTTTCTTTTTTGTCTTGGTGTGTTTCTCTCCACCCACCCACCCATTCGGCTCAGCACTGCCTCAGAATCTGTTTCACTCTCTAAATTGGCTCCTCAGACACCCTTCCCCTTCTTCCCCAACTCTCATTTAAAAAGTGAGAAATTATAATTATCTGAATTATGCTTTTAATGATGCGTTAATTAGAGTCATGGAGTGAGATTACCCTATGAAGTATTACTTGTGAAATCCTTCCAGATTCATGCAAGCTTCTTGTACAAGGCGGAGTAGGGATGGAGAGAAATGTTGCTGTGCTTGGTGATTAGCGCACCAATAAATAACAGAACAGATTGTGGTGCATATGCTTACGATTACAACTTTTAAACCAACGCTTTAAACTCACACCGACTGTCTTATGCTGGCAAGAGGTTTCTGTACTAACAGCCCAGTCAGTTCTGTGCATTTCTCACCCAACATGAACTATTATTATACTGTGTGAGGAGAAAACTGATCCCTCAGTTTTTGCTGCCTGTGAGCTGAACTAATGCTACAAAAAAAGCTGCTCTGGTTCAGCTCTTCTTAAAGCTGGCTTCATTTAGATTTTATATGAACATGACTTTCTGTAATGTGGAAGAAGAGAATCACCACTGTCTCTGCAGCTCGAGTGAACATTTTAGCCTCTTTCAGCTTCTGGTTTTGGGTCTGTAGCACATTTCCTATCTGGTTCAGTCCAGTGGGGACCAAACCTGACATAATCATATCTAATCAAAGGAAGTAGGCTGTGAATATAGGCCTGCCGTTGGCTGACAATTTCAGTTCTTTTCATCTTTAGCTGTTTGCATCTTATTTTTCTGCAGGGCATCATTGCTGCATTTTGGGCTAAGTGCCTCTCAAGGCAATGGGGACTGACTTAGAGAAATACAAACAAACCAGTGATTTATACCCTTTACCAGAGGTCACTGACATCGACTACATCTGTCAAGGGCCAAAATTTTTCTCAGCGGACAGGGGCTGGACAAATCTGACAATTCAACTAATCAAAGAGTTCTCGTTGCGTAAAAAACAACAAAAAAACATGTTTCTTTAAGCAGAAACATGAGGAAAACAAGCTTGGAGAGCAGCTTGGAAGTCAACGCTCATTATTTCAATGAGAAAACGACTGAGAAGAAAAGCTTGTTTGAGCTTCCTTATTACCACATTTAAGTATCTGATAATCTGTGTGAAACAATTTGTTCTGGCAGAGAATCATCAGTTCATTCGCTCTGTGTTTGTCTCTGCTCAAAGACAAACAAAGAAAAAACCCAAAGCAGTTTACTGGCTCATTGCACTTATGTAAAACACAAGTGCCATTATTAACCTCCTTGTTCCAATCAGCTCCTCACATTTACATGGAAGGAGGAGGGGGGTGGGGGTGGGAGGGGGTGGGATTGGGGGAGGCTGAGGCTTTCTCCTCTCAGTCTTAAAACCTTGCCTGTTAAACAGGGTTAATGTCTCTTTTAGTGGTGAGTGCTCAGATGCTGAAGTGTTTGAATGAATCTCTGTGTTCCAGTTCATCTCAGAGGTGTTGAGGTCAGAGCTTCATAAAAAAATGTTTCAGATCTGTTTTGTGCAGCAGAGCACTGTCACACTGAAAATAGGAAAGGGACAAACTAAAGCTAGAAGTACAGAAACATCTCTTGATCTTTTAGCATAAACTAACTACAGAGGTCAAACCAGAAGACCCACAGACCCAACAAAACTAAAGTGCCATATGGGCTAAAATGAAACACGACCAGGATGGTAGGATGTCCTCCTTAGCACTTTAAAACTGAACTACAACTATCACTGCGTGGGTGAATGCTTCCACCAGCCAGTCAGGTTGCAGGGAGAAAAGTTTGTGTCGGGAGGAGGTTATGCCTAGTTACACACAGGATTTCACCCACATGAGTTGGTGTAACCAAAAACCAACATGGACACGATATTTATTTTAACCCAAGCACTTTCACTATCCCAACCCAAACTGCAACCATTTCACAACATTCAGTCCAAAAATCTAAATAAGTGAAATGTTTCTCAGAAAACTTTTTTTTGAAAGTCTAATCAGTTGTTATATGATCAGTAATTAATTACTGCTAACTTGAGCACAGAGCCTGACTGTAGAGTTGTGGGTTTAGGGCCACTGACCCGCTGCTGTATGTACCTGCAGGTTATCAGACATGAACAATCACACTGGATTCAGATTTTTTCACTGTTAACCACTTCAATCTACATAGTCAGATTCAATGTATAGTTTGTAATTTTTCAGTTGTAGGAACTCAAAGGCCACTATGTTTCCGGTGCTGGTATCATCCTCACTTCTCACTGTAGTTAGTCACTGCTAAATCAAACATCCTGCTGCTTCACATTAAAAGCCTTCAAATGGCTTTTATTGTGAAGGAGTCAAGTGAAACACAGTTTCTGCACAATTACTTTTTAATTGGTAAAAATGTTAGTAAGTCAGCTTTTTGTCCTGTAACCTGCTTATGACACACATGGTAGGGCAGCATGTTTTTTGTGAATCTCTTCATGCAAATATGACTATATATGTAGTCATATTTGCATTGTGGCTCAAGATGAACGTGTCCTTTCCTCTGGTGTCTGATAAGAACGTACAGACTTCAGATCAGGTCACAAACTTTAGTTGGTGGTAATGACAGTCCTTCACTTCCTCTGCTGCCAGATCTAAACAGACTGTGCGCTGGACATTTGGGTAATCCCTGTTTGTAATAACAGCGGCTGGAGTGTTTTGAATCGGAGGTGGCCATCTTCGCTCAGCCACTGTGACGCCAGCCTCAGTGTTTAGGTCCTGGCAATGATCCGCGGGAACCCTCTGCCCAAACCCTGTGAGGGAAATCAGGCTACTAATTTGCAGAATGTGCCATCCTCCTCCCAGGTTAGGCATGCATGGCTGCAGCTAAACAAGCAGAGAGAAGGAGGGGGCTCACAGTAAAAGGCTTGCTTTCACTGTTTGAAAAGACAGAGCCGGATAACGAGGCCTCCTCTTAACCTGCTTGTACCTTTTTAAACAAATTAGCCGAGCTCACTAACTAATGTCCTTACTGTGGCTGGGAAACCTGAGGGTGGAGCACATGATAAAACACTGAGTCAGATTTAATGCTCAGAGAACCAGTAAATCACCTGTGGGCTAAAATTTGTTCAAAATTTGCTGAAACTGCTGCACACTAAAATAAATTCTGCATTCAGCTAATATGAAATGAATCCACTATCAAAAGACAGTCTCAAGGAAATTTAATCAAATCTAGTCCCAGCCTAGTCAAGCGAGCATGAACTGATGAAGCCTCTTGGATGAGAGGTGAAACGTCTTCAAAGACAAATAACCAAGTCCAGTTGCATTCGTTTGAATTTCCTTGAGATAACCATGACCTGGATGAATGAGAATATTCACAGGCTTATCAAAAGACAGCTGGCTCTAAACGCATAGTATGTTGTGTTGCACAGGTACCTTTTATCTTTACATGCCACGTTGCATCTTAACTGGTCAAAAGCTGGCATCTTACATTACAGCATCTCTAGAATCTCTAAAACAAAAACAAAAGGAAACAACAAAAAGCAAATTTAGAAGTCAGTCTGGCTTATTTGAGAAAAAGTATGGCTTTGTCTGACATTGCTCTTCATGAAGTGCATGTTGGCTTTATACCATCTGGTCCATCTGAGATAATTACACAGACTTTTAGCCTTATTGCCAGATGTTGACAATAACTGCAGCACACAACACAAAACAAATTCAGCAATGCATATCGTCCACTTCTCAATCTTACCAGAAGCTTCAGTTCATAGGCTGTCAGCACAGGAATCCAAGCACACAGCAGGAATATCTATAGTAACTTAATTTATTAGTTGAGTAGTACATAAGGTATTAATACCAGCGTTACGAACTGTCCTCATCTGGTCAGCTTAAGCAACTCTGATCAACAGACTTCTGATCTCCTTGAGCTCTGAAGCCAACAAATAACGTGTGACACAATCACATTGTAGCCAAAATGCTTCATCAGGTTATGAATCAGAAACTTCCTGTTGAGTGAAACTCTGTCATCACTTGTTTTACGAGTTTCTCCATATTAAATTTATTTGACGATACATGTGCTTCACAAACAGTAGAATAATGTATTATGATTAATACTGACAGTATTGATTATAATGAGAGCAGTAGATGTTTGGAAGGTTTATGTTGCTCAATGTACAAACTGTTAATGTTAATTAAATTCCATCATATACTTTCATTTTGCAGGAAACTGTCAAAATGAGTGCGCTTGATCACCAGATTAACCAGGATTAACCAATTCCAGCGCAGATCTGAATAATCAGTCCATCACTGTTGTTCAGGAATATTTTTAAATTATACAGACATGGTTCGCACAAAGTTTCCAAAGATCCCAAGTCTGTCAGGCTGAAAGATGTCAAATATATCCACATGATTGAGAGCTGCAGCCATCTTTGGTTTTAATATTTCACTCAGTTGGCACCTCACTTAGCTTCCATGCAAAGTGCTTAGTTGTGAACCATCATAACCGAATGTGGCCAATTTTTCAGGAGCAAACACATCATCAAGGTGCCAACAAGTCACCCTCAAAGCAACTGAACTGAAGAGGAGACCTGTCTGATTTGGGAAGGAGCAGGACATCCGTCCTAGTCTTCAGGTCCATCAAGGTGTTTTCTGCAGGGAGTTTCTATGTGCTGCTGCTCTGTACCATCCATTATGTTTCCTCTTTTCTCGTTCTCCTTGACTCTGTTGTTACTACTTTAGTTTCCAGTCGTATTCTCCCACTCTGACACCTCTATTGGTGCCTAATTGCAATTCCTCAGACACTGTTTTAGTCATTTATTGGAGTTAAATATAAGCACCACAGCAAGGTTGTGTGACTGTCTTTATCAAACCTGCTAATTGTTGCAATATTCAATTTTTCTTTGTCTTGAATGTGATTAGCACCCAGCTGGCATCAATGAAATCAAACATTATTTTCACATTCATTTTGGGCACAAAAAACTGAATATTCACCTTGAAACCTGCAGGATTTTTTTCTCCCCAATCTAACACTTTGTTTCTGTCATCTACTCAGAATAGAATCTGGAACCTAACGAGTTATTGAGACTCCCTTCTGCTCAAAGCTCTGCCTACCAACAAAGAAGAAGAAGAAGAGGAGCCCACTTTGGGTGTTAAAATGACTCGAGGGCCTGCAGCAACACAACAGAAACCGCCCACCTACTGAAACACAACGACTGGAGGTCCTGTTGTTTCTCTCTCTTCTGCTGCACAAGCTGATGAAATTAGCCCGTTGCCACAGCCCCCCCTCAACATTAATTAGCACAGCGCTACCTTGCTCAATATTTGGTAACAGAGCCATCATCAGCAGATGGAGAAATTTGCAGGATTCGGCTTTTAATTAGGTGCAGGAGAGCACAGGTGCGCTAACGAGCAAAAGGAGATAATTTGAATAAAAATTAAGGAAACGGTGACAGGGTTCATATCTGTTCTCTGATTGAACCTTTTATTCCAGTGTTTACAGAATCAGAACAGCAACATGCAGCTCACTTGTGTTCTGGTGCTGTCATTCCCTCACTCAGGGTCAGCAAACAGTACTGTCAGCAGTAGAAGTACTGCATGAATTCGTCTTTTTGAACTTTCATTGTTCATTTGAAACCCTTTCTTTCACCAGAGGAGGTCAGCACAAGAGGTTCGCAAAAAGAATTCTTTGTTTCTGTACCGACTGTTTGTCTTTTGGTGTGTTTTAAATCTCAGCACTCAATATCTCCAGCTGCAAGTCATTAAGCATACAAGGTGAAACAGAGAGGATCTCTGTAAGACTCTTGTTCTGATGCTGATCATTTGTCTTGTTGGTGTCTGTCACACTTAGTTTTTAACTTTAACACAAACAGCTTCACCTCAACTCAGTCATTTTACATACAGATCCCTATGCTTACCCTTCCTTCCTTCCTTCCTTCCTTCCTCAATGTTGTCACACTCAAGCCGTAATGAGCTGGGGATAGTAATTAACACTAAGCCTTGATTACCTTTGACATACCAGCTCACCTCCAGTGATGACAACATAGTTTGTTTGAGGAGAACTTCAGCAGCGACAGAAGAAAAAAAAAGAAGAAGAAACAGTCCAATGAACCTGATGCATCATGTCAAAACACCTCCTACATCTGTATGGAGCTGCAATTGGTATGTTGTGAAACAAATGCCCCAATAAACCACCTTTCCCATAACACACAGAAGTCACATGCTTCACTCCCAGCTCATACCTCCACCTTTTCCACAGCACCTCAGATGGCAAGGTTTCGACTAAACAGGAAGTCAGAGCAGAGACTCATCAAATTAGAAGGTGGTTTGATCCAATGCTGCATCAGGTTTTGCTGTGACTGTGAGTGATGGCATTTGCTGCCTGGAACTGTAATAACTACAACAGATAAACTGATTGCCACAGAAGAACTGCAGCATCTGACATTTAATAAGGAGGTGAATGCCTGAACCAGTAGGAATCTATTGGCTAGGCAATAGGTAGCCCTAATTTCCTAAAATGACAGAAATCATGTTTGAAAAAAAATGTATATGACATGTCCTTTGAGTTTTTGGCCCATGTCCCATCTGCTGACATGGGGGGGTTAGGAGCTGTACTGCAATCAGCCACTAAGGGGCTCTCTGGATGTTTTAGGAGCTGTCTTGCCGTCCCTCTTTATATCCAGTCACTGTTGGACACTGTGTGTTCACTGCTGTGAGGTGTATCCTAAGATACGGTGATCACTGTCGCTCTCTGTAGTTCTGAATGGTTGGTTTGAGTTTCTTTAATTTTAAAAACGATTGTTCCTAGTGAAAAAGCCTTCGATGGGGTAAATTGGGACTTCTTATATTTGGTACTGTAACAGCTTGGATTTAATAAAGACTTAATTAATTGTATCAAAACTATCTATCAAAATCCAACAGCCAGATTAAAAGTTAACGGGAGCCTAACGAAAAGAATAATGTTAGGAAGAGATACATGACAGGGATGTTGCTTGTCCCTGCTTCTCTTTGCTATATATATTGAGCCATTAGCACAAGCAATCAGACAGAGTAAGGAAATAAAAGGGATTAATATTAATGGACAGGAACATATAATAAGTCTATTTGCGGATGATATTATGATATACCTGGACAGCCCTAACAAGACTATATAAATATTTTTGGCGAACACTCAGGATACAAAATAAACATAAATAAAACACAGATCTTGACCTTTAATTATACCCCATCCCCACAAATCAAGAAAATTTACCAATTAAAATGACAATCAAAAACTACCAAATATCTCAGTGTGACTTTAGCAAAACAGCTCGCCCACCTTTATAAAGTACATTATGACCAGATCCATCTTCAAATTAGTAGAGACATAGAAAGATGGTCTACCCTGCCATTAGATCTTAACTCAAGAATCGAAGTGATAAAAATATATATCCTCCCTAGACTAATATATTTTTATCAACGTCTGCCTATCAGGATTCCACAAGAAAAGTTCAGAATCTGGGATAAAACAAGCTCCAGATTTATATGGAATGGCAAAAAACCACAGATAAAATATTGTACACTACAACTAGAAAAAGATAAAGGAGGCATGGCACTTCCCAATTTGAAAGACTATTACCGTGCAGCACAACTGAACGGTCAGGCACCATCCTATCTTAAAGAGCTCTTTCTTCCTCTCCCTCTCCTTCTGCACACATTTATGTCCCATTAATGCATATTACTAACTAAACTTCTTCCCTGGAGTCCTTGTGCTTTCTCGTCTCGCAGGTTCCCATGGATCGTGGTTGGAGCTCCGTTCCTGTTCGAAACTCACTGCGATTACTACTGTTTAGTCATAATCTATTTTAATTCTATTACTACTCTACTGCAGCTGCTACCATTATTGTTACTAATATTTCTATCATAATCACCATAGTACCTTCAGTATACTTCATTGTCATTGTCTACAGTTCTGAGACTTCTGTATTATTACTGTTGCTATGCATCTCTGCTTGTGTGCTCCTTCTCCCTCTCTCTCTTTGTCTGTCTATCTTTCGCTCTCTCTTTCTCTCTTTCTCTCTCTCTCTCTTTCTTTCTCTCTCTCTCTCTTTCTTTCTCTCAACCCAACCGGTCAAGGCAGATGGCCGCCCATCTTGAGCCGGGGTCTGCTCTGAGGTTTCTGCCTTCTAAGAGGCAGTTTTTCCCCTTTCCACTGTTGCCAAGTGCTTGCTCAAGGGGGAATGTTGGGCTCTCTCTATTTACAATTTAATTAAAGAGTTTGGTCTAGACCTGCTCAAATTGGAAAGTGTCATGAGATAACTTTTGTTGTGAATTGGCGCTATATAAATAAACTGAATTGATTTGAATTGAATTGAATGGTGGGCGGCATGGTGGTGCAGTGGTTAGCACTGTCGCCTCATAGCAAGAGGGTTCCAGGTTCGAATCCCGGTCTGGGCCCTTCTATGTGGAGTTTGCATGTTCTCCCTGTGCCGGCGTGGGTTTTCTCAGGGTTCTCCGGCTTTCTCCCACAATACCAAAAACATGCACATTAGGTTAATTGGCTACTCTAAATTGCCCCTAGGTGTGAGTGTGAGAGTGTGTGGTTGTTTGTCTTTGTGTGTTGGCCCTGCGATTGACTGGCGACCAGTCCAGGGTGTACCCCGCCTCTCGCCCGTAGTCAGCTGGGATAGGCTCCAGCTCCCCCGCGACCCTGACGGATAAGCGGTATAGAAAATGGATGGATGGATGGATGAATTGAATGGTGGTGTGACAAAGGCTATACTGCAAAGTGGAAAGACATTGAGAGGACAGTGGCAAGTATTCCAACCCAGTCCCTGATCGGCAATTCTGTATTAATGAAGTCACTACAAGATACAATCGATCCAATAACTTTGCACGCATTGAATATCTAGTTTGATTTTGTCAAACATTACAAACTAGAGAGAGATTTAAAAATGCTAAGTTGGTTTGCATATGATGACGGTTTTAAACCAAGCTTAAGTGACCACAACTTCAAGAACTGGGTTAGAAAAGGGCTCACAGCCATGTGTACATTAACAAAGAACGGGAGGGTAATGAACTTCCATCCATCCATTTTCTATACCGCTTATCCGTCAGGGTCGCGGGGGAGCTGGAGCCTATCCCAGCTGACTACGGGCGAGAGGCGGGGTACACCCTGGACTGGTCGCCAGTCAATCGCAGGGCCAACACACAAAGACAAACAACCACACACTCTCACACTCACACCTAGGGGCAATGTAGAGCAGCCAATTAACCTAATGTGCATGTTTTTGGTATTGTGGGAGGAAGCCGGAGTACCTGGAGAAAACCCACGCAGGCACAGGGAGAACATGCAAACTCCACATAGAAGGGCCCCAGACCGGGATTCGAACCTGGAACCCTCTTGCTATGAGGCGACAGTGCTAACCACTGCACCACCGTGCTGCCCGGATAATGAGAACAAGGACCATTTTAGATATTTGCAGTTAAGGGACTATATTACGAAGGAAATACAAACTATGAAAACTTCAAACGGTGTACTTGATGTAATGACCAGGATATACAGTGGAACTAAGCAGTCTCAGTACTGTAGCAGCTGCTTCTACACTATACATTAAAGAAAGGTGGGAGAGAGAACCGAACACAAACATTACCCAAGAAGAGCGGTATGACGTGTGAAACACAACACACAACTACAAATACTACAACATACATGTTGGGAATTTGTGGAGAGAGAGAAGCACATCACACACACATCTTCTGGGCGTGTCAAAAACTTAACTCGTTCTGGGAAAGTGTGTATAATATAATGAAGGCATTTTGGGATATGTAATACCAAGGGAATGTAAAGCTATGTATCTTGGAAGCTTGAAAAACTATGATCCGAAAAAAGATAGATATTTAACCAAAATTTTATGGG
The DNA here is from genome assembly GCF_020382885.2 of Scatophagus argus. Lineage (NCBI taxonomy): Eukaryota > Metazoa > Chordata > Actinopteri > Scatophagidae > Scatophagus > Scatophagus argus. Next base: position 23,578,318 of record NC_058504.1, on the reverse strand, counting down.
TCGCGTGTAAAAAAGTAATTACAAGAAACTGGTGCAAGGCCGAACCTCCCACTACAAATCAGTGGCTAGAGATCACAAGAGAAGTCTACATTACGGAGAGAGTGACCCATCGGCTTAGACTGAGAGAAAATGCCTTCATGATTAAGTGGGCGAAATGGATGACTGGATGATTGACTGTCCAAAATGTCTGTACTTTATTTTGGATAATAGATACCAGCGGTAACCATGACTGTTATTCTGTTTATTGTTACCATGTTCAAATTTTTATAACTCTACAATGGAATACATAATGAAAATATGTATCCATTTTTTGTTTAAATGTAAAACATAAAACTTCAATTAAAATCAATGTGACAAAGACAAAAAAGAAGGATTGTTCCTTGTTGAAGATATTGATAATTAAAATGGGGGATGTTTAGGGGCTCCACGTTGCTGTTTAAACTTGGCTTTCCCCCAGTGACTCACACAGATGGAGGTGAATGTGTCAGGTGAGGATGGCCACTGTTTATGAATGTAACACTGTAAAACAGTTTCTATTTCTGGGAATCCAAACCACCGCCCCCGCCACCCTCCCTTTAATAAAATGTAATAAAGTGTTTCTTTGGATTGTCTCAGCAGGAGACCCTGCACAGCCATCCGCTGCCTGCAGCTGCTTTTCTGTGTGGGAATCACCTGTGCTGACTTGTATCAGAGGTAAATTAATGATGGGAGACTTCCCAATCGGCGCATTATACTGCAACGTCACCTTCAGATTGCCACAGGGTTCACCAGGAAACTGAATGCCAGTTAGGAAGCTGTCCAATCACGTTCACCGGTTTCCTCGCCTCCCTCAGGAGCTGCAATCAGCTTTTAAGTTAAGCCTCAGTGTTTCTACATGTGATGCAGTAAATCAAGTCCAGCCGATGCCTCTGCTGAGACCATTTTAGAGCAAGATGAAATAGTGTAAACAAGAAGGAAAAAGCATTTTAACCACAAAACTCCCAGTGAAAATGACAATATCAGTGAACTCGTGCAGACTGAATAACATCAAGCTGCTGCAGTGAGGCCTGCAGACAGAGAGAGAGTTGTATAATGTAAGTGTGGTACTTTGAACAGCTCCTGGCTACCAGCCTCACTCTCTTAATGAGCTCTAATCCTCCATCAAACACGCAAAACTGTCGATGCTATAAACAAAGACGACAAAGCAGAAGCCCATCAGCTGTCAGTCAGTCACAGCCTCGGGTCGAGCCAGCTGTTACTGCACCAAACACTGTGCCAGGACTCATGGGAAATAAGAGATAAGGGTAAAGGCTTGTTCCAGCTATTTTCATTTCAAAACTTTATCTAAAACATAAACCTCTGGCTTCCAGCGAGGCCCTGAGAGTCCAGATTAAGGATCCTCTGTGGGCTGAGAAAGTCGTTTATTTAAATTATTTTGAGGAAGTTTCTCTGACTTTTGGGATCTTTTTCACAGAACTAGGCATCCATGAAAACAGACTTACAAGTCTGTCGTCAATAGAAATCCAAGTCCTCCAAATTACTCTGAAGCCTCTGTGATGAAAAATCAAAGTTCTCTTAATTCTCAGCGGATAACAATGTCAACGTTCTGGCTATTTCTTGTATTTTCTTGAGAAAAATAATTTAATTATTAGGTCATTGTCAGAGCTGTTCAGAAAGAGTTAGTGAGGATGGCATTTGGTGAGTCAGTTCTCCTAGCTAAACTTGGACACATGTCCAGACTTCATATTAGTGAGCGACTCCGCTGCCTGCTGCCAGCTGAACTAACTTTGGTCAGTAGTTTTGCTGGTCTGGTGAGCTTTTTGCTACTGCAGGGTGTCTTAAACTCCTGCAGGCTGCTGTCGATCCGAACCCACTTTACATCTAAAATCAGGCTGGTGTCGGGGTCTATATGCTGCTCATTAACTCACTGTTGACACTATTAGAGCCTGTAGTGTATTAACTGTTATGAAGTATCATAATTAAATGTCATCACGAGTGCATGTCAGTTGCCTACAGTTTTTCAGTTTAACTAGAAATTACTCCGCTGTCGGTGATGACAGGTTCAGACACGACGTCTCGACGTTTACTCAGCAGCAAGACACGACAGCTGAAACTGAGCGACTCAACTGTTTTGCGAGCAGGTGCTGCTTGGTGACAAATTGGGTCGTCAGGGCACTTCATTGTCGACGTTAGCGACTGGAACCTGACGTCTTGTCTAAGCAGCATGACGGGTGGCTGTTTGTATTCTAAACATTCATATAATTGGTGTTTTTGTGTGTGCCCCCCCACCCCTTCCCAACCTTTGCTCACATGTACTACAGGTTGGGTCACATTGTCCTGAAAACAGTCGACGTGTGTGTGTGTGTGTGTTGTCAAACCACCAGCGACACTTCACTTTCCAAGCTTTAACCTTTTTTGCAGTCAGAAATTCTGACTTGCAGACGTGTATTTTTTGCCTACATAACAAAATTCTCTTTGCTTTTAATAATTCCCTGAGTTTAAAAAAACCTGAACTGTTTCTCCCTCCTTCATTAGAAGAAAATTAATGAACCCATAATGTCACCATTTCACCATTAGTAATTGTGCCTTTTGTCATAATCTCCAGAAAACGATGCCTCTCCTGAGATCACAAAAATAATTATTCTGCGATGTTGTTGTATGGGGTCATTAAATCCTTTTCTGTGATCACAATTCATCAAAATATGAGAATATTCACACCATTCCTGGCTCCTCGAAAGAGTCAAATAACAATTTAACCAAAGAGATTATTCACTAATAAAGTTTTCCCTTACAAAACTGTTTCTAAAATACTGATTAGATTACACTTAATTACCTTTAAAGGAAGAAATTGTATGACCCATGTTCAGTTTCCACACTGAAAAGGCAAAGGAGTTACTCAGCTTAGTTTGTTTGAAAAAGCAGGATGTTACCGTCTTCCTCTCTCTGACTACATTTTATACAGACAGGAAGCCACTGTCATGTGTGCATCCTGATTATGTTTTTATCTGTCTGTTTATTAACCTTTCAGTGAGTTTGAAGACAGACACATCAGCAAGACAAAAACCACACGGATCAGCCACAAGATGAACACCACTGAAGCGAATAACATTATCTGTTTACGATGCAGTGTTCTGCGGGGAAACCTTGGGTTCCAGCTGCTATAATAAATGTATTATAACATCAATCAACTAATTAAAACCAAACTGATAAATGAACAGTTGAACATCAATGTCAGAAACCACTTTGGGAAATTTTTATTTGATGTGTTCAAAAAAAAAGGAAAAATAAAGTGACTGTTTCAGCCAGGAAACAAAGAGAAGAAGAAGGATTAGAAAAAAAATCATGCATGACAATTACAATATTATCCTTTTAGTCTTAAGTCTTAGTCTTAACTTCTTTTGACTTCCATGCTTCCATGATAAAAGTTTGTGTGAAAGCATGAAATGATTTATTTATTACTTATTATCAGTGTTTCACAGTCAAGTAACCAACACGGAAATAAGCCAATCTAATAATCTAAATAACAGTAAATGTAGTCTAGCCTACTGCATTAACATCAAACTAAATTGTTATTTTCTCCATGATTAAGTGTAATTATCCAATCACTGTCCTGCAGACTCACAACGGCTTTCAGCTCTAATTTCTTAGCTGTTATTACATTTAATTAAAGTTCTTTCGGTGATTCATTAAAAAAACATCTTTTACTGCCCAAGCTCCGCGGTTGGAGGAAGCCTATCATTTCCCCTCAGCTCCTCCCAGCCAATCACAGCAGGCTGTCCAGGTGGCGGCGAGGGAAAGGCTCATGGGGTGAGGCGGCCTCCGGGCGCTGATTCAGGATCAGTACACCAACCCCCCCGACTCCACAACCCCTGCTGCTGATCTTCATCACCTGTGGAGGTTTGAAGCTGATCTGAGAGCAGTGTGTTCTCAGTCCAAACCAGCTCTTCCAGTCTATAAACACAGCAAACTCAAAGCTCAATGCCAAAACCCATCATTAGCCCGTCATGCTGGTTGTAAATCAAACCCACTTAGCACTGTTGTCATGGCAACGTCAGAGGCTCGGTGGTTTTACTGCAGCCACAAATCAAGGTTTGAGCAAACAGGCCTTGGCACACTGGGGATTTTTTTTAGTGTCAAATGCACCTTTAGGTCAAATGAAGCGTTTTATGTAAATCTTTTTTTCCTAGGATGGCAAAGTCAACTCATGAATAGTCTATGAGGGCAGAACTTTCATCCAGTCATTACACTAACCCAATCCTTGTGTGTTTGCTAAAGGGTTTGGCATCAAGATCACATGTTTGCTATGAGTGGAGATAAAAGAGAGAGATAGAATAGATTTGCCATGCAGAGCTCTACTCAGTAGGACTCTCGTGAAGCATACAGTACATTAGTGAGAAGCATTAATCATCCACCTGTTGATAAACGGAGGAGTTTACCTCAGTCAGTGAGGTGGAGCATTCAGCATGTGTCATATAAACGCTGTGTGGTGATCGATGGTTGTAAATCACTGACTTTTATAGACATTCTTTTACATCGTCATTTTCTGGCAGTAGCTGCTACATGTGCTGCAAAGTCACACTCACATTGAACACGAAGTTAAATTACTGCTGTGTTGACACATTATGAGATAGGAGTCTGTCATTGATGCGATAGCCTACTTTACAGACACTGTGAACAGAAGTAGAGCTGTAGAGCAGAAAACTATGAGAAACTTATCACAGTTTATCTTATCCTCATCTCTGCCAGTGCAGTGACCCTGTCACTACACAGGTTACATGAACCAGAAGAAGTTTGGTGAGGTTTAGGAAAACATAATGAACTAAATACCTTAGCGGCTTAAAAGTTCAGCAATGTTCATGTTAAGTTACATACGTTACGTAATTTAAACACCCCCCCCCCCCCCCCACACACACACACACACACGTATCAATGCATACACAAAAACTCTCTAATGTGTGTCTGACATCCAGAACAAACGTTTACTTAACAAACTAAGATCATTAAAATCATTGCTCCTTGTTGCCCCATGATTTAACTATTTTATCCCTATTCAAGTTACCAGAGGGCTAAACAGAGTAAATTGCTAGCTGAGAAGTTTGGCTTCATGGCCAATGAGCAGCTCCCATAGAAATGAACTGGGCCCCACCTCCGATGCTGCATCCAGATTTACACCAAAAGGTTTGTGCCGTGGCGGCATGGCGGTGCATTGGTTAGCTGTCACCTCGCAGCAAGAGGTGTCCAGGTTTGAATACTGGTCGGGGGCCTTCTGTGTGGAAGTTGTTCTCCTTGTGCCAGTGTTGGTTTTCTCTGCGTACCCCAGAGAACATGCACATTAGGTTGTTTGGCTACTTTACATTGTCCCTAGGTGTGAGAGTGTGTGGTTGTATGTTTTTGTGTATGTCAGCCCTGTGATTCACTGGCGACCTGTACAGTGTCTGCCTCTTGTGCATAGTCAACTGGGATAGGCTCCAGTCCCCCTGCGACCCTGACGGATAAGCAGACAGAAAATGGATGGTGGGCGGCACGGTGGTGCAGTGGTTAGCACTGTCGCCTCATAGCAAGAGGGTTCCAGGTTGGAATCCCGGTCTGGGCCCTTCTATGTGGAGTTTGCATGTTCTCCCTGTGCCTGCGTGGGTTTTCTCCGGGTACTCCGGCCTCCTCCCACAATCCCAAAAACATGCACATTAGGTTAATTGGCTACTCTAAATTGCCCCTAGGTGTGTGTGTGAGAGTGTTTGGTTGTTTGTCTTTGTGTGTTGGTCCTGCAATTGACTGGTGACCAGTCCAGGGTGAACCCCGCCTCTCGCCCGTAGTCAGCTGGGATAGGCTCCAGCTCCCCCGCGACGCTGACGGATAAGCGGTATAGAAAATGTATGGATGGATGGATAGAAAATGGATGGAGGTTTGTGCTGCCTGTAGGGGCACTAGAGGTCGACATCTATCGATAAATGGAAATATCTGTAGTATTTAGCTGCACGCACATCTTATACAACCGTTTTTCTAGTGAGGATGAGCTGTTCCTGTCTAGTGCGATCAAGCCACATCTAACAGTGGTAAGTAAGTTACATTTCCCCAGCACTGATGTAATTGGGTAAAAATTTCAGGCACTTGTTGCCTACCTTACTGGGGTCTCTTCTTTGCGTCTTAACTTTTTTTTTCTTCTTTTTTTTTTTTTTTACTACTCAACAGTTTATACATATACAGCTGAAGTGAATTCGTCAATTGACAGAAAATGAATTGGCATTGATACTGCTTGTAGTTTGAACGTGTGCTGGCTGCAGCTTCTCAGATATGAAGATTTGCTGCTTTCCCCTGAATGATTTGAATTATTTGTATGTGTTGGTAATAATAATAAAATAACCAATGGACTGTTGGTTGGACTAAACCAACAGAGTGACAGTGCCACTTGGGCCTCTTGGTGATTATTACCACATTTAGTTTTTCACAAATTTTTCAAACCAAACAATCAATGGATTGATGGAGAAAATAATGAATAATGATAATGAAAAGCATATGAATCTAGAATGAATAGAATCATCAGTTGCAGTCAAAAATGAGCTCCAGCTCAACCAACTCCAACAGTAAAATCCTGGTGTTACATTAATACAAGAGTCACAACCATCCGATCAGAGGTCAGATATAACAGGACAACGGTCACAGGGGACACTCTACGACATGATACATTTCCGTGATTATAGCCTACTTATGTAGCTACTTTTACTGAAGTAACAGGACTTAAATGAATGTATGTGTATGTGTGTGTGGAGGATCACTAGATGACTTGGAAATCCCTTCCATCAAGCCCTGACACTGTCAACTTTTCTCCTTTTCTTTAACACACACACATCAAACCTTTCAGCGATACTCTGATGACTTATTGTCACACGTGTACAATCTCACACACCGTAAAGCTTATTACAAATTAACTGACAGACTAGTGTTAAAGAGGATAAGATCGGGAGATACTAATAAGAGAGAAAAGTGGATTAGATAATTCGAATGAATTTATTTTGAAAATCGACTTGGACGCTTAGACCCTGGCAGAAGAAGATCACCACGGGAAACTCTCAGACGAACGAGGTGCTTCCATGCTAAGGAGCTTCCTTGAGTTGCTGCTTTACAGCCGAGTGGCTAACGGCAGGCTCACGTTAATTTCCTTTTTTTGCAGCAGCAGCAGCAGCAATTAAATTGATTTGGTTGATTAGGGTTTTCATAATGAGTGGCTGTGCTCATTTGTCTCATTTGGATAAATACTTTGATTAACATTAGAAATCTGTTCAGCCCCTGTGATTCATCACACACTGAGATGAAGGACGACTGATGCTAACTGTAGTGCTCAACTGATTGAAGAGCTTCAACTTCAACAAGTGTAAAACTACAGGCAACGAAAGGCACAAAGGTTCAGCAATAGAAGAACAATAAAAACAAACAACTTCTCTCAGATGAGATTCAAATCTAGAAGTTTAAATCACTGTGTTCATCAACTGTTTCACCAGGTTTATTTCTGTGGTTAAAAATGTGGTCGAGGTTGTAAGCAGCAGCTAACATAGTGTTTGTTATATTGGCCAAAAAAAGTTGATTTAAAAGTGGAGCTGAAATGAAAAATGTCTCATCCCAGCATACAATTTTACGTTTGGGGAATGTTCCACGAACGGCCCCTGATACGTAGGGGAACGTTCGCTGGACCCCTTCAGCTCACATAACTTTGGGGAACTTGGTTCCCCAAACGTTCCGCCTACGATATATTTTTAACAAAAATGAAAAACAAAAAATGTTCACATAAATCATATCTTACCGGCTTCATCTGTGAGAAATGTCCACCACCACATACACACATGCACAACAGTCAGATGAATATTTTTGATTTCTCCGTGGTTCCTTCTCATGGACTAAAGGTAGAGCTGAAGTAGGCCCTCAGCCACCCTATGGTCAACTATCAATCAGTTAACAGCAGAACAACAAATAACACTTTTGCAAATCGAATTTTAGGAACAATCAGCAGCATCTGTAACAAAAGACAAAACAAAGATGACTGTCTGAATGTTTTACGCTTTTTCATCACATAAACAAATTATTATGATTTGACAACTAGTACATTTTGCTGTTTATTGCAACAGACAGCAACCTCTGTGTTTACTTTCACTCAATACATGCGCTATATGATATTAGTCTGATAGCCTCTGTGGAATTGTGTCCCAGTTCCATAAAATATACAAACAATCAAAAGTAAACTCTACACAAATGTTGAGAGTGTACTATTTTTTAGTTCATTTATAAGAGATGAATGCATTTAGAACACACAGGTAATCACAAGAAACATACTTCCTAGGACCCATCCACCTTACTAATTTACTACTAATTTCGGCCCTGGACAGAATGTCTACAGCAAAACCTGGGCAGGAAAAAAAGTTTTAGAGGAGTTGTAGAACAAAGAAGACATTACTGAACAGTCAGTCAGCATCAAAGAATCCAATCTAGAAAGTTTACAACAGCTTTTAGAATGAGAGGTGTATTGACTGACCTTACACAGCAGATTTGGGGATGAACCACCACAGCTCAAGTCCAATGGTGAATGCTCTTGCTGTCTGCTGTCCAGCCTACTCCATTCTTCACTTCAACTGAATTAAACAGACCAAAGTAAAATCAGTCACAAAAAAATATACTGTATGTACCATACACACAAGAATATGTAACCAATAATGGAATGGAATGGCTTTGGTTCATGAGGAAAACAGAAAAAAGGAGCCACACACAAAAGAAGTGCAGAGATATAGAGACATGCTATGAGACAGCAGCCTTTCCCCAAGCTGAACTGTGTGTTACTATTATAACTCACTTAAACAACATATCAGCTAAAAAACAAATACATACAATACATAGTCTTCAGAATTCCAATTATAACAACCTGTCATGTCTGTCCTTTGTAATGTATGATGTTTATTGCATGTATGTTTCTCTCTCTCTCTCTCTCTTTCATCCTCTCTGTCCTGTCTACCTCTTCAACGCCCCCCTTCACCCAGCCGACTATCAGCAGGATAGTTCTCCCTCGCAAGCCGGGTCCCCCTGGGTTCTTCCTGTTAAAAGGGAGTTTTTCCTTGCCACTGTCTGCTTGCTCGGGGGTTCCGGCTCTGGGTCTCTGTAAAGCATCTAGAGACAATTTTTATTGTATAAGGTGCTATATAAATAAATAAATTGAATAGAATTGAAATTGGACACATAGAATAGGATACGCAGCATCCACTTCGATCACCGTCAGGTCTTTTTCTGCATATCTGTCATACTGTGCTTGTGTCTCTGTTTTACATGTACAAGACAAGTTAAACATGATGGCCTATCTTGAATCATGAGGTTGATACACTGTATAAATACTAATTCATAAACCCTTTAGAATAACGCAAAGATTGCACAAGACCACAATTCGTGTTTGTGTTTGAACGTCTCCACATTTAGGAAGTGATATGTAGTTACGTGTAACTGTGCACAAAGTAAAATGACATCATAGTAAGATGAATAAACATTTGAATTAGTTTATTATAAAAACAGCACAAGTAGTGCACTGGTACTCTGAATCTGCCAAAGACCTGGTCAAAAAGCAATTACATATATATATATTATTAAATCAGGCTAAGAATAAATGGCTCCTGAACTAAGCTTCAGTCTCAATCTTCTACCTATCAGAAAAGCTTTGTGACAGCCACATGCAGTTGATGCTTTTAGATAAATTAGACATTTACCTGTGGCAGTGTTGTCATGTCAACAGGATGAACTGGAGCATTTGTGGCCATTCTGAAAACACTCACAAGTTAGTTAACACGTTACAGGACAACTTGTATCATTAGCAACATAAAGATAAAAATGCAGGAGAAAAATTTTACTCACCTCTGTAACTCTGTTAAAGTTACTCAGTGATGCCCAAAAGTAGGGGAGAATGGGAACAGTTGCAAAACTTTTTGCATTTCCTTCAGTTTCTCAGAGACTGTTATTGGAAAGACAAAATGTTAATACATTAAGCCCACATATGTCAACTACCCACCCACAATGCTGTACCATGTGTGTATATGATTATATACATACAATTTGAACATACAAAGTCAAATGTTGCAACTGGCCACATAATGGGACAATGGCAACAGTGCAGGGTAGTTGCAACATTCATTAAAACGTAATAAAATCTTTGACATCATTTTCTTTTTTTAAATTTGTGAACAGACAGTCTTTACTAAGTTACTGGGCTGTATAAAGACAATGCTTATGTCAGAACAGGTAGAGGGACATCTCTATCTGTTATGTGCTTCCTCTCTTGTGGCATATTGAAAATAATATAAAAGACAGAACTGTCATTCCTGGTGTTTTTTGTTATGCTTTGTCTTTTGATTTCTGTCCATGTGCCATGTTCCATGTTTGTCTTGTGCTTCCATGTATTATGTTAAATGTTTTTGTCATGTCCGCTTTTATTTTGAAAAGCATCACTTCCCCTGTGTGCCCTGTTTTCATGTAGTTTTGCTTTTAGTTTTCCTGATTGCTTTCTCCCTCCTGATGTGTGTCACCTGTGTCTCGTTATCATGTCTATTTAGTCCTTGTCTTCCCAGTCACCTTTGTCCTAGCATTGAATGTCTTTGTGTCATGCCAGGAGCTTTTAGCTTTGACTTACCATGCCATGCCATGCCATGCCATGCCATGCCATGCCATGCCAGGAGATTTTTCCCACAGTTTGTCTTAGATTCGGAGTCACAGTAAGTGTGAACTTGCTTAGTTAGGTTTTGTTTTCTTAATAAAGACTTTTGACTCTGCATCGGGGTTCAGAATATTTCTGCATCAGCGACGCCTACCTAATCTTGACAA